>NC_133152.1:42610675-43210675 GCF_048418815.1 Hemitrygon akajei | reverse complement strand
TTGGACTGTGGGAGAAAACTGGAGCATCTGGAGTAAACCCATTCATTTCACAGGGAGGACGTACAGACGATGTTGGAATTGAACTCCAGAACGACCCAATCTGTAGTTGCGTGGTGCTAACTGCTATGCTACCGTGGTGCCCAGTCTTGCATACTGCTCGCACAGATCAATGCAGTGTGGTGGTACAAGGGTTAAGCAATAAGAGAATGCAGAATAAAATGTAACAGCTATAGCAAAAGTGCAATCCAGACACACAATGATGTGCAAAATCATCACAAACTAGATGGTGAGGCTAGGAGTACATTTATCATACTCGGGTTACGGAGGGGAGGCTGGATTCCGTCGTTGTGTACTGAATGCTAAATGGAAATAAACATGTACAACAGGAAGCATTAAGGCATTCTTGAACATGGATAATTTGCCAAACTGCAGAGGTTTCCTACAGAGTTCTGCTAATATTGTTACTGCTCTTTAAAAGGGGACAGTAGAAGAAATCAAATGACTTGGAAGCCAGTTCAGAGATGGGCAGATTATTGGACTCCACTACAAAGGGCTACCATAGAGGTTAGCATGATGCTACTACAGCTCAGGGCAATGGAATCTGGAATTCAATTCCAGCACCGTTGGTAAGGAGTTTATACGTTCTCCCTGTGACCGCGTGGGTTTCCTCCAGGCGCTCCGGTTTCCTCCCACAATCCAAAGACGTCCTGGTTAGTACATTAACTGGTCATTGTAAATTGTCCTGTGATTAGGCTAGGATTAAATAGGTGGGTTGCCGAGCGCTGCAGTTCATTGGGGCTGTTCTACTCTAAACTAAATAAAATAAAATTTCATTTGGAAAGACACAATTTTCAGCGATCACCACCCTGATTTGTTACGGAAACCTCAGGTCTGACTAGTTTGACTGAATTTGAGCAGGTACGGAGAAGCAACCGAGGTCCCGCAAGTCAGGCTGGTCAAAGCCATCCGAGGGACAATGGGAGATTGGATCCAACACTGGCTCAGGGAACAGAAATGCACTGTACTGACTGGATGGCTGTTTGCAGTCGAGTGCCACAAACTACTGTCCTCAGTCCCTTGCTCTCTGTAATGTACACTCAGTGGGCACACTGGTACGGGAGTGGAACCCGGTGTGGTCTCCTGTTACTGTAGCCCATCCACTTCAAGGTTCGACATGCTGTACATTGAGAGGTTCTTCTGCATACCACTGTTGTAATCTGTGGTTATTTGAGTTACTGTCTCCTTCTTGTCAGCTTGAACCAGTCTGCCCATTCTCTTAACAAGACGTTTTTACCCACAGAACTGCCACTCACTGGGTGTTTTTTTTTAAACTACATCCTCTCTAAACTCTAGAGACTGCTCTGCGTGAAAATTTCAGCAGTTTCTGAGATACACAAACCACCCCATCTGGCACCACAATCATCCCACAGTTATAGCACTTAGATCGCACTTCTTTCCCATTCTGATGTTTGGTCTGAACAACAACTGAACCTCATGACCATGTCTGCATGCTTTTATGCATTGAGTTGCTGCCACATGAATGCCTGATTGAATATTTGCATTAATGAGGTGTACCTAATCAAGTGGCTACTCATGCATATTCATAATATACATATTAAGGACAGCACTTAGCATAGCAGTTAATGTAACATCATTATAGCAACAGCAAGCCTAGTTTAATTCTGTCACTGTCCAAAAGGAGTTTGTATATTCTCCCTGTGACCACGTGGGTTTCTTCTGGGCTCCTCAGTTTCATCCCACATTCCAAAGACATACGGATTAATTGGACACATGGACGTAATCGGATGGCGCTGGCTCATTGGGCCAGAAAGGTCTGTTACTGTGCTGTATCTCTAAATAAAAATGACACAAGATCTTGTGTGTGAAATTGACACAAAAATTGGTTGCATATCTGACAGGGAAAAGGAAGACTTTAGAATATGGGGTGGTGTAGTTGGTCTGGTCTATTGTAAAATAAATGGCAAGCAGAAAAATTGAGGAAACCATCAGATGGCACACTTGGAAGTTCGAGCAGGCAAAGGGACATGCAGGAAAAGGCAGGATACTGAGTGAGGTGGAGTATTTGATCACGAAAGACAGTAGCACACATTCATCATACAGTTAAAATGACAGGGTGCTTTCTTTTATTGGTTAAGGTTTAGATTGCAAGAGTTACTTGTGTACGACAAGTAAGTGGGGTATGGCTCGAGGTCTGTGTATAGTTTTGGTCAATATGTCACAGAAAAAAATGTGACTGCATTGGAGAGGGTACAGAGGAGATTTAAGAGATGCTTCACATTTGGAAAAATGTTAGTTACGAGGGAAGACTAGGAAGAGGGGGACAGTATAATAGTGGTTAGCTTAATGCCATTACATAGTTTGCCCACCACTCACTAACCCTAATTATAATGTTTGGAATGTGGCAGGGAACTGATGTGGTCACGGGGAGAATGTAGAAACTCCTTACAGACAGCGACGGAATTGAATCCCTATCACTGACATTGTAAAGTGTTACGCAAACTGCTGCCCCTTATGCTACTACCCGTATCTCCTCAGAATATACGTGGGAGGAAGCCAGAGCACCCACGGGAACCCCACACCGCTGCGGGAGAACGTACAAACTTTCTTCTGCCCGTGGGTTATGACCAAAGAGAAAAAAAAAATGGCCAGATTCATTTTGCATTTCAGCGCAAGGGGTTCATTAGGTGCGTCAAAAATCAAACTTACAAAATTAATGAAAATAGCGAAAAGAAAACTGCTAATATTTACAAAATGTATCTACCAGAAAACACAGTAACAGCTTTGTACTATTTCATCCATTGTGAACTCCCGGTAGCCCCGATCTTTCTCTACCACCGAGGGCAATCCACTTTATTTAAAACACTAGAACATACCATCTTTAATTACCAAAATTAATTTAAGACTACACATGAATTAGAACACAATGCACCCAACAATGTAGTTACAATCATATCACAAAATAAACAGAAGTATCTACCTGAAATACAGTATACAAACAATATATACACATTTACACATCTCCATTACTAAAGAACTGGAATATTCTGCCACGTATGGTGGGAAAGGCACCATAAAGGCAGCTGATGACCACCAGCTCAGCTTGGGACCCATTATGAGAGAATATTGGGGAAGATGTTGAAGTGTACACAATCACAGCAACGACAGCAGAATGACAAGGCTGTGTGTGTACGTGTGTGTGTATGTGCATGTGTGTTTACAGAATGCTCCCCAACATACGCCCTTTCAATCCCACTACATCACATTATGGCCATCTTCGCCTCACTCTCGTTTGTCTAACGCCACAATACTCTTATCAGTGGAAATCCAGTGGTCACAGCTTTGCAAGATCCTACTGTCCCAATCTTCCCAGTCTTTGGGAAGAGGCAACTTTAGGTGTCTTCGCACCCACCAGCTTGAACAAGTTCAGCTTTCCCAACTGCTTCGGTGTAGTAGGTAAGTCTGGCACCTCCCGTGATTAGGAAGGCAGCAGCGTCTCGGGAGAAGTCATGCTGGGGCACCTAAAATATTTACTCAACCGGCTATGGAAGGAGCAGTTCTTGAAGATTGCTGGAACACTGTCACCATCCAGACCACGCTCCCTTCCTACTATTAGCACCAGGCAAGAGGTACGGGAGCCTTAGGTCCCACACCACCAGGTTCAGGAACAGTTATTACCCCTCAACCATCAGGCTCCTGAACCAGCGTGGACAGCTTCAACTACCACTGCTCTGAACCAATTCCACAACCTACAGACTCACTTCTAAGGACTCTTTACAACTCATGTTCTCAGTCTTTCTTTTTTGCACGATTTATCCTCTTTTGCACGTTAGTGTTCTGTCAGTTTTTATGTGGAGTTTCCTGCAAACTCTATTGTATTTTTATTTAAATACCTGCAAGAACTTGAATCTCAAGGTAGAATCTGGTAACAGATACATACCTTGATAATAAGTTTTACTTTGAACCAGTATTTCACAACCATTTCCTAAAGAGATTCCACAACATCATTGGACCATAGACAACAACTAAACTGACCATATACTAGTAATCACACAGAGACAGGTAGCTGGGAAATGTTTGCCCTGGTTCAGGGTAGATGACACAGCAGAGGATGAGGTATGAGGACCTGCACTGTGATGTTCTGTTGTACCACTAACCTTAACGATCCACATCTGGGAACTCTCAAAGTCGTGAATCAGTCACAAGAAGCCATTGGAGACTCCAGACAAGCAGCCTCCATCTTCTGAAACCCTCAGAAACTCCAGGTTGTACCAGATCTGTCACAAAAGTCATGGAGCAGAAGTTAATTAAAAGTACAAGACACTTTTCTGCAATATTTAGCTTTAACCCACCGATATGAATTGACTTGAAAACAGTAACCCTAATTAATACCATCAAGAGGAATTCTTCATTAATATTTTCTTAACTTCAATGAGTCAGAAGGTCTGGCAAGGTGAATTCTAGAAAAAAAGTTATAGGATCTATGCAATAAACTATTTATACAATTTCCTCTCTCACGGTGTGCGAGTCGAGCTACAAGATCAAATACAAATCTACAATTTAGATTGGCATGTAACCCAATTACAGCAGGTACACACAGACACAAAACATTTCTTCTCATGATGGTCCTTCCATTGTAGGTTAGAGTCAGAGCAATGCAACACAAATATAGGCCTTTTGCAGAGACTCGTTGGCACAGGCCAATTACCTGTGTTCAGCTTGTATCCTTTTGAACCCCTTCCCTACCTCTACCTATTCAAATGTTTCTTAAATTATATTACTTACCTGTTTCAACCGCTTCCTCTGGCAGATCATTCCATATATTTCACCACCCTTTGTGTGAAATACTTTCCCTCATATCTCCTTAGATTTTTTGCCCTCTCAGATAAATCTTTCCCCCTCCCCCTAACTTTGGGCTCCCCTACTCAAGGGAAAAGACCGTCACCATCTACCTTATTTGTGCCTCTCATACTTTTAAACATTTCTACAGGGTCTCCAGTGCCCCAAAGAAAACAAGCTTACCCTGACAGACCCTCACCACCACTGAGCACATCTGCAAGGAGTGCTGTCACAGGAAAGCAGCATCCATCATCGAGGACCCCAACATCATCCAGGCCGCGCTCTTTCTCGCTGCTGCCGTTGGGCAGGAGAAACAGGAGCCTTGGCCTCACACCACCAGGTTCAGGGACAGTTATTACCCTTCAACCATCAGGCTCCTGAACCAGCGTGGAGAACTCCACTCACTTCAACACCGAACTGATTTCACAACCTAAACTCACTTTCAAGGACTCTACAAGTCATGTTTTCAGTATTATTTATTATTATTATATTTGCTAATTTTGTCTTTTTTTGCACATTGATTGTTTGTCAATCTTTGTGTGTAGTTTTTCATCGATTCTATTGTACTTTGTTCTACTGTGAATGCCTGGAAGAAAATACATCTCAGGGTGGTATTTGGTGACATATACGTACTTTGATAATAAATTTACTTCAAACTTTAAGAAGGTAATTTTGCCCAGGATGCATCTTGGGAGGTCCCAAGGTGTCAGAAGTTCTTAATTTCCCTTGTGGTCTTTCTCTGTGTGGTCCTTTCACCCCACCTCCATTTGTCATCCTTCCTGACTTGCTGATTATCTCTCTGCCTTCAACACTGTGGGCAGTCGTATGTTCCCTACGGATCTTACATTCTTCACATTCCCTCAGCTCCTGAACAGACCCAGCGCCTCACTTTAGATACATCTTTGCAACCGTTTACTGATGGACAAAAGATCTGTAAATCGCAACAAACTGTCCTTGTAAAAGTACCAAGGCCAGCAAAATGCAACAACGGCTGACTTTGCAAATTGTGCCTGCAATAGAACTCTTATTCAGTAACTTTCCATGTTATCCTGGACTTATCTCTGGGGTCAGGCTGGTCCATACTGATGGCGATATTTAATTGTAAAACACTGTTACGTTCAGCAGTCTCAATCTTGCTTCTCATGCCTTGTGTAAAGCAATTTAGACATACGTCTTGTTGCTATGCAACTCTGGGTGGAATACCAAGCATTCGATTGGTCCTTCCTGTGGATCAGTGCACCAGCTATGTGCCTGAAAATACACGGGCAAGTAGGCCATTCAGCCCCTCAACACTCCCCCCCCCCCACCATTCAATATTATGAGATACAGCTAGGTAGCAGGCCCTTCTGGCCCAATGAACCTGGGCCACCCAATCACACGCACGTGACCAATTAACCTACTAACCCACATGCCTTTGGAATGTGAGAGGACACCCACACTGTCACAGGGAGACCCTACGGACAGTGGTGGGAATTGAACCTGGGTCGCTAGCACTGTAACAGCATTATGCCAATTGCTACAGTGCCACCCGTAACAAGATGGTGGTATCTCTATTGTAGGTTTACACAAATAAAACGGCGGAGATGCTTTATGGTTAAGAAAAATGGTAACAACTGATTTATTGTACTCCACGCACTGAACACAAAGCGTGGTAAAAGTACTTTATGCAATTATGTCAGACCAGCCTCTTGAAGGGAACCCCAACTCAATGTCAGGGGCTGGGAATTATGCAGATTTCCACCAATTAATTACCCTATACTATCACTTCTCTTTGGACTATATATTTGGTTTTGATTTAAGGGGATAAAACTGTGCACAGAGTTCCAGCTTCGGCCTCACCAAACACCCTGTGCAAACCATACCTCCCACATGACTGCGTAGCAGTTAGCGTAATGCTTCACAGCGTCAGCGATCCAGGTTCAATTCCTGCCAACGTCTGTAAAGAGACTGCACATTCTCCCTGCGCGAGTTTCCTCTGGGTGCTCCCGGTTTCCTTTACATTCCAAAGTCATACCGGTTAGGGTTAGTGAGCTGTGGGCATGCTATGTCAGTGTAGGAAGCAAGGCAACACTAGAAGGCCCAGCACATCCTCGGTACGTGTTGGTCGTTGACAAGACGACCATAGTTCACTTTATGTGTCCACATACATGTGACAAATAAAGCTAATCTTCATCTTTAATACACTTCTTAATTCCAGCCCCTTTGCAAGAAAGGCTAATGTACCTGTTGACTTAAAAAAAAAATGGGCAAAAGTCGAGCCTTGAGCTTGGTCATTAACTCACAAATTCTACTTCGGACTCAGGACAAAAATGACAAACTGCTACGTAACCAGCAAGATGGGGCAGCAAGCTTTATGGTATTCACCAAGCATCTGATCAGAGACCAATTAAGGAGGTAGTAGACTGAGAAAATGTGAGGTTTTGCACTTGAGATTATAAGACAACATGAAGGATCCTGATGGCCTCGGCTTGAAACGTTGACTGTTTATTCCACTCCATGGATGCTGCCCGACCTGCTGAGGTCCCTTTGTGTGCGTGTTGCTCTGGATTTCCAGGGCCTGCAGAATCTCAACTCGCAGACAAATGCAGTGCCTAGGATCCATGTGAGCTGCTTCAAGAAAAAAAATGAATAAATAGCCAGCATCCAAACAGGGAGGCACGTTTTCCAAAACTGGATGGAACAAAGGCGTGGCGATAATGTGCCTTGGGATGATCTCAATCCCATCACCCTTCGTGGGTTTCCTCCCTGCACCCAGAAGGGCACGTTCACCTTGGGAGTCATTGCCACAGACACTTGTGAGGCAGGCGGTTCCTGCACTGACAGGTTCGCCTATGAAGAAAAATTGAGATTGGATATTACACTCTGGAGTGTAGAATAACAAGGTCACACTGAGGATTGGCAGATCTCGGGAGGGATGAGGCAAGGCTGCTTCCCCAGGCATGAAGTCGAGTAACTAGAAATTAGAATTGGAGTTATACAGTGGGAAAAGATGCTCTTCAACCCATCCTGAACAAAGTGCTTGCCTGAGCTAACCTCATTTGCCTGAATTGGGCCCATTCCCCTCTAAACCAGGGGCTCCCAACCTTTATGCCATGGACCAATACATTAACCATGGACCCCAGATTTGGAACCCCTGCTCTAAACTTTTCCTGTAAATATACCTGTCCAAAGGTCATCACGAGATTATACCCACCTCTACCATTTCCTCTGGCAGTTCATATACCCACCATCTTCTGTGCAAAATTGCCCCTCAGGTCCCCTTTAAAAACTTTCCCCTCCGTACCCCCTGGTCTTTGCCTCCCCTACCTGGGGAAGACTGTGGCGGCACAGTAGTATATGTGTGTAGGCTTCCGTTAGTCTTGATAGATCATGCATTTGCACCTTGGAAAGTTTCCAGGGCGCAAGCCTGGGCAAGGATTTTTTTTTTGTGGAAGACCGGCAGTTGCCCAAGCTGCAAGTCTCCCCTCTCCACGCCACCGATGTTGTCCAAGGGAAGGGCATTAGGACCCATACAGCTTGGCACCGGTGTCGTTGCAGAGCAATGTGAGGTAAAGTGCCTTGCTCAAGAGCAGACACACAGCCTCAGCCAAGGCTCAATCTAGCAACCTTCAGATCACTAGACGAACGCCTTAACCACTTGGCCGCACGCCAATATGAGCACAGTGTTAGTGGTTAGGGTAATGTTATCACAGCAACAGTGACCTGGATTCAATATCACTACTGACTGTGGTGAGTTTATACTGTTTGTTCTCCCTGTGGCCGAGTGGGTTTCCTCCTGATGAAGGGTCTCGGCCTGAAACGTCGACAGTGCTTCTCCTATAGATGCTGCCTGGTCTGCTGCGTTCCACCAGCATTTTGTGTGTGTTGTTGTTTGAATTTCCAGCATCTGCAGATTTCCTCGTGTTTGGGTTTCCTCCAGATGCTTTGGTGTCCTCCCACATTCCGAAGACATATGGGTTAGTGGGATAGTTGGTCACATAAGTGGAAATGGGTGGTGCGGGCTTATTGTTACCATGCTGTGTCTCTAAATAACCAAACCATGAGCGCCCACTGTATCAATAATAGTCTCAGAGCTGGGCAGCAAGAAAGTCAGCCATTTCGGAGACAGGTGGAGACTTTTTCCCCCACAGCAACGCTGTAAATCTTTGGAATTCTCAACCCCAGTGGGATACGAATGATCCCCAAGAATGTTTGAGGACAAGATTAAAGGATCTTTTGACACTGAAAAGGGCAGAGAGCTCAAAGAAACAGAATCACCTAATGTCCACCATAAGACTGACAGCATCTTTCTCGGAGCGGACATGGTTAAGGGAAGGTCCAATCCAGACATTCAGCATACAAAAGAGGGAAGAGGGAAGACTCCAACTTTCTACAGGTTGATACTGGCTGCACATTTGAAAGTGCTGGCAAAAGGACTAAATAGGACATAAAGTTTAAAGACTAGCTTTTTATTTGTCACAAGTACATCGAAACATCAAAGCGTACAGAGAAATGTGTCTTTGCATCAGCAACCAACACGGTCCGAGGATGCGCTGGGGACAGCCCGCAAGTGTCACAACATTTCCGGTGGCAACACGGCACGCCCACAACTCGGTAACTCTAACCCGTACGTCTTTGGAAAGTGCAGCATTCAGAGGAAATGAACAGGGGCACAGGGAGAACATAGAAACATCTTATAGACAGTGGCAGGAATAGTACCCTGATCGATTTTACATCTGGCACCATGAAACGCTGCGCTAACTTCTACGCTACATGCCACAGATTCAGCCTGTCGAGTCTGCTCCGCCATTCCATCATGTCGATTTATTATCCCTCCCACCTTCTCCCTGCAACCTTTGCCACCTTACTAATCAAGAACCTATCAACCAAATATACCCAATGACTGCCTCCACAGCCATCTGAACTCGATGTTCTGTGACCACCTCAAAGTCTGCTTTCAAATCATCTGCCATTTTAATTCTGATATTTTTATCCCTGCATAACCTAATTACTTTTGATTAACATGCAAGCCAGTGCACAGAGTAAATGGAGTGTTCTCAAAATTGAAATTAATGTTCAGAAATGAGAGAGAGAAAAAAAAAATCAAAGCTAATTTGCCAAGGCTGGTGTCTAAAATATTCTTCAGCTCTAACCATTCTTAACAAGGACCAGTGGGAAACGTGCCTGCCTCTGATTCAGAAGGTTGTGGACATAATTCCCGGAAAATGAAGCACGGGGAAAAAAAAATCTAGGTTGGCACTGCAATGCAGCACTGCGAGGGTGCTGCGCTGTCAAATGAGATGTTAATTCAAGTACAACAATGCAAGCGTTTTCCTGCAGTTTCATATTCTGCAGAGGTCTCTCGGACAGCGCGCGTGACAATGCTTGCGCCGGAAACACACTGCCCCTCCTGCAGCTTTCTCCCCGAAGGAGGGTGACGGCCAAGGGTCTGCAAGAAAAGATGTTACAAACTGCAAATGGCAGCAGGCCTTTCGGCCCATTTAAATCATGCCAAACTGTTATTCTGCCTCGTCCCATTGTCCTGCACCAGACCATAGCCCTCCATACCCCTACTCAGATTTCTCTTCACGTTGCCATGGAACCCACATCCACCGATTTCTCTAACAGCTCATTCCACCCTCTGAGTGAAGAAGGTTCCCCTCAGGTTCCCCCTAAACATTTCACCTTTCACCCTTAACCCATGATCTTTGGCTCTAGTCTCACCCAACCTCGGTGGGGAGAAAACTGCTTGCATTTACCCCTCATAGATTTGTATACCTCTAGCAAATCTCCCGTCATTCTCCTAACCTGTTCAACCTTTCCCTAGAACTCTCATCCTCAAGTCCTGACAACATTCTTATAATAAATAAAAGTAATTAATTATTCCATTGTGTCTATAAGAGGTTGGTGAGACCAAGTTTGTGTGCGTTTACTTATGTACAGGAAAGATATTAAACAATTGGAAAAAAGAGTACAGAGAACATTTACAATGTTTTTACCAAGACTTGAGGACCCGAGTTATAGGGAAAGGTTAAATAGATTAGGAATTTATTCTCTGGAGTGTAGGAGAATGAGGGGAGATTTAATAGGGGTTTACAAAATTATGAGGGACATAGATAGGGTAAATACACGTACTTTCTCCGCTGAGGTTGGGTGTGACCAGAATTAGAGGTCGTGGGTTAAGGGTGAAAGGCGAAATATTTAAGGGGAACTTCTTCACTCAGAGTGTGGTGAGAGTGTGGAATGAGATGCTGGTTAATTTGGGTAAATATATGGATAGGAGGGTTATGGTCCAGATGCAGGTTGATGGGACTAGGTAGAATAATAGTTCAGTAGGACTAAATGGCCTGAAAGGCCTTTTTCCTATGCTGTGGTGCCCTTGGACTATGTTAGTATAGTCTCTGGTATGTGCTGGTTTAAGGGGATTTAACAGCGCATTTCCGAAGGACAAACCTGAATGGGAAAGATTCGGGGAGGAGGGACTGACTGGACAAATAGCCTGTATGGAGACAACGGGGCAAAGTGCCTCGTCTTGTTCTTAACGTACAACAGTTCCATGAAACGTCATCACGAATTTATGAACTGCCACACAAGGCCTTCAGCTGTACTTCAAACAGATTGATAAGATTGCTGGACGCTGGAGGAATGGTGCAAGAAATGGAGCCAATTTAGAAGATCAGCCATATTGTTCCCTGGCAAGGCAGCTCTAGATGGGCTGAATTGCCTACACTTGCCGTTTCTCCTCCTTTTGATAACATTAAGATAATCTGTTAAGAGTGACATTCATCGAGGAATAAATGTTGCTCCATACAGCCATATTTCTCCATCTGTGTTGAGCTAACCTCAGAAGGTCAGTACCTCTCCCTCAGTATCAATGGCTGAGCCATTTCAGAAAGGGAACTAAATCCAAGTCTCACTCAAAAATCCAAGCCACCATTCCAGTCTGAGGAAGTCCTCCCCCTCAGGGCTGGTTTGTTGAGTGGGGCATGAAGTCAGAACTATTTTGCTCTGGGACAAGAGAATGGTTCCCACTGAGCCACAGCTGATGCATCTTCTCTCAGTGGCAAGTACACAATCCCCCTCCAAGACGGGGCAGTCATGACTTTCTGTTCTGAGCTTCTAACCTCCCCAGCAAAGGAGCTAGCTACAATGATCCTCCACTCTGCTTCACAGTCTTGACCTCAGCTTTTGCCCCACTGATCTTCATCTGCCCCACATCTCAGTCTCCCTAGGGTTCAAACATTTGCCTACTGCATCCTTGAGAACTTTCAGTGATGCAGGACCTGCACCTCTCTGGGGTAGAGAATCCAGAACCCTCAGAGAAATTTCTCATGGGCAACATTTTGTTCTGAAACTAATTCGTTTCCTTTGAGAAGGATAATATCCTCCAGTATTGGCAAGACCCCTCAGAATCTTATAATATCACCTCTCAATTTTCTAAACTTGGTGTCAACCTTTCGACACAAGACAACCACTTCACACCAAAAACCAAATCAGGCGAATCTCCACAAATAAGGACCAAAACCAGTCCTCCAACTGCAGTCTGACCAAAGTCTTGTTGTTTATTTAGTTTTTATTTATTTAGAGTTACAACACATTAATAAGCCCTTTCAGACCCATTCCACTCAATTACATCCATGTGACCAGTTAACCTACCAACCTGTACGTCTTTGGAATGTGGGAGGAAACTGGAGCCCCCAGAGGAAACCCACGTGGTCACAGGGAGAACATAGTTTCTTGTGATTGCACGAACCTATTGGCCATTGTTAACGTGGAATGCTACAAGTCAAATTCACTGGTTTATTGATGAATGGCAGGGAAGCCTCATGGTGGTGTTAGCGAAGACCAGGCCTCAAACTGCACTGTTGCCTGCCTGCAGCTGCCCGTAAGAGAGGCGGAGTCTTTGCACTCCACCGTGGTACAGGAGGCGGTGGAGCGCAATGTACATGCTGGAGTCAGTGCTGTCCTCTTGTGTTCACTAGGCTGAAGGTGAAACGCCTTCGACTGCAGACTGCTGCAACACTGACGGACTTGGGGACTTGAACAATTTTTTTGTGTGTGTGGCTGCATTTTAATGTTGTCTTACGTGTGCTATATGTGCCTTGTGCTGTGTGTGACTGTTGGTGTTGTGTTTTGCACCTTGGCCCCAAAGTAATGCTGTTTTGTTTGCTGCGTTCATGGATGGCTGAATGACAATTAAACTTGAGCAAACTCCATACAGGTGGTGGGAATTGAACCTGGGGTGCAGGCACTTTATACTACACTACCATGCCACCCCTTTGTAATGGTACATCTTCCCTGCTTTTATGTCGATCCCCTTTCCAATAAAAATCATTCTATTAGTCTTAAGAACTGCACTCTACCCATGCGTTTTCGGGAAAGACACGCAGGTTATCCTGGACCACAGTATCGTGTAGTGACTCTCCGCTAAAGCAAAACATTTTGATTTTGTTTCCTACCAACTGAAGTGGATGACCTTACACATCAGGAAAGGCAAACTAACAGCAAACAGCACAGCTCCTTGCCACCATTCTTCTCCTCAGCCAGATCTTCACTGAAGTAACCCAGAGGCCTGGTCACCACTGTGCGATCCAACGATCACTGAGACTTGAGATCCTGTAACTCATGAACAGCTGCTGCCCACAGAACCAAACGGTACCTCATGAATCCAAGCCACCAGCCCACAGCCACATTCCCCTATCCCAGGAATGGCAATCATAAAGCAGGGGGCACAGTTTGAAGGTGATTTAGAGATTTTTAGAGATATCTGTAATTATTTTGTCCCTCATCTAATGAATAAAGTTTGAGACTGCTCAACCTCTCTCAGGAATTCAGTCCCTCAAATCCTGGCAACGTCCTTGCTTAATGGCATCTTCAGAATGAGTGGAGAAAGACTTAAAAGAGACCCGATACCTGACGTCCTCTCCACTTCGTAACCTCCAACCCTATGTCACTGTTGTGAGAGGCGGAGATGGGCAAGGCCAGCCAACAGGGCTCTGGTGAGGCTGTATGTGCTAATCCCCTGTACAGTGGGTACAATGGATCATTGATGAACTCCATCCAGACCATCGGCTTTGGACAAGGGACAGGAGGCTATCACTGCTGACCTTCACTGAGATCTAATGGCTCAAGAAGAAGGTGCCCACTCCACCATTGAGAACATCTTCTAGACATGGTACCTCAACAAAGCAGCATCCACCAATAAGGACCCTCACTACCCAGGGAGATCCTCCTCTCATTACTACCTGCTGGGAAGTGGTACAGGAGCCTGAAGGCCCGAACGCAACGATTCAGGAACAGCTGCTTCCCCTGTGCCATTAGATTTCTGAACAGTCCATGAACACTAACCCCACTATTTTTAGCACACTATTTATTTTTGAAATTTTATGATTTTTTTTTAAAAAACCATTCTGTTGCTGCAAAGCTAGAAATTTCACATCCGAATGGCAACTTCTTTGCACAGAGGGTGGTGCATATTTGGAATGAGGGGCAAATATAATACCACCATTTAAAGGGCGTCTGGACAGGTGCAAGGATCGGACAGATGTAAAGCATGGGTCCTTAACCTGGGGTCTGTGAATTTGAATGGGGAAAAATATTTGCATCTTTATTTTCACTAACCTCTGGCTGAAATGTAGCATTTCCTTAAATGATGAATGTAGGCAACGAGCCACAGCAGTATTAGCCTTACCTACTAAGGCATAATGTTCTTATTCAACAAAGCAACAGCCCTCACACTGATACGCCTTTAAAAAATTAAATTTAATTTTGAACTTGCCTATATTTAAATGTATAGTCCTGTTATTTAATGCATTAATAAAACATGTAATTACTACAAATTTAATATTTTGATAACTGTATTTAATATAATTGGTTTCTTTTGTAATCCTAAGTTTTTCATTTTTTATATTTAAATATATTATTCTGAAAAGGCGCCCACAGGCTTCAGCAGACTGCAAGGGGGTCCGTGGCATAAAAAGGGCTCGACACCTCTGGTTTAGAGGGATTTGGGGGAAATGCAGGGAAATTAGACCGATTTAGATAGGCGCTTTGGCCAGCATGGACAAAGTGGGCCGAAGGGCCTGTTTCTGTGCTCAGTGCTAACAATCCCCAACGAGGGGCCACCCAGGGTCAAAGGCAGCACCAGCGTTGTTCAACGCCAGGCACTTGTGCTGCAAGTCAGAATGCAGAATTCCATGCAAACCTACATCAGAGCAGGCAGGGCCCCTCCATGTGGTTAAGTTGACCCTCTTGTCATCAAATGAAGTCACCTTCACCAAGGTCTGACAACCGAAGATGCTGGATAGAGCCCAGCCCATCACAGGAAACGTCCTCCCTACCACTGAGCACATTTACAAGGAACGCTACCACAAGAAAGCAGCATCTAGCATTATCCAGCCCGTGCTTTCTTCTCACTAAAACCATTGGGCAGGAGGTACAGGAGTCTTGGGTCTCACAGCACCAGGTTCAGAAACAGTTATTACCCTTCAACCATCAGGCTCCTGAACCAGGGTGGATAGCTTCATCCATCTCGACTCTGAACTGATTCCACAACCTACGGACTCACTTTCAATGATACAACTTATGTTTGTAGAATTATTTCTTCTATTTGCACAAATTGACTATTTTTGCACATTGGTTGTTTGTTTACTTGGTATTTTTAAAATAAACTCTTATTGTATTTGCTTATTTTCCTGTGAATGCCTGCAAGAAGTTGAATCTCAGGGTTGTAAATGGTGACATATATGTACCTTGATAATAAATATTCTTTGACATGGAAGCATTACAACTGATTAGGATAAACATATTTTTTGGTCAGGTCTTCCGGCCCGATGCATCTCTACAGAAAGGCCTTGGTCTGCAAAGCCCACATACAGGGAGTCATAACTCTGACCACCAGATGCAAACCAGGAAAACATCAGCTGCCACCCAACCCTTCCCACCTCTTCCCCCCCCCCACTTCGAGAGAAGTTAAAAGCAAGGTGTAATGCTGAGGCTTTACAAGGCATTGGTCGGACTGCTTTTTTGTGTACCGCAAACAGTTTTGGGCCCCTTGTCCAAAAAAGGATGTGCTGGCATTGGAGAAGGTCCAGAGGAGGTTCACAAGAATGATGCTGGGAACGAAAGGGTTGAATAATGAGGAGAGTTTGGTGGCTTTGGGCCTGTACTTGCTGGAGTTCAGAAATGGGGGGAGGTGGAGAGATCTCATTGAAACCTATGAAATATTGAAGGATGTGGAAGGGATGTTTCCTACAGTGGGGAGTCCAGGACTAGAGGGCCCAGCCTCGGATTTGAAAAGTATCCCTTTTGAACAGAGATGAGGAGGAATTTCCTTAGCAAGAGCATGGTGAATTTGTGGAATTCATCATCACAGACGGCTGCGGAGGTCAAGTCATTGGATGTATTTAAAACGGAAATTGATAGGTTCTTAATTAGTAAGGAAGCTAAAGATTATGGGGAGAAGGCAGGATAAGGTTGAGAAGGAAAATAAATCAGCCATGATGGAATAGCAGAGCAGACTTGATGGGCTGATTGACCTACTCCTGGTCATATACCTTGTGTATAAACCCCCAGATCTAAAGTGACGTAACTAATCCTTCTGCAGATTCAAGGATTTCTCATAAGACTTGCACAGTCTTTCTCACGATTCTCCCACAAGGCAAAGAATAATTGTCTTTATATTTATACACATCGCACAGTAAGTGGCAATAAATGACATCTGAAGTAATCTAATTCAAAACAACTCCCGTAACTCAGCACTCTTTACAGGAGGCATCACATTTTTTATCACAGCATCTGCAACGCTGCAACCAACTTACATCAGTGAAATGGTGCAGGCAAATTTTTAAATATTCATCATTGATGCTGCCTTTCCTTCCCTACATTCCTCCACATTTAGGAACGTAAGCTGTGCACTGTGTCCTTTGCCACAGAAGTCAACATTCCCTGCAGTCACTCGCACCTCATCCCAACCCTCCCTCACCCACCACGTTCTCTCTCTCCACCTCCAACTCACCTCTGACTTTGCAGCATTTCACCCAACAGACTGTCAATGCAGCATGCAGTGCTGTTTCGTAGAGTTATGCATCCCCCCACCCCCCCACCAACCCCCTTTCGGACTGCAGCACTTTTTGCTCACTGGGCATCCCTGTAACATCTCAAGCAAGCTGCAGACTCAAACCTTCACTCCCCCCCACCTCCACCACCCCTACTCGTCACAAAACTGCACAAAAAGAATTGGAACGAATTGGCCACCTTGCCAGAATTTCATACGTCCATACATCAAATCATACGCTGAGTTTGTAATGGAAATCAAATAAAAAAAAATGCATTCATTGAACGTTAACTCTTGCGTTCAAATGTAGGTCTTTAGAAAGGCTCCCTCTGCACTACTCTCATCTGAAGTTAAAGGAATTTCACTCAGAATGTCACCTTTGTAAAGTTCACTGCATCTCTAATCCACCTTACCTTAAAAAGACAATACCACAGTACAGTTTTCCAGCATTTCTGGCTCTCCTGATCACAAGGCAGCTTTGGGGAAAACTAAAGGGTCAGAGACAGCGATGCTCCTGCCTGATGCAGCGTCGTGCTCCCGCAGCCGCGCTCCTCACACGCTACAATTTCCCTGCAAATCTTGCAGGAGGCAAAAGGTGGTATCAGTGGAAGTTAACCTGCTACAGACCAAAAGGTGACTCTTGGCTGCAGCAAGCGTTTGTGACCTACTTCTGCTAATGAAAACTGCCACACACAGGGAGCACCTCGACTCTTTGAGCCGCATTAAATGATTTACCAGTGCATTAATGTAAATCAAGGCACAAAGTGGAATACTTGCATCGATTTTAAAAATCAATCTCAAAGCTAGATTCAAGGGCTTTGTTAAATTTTTGTAGGGGGTAGATTAACATCTTTTTTAAATTAAGGGAGTGGAACTTTGCTCATTGTTCAATGTTGCTTTGAGATCAGGAAGTGGATAATAATCTTATATTATAATAATATACAAAATAAAATAGAAGAAATCCAGAAAGTAAAAAATATGTAAAAATGGAAAATAAAATAAAATCTACTTTTGATTTCAGGTGGCTTCGTACACTCGCGAGTCCAGCTCAGATAGTGATATTGGGACCACTTCCAACCATTACAATGTAAATGGTATCTTTCTTAAAAATTTCTTTAGCAAGGTCATGTGTCTATGGAGATTGAAAGCTCAAAAGCATTATCTTTCCGCAGCAGAACTGACCTTCTAAGCACAGCACAATTGTTTTTATTTAACTAGCTCTGAAATTATGAAACAAAATATGTAAGAAAAAGAATTCTTAAAGATATGGACTAGAGTCTTGACTGTGACATTCAGACAATCCGTAAGGATATTAGGGTTAACTCTCTAAAATTTATCCTATTTAAAAATTATTATTCTTTCTGCTAGCCTTAGAATTTCAAGTAGTAGAATCTGAAAAAGGTTTAGTGGGAGACCATCTTTCGGCTGGATTTTGCCCCCTTTGCGCGGGGACTCATCAGTATTTGTCAGCTCGTGGGACTTGGAATAGAAAATATGTAGGGGACGTTCTCTAACCTTGCACTGCTCCCTCACCAGATCAGAGTTAAGGACTCCTTCACATTCATTGCTAATCCAGGACCAACTACAAGACAGGTGATGGACTTGACTGAAATGGTCCTTCACCCAGGTAGATCACTCCTATCATTGGCAACTTACTTTTTGTAGGGGGTGGGAGGGAACAGAATCAACAGAGATCATTCAGCCCACACGAGGAAATCTGCAGGTGCTGGAAATTCAAACAACACACACAAAATGCTGGTGGAACACAGCAGGCCAGGCAGCATCTATAGGGAGAAGCACTGTCGACGATTTGGGCCGAGTCCTGACGTTAGTCCTGATGAAGGGTCTCGGCCCGAAACGTCAACAGTGCTTCTCCCTATAGATGCTGCCTGGCCTGCTTTGTTCCACCAGCATTTTGTGTGTGTTGTTGTTTGTCGACAGTGCTTCTCCCTATAGATGCTGCCTGGCCTGCTGTGTTCCACCAGCATTTTGTGTGTGTTGTTGTTCGTCGACAGTGCTTCTCCCTATAGATGCTGCCTGGCCTGCTGTGTTCCACCAGCATTTTGTGTGTGTTGTTGTTTGTCGACAGTGCTTCTCCCTATAGATGCTGCCTGGCCTGCTGCGTTCCACCAGCATTTTGTGTGTGTTGTTGTTCGTCGACAGTGCTTCTTCCTATAGATGCTGCCTGGCCTGCTGCGTTCCACCAGCATTTTGTGTGTGTCATTCAGCCGATCAAGTTACTGCCAGCACCCCGTGCAGGAATCCTAACCCTGGATTCACACTGATAACACCAATGCACATTCTCTCCCCAATCATCTTATCCCCCTGAATTACAAGCTGAAAATGGAGTCACAGGAGAACATCTTACTTTCATTCACTCCTTGAGTAAAGGAAAAATCTGAAGAAGGTTGTAGGCCAGTCCCACCATGGGCGCTAGCCTCCCCACTATCCAGGACATCTTCGACAGGCGGTGACTCAAGAAACTGGCATCTGTCAAGAGGGACCTCACCATCCAGAACAGACGCTCTACTCATTACTACCATCAGACGCACATTCAACGTTTTAGGAAAGTTTCTTCCCCTCCGTCATCAGAATTCCGAACAGTCCGTGAAACCATGAACACACCCTCAATTATTTTTAAAATATTTTTCTTATTGTAACTTGTAGTAATTTTTATATATTGCAGTGTGTTGCTGCTACAAAACAGCACATTTTGCCACATCTGTCGGTGATAATGCACCTGAGTCTGATTCAGTTCCAGAGCCGGGGTCACAGTCTCAAACTGAGGGCTGAGCTGCTTGAGGTATATGAGGTGTGGGGTCAGGATTACCCTGCACGCACGCCAGTGATAAAAGACCGGTGTCTAATTGAGGAGACGCAGGGAATGAGAGAGGAGAGTGGGCTCACACAGGATTGGCATGGGCAGTCTACTCTACAACTCAGGCTCAGTGACACCCCTCACCCTCACCCACACCGCATGCAACGCAAGGGAGTGGCAGGGACTTGAGGCATTAGCGCATTTGCTGCAGCACTTGTATTTACAGCTTGCCTCCATCTGCAAGGTCCTAGATGCCAGTGACTGCCTTCCGCACTGCAACGTGCACGATGGTTCAACCGGGGAATGCTCGATTGGTGCATTCCACAAGCCTATTGTTTCCCCCAAGGTGAAGGATTCCTCTCTGCACTGTTAAGCAAAATTGAATAAAAAGTTTTGAGTGAAGACATTCTTGGCAAGAGAATGATCCCGGGAATGAAAGAGTTAACCCATGAGGTATTCTTGATGGCTCTGGGCTTGTACTCACTGGAGTTCAGAACAAAGTGGGGGGGAGGGAATTTCACTGAAATCTATCTAATGTTGAAAGACCTAGATAGAGTGGATATGGAGAGGATGTTTCCTACAGTGAGGGAGTCTTGGACCAGAGGCACAGTCTCAGAATACAAGTTCATCTCTTTAGGACAAAGATGAGGAAGTTCTTTAGCTAGGGAGTGGTGAATCTGTGGAATTCATTTCCACAGACTGCTGTGGAGGCCAAGTCATTAGGTATATTTACAGTGGAGGTTGATAGGTATTTAATTAGTAAGTTATGAGGAGCAGGCAGGATTCACGGAGAGTATATTGACTGACTGCATCAGAGCCTGGTATGGAAACTCCAAAGCCCTTGAACAGAAAATCCCACAAAAAGTAGTGGATAGGGCCCAGTCCATCACAGGTAAAGCCCTCTCCACCACCGAGCGCACGTACAGAGGGCTGTCGCAGGAAAGAGGCATCCATCATTCGGGGCCCCACCACCCAGGTCATGCTCTCTTCTCGCTGTGCCAGCAGGTAGGTAGTGTAGGAGCCTCAGGACCAACAACACGAGGCTCAGGAACAGTTACTACACCTCAGCCATCAGACTCTAACTTCACTTGTACCATCATTGAAATACTCCCACAACCTAAGGATTCACTTTCAAGGACTCTTCACATCATGTTCTTGATATGTATTGCTTATTTATTATCTTTTTTGTATATGCAGAGTTTGTCTTTTGCACGCTGGTCGTACACCCTGTTGGTATGGTCTTTCATTGATTCTATTACAGTATTGAATTTGAGTATGCCTGCAAGAAAATTAATCTCAGGGTTGTATACGGCAATATAGATGTAGCTTGATAAGTTTACTTTGAACAGGGTTGGGGGGAATAAATCAATTCATGAAATGGCAGAGCAGACTGGATGGACTGAATGGCCTAATTCTGTTCATATGTCTCATGGTACAAGCGAACATCTCCCTGGGTAGTTTTTAAAAACACCCATATTAGTTCCCAGGAAGCTGCTAATGGATTTCCCAGCTAGACTGTAAAAGGCATTCACCAATTTAGTGCGCCACTAACTATTGTTGCTGCTTTAAAATACGCGAACGAATTTCCCCGTAAGAAAATTGCAGGACTTCATGGTGCAGCGAAGTGACATTTCCCCTTATCCAGCTGCAGGTGCATAGACTGGGATTGCAATATCAAACCTCAGCCCGGCAGTGGGCTGCAGCAAAGCCCGTTGGCACCGAACCCCGCACAGAGATGCGACTAACTCATGCATCCGGTGCCCCGGGAGGAACCGACAGCTCGCTCTCCTTAACAGGAGAGGAGACACACACACACACACACACGAGAGAGAGAGAAACCTGTATGAACTGCATTGTATTCACCCATGTGCCCTTGCAAGAGACGCAAGGTGCACACAATAAAGTTTTCCGAGCACCTGAATCAGAACCATTATCAATGTCCTATGTGACGTGAGATGGACTTTGCGGCAGCAGTACGAAGTCATAAAATAATTATAAAAATAGCTCACCTGTACGACACAAGATTCTTTTAAGAATACTAATTAAAGAATACTGTAGGCAAAAATCAAAATTTAAAACCCGTTGTAAATATTAATATAAAAATAAAGACCGTTTTAAAGGTTAATAGCATAATAAATATAAATTAAAAAAACAATTTTAAAGGAATTTGTTCTTCGCGAGTTCTTGTGCAAATAATCAGGCTGGGATTCGTATCTGACCTCTATGTCTGTTGCTCAATACAACATGCGCCCCCTGGATCTCAAAGTGGAAACAGGTTATGCACTAACTTTATATATATATATTTTTTAAAATTAGATGGGAATAAACGTTAAAGCTGAACTCAGCTCCAAAAAAAAGTGGGGGGGGGGGTAAAACGGAGACAAACTTTACACGCTTGAGGTCTGAGAAGCTGCAGTAACGTGCAGTAACGCGTAGAAACCGGTAGAGGAGGTTTTAAAACAAACAGCATGCCGCAAAATATTAAACCGGTCACTGCAGAACGCGGTGGATCGACAAGTACAAGTTCATTCACAGATAGCGCAAAACGTGTGATGTTTAAAACAAATTTACTTTTAAATTTAAAAAAAAAGGGATGGCGTCTCTGCATCGCTGGGAGATGGGATGCAGGAATTCGCTGAACGCCGGCGAGGTCTTGCTGAAGGTCATTCTGTTGAAGCGATTTAGAGATGTCTTGCAGAGGAAGCGGATTTGCATTTAACTCTCAATCTCTATCCCGAGAGGGATTGTGAATCGCCAGGCTGACTTTTAGCACGTCTGCATAAGCACCAGCTGCGACTACAATGTTCTGCTAACTTTTTTCCCCCGGTCCCACACCATTGGAAGCAGGTCTCTCGCCTGCTAGAGCCGAAACAGCCAACCTCTCTTAAAGGGGCGGGCCGCCCGAGCAGGCAGTATAGACTTTCCTGTATTTTTCCCCGTTGGCAGATTAAATGCAACCGCCGCTGGAGGGCAGATTTGCTCAGCAAGGCTTTGCAATTTAAAACAAGCGGGACGATAATGCACCTCCGCTTTATAATGGGGCGTCATCTTCCCATCGCTCCGCAAGGGGACACGAATTTAATCTGTAAAATTCCTCTTACCTTAGAACTAGGGTTGCACGCAGTAGATGTCAACTTTCCATTAGCTCCATTTGAAGAAGGTTCGCCAGATAGTGTCAAGTGTTAGACAGTAGGTGCATTAAATTACATACCGCCTTAAAAGCAGGGCGATAGTTGAGAGAAAGGTTTTCCCCCCTTGGATTTGGGAGTTACTATTTGAAGGGACGGGAGACGCAGAAGTTAGTAGGGTAGGTCACGAGCGAAGGTGTTCATTATTCCCTCAGTGCGGCTGTGCGGACATGTCAAGGAGAAGTATTTCGCAGTACGACACAGAGCGACGGCACAGAAAGATGTTATTCGGCCCAAAGAGCCCGTACTGGCCTCCAACAAAGAGCATTCCTGTTAACACCAGCACCCATTCATATTATAGCTATCTTGTCCCCCTTCGCCTTTCCCCCTAACGCAGACTGGCAAAGCTTTAAAGTAAAACTCAATCAAAAGTGCACTGCACTCTATATGCAATGCATATTTTATATCGAGATATAATTTTCAAGAAAGGCCATAACCGACTGCAAAATTATCGTCAACTTTTGCTGAAATAAATCTGTGATTCTTAACTTTTACCCAAATACATTTTGTAATAAAACATTAAATGGAAGATTTTAAAAATAAATTTTAAAACGCTTAAAATTGTAGATTATTGCTTGCCAGACGAATTGAGAATCTGCCCTGATACTACCCGGAAAGTAAGTTACCTCGTTGCTTAGACAAATCTAACGCAGCGACTCTCCATCCAGCAGCTCCCGACTCCGGGATGCTTTAATTCGCTGAGCTCTCGCCGTCTGAATCACTGAGTGAAACCGGAACACGTTAACAACCAAAGAAAGAGGCCAATCTAATGGGTCCTGATGCAATCCCAGCCGCGGAACGTTACTTGTCAGCATTAAATAAGCCTTAAAGCAAAATTTTGCCCTCGAACGCAGTGCGCAGTCTTTGTATATCGATGCGTAACGCATAGATTGCGGACACCGCCGTTACAGCAGATATTCTCCCTCTCTGACTATTGACCGATGACCCGTTAGCTGGGAGTGGGATGCTATATCTTGAATTTGCGTGTCCTTGCAAACTCACAGGGCAAGTTAGGACTTGTCAACAATTGGGGGAGGGGTTATACTTCGTTCAGTGAACCGGAGGACTTTGTATTTATGTAGCGCCTTTAATATAGCCGCGAGGAGCAGCTGTAGGAGGTGGGGCAGCGTTTTTCAAACATTGTGTCACCGAAGGAGAGATCCCGGTTGGCCCAGGTCACAGAGCTAAATTAAAATCACAGCAGGTCGGGCAGCATACGTGAGAAGAGAAATAAATATTAACTCTTCCCCTCCCCATCTCCCCCTCTCCCCTCCTCCCCATCTGTCTGTCTGTCTGTCTCTCCCATCCCACCCCACCCCCCGGCCATAGATGATGCCTGGCTTGCTGAGTTTCGAACTGAACGGCTTCTTCCCCTTTGGCATCAGATTTCTTAACTGCCCATGACCCCGAGAACACAGCTCATCAGTGATAATAAACCTGATTTCCCGTGCCTGCACACTTTTATCGTGATTTCACAAGAATAACTCTCCCCCAGTCTGCTCTACCTGAGAGTGTAAGTGGGGTATAATATTTCATCTCAAAGACGTGCCAACAGGCAGTACTGCAGTGACCACACCAACAATGGTGCAGTCCTTCACTGATAATGCAACATTTCCCAGTTCTGCATTGACTACACCAACAATGCAGCATTCTCCCATTACTGCACTATCCAACACCAACAATACAGCATTTCCATGCTCTGTGCTGACTGCACCAACATGCAAAACTCCCCCAGTACTGTATTGAACACACCAGCAATGCAACCCCCCCCAGGACTGTACTGACCAACAGCAACAATGCAGCCACGCGAGTAATGAAATGACCAACACCAACAATGCAGCATTCTCCCACTACTTCACTAACCACACCAGCAATGCAGAGGAAATGTTGAAAAATTGCCAGCTCCAATCGTAGGAAGGGGCTTCAACACACAGTTCTTGGGCTCTGGTATGACAGATGCCATTGCCCTTTGTCCCAAGTATGCAATGTGAACTCCCACCCTCCCAAGGCCCAGCAATGGCTGTTCCCACCCACATATTTAAGGCTGACCTGAAGCATTTTACAGTAAACAATAACCACAAGAGATTCTGCAGATGCTGGAAATCCAGAGAAACACACTCAAAATGGTGGAGGACCTCAGCAGGCCAGGCAGCATCTATGGACAGGAATAAACAGTTGATGTTTTGGACCGAGACCCTTCATCAAGCCCTGAGAGAGTCATAGAACACCACAGCACAGAAACAGGCCCTTTGGGTCATCTAGTCCCTGCCGATCCAGATGTACTTATCCAAGCTTCTCTTAAATGTTGCATCCACCACTTCTGCTGGCAACTCGTTCCACCCTCTTACCATCCTCTAAGTGAAGAAGCTCCCCCTCATGTTCCCCTTAAATATTTCACCTTTCACCCTTAACTCCTGACCTCAGTGGAAAAAGCCTGCTTATATTTACCCCATCTATACCCCTCATCATTTTGTATAACCTCTACCAAGTCTCCTGTCGTGCTCCTGCGCTCCAGGGAATAAAGTCATAACCCATTCAGCCTTTCCCTGTAACCTTAATTCTTGGCATCATCTTTGTAAATTTTCCCTGTACTATTACAATCTTATTGGTATCTTTCCAGTCGGTTGCATGGTCTTGGTCTGAAATGTCAACTGTTTATTCCTTTCCATAGATGCTGCCTGACCTGCTGGGTTCCTGCAGCATGTTATTGTATGTGAAAAGTGACTGAACAATATTTTCATGGGGGTGTGCTGTACAAGTGGATAGGGGAAGTATGAACTCGCCTGGTCACCCATTTGTTTCAAGACCCATGTGTATTTCTTCGTCAACTGGCTTTGATGGACCGAAACCTTCGTTGCCTTCAACTTCTGAAATGGGTGCCCATCCCATCAGAGAAGTTGACCATTTAGAAGTCATGTTTGTGGTGAATTGTGGGAATTTTCAGGCCCTTAATCTCAGGAAGGATGTATTGGCCCTGGAGAGGGTCCAGTGGAGATTCACAACAATGGTCCCAGAATTCAAAGTGAATTTAAGTTCAAATTCAAAGTCAGTTGATTATTAAAATACATTCATGTCACTATTCACAACACTGAGATTCATTTTCTTGCGGGCATACTCAATAAATCCAATAACTATAACAGAATCAATGAACAACCGCACCAAACAGGACATCCAGTGTGCAATGACAAGAAAATTTGCAAATACAAAAAGAAAGAAAATAAATAGTGACGTGAGAACATAAGATGAAGAGTCCTTGAAAGTGAGTCCATTGGTTGTGGGAACAGTTCAGTGATGGAGCAAGTGAAGTTGAGTGAAATTATCCTCTTTGGTTCGAGAGCCTGATGGCTGAAGGATAATAACTGTTACTGAACTTGGTGGTGAAGTCCTGAAGCTCATATACCTTCTTCCTGATGGCAGCAGCAAGAAGAGAGCGTGTCCTGGGTGGTTTGGGGGGAGGGGGGGTTCCCAGTTGATGGATGCTGATGGTGCTTCATGTAGATGTAGTCAATGGTGGGGAGGGCTTTACCCATGATGGATGGGGCCATATGCACTACTTTTGGTAGGAGTTTCCATTCCTGGGCATTGGTGTTTCCATACCAGCCTGTGATGCAGCCAGTCAATATACTCTCCACTACACATCTCTCGAAGTTTTAGATGTCATGCCGAATCTCCGCAAACTCCTTAGTGAGTTGTGGACAAGCGATGCAGTCTTGAACTGTGTTGGCCATGACATGAAACAATGCATTTCACTGTATGTTTTGATGTTCTTGTGATAAATAAAGCTCACCCATAGACTTTTTCCTGGCAATGGCCAATAACAGAGTCCCATAACCTCCTAGCAATTGAAGTTGAGTATCTTGTGTGCCTTCTTTTCTTGCACATGGGTGAAACTAAAATGGAATGCTATGTCGTAGTGAAGGATTATATTGATCTTAGAGTAGACTAAAAGGTCGACATAACATTGTGGGTCAAAGGGCCTGTACTGTGCTGTATAGTTCTGTGTTCCATGTTCCATGTTCTATGTTCTGCATTCTCTGTTCCATGTTCTATGTTCTACTACTTTATCTGCCTGTGCTGCCATCTTCAGGAATTTTTGGATTTGTACACCAATGCTCCCCTTTTCCTCAATAACACCTCAGTCCTACCAAGAAAAGAAAGATTGGCCTTATTGTCACATGGACATCGAAACATCAAAACATACAGTGAAATGCGTGGCTTGGATCAATGAACAACACTGTCCGAAGATTGTGCTTCCTGTGCCAACATAGCATGCCCTCATTTCTTTGGAATGTCAAAGGAAAATGGAGCTCCTGGAGGAAATCCATACGGTTACAGAGAAACAGCAATGGGAATTGATCTTCAACCTCACACTCAGCACTATGAAGTGTTATGCTGACCGCTGCACTACCGTGCATGCACCATTCACTGTGTGTGTATGTTTCCCCTTTGTTAATCCTCCCAAAGTACATCACCTCATACATACTGGGTTTAAATTCCATCTGCCATTTCTCTGTCCAATTAATCAGTGCTGTCCTGCAGTCTCTTCACTATCAACACCACCACCAATTTTCATGTCAACTGCAAACCTACTAATCATTCCTCCTCTGTTCACATTCAGATCCTTGAGCACCATTGTAGACATTTACATGAAATGTTAATGCTGCCATCGGGTAGAAAGTACAGGAGCCTCAGGACTTGCACCACAACGTTCAAGAACAGTTACTACCCCTCAACCATCAGGCTTTTGAACAAAAGGGGATAACTACACTCAACTTCTCTTGCCCCATCATTGCAACGTTTCTACAACCAACGATCTCATTTTAAGGATTCTTTATCTCATTTTCTCATGTTCTCATTATTTATTGCTTTTTACTTATACTTGCATTTGCAGTCTTCTGCGTTCTAGTTGATCTTTCATCGATCCTGTTATAGTTACTATTTCATAGATTTGCTGAGTATGCCCACAGGAAAATGAATCCCAGGGTTGTGTATGGTGACATATATGTACTTTGATAATAAATTTACTTTGAACTTTGAAAACTTATTAATGTGTATAACCAACTGTAAGGATCCCAGCACTAATCCCTTTAGGAGTCTGACCAATTCTGAAGTCTCAGCATTACATTCACAGGCAGCTGTGGAGGCTCGGGCATTTGGGTGATTTTAAGACAGAGTTTGATAGGTTCTCGATTGGATACGGCATCAAAGGTTACGGGGAGAGGAGGAAAAAGGATCAGCCATGATTTGAATTGTGGAGCAGACTCGATGGGCCAAATGGCCTAATTCAGCTCCTATGTCATGGTCTTACGCTCTCAACCACCAGGCTTTTGAACTAGAGGGGATAATTTAGACCATAAAACCATAAATAGCTGATCCCACTTTCCCTCGCAGCCCCAATTTCCTACCTTCTCCCCATATCCCTTCATTCCCTGACCAGTCAAGAATCTATCAACTTCTGCCTTAAATATACATAAAGGCTTGGCCTCCACAGTTACCTGTGGCAAAGAACTCCATGGACTCACCACTCTCTGGCTAAAGAAATTCCTCCTCACCTCCATTCTAAAAGGATGCCCCTCTATTCTGAGGCTGTGTCCTCTGCTCTTGGACTCTCTCACCATAGCAAACATCCCCTCCGCATCCACTCTACCAAGGCCTTTCACCATTCGATAGGTTTCGATTAAGTCACTCCTCATTTTTCTGAATTCCAGTAAGTACAGAAACCAGAGTAAACAAATACTCTTCATACGACAAGCCTTTCAATCCCGGAATCATTTTTGTGAAGATCCTTTGAACTCTTTCCAGTGTCAGCACATTCTTTCTCACAATACTCTAAATGGGGCTTTATTATAATTTGTCAAGCCTCAACGTTACATCCTTGCTTTTATATTCTAGTCCTCTTGAAATGAATGCTAACATCACATTTGCCTTCCTCATCATTGACTCACCTGCAGATTAACCTTTAGGGAATCCTGCACAAGGACTTTCAAGTTCCTTTGTGCCTCAGGTTTTTGAATTTTCTCTCTATTTAGAAATAGTCTACCCTTTTATTTCTTCTGCCAAAGTGCATGCCCATACACTTCCCCACACTGTAATCCATCTTCTTTCCCCATTCTCCCTATCTGTTTAAGTCATTTTGTAGCCTCTCTATTTCCTCAAAACTACCAGCCCCTCCACCTATCTTTGTATCATCCACTAACTTTATAACAATGCCACCAATTCTGTCATCCAAGTCATTGACATATAACATAAAAAGAATCAGTCCCAACACAAACCCTTATGGAACAACACTGGTCACCAACAGCCAGCCAGAAGAGGCTCTCTTTATTCCCACCCTTTGCCTCCTGCCAATCAGCCACTGCTTTATCCATGCTAGAATCTTTCCTGTAATAGCACGAGCGCTTAAGTTGTTAAGCAGCCTCATGTGTGGCACCTTATCAAGGGCCTTCTGAAAATCCAAGTACACAGCATCCATGGGGAACATGTGGATGTCGTATACTTGGATTTCCAGAAGGTGTTCGATAAGGTGCTGCATAAATAAGATACGGATGCATGGAGTCGGAGGAAGTGTATTGGCATGGATAGTGGATTGGTTAACCAATAAAAGGCAGAGAGTTGGTACAAGTGGGTGTTTCTCCGGTTGGCAGTCAGTGGTGAGTGGGGTGCCACAGGGGTCGGTGCTGGGCCCGCAGCTGTTCACCATTTACATTGATAATTTGGAAGAGGGGACTGAGTGTAGCATAGTAAAATTTGCTGTTGACACTAAACTGAGTGGAAAAGCAAATTGTAGAGAGGATGTGGAGAGTCTGCAGAGGGATATAGCTAGGTTAAGTGAGTGGGTCAAGGTCTGGCAGATGGAATACAACGTTGATAAATGCGAGATCGTCCACTTTGGAAAGAATAATAGAAGAGCAGATTATTATTTAAATGGTGAAAGATTGCAGCATGCTGTTGTGCAGAGGGACTTGGGCAGTGCTTGTTCATGAATCATGAAAAAGTTGGCTAGCAGGTACACTAGGTTATTAAGAAGGCAAACGGAATGTTGGCCTTCATTGCTAGAGGGATTGAATTCAAGAGCAAGGAGGTTATGCTGCAACTATACAGGGTACTGGTGAGGCCGCACCTGGAGTACTGTGTGCAGTTCTGGTCTCCATACTTGAGGAAGGATATACTGGCTTTGGAGGCAGTGTAGAGGAGGTTCACCAGGTTGATTCCAAAGATGAAGAGGTTAACCTATGAGGACAGATTGTGTCGCCTGGGACTATACTCTCTGGAACTCAGAAGAATGAGAGGGGATCTTATAGAAACATACAACATTTTGAAAGGGATAGATAAGATTGAAGTAGAAAAATTGTTTCCATTGGTAGGTGAGACTAGAACTAGGGGACATTGCCTCAAGATTCAGGGGAGAAGATTTAGGATGGAGATGAGGAGGAACTATTTTTCCCAGAGAGTGGTGAATCTGTGGAATTCTCTGCCCAGGGAAGCAGTTGAGGCTTCCTCACAAATATAGTTAAGATACAGTTGGATAGGTTTTACATAGTAAGGGAATTAAGGGTTATGGGGAAAAGGCAGGTAGATGGAGCTGAGTTTACCGACAGATCAGCCATGATCTTATTGAATGGCGGGGCAGGCTCAATGGGCCGGATGGCTGACTCCCGCCCCTATTTCTTACGTTCTTCTGTTCTACTGTGCTTCTTTGTATTTACTGTGAATGCCTGCAAGAAAATGAATCTCAGGGTTGTACATGATGACATATCTGTTCTTTGATAATAAATTTACTTCGAACGTTGGAGTTTGCGTAGTTGCCCATTGCTGATCTGAAATCGCTAATAGTCTCATTTGGAAAAATGTCATTTAGAGAGAGGTTCTGGTTGCTGACTACACTGAATTCTGGTTGTGGATACGGCCAAGCTGAGTAATTCAATCCAGGTCAAAAATGTCATTGCATCATCGGCATATAATCCATAAAGGATCATGTAATCATTGCTTCCTGATTTATCTTGTCTCCTTGTTACCCTTCTTTCAACCTTGGTGACGTTGTGCTTGAGAAACCGTGTTCCCTCATCGTGTTTTCTTACCATAGAACGTGGAGCAGTACAGCATAGGAACAGGCCCTTTGGCCCATGATTGGTCAGTCTTAACTGTGTGTAGTTTTTCATAGATTTTATTATTTTATTATAGATACAGCATGGTAACAGGTCCTTCTGGCCCAATGAGCCCATGCCACCCAATTACACCCATGTGACCAATTGACCCACTGACCTGTACGTCTTCGGACCGTCGGAGGAAACTAAAGCGCTCGGAGGAAACCCACCTGGTCACAGGGAGAACGTACAATTACTTCAAAAGTTCAAAAGGTACACTTACTGTCAATGTATGCAGCATACAACTTTGAGATTCGTCTTCTCCAGATAGCCACGAAACAAAGAAAACTTTGGAGGTTGTTCAAAATGAAAATATCAACCCCCACCTGCACAAAAAAACCAAAAACTCCCAAACCCTAACCCCCCAGCCCCTCCCTCACAAAAAGAAACTCAGGTTGCACCACACAGAAACAGCACCAAAGACATCAAACCCCAAACCCCGATCCTCCTCCCTCGCACAAAAAACTAACAGATCACTCCACACGGAAAAACAGGAACAAGATAAATCGCAGAATTTCGATAACATCCTCCAAAAGCATTGAGGATGGCAACCAATCGAACGCAGCGGTGAGCAAGAGGCAGGAAATTGGCGCCGAACGCACGCTTTTGTCCGCATTCACCCTGAGGTTTCAATCTTCCTCGATGCTTTAATTGGCGATAAATGGAATCGCTCATGCCCCGTGTCGTGTCTCTGAGCTTCTCCGCCCCCAGGCAGCTCGTGCCCGTGCTCCCCTCCTGGAACTCTCTTGGGGACAGCAGAGTGCTAGATCACTCAGTCATAAGCTCCAGCAGTTCCAGAAATACATTTAAGATAAAAAGAAGACGTAGAGGACATTGAAAAAGTGAAGTAAACAGTTCCATGGACTGTCTGGAAGATGTTGCCCAAGGAATCATTGTTCACTGGCGCCATTTTGACTGGAAGTCCTTACATACGGATAGCAGCAGGAATTGAAGCCTGGTTGGTGAAGCTGTAAAGTGTTATGCTAACCACTAGGCTACTTGGCCACCCCAATAATATTGTATTGTACTCTACTCTGTTGTACATCTCTGCTCCACTGTGAATACCTGCTAGAATATATATATATTTCAGGGTAGTATATGGTGACATATACATACCTTGATAATGAATTTATATTGAACTTTCGTAATTAAGCAAATGATATCTGATTAAACTGATCCCTTTTGCTTGCACGTGGCCCATATGCATCGATTTTCTGCATATTCAGGTGTCTACCTAAGAGCCTCAAAGGTCTCTATCAAATTTGGTTCCACCATCACCTCAAGCACCACATTACAGGTACCCGCCACTGTGTGTACAAAAAAAATGTGCCCTGCACATCTCCTTTGAACTTTCCCCCTCTCACCTTGAACGCATTAGACATTTTGATCCTGGGTAAAAGATACCGACTGTCTATGCCTCTCATAATTTTATCAACCTCAATCGGGTCACCCCTCAATCTCCAAGGCTCCAGAGAAAACAACCCAATTTTGTCCAAACTCTCCTTTTGGCACAAGCCCTTCAATACAGTATATTAAAACACATAAAGTCCCATGTCTTTCTGTGACTCTATGGACCTACCTGTGTTTGGTTCTCAGTATCATCTGGATGCTGATGTCAGTGTAGTAGAGTTCGCAGGTACATAGAACGGAGGGAAATATATGGGTGATCAATGGGTGTCAAACCAAGGTCCCAGAGGTGGCTCTGGAAATACAGTGACCATTGTTTTGCATAAAAAACTAACACAGCCTGGGGATGTGCTGGAGGTAGCCCACTAGTGTCGCTCCACACTTCAATCGTCAACTTAGCATGTCCACGACTAAGTCTTTGGAATGTGGGAGAAAACCGAAGGAAGCCTGCACTGTCATGGGGAGAACATACAAATTCCTTACAGAGGGCAGCGGGTATCAAACGCAGACTGCTGGCGCTGTAAAGCGTTACGCTGACTGCTATGGTAATGTATCGGCCAGCAGCATCAGGCACACAGAGGGATGCAGAACCAACGTTCAGGCTCTGTGATCCATACAACGAATCAACGAGTTTTGTTCACACTCTATACAGTAACTGATCAGAAAGGGCAGAATACTATTCTCCGTTCTGAACACTTTTACATACCATAGTCTATAGTGCACATCTACAGATATAGGGTCAGTTATAACTTTAATCTGATATTAGAACATTGAACAAAACAGCACAAGAACAGGCCCTTCAGCCCATAATGTTGGGCCAAGCTAATTACACTGGTTGTTAAAGGCCTAACTAAACTAATCCCTTCTACCTACACAATGTCCATTCCCCCCATTCTCAGCACATTGATGTGCCAATCTAAGAGCCTCTTAAACACTTCTATTGTAGTTGCCTGCACCACCATTCCTGGCAGCATATTCCAGACACCCATCAGCCTTTGCGTAAAAAAAACTTGCCTCTCACATCTCCTTTGAACTTATCATCTCTCAGCTTAAATGGATGTGTTCTAATATTAGCCATTTCCACCCTGGTAAAAATACTGCTTACCTATTCCATCCAGGCCTCTAATAACTTTATAACTTCTATCATTTCTCCCCTCAGCCTCTGGCGTTCCAGCGAAAACAACCTAACTCTGTCCTGCCTCTCATACCTGATTGAACGTACATGCAACAAAGCCTGAAAGTAGATCTCAAAGGTCCCGATCGAAATGGGTTGGAAGTCCTGTCCAGGCGTGAAGGCCGGAGGCTAAGTCTGCAAATTTCTGCAAGTCCGCTGGGAAGTCAGAGCCAGCAAATCCATGAGTCATAGGGTTAGAGGACTGTGTCTGTGCGTGGGTGGGTGTTTTGCTGTTGTTGGCTCTGCTTTGTTGTCTTCTGTGTTGTTCTGCTGAGCCTTGTTCTGAAGGCATGCTATGTTGACACCGGAATACGTGGTGACACCTGTGGGCCAACATTCCCTCTACTTTGTAATGACCAGTGTGTGCAAAAATCTCGCCCAGCGACAACAACCTGTGCGCACCGAATAATTTCTTCAATGAAAAAGTATCAATAAGCCAGTTCTAAAATCTGCAAATTATTGCAAACTCCATGTTGTCAACAGCATCTGCATCAGAAACCAGAAAAGGAAATGTGACTGTGCAAGATCATAAAATATACTTAACATGCCAATGAGGCAGAGCGTGACAACCTTCTGTGCGCAGTTTAAATTCTTTTGTGCGCTAGTAGCAAAAGATGAGTGCACACCTCACAGGGAACATTGTTATATCCTTGGCTGTGTCAGTTTCTAATGCAAGTAACACATTTCACTATATGTTTCGATGTATGTGTGATAAACAAATCTAAATCTGAAATCTGAAATCGTCTTTCTACTCCAGGCAGCATCCTGGTAAACTTCTTCTGCACCCTCCCCAAAGTGTCCACATCCGTCCTATAATGGAATGGAATGAATACTGCAGATGCAGCCCAACCCAAGCATGAGTAACCTGCCACATCACTTCCTGACTCTTCAACTCAATGTGTGGACTAATAAAGGCATGATTGAAAGGGTTTTCCTGGTCTACAGTATTAAGTGATATGGGGCAAAGATATCGCACTTTCTTCCCAGTCAGCTGTAACCTCCTTGCACTTGCATACCCGTTAGACACTAAACTATGGGCAAACTGTTTTTAAACAGCATCAATTGCATGTGTTTGTGTTGAAAAAAAAAACAGTGATTTTTGTCACTGATAGTAAGACAATTCAGAACTGTTTTGTTCACTGCAGTTTCAAGCATTCAGGCTTGGAGATGCCAGAAACAGACAGGAGTGAAAATGAAATGATTTTATTATTTCAAAAAATTAAGAACTACAAAGAATTGGACGGCATCGACAATCATCTTGAATGTTTCCTTTGGTCCCCACCGGATACTCATCTCTCAACTGTGGCTCCAAATAGCTGTTTGCATGCGACAGTGGCCACACCCCAGTACACCACTTCGACAGGTGGGCTAAACCAGGTGAGGATTGCCAGCATGTCTGACACCCCAATGAGATAGTGATAAATGAGATACGTGATTGAATGCAGCGGATTGGGCGAATGAGATCTGACGGCCAGGAAAGCGGTTCTGCAATGCTACGTGGAGAGTGAAGGGCACGACAAGGCATAGGAAAGGTCAGGATTATCCACAGCAACCAAAGAAGACTCCAGTTGCGACGTCTACTCATCCCACTGGACCCTGACATCCAAGGCTGAGAGAGTGGGAATGCCCCTGTACAACAGTGTTTCCATTTTAAAAACTCTCCTGCACAGGCATCATGTCATCGTTGGGTATAATAGACAATCACCAGTAGTATTGGCAATGTTTTAATTTGTTCAGTATTTCATTTAAATACACAACTTGTTACTCAGTTAGATAGTAGTGTTATATACCTTTTTAACTATTTCCTCAAAACATTGGCGCAGCCACTTAATTTGGCCAAAATGTACCGGTCCCAACATGTCCCAATTCATGTGTGTGTGTGCGCGCGCGCATATGCATATTTCTATTGTAATTTCATTTTTCTCTTATGTATTGCAATGCACTGCTGCCACAAAACAACAAATTTCACAGAATATGCCATTGATACTGAACCTGATAGTTTCTGATTCTGTAAGCTAGATTCTAGTTGGTCCCCCTCACCCCCCCTGTATCTATTAATTACTCTTTGAACCATAATTTCTCTTTATATTTGCACTTTAAACCACTCTTTAATAATTCTGTTTACATTGTAAATACATACTGGTATTTATGTACTTATGCACATTTTATTCCATATCCGTACTTTAACCTCTAATTCGATCTTTTTTATAATTCTTTATAATTGTTGAATGTTTTTTGTTGCATGTCGTGCCAACACACCACAGGAAATCCCTAATCTATGTAAATGTATCTGGAGAATAAAATTGATTTTGATCCTTGATGAGTGTTTAATTTTATAGATTTTAATGAGACCTGCTTACATTGTTGAATTTACCCAGAACATTCAGACTGATATCTGGGCGTATGGATTTCATGAATATCACAGTAGTCTGCATTTGACAACTCAATACCCAAGTGTGCAATAACGTATTATTGTGTGCTTTCATTTGGATCAGTAACCTCATAAAAGGTACAAATCATTTGAAGCAGCACAAACTGTAAAATATACCTCGATAAAATGACTCCAACATCACGCTGATATACAATCAGTGGCCTCTTCATTAGTTACACTTCTACACCTGCTTATTAATGCAAATACCTAATCAGACAATCATGTAACAGCAACTCAATGTATAAAAGCATGCAAACATGGTCAAAAGGATCTGCTGTTGTTCAGACCAAACATCAGAATGGGGAAGAAACGTGATCTAAGTTACTTTGACTGTGGAATGATTTTTGCTGCCAGGTGGGGTGGTTTGAGTAATTCAGAAACTGCCAGTCTCCTGGGATTTTCACGCACAACAGTCGCTAGAGTTTACAGAGAATGGTGTGAAAAAAAAACAGTTCTGCAGCAGTTCTGCAGGTGAAAGGCTTCGATATTGATAGATATCAGAGGAGAATGGTGAGATTGGTTCAAGCTGACAGGAAGGTGACAATCACCCAAATAATCACAGGTTATGCATTGCAACAGTTTATGTGCAGAAGAGCATCTCTGAATGCACGACATGTTGAACCTTGAAGTGGGTGGCCTACTGTGGCAGAAAACCATGAACACACACTCAGTGACCAGTTTACTAAGTAAGGAGGTACCAAATAAACACACAACACATCGAACATTGAAGTGGATGGGCTAAAGCAGCAGAAGACTGCAAACTCCTGTACCTAATAAAGTGGCCATTGGGTGTATTTCTCAGCAATTGAATGCATTTGTCAGATATTTTCTCTAGATATATCTACAGACATCTTACTTATCGTGATAATATTATTTTTGATAGATAGCATTAGACATTGTCATGAATTACATAAAGTGATAAAATTGCAGCGAGCAGTTTTATGTTTCAGGTGGCTTCTGTGCTAATCAATGAAGCTGTAATCAATTGTGATTGAGTCACATCATCTATATAAATATCCTCCATCAGCTACTATTTATTTTATATTTTATTTAGAGACACAGCATGGAAACAGGTCCTTCTGGCCCAATGAGCCTGCTCCACCCAGTTACACCCATGTGACGAAGTAACCTACTGGCCCGTTTGCCTTTAGAATATGGGAAGAAACCCACACAGAGACAAAGAGGACATATAAACTGTTTACAGACAGCCCCTGTTCACGGGCGCTATAGTAGCATTGCGCTAACTGCTACGCTAATGCTTTCCGGAGAAATTATTCTGTCTTTATTGGGAGAAGGCTTTTCCACTAATGGAAAGGATTTTTTTCCCCCCTGAATTGGAATTGTCTTATTATTGGAATTTGGAATATTATTATTGAAAATAGATCAGCAAATTTGCAGATTACACCGAAATTGAGTGTGGAGTAGAAAGCGGGGAAGGCTATCAAAACTTGCAGTGGGATCTGGACCAGGTGGGGAAAAAAGGGCTGAAAATAGCAAATACAATTTATTGCAGAGAAGCATGAGGTATTGCACTTTGGGAGGACAGAACAGGGTGGGACTTACACAGTGCACAGTCGGGCACTGAGGAGTTCTGTAAAACAGAGGAATCCTGGAATGCAGATCTAAAGTGACGTTACAGATTGATAGCGTCACAAAGAGAGCTTTTGATACATTGACCTTCATAAACCAAAATACTGAGTACACGAATTGGGATGTTATGTTGAAGTAGTATAGGTCATTGGTGAGGCCTAATTTGGAGTATTGTGTGCAGTTCTGGTCACCTGCCTACTGAAGAGATATCAGTAAGATTGAAAGAGGATCGAGAAAAGATAAAATATAAATATAAAGTATGTTTCTGGATTTGATGACTTGAGTTACATGGAAAGGTTGAATAGGTTAGGATTTTATTCCCTGGAAAACGGGAGAATGAGGGAAGATGTGCTGACGCTATACCAGATTATGAGGGTTAGAGATAGAGCAGGTGCAAGCAGGCTTTTTGCACTGAGTTTGGTTGAGGGTAGAACTAGAGGTCGCAGTTTAAAGGTGAAAGGTGAAATATTTAAGGGGGACATGGGGGGCAGTTTTTCACTCAGAGAGTGGTACAAGTATGGAATGAGCTCCTAGTGGAAGTGGTGGATGTGGGTTTGATTGCAGCATTGAAGAGAAGTTTCGGTAAGTGCAATAATGGGAGGGGTATTGTCCAGGTGCGGTTTGACGGGACTAGGCAAAATAATAGTTTGGCACAGACTCAATGGGCCAAAGGGTCTGTTTCTGTGCTGTAGTGTTCTACGGCTCCCCTTATAAGGGCAACAAAGGATACAGGGAGAAGGCAGCAGAACGGGGTTCAGATTCAACATGCACAAAATGCTGGAGGAACTCAGCAGATTTCCAGCATCTGTAGATTTTCTCTTGTTTGGCATTCAGATTCAGATTCCTTTATTCATTATACGTACTTCGTATAAAAAGTTCTTAGGATTTGGGGGCCCGTACAAACTTCCTCAACCGTCTGAGGTGAAAGAGGTGCTGCTGTGCCTTTTGGTGTGTACAGATCAGGTGACAAACTCCTATGGATGTGTAATGGAGAGTATATTGACTGGCTCCATCACAGCCTGGCATGGAAACACTAATGCCCCTGAATAAATAATCCTACAAAAAATAGTGGATATGGTATAGTCTTTCATGGGTAAAGCCCTCTCCGCCACTGGGCACATCTACATGGAGTGTTGGCACAGGAGAGCAGCATCCATCATCAGGGACCCCCAAACACCCAGGTCGGGCTCTGCTCTCCTCTCACTGCTGCCATCAGGAAGAAGGTACAAGAGCCTCAGGACTCACCATCACCAGGATCAGGAACAGTTACTACCCCTCAACCATCAGCCTCTTAAACCAAAGGGGATAACTTCACTTGCCCCTTCTTTGAAAAGATCCCACAACCTATGGACTCACTTTCAAGGACTGTTCATCTCATGTACTCGATATTTATTGCTTATTCATTTATTATTATTATTATTTATTTCTTTTAGCATTTGCACTGTTTTATTTTACACACTGGCCGAACGCTCCAGTCTTTCATTGGCACTATTATGGATTTATTGAGTATGCCCACAAGAAAATTAATCTGAAGGTTATATGTGGTGATATATATATATACCTCTACAATAAACTGGCTTTGAACTTTGAAAACTCGCCTGCACCCTTCGCGAAGGTAAAGCGCCAGCGAAGCGGGGAGCTCCGAGAGGCGGGCTCGAACCTGCGGAAGCGGGGTCAGATGACACCAGCCGTTTGCCCGCCTCGCGTGTTCACGGAAGCGAGCTCTTCGAGCAGGTTGGTGAGTGGTTCGGTGATGTTTGGACGCGGGTTTTATTGGGCAGGGGAGGGAGAGGGGGGGTTTGCTGCCGGGGAGCTGATGCAAGCGGGGCGGGATGAAGCGCTTGCTGGCGGGGAGTTTCCGCGACGTGGGGCAGCTGACGCTCGGGATCAACGGCAGCCACCTTCCCCGAGCCCGGAGGGAAATGGCTGTCGTTTCCCGGCCCCCTTGCTGGCTGCCAGTCAACACTGCCCCTCTCAAAGGCGGTGACTCGCATTTAAACTGAACGGTGCGAGGGGCGAACGCACACTTTGGTATTAAAAAGGCGGCTGGAATTCTTTTGTCAGGCGGCTGCGTGGAGTGCTGACGTTTCGACGTGTCCTTCCCTACCAGAATCCCTCTGAAATACGCCTCCGATTACCTCCTTTACTCCACATGTTCAGTTTTTGCAGAATTCCCCCTCTTTTTTTGTCTCTGATATACCGCAGGGACCCGGGTTCGATCCTGCGCTCGGGTGCAGTCTGTGTTTTGGGGATTGTTACTCTCTCCCTGGGGGTTCCCGCTTTCCCTCACATCCCAAAGGCCGGTTAGCGGGACAGTTGGCCACCGTAAATTGCCTCTAATTATATCTGAATCAGGTTTAATATCTTTGGATGTGAACTTTGTTGTTTTGTGGTAGCAGTACATTGCATTACATAATAAGATAAAACTATAATTTGCTATATATATTTTTAAACAAGGAGTGCAAAAAAAAACCCCCAGCAAAAATTAATGAGGTAGTGTTCATGGGTCCGTTGTCCATTCAGAAATCTGATGGTGGAAGTGAAGAAGCTGTTCCTGAAATGGTTAGTGTGTGTCCTCAGGCTCCTGTACCTGGATGGAGAGGGGTATGGAGAGCTATTGCCCAGGTGCAGGTCGATGGGACTAGGCAGAATAATAGTTTGGCACAGTCTAGATGGGCCCAATGGCCTATTTCTGTGCTGTCATCCTCTTTCTCCCTAACTGGGGTATAGGCTGCCGATAGCAGCTCGCCAGAGTCCTCTGTTCTGGGCCGGGCTTTCAAGGTGTAGGCCATCGAAGATCTTTCCTCACCCAGGGATGAGGTCTTTGTGGAGCCTATGTCGGCATTCCTGTAGATCTGGGTTTTTACGAGATGGGGTTGCTAGCCCCATACCCAAACCTCCTCCACTCGCAGCTGGGCTCTGGACAATCTATAGGAGAGTTGTAGTTCTTGATTATCCTCTATGAATCTGATAGGAGAGGAGAGTGGACATTGGAAGAAAGGGAAGGAGGGGGACGAGAGGAGGTGGTGGGCAGGTAAGAAGCGAACCAGAATGGGGAAGGGATTAAGAGAGGGGGAGGGGGGAGTAATTGCAGGAAGCTGGAGGGATTGACATTCATGCCATCACGTTGGAGGCTAGCCAGATGGAATATGAGGTGTTGCTTCTCCAACCTGAGTTTGGTCTCATCATGGCAGTAGAGAAGGCCATGGATTGACATGTCAAAATGAGAATGGGAATTTGGTTGAAATGGGTGGCCACTGGGAGTTCCTGCCACTTGCAGCAGATAGAGTAAAAGTGCTTGATGAAGCTGTCCTACAATCTGACTAAAGTAGAGGAGACCACACTGGGTGTACCAGATATAGTAGATGACTACTGGGTTGGGGCCCTGAATGTTGGTGAGGGAGGGTGTGTAGGGACAGGGATAAGTGCCAGGAGGGAGATCACTGGTGCGGGACAAGTGGAACAAGGAGTCATGTAGAGAGTGATCCCTATGGAAAATAGAGGGGAGTGGGGAGAAAGGGTAAAGGAAAGATGTGCTTAGTGATAGTGGAACAGGTCCTTGCCCTCAAAATTAACTGGGTGGCCACCGGGAGATGGAATTAAAGATCAAAGTAAATTTTATTATCGAAGTACTTATGTACAACCTGGAGATTCATTTTCTTGTGGGCATACTCATTAACTCTACAGAATAATAACCAATACAGAAACAATGAAAGAACTCCTAACTAGGGCATTCAAGCAGAGAATTAAAATGCATGGTCATTGTAGAATCACAGATCATGTATGCTCTGTTTCCGTGGATCCCAGTGCCAGGATTCATCTTCCCTCCGACACAGATAGAGGGTTTAGGTTGAGCAAAAGGGTTAACCCAACCCCCAAATGTAAGGCCTGCCAGGAGCCCAGCTTCATCTTGTAATGTGGGAGAGGAACACCCGAGTGTTGTGACGTATTCTAGCCTCATCCCCTTCCTGGCCAAAACACGGGAAAAAAGATTAAAGATCTTCTCAAACATGATTATCTTTATTTGTCTCATGTACCTTGAAACATACGGTGATATGCTTTGTTTGTGTCAATGAGCAACACAGCTCGAGGATGTGCTGGGGGGCAGACCACAAATGTCGCCGTCTTTCCAGTGCTAACACAGCGTGTCCACAACCAGCTACTCCTAGCTGATACGTCTTTGGAATGTGGGAGGAAACACACGCGGTCACAGGGGGAGTGTACAAGCTTCTTACAGATGGCGATGCGAATTGAACCCTGGTCTTGCAGCTGGCACTATAAAGCGTTGCACTAACCCCTAAGCCACAGTGCTGCCTCACCCTTGTTCCTTCCTAACTTGGCACCACACCTAGGCAGACCCTGGAAAACCTTTGCACTCAGTCAGTAATACTTGGGGCAATCAATATATGGTCTTGAATACAGAGTGAAAGAGGAATATCCTGTAGCACCGCAGGCATGACCAGGGAGACATCCCCAGGGGTAAAGTTATTCATTGCCTGTAATCAGTATTTCCTCAGTTGGGCAGATGAAATACGTCCTCCATTCTGACTGTCCTAGTCAAGATGGAAGCTGAGATTCCTTCTTCAGCTCTTTGCCTCTTCCACCTATTGCCTCCCAGCTTCTCACACCATTCCCTCCCCCCTCTACCACGTCCCTACTTCACCCCCCAACCTCGATTCATCTGTCACTCATGCTCCTCCCCCTATCCCTCATCCTTTTGTTTCTGACTTCTGTTTCCAGCCCTGCTGAAGGTTTTTGGCCTATGATATCGACTGTCCATCTCCCAGTATACGTGCTCCCTGTCCCGCTGAGTTCCTCCAGCATTTTGTGCGGTGGTTTGCTGAATGGACACGCTCATCACTCAGTGCTCCCTTCAGAGTGAACTTGTGGTTGTCACAGAGAACAGTCTTGTCTGCATTTATGACGAGGGAAAGTTTGAATAGGTTAGGACTCCTGGAGCAGAGGACAATGAGGGGAGATTTGATAGAGATATTCAAAATTATGAGGTGTATTGGTAGGGTAAATGCAAGCTGGCTTTTTCCACTGAGGTTGGGTGAGACTAGTCTAGAGGTCAAGGGTGAAAGGTGAAATATTTAAGGGGAACTTCTTCATTCAGAGGATGGCATGAGTGTGGAAGGAGCTGCCAGCAAAAGTGGTGGACGTGGGTTTGATCTCAATACTTCAGAACAATTTGCATAAGTGCTTGGATGGGAGGGGTATGGAGAGTTATGCTCCAGGTGCAGGTTGATGGGACTAGGCAGAATAATTTTTTGGCACAGACTGGACTGGATGGGCTGAAGGGTCTGTTTCTGTGCTGTTGTGCTCTATAATTAGTGGTGTTGCCCTGTAAAAAAGAACAGTGACAGTAGCATCAGAAACCACACACTCACACACTCACACTCTCACACTCTCACACTCTCACACTCTCACACTCTCACACACTCACACTCTCACACACTCACACACTCACACACTCACACTCTCACACTCTCACACTCTCACACTCTCACACTCTCACACTCTCACACTCTCACACAGATCACCCAGCTGTCAATCGGCCACAAGAAAGAAAATGCTGAAAAATGGAAGGAGACCACAGTAAAGTACAGTCCAATCACATTAATGTCAGAACATCGACCAGCCCTTCTGTGATGCAGAACTTGTGCCTGGTCCGAATGGTGGCCCTGTTGGGAGCGAGCACTGACTGGGGTGAACGCTATTGACCCTCTGGCCTCCGTTGGGAGTGATCACTGACTGGGTCCGAACGCCCTCACCTTGATGCTTCAATCTTCCTTGCCACTTCGATATGGTTTCGCTCAGGACCCCGCATCCCGTCTTTGTTTTTTTTGCCATGAGCCAGCTCGAGTTCTCAGTCCTTTTCAGGTCCCCGTCTCTGATCCCCAGTGGGCAGGCAGCTCTCTGGACATGGCAGAGCACTGAGCCGTTCGATCGAGATCCAATCACAGGCACCAGCAGTTTCTGTAACACAAGCAATACAAAAAGAACAAGCAGAAAGCTTAGAAAAAATGAAATAATTTAATAGATTTGCTATCTGGAAGATGTTGCCCAAGGAATGATTTGCTGGCACCATCTTGACCGGAAGAGTCAAGTGACAAATAAATATGCTGACGTAGTTTGGGAAATTTCAGATATCAAACCTGTAGGTTTTACCTTAAAACCTTTTCTTCTATTTGGTGGAGATTAACGTTATTGAATTCCTGTCATCTCCAGTTTATAAACCTGTAATGTCACAGAGTCCTTTGTTTCCTTTTTAGAGAGGTCTTCTCAGTCTGCCAATGTTTGCAAAAATGTGTATTTTGTTTGGATGGGTCACAATGAAATTGGAAGTAACAGCTTGAAGACAAATTTCTCCTGGTATCTGCCCCATCCAAGTGCAGTCTTCGAAGCACACCGGAATTTAGGCATAGACAGGCGGAGACTTCAACCGAAGGCAGAAATGGCTAATACCAGGGCACATAATTTTAAGGTGATTGGAGGAAAGTATAGGGGCAATGTCTGGGGTAAGTTCCTTACGCAGAGAGTGGGGGGGTGCATGGAACTCCCTGCTGGAGATGGGGGTTGCGATGGCAGAGGCAGATACAATCAGGGCACTTAATACACCCATATTGGCACATGGGTGAAAGGAAAATGGAGGGTTGTGTGTGAGGGAAGGGTTAGATTGATTGCAGGGTAGGTTCAAACAGCAACACACACAAAATGCTGGTGGAACGCAGCAGGCCAGGCAGCATCTATAGGGAGAAGCGCTGTCGACGTTTCGGGCCGAGACCCTTCGTCAGGACTATAATTCCTTCGGCCTCTTACTACCTTTCCTTTCGGTTAGTCCTGACGAAGGGTCTCGGCCCGAAACGTCGACAGCGCTTCTCCCTATAGATGCTGCCTGGCCTGCTGCATTCCACCAGCATTTTGTGTATGTTGTTGTTTGAATTTCCAGCATCTGCAGATTTCCTTGTGTTTGCAGGGTAGGTTACAAGGTCACGCAATGTCATGGACCGAAGGGCCTGAACTCTTACTAGTCTTACTTAATGTTCATGGCAATAATATCAGTGAATACTTAAGCAAGTTTATAAAGGAATCCTTCTCATGGGATACAGTGGACAAATTAGACATTTTTAACAATCTACTTAATTTCTATAATTTTTCAGTGCACATTGTAGCTTGTAATTTGGCAACATCGTTACAGTTATTTAGTATCACTTGACGACGTGGAACGATACCGTATGGCTCTTCCTCAGATGATGTTGGGAGTAGGTTTCTAGATGTTCAGAAGAAGAGGGAGTTAGCCTATTGACCCTGCTCTATCCTGGAAGACCTGGATTTTGGGTCTCAAAGCTTTTCCTGCTATTTGTCCAAAAGATGCTGACTTTGAACTCGCAAGGAATCACGACTCTGGGGAGGGGGTGACAAGTTCCAATAATTTGCAAGCCATTGAGAGAAGTTCCTCCTCATTGTCCATATAACGTGATAGGATTGATAAAAGGTGTACGGTGTGTTGGCCTTCATTAGTTGGGGGATTGAGTTCAATAATCTTGAGGTAATATTGCAGGTTAGACCACACTTGAAGTGCTGGCTTCAGTTCTGGTCGCCTCAATATAGGAAGGATGTAGAAGCTTTAGAGAGGGTGCAGAGGAGATTTTCCAGGATGCTGCCTCCATTACAGAGCATGTCTTATGAAGGTAGGTTGAGCGAGTTAGTTTTATCTCTTTGGAGTGAAGGAAGGTGAGCGGTGACTTGATAGAGGTGTACAAGATGATATGAGGCATAGATTGAGTGGAAGGCCAGAGACCTATTCCCAGGGCGAAAATGATGTGTACATGTGAGCATAATTTTAAGGTATTTGGAGAAAGTGTAAGGGGTTGTCAGAAGTAAGTTTTTTTTTTACACAGAGATTGGTGAGCACAAGGACTTGCTGCTGGGGTGGTGGTAGAGGCAGATGCGTTAGGGACGCTTGAGAGATTCTTAGGCACATGGGTGATAGAAAAATGGAGGGCGATGTGGGAGGGAAGGATTAAACTGATCTCGGACTAGGTAAAAAGGTCAGCACAACATTGTGGGCTGAAGGGCCTGTACCGTGCTGTAGTGTTCTTTCTTATATAAATGGGCACCACCACATTATCCGAGGCTCCCATCGTTGTAGACACCCCTCCTACCCCCACATCCTAGGGGAAATATCCCCCAAATATCTTCCCTCAAATGCCCTCAGACCTTTCTCATTTCAGTACTTCCTGAGCCAACTCTTATAATTTTCCTTGTAGGACAGCTCCCTCATCCCAGGGGGATAGTCAGAAGATAAAGATGAAAGATTGGTTTTGTTTGTCAAATGTACGTGGAAACATACAGTGAAATACGTTGTTTACATCAAAAATCAGAGAGGATTGTGCAGGGGGCAGCCCACAAGTGTTACTGCACTTCCAACATAGCATGCTCACAATTCAGTAACCCTACCTGTATGTCGTTGGAAAGTGGGAGGAAACCAGAACACCTGGAGGAAACCCGTGCGGTCTTTAGGAGAATGTACAAACTCCTTACAGACAGCAGTGGGCATTGAACCCGAATTGGTGAATGCTGGCGCTGTAAAGCTATTGTGCTAACCACTATGCTGTTGTGCAGCGCTCTGTTGGAGATGAAGGTAACGGAGGGACACCTGGACCTTTGAGGCCTAACGTTTTTAGTGGAAGAACAAAATGGCCTCTGGATCTCAAAAGTCTTGGAGTGATAGAGAAAACCGAGGGAAGGGTTTGAAATGATCTAATCTACTTGGATTTCAGCTGTTGGGTGTGAAACTAGTTTTCTTTCTAACTTCCATCGCAAATCTGGCCACTTCAAATGAACATCCAGAGCAATCAGAAATATGGAGTCCATGAATGGCCCAGCAAAGTCAATAGTTACTCTTTGCCATGGTGATGACGACCACTCCCATGGGTGTAACGCTGGCTGTGGGGGTGCATTGTGAACTTTTTGGCATCCTGAACAGCTTTTGGCCAAGTCTTCAATCTGTTTATCTATTTCCTTTTCAAACACCTTCTACTTAGCATTAAGCAGCTGTGACAGCCTCTGGTTAGTGCTACCATTTGGGCTGCAGTTGCCTAATAATACCACACTGAGAACTTTGATGGAGTGCCAGTATAGTTAGATTTTTGTCAACTATTCACATCCAAAAAGTGCCTCCCAGTTTCTTAGAAAAGTAGTATCTTAGAAAACAGTTTGTTGTAGTCTGCCTCTGAAATTATAGACAAAGCTGACCTTGTGTCCAGTTCCATTTTCAGTCTTACACCAGACACATCTATTGTGATCCAGATGATTTTGTGATCTGCTTCAATAAAACAATGCAATTCTAGGCATGACAGCTCATCTTTGTCAGACTCTGTGTTGTCTGATTCTGTTTTACGTTCGGTAACTTTATGCATTTGCTCAGTTTTATGTTTGAGACTTTACATTTGGTTGTGCGTTTTGTCTCCCTTGCACATTCTCTCTCTGCGACTTTGTCTGTGACACTTCCTGCAGACTCCTTCTTTGAACCTACAGACATTTACATCATGGGAGGGTTTGCCACGTTAATATCATCTTTGCACTATTCAGGGATATTTTGTGCATTTCACACTCTAACCTCCTTTTCTATAGTTCCGCTGCATGCTTTGCTGTGGTCTCTAACAATATTGCAATGGTCAATGCCCATTCAAAGGTTAGGTCTCTTTCAGTAGCCTTTTTTTTGAGTGCTTTGACTATGCATTCCACACATAAGCCTGTCCCTTAATGCATCAGAAAGTCCATCTCTAAAGTCACAATACTGGGAAAGTTTGCGCAGTTCTGCAATGTATTCAGAAATGCTTTCATCCTTTCACTGACCCCTCTTGTAAAGTCTAAATCCCTCAGCTATTGCATGCAGTTTAGGGTTCAAATAATTTTGTAAAATTGTAACAGTTTCATCGAACATCTAGCTTGCTGGCTTTGCAGGGGTTACTAGGGTACGTAAGAGATTGTACGTTAAGCTAAGAAGCGTAGGGCTTTCTTTTGCTCCTCCATGTTGCTTGCGTTACATACAGTTCAACCCTCTTGATATACAACTCTCAGCTTTCATTAGCGCTATCAAATTTGTAAACTTTCCCCGACTGAAGCCATCGCCACATCATTTTCACTTCAAATTCAGTGCATCTTTCACTGTTACTATGCACTGTACTCGTGCCTTTGTCAGTGTCTGTGATGGCCTTCTCTGTACTGCTGTTTTGTCCCGTAATTGTGCCGCCATAATTGTCGGTGCAGTTTGTGATATTTTCTGACATTCAGGTTCATCCCCATCGCCAAGTTGCTGTGTCTGTGCACAACTACGTTTCAATTAAATGAAAGCACGCACATGGGAGATGGCTTTAACTGGTGCGTTCACATTGCAATGAGAGAGAGAGAGACAACAATGCAGATGCATAGGCAACTGATCAATATGTAGTTCTAAGGGGGGTGGAAATCATTTCTCTAAAAGAAATAGATCCATACATTACAGATTCCACAACTTATCGACTCACTTTCAAGGTCTTTACATCTCGTGTGCTTCGGTATTATTTATTTATTTTTATTAGGGTTATTTTGCTTTTTTTTGTCTTTTGCAATTAGTTCTTTGTCAGTCTGTTTATTTATAGTTTTTTCATAAATTCTAGTGTATTTGTTTGTTTTCTGTAAATGCCTGCAAGGTAGTATATATGATATGTAAGTTCAAAGTTCAACGTGCATTTTTTAATCAAAGTTTGTGTACTCTATACCAGCTTGAGATCCATCTTACAGGCAGCCACAAAACAAAGAAACCCAAAATAACCCATTTTTAAAAAATGTCAGACAAATTCAGCTGGATTTTGGCCACCTCCCACCCAATACTTATTGCAGTTTATAGTTTTCATTATTATGTATTGCCGTGTACTGCTGCTGCAAACCAACATCTGCTGGTGATTCTGATTCTGAGGGGGACAGGGAGAGGCAGAGACAGATGCCGAGGTAGGATGGGTAGAACGATGACAAAGGCAGGTAAAGGGTTCCCTGACCCAGGTGAGTTGAGCTCTGGGGGGAATGAGGAACCACACCCCACACCCCCTGCAGGTGGTGCTGTGAGCTGTCTTTTCACTGGGTGTGTTGTAATGAGAGCTTTTTAGTGACTGGGCTACGTCCCCACTGGCTACTCGATTCCCACCCATCATTCTGGAAGCATAGAACAGTACAGTTCGGGAACAGAAGAGATTCTGTGGATGCTGGAAATCTTGAGCAGTGCCCACAAAATGCTGGAGGAACTCAGCAAGTCAGGCAGCATCTATGGAGGGGAATAAACAGTTGAGGTTTCAGGCCGAGACCTTTTATCAGCACCGGAAAGGAAGGGACAGCCTTTACCCATCACCTGGCTTCACCTATCACCTGCCAACTTGCACTCATCACCTTCCCCTACCTTCTTATTCTGGTTTCTGCCCCCTTTCTTTCCAGCCCTGATGAAGGGTCTCGGCTTGTAAGGTAAGCTGCTTACTCCCCTCCATAAATGCTGCCCGACCTGCTGAGTTTTTCCAGTAATTTGTGTGTGTGTGTGGTACAGGATGTCTGTGCCGAATATGAGACCAAATTTAGCTGAATTTTTTTCTACCTACACGTGATCCATAGTCACCTGGCCCTACCGTGTGTGCGTGTGTGTGTGTGTGTGTGTGTGTGTGTGTGTGTGTGTGTGTGTGTGTGTGTGTGTGTGTGTGTGTGTGTGTGTGTGTGTGTGTGTGTGTGTGTGTGTGTGTGTGTGTCTATATATATATACACACATCTGTTTAACAGCCTCTGAAATGTCTCTATCGTTTCTGCTTCCATCACCACCCCTGGCAGCCTGTTCCAGACACCCACCACTCTGTAAATAAAAACAAGCCCGGCGCATTTTAGAATTGTTTCCCTCTCACCTTAAATACATATCTTCCAGTATTTGACATTTCTACCCTGGGAAAATTTTTGATTCATTCATTTTGATTAATTTCTTTTTAACTTCTGATTAGAATTTTACCTTCATAATTTACCCGCCGGGGCAGGGTTAGCAATTATCATCTCCAGTTGCACTTTGTCAGCAAAATTTGGATGTACAGTGTGACTTCCCACTGTGTATGAAAACCACAAATCTGCTTCGAACAGCATATGAATGGGATAGATTTCCATAAATTTTTCCTTAAGTAGGACACGTGATCTCTAATATACAGTTGATCAAATGCAATGTAAGAACATGGTTTGTACTAATAAATTGCTAGGGGTTCCAATTCAATGCTAAGTAACCAGTATTGATAAGTTCTGATTCATTTATCACACGTACAGTGAAATGTATCAACAATCAACACACCCAAGGATGTGCTGGGGGCAGCCTGCAAATATCGCCAGACATTCTGGTGCCAACGTAGCATGCCCACAACGCGCAGCAGAACAACACAAACAACAACAATGGAGCAAAAGGACAACAACAATGTAAAACAAGCCCCTTTCCTCCGCAAACTCCACCACCCATCCACACCCACAGTCCTCCAATCCCAGGCCTCTGGGCCTCCAGTCTCCACATTCAGAGGACCTGTCCTGGGCCCAGGACGTAAGTGCTATTATGAAGAGAGTACAGCAGTGCCTCTGCTTCCTAAGGAGTTTTCAAAGATTTGGCATGACATCTAAAACTTTGACAAACTTCTAAAGATGTGTGGTAGAAAGTGTATTGACTGGCTGCATCACAGCCTGGTATGGAAACCCCAATGCCTTTGAATGGAAAATCCTACAGAAAGTAGAAATAGTGGCTATTGTCCAGTTCAACACGGGTAAAGCCCCACTCCACCATTAAGCACAGTTACATGATGTGTTGTCACAGGAAAGGAGCATCTATGATCAGGGGCCCCCACCACCCAGATCATGCTCTCTGTGAAAATCCCATCCATACTCAAGTCACCCTGTCTGGCACCAACGATCATTCCATGATCAAAGACACTTAGATCACATTTCTTCCCCAGTTAGGTGAGATCTGAGCAACAACTGAACCTCTTGACCACGTCTGCATGCTTTTATTAATTAAGTTGCTGCAACATGAGTGGCTGATTAGATATTTGCATTAATGCAGAGATGTACCTAATAAAGCGGCCACTGAGTGTATGATTCGATGTGGAGTCTCTAATTTGTGCATCTTCTTTCCTTGAAGGTATCGGGAGGGTTCTGACTCAATGCAGTTATGATCCCAAGGCAAGTTCTTTATGGCCTGTTCGTCGGGGGAGTACTGCAGATATTCACCACGGAATGCAAGACACACATCTCTGTCGTCTTGGTCGGGGCAACTGGAGATCTGGCGAGGAAGTACCTCTGGCAAGGGCTATTTCAGATGTATACAGAGCAGCTCGATATACACAGTTTCAGTTTCTATGGTGGCACCCGGCTCCATCCCACAGAGGGCACGCCAGTGATGTATGAGATTATCAAAGGCCTAACGTGTTTGCCCAATGTGCCTTCTGTCAGGTGTGTGATGCTGAAGGACCAGTTTATAAAGTTGTCTCAGTACCATCAGCTGGACACCGTGGAAGACTACTCCAATCTGGACAGGAAGATCGACGAGCTGCTCACTCAGGAGGGCCTTAAGGAAGAAGGCCGCCTCTTTTACTTCAGCGTCCCTGCCTTTGCCTACGTTGACATAGCAACGAAGGTCAACGCCACCTGTCGACCACAGAAGGGACCGTGGCTGCGAGTCGTCCTAGAAAAGCCCTTTGGCCATAACCTGGATTCAGCCCAGCGGTTAGCTGAGGAGCTGCAGAAGTTTCTCCGCGAGGAGGAGATGTATAGAATTGACCATTACCTTGGCAAGCAGGTGAGTAAGGTGATCTCTTCCCTCCCCCACCCCCCACTGTATTGTCAGTGTGCTGTTGATGACAATAAGGCATAGGAGCAGAATTAGGCCTTTGGGCCCATCGAGCCTGCTCCATCGTTTGGTCATGGCAGAGCACCTGGAGGAAGTCCATGCAGTCAGGGGAACAATATACACTCAGTGGCCATTTTATTAGGTACACCTATATACCTGCTCATTGATGCAAATACAGTATCTAATCACCCAATCACTTGGTAGCAACTCAAGAAAAAAAAGCATGCAGACATGATCAAGAGGTTCAGACAAAAACATCAGAATGGGGAAAAAGTGTGTTCCAAGTGACTTTGACTGTGGAATGATTGTTGGTGCCAGATGGGGAGGTTTGAGCATCTCAGAAAGTGCTGATCTCCTGGGATTTTCACACACAGCATGCTCTAGAGGTTACAGAGAATGGCCAGACTGGTTCAAGCTGACAGGAGGGTGACTGTAACTCAGATAACCACACGTTACAACAGTGGTGTGCAAAAGAGCATCTCTGAACGCACAACATGTTGAACCTCGAAGTGGACGGGCTACAGTGCCGAAGACCTCACTGGGTTCCATTCTTGTACCTAATAAAGTGGCCACTGAGTGTATAAACTGTGGAATATTAAAACCTCTTGCAAATAAGGCTTGGTAACTGAGTCCTGGGAAAGGAAGGAGGCTGTCTGAGATGCTTCATCGTCCTCAAGGTAACTGCTCTTTCATCGAAATGACAAAAATTTCTTACAGCACATGGAGAGGGATGTGACTCGGGATTTAGAGAGTAGATTGACATTGACAATTGGATTGAAATGACACCATCTGAAGTCTTGGATCACAAAATACTCTGGAGCAGGGGTTCCCAACCTGGGATCCATGGACCCCTTGGTTAATGGTAGGGGTCCGTGGCATAAAAAAGGTTGGGAACCTCTGCTTTAGAGAGAGCTGAGGCCCTCGGGGCCTTGACTTCCTCTGTGTGCAGGTAAGGACCAGTCTGTTAGTGCCAGGAGACGATTTCTAGTGAAACAGGATCATTTTCCTGTTCATGTGTCCTTCTGGATGATTGCTTGATTGATTTAAGGAGCAGGAGATGAATTTCATAACAAGGCTTAATTAAAACATGTGGCGGTTGAGTGTGAGGATGAGTCATTGTGTGCTTGACGTGGCTTTGTTGTCTTTCATCAAACACAGAAGATAGAATATTATAGCGCAGGAAAGGCCCTTCGGCCCACAATGTTATGCTGGCCTTTTAATCTATGTTCAGATCAATCCAACTATTCCCTCCTACATTTTTTTTTTATCCGTCTATCTAGGAGTTTCTTAACTCAGTAGCACGTTCCATGCACCCAACACTCTGTGTTTAAATAAAAACTTACCTCTGTCATTTCTCCCCCCCCCCCCCCCCATACTTTCTGACAAGAACTTAAGAATTATTCAACCTTGTATTAGCTATTTCCATCCTGGGAAAAAGTCTCGAGCTATCCCCCCAATCTATGTCTTTTTTGTTTGTTGAGGTACGGTGCAGAACAGGCCCTTTGAGCCACACCACCCAGTAATCCCCTAATTTAACCCTAGTCTAATCACCGGATAATTCACAATGACCAATTAACCTAGCAACTGGTAGTCTTTAGACTGTGGGAGGAAACCAGGGCACCTGGAGGAAACTCATGTGGTCACAGGGAGAATGTACAAATTCCTTACAGACAGCGGCAGGAATTGAACCTTGGTTCCTGGCACTGTAAAGCGTTGTGCTAACCAGTACATCACCGTGCCGCCCCATCTTATTATTTTGTACACCCCTGTCAAGCCATCTGTCATCCTCTGACCCTCCTTTCCTGGTTTTGGTGTTTCATGTGTTTCTGGTGAAGTCTGTTTTGAGCTTTGCTGTTTTTCCTGAGTTTTGATTGAGAATATCATTGACTGATTATTCTTCCAGACGATGGAAGAAGGTATGTCACATTTGTGCAAATAAGACCATATCTAAGCTTTTGAGACAGTGCAGGCTTGAAAGTTTATCAGCAGCTTGGGTAACAAATAGGAGCATCTTTGGGTCAGTTATAGAGTGATTTTTGGAATAAGCAAATTATGAGGGGCAGGGATTGATTGGAGATGATTTGTTGGTGGAAGATTCTGATTGGCTGATTTAATTGTGTTTTCGTGAAGTAACTAAATGTACTCCACTTCACTCACCCCAACACTGAACTGATTTCACATCTTTGGATTCTACAAGTCATGTTCTCAGTATTTATTTATTTATTATTATTTTTTTCCCCTCCTCTTTTTGTATTTGCACAATTTGTCATCTTTGGCACATTGTCTTTTTGTGTCTTTATTGATTCTATTGTGTGCCTTTGTATTTACTGTGAATGCCCACAAGAAAATGAATCTCAGGGTAGTATATGGTGACATGTATGTACTCTTGATAATAAGTTTTATTTTGAACTTTGACCTTTGACAAGGATGCTGCCTGGAATGGGTTGTGTTGAAAGGATGAGTGAGCTAGGGATTTGCTCTTCGAGTGAAGGATGATAGGAGACGACTTGATAGAGGTGTATATACTGCAATACTTTGCAATATATATTGCAATATTTTGCAATACTGTACAAAAGTCTGAGAGAGATATATGCCTAAGACTTCTGCACAGTACAGTCGGCCCTCCTTATCCGTGAATTCCGCATGCGCGAATTCAACCAATCGCAAAAACCCGGAAGTGCTTTTCCAGCACTTGTTGTTCAAGCATGTACAAACTTTTTTTCCTTGTCATTATTCCCTAAACAATGCAGTAGAACAACAATTTTACATAGCATTTACATTGTATTAGGTATTATAAGTAATCGAGAGATGATTTAAAGTATACGGGAGGATGTGCGTGGGTTATCGTGGATCGGGATCGAAAAAAATTGGAAGTTCTCTTACTAAGTAAGTCGGAACAGGTACATCTGGTATTATTTAGTGTCAGTTAGTCACACGTTTGTCTTAGTATATAGTATATATTTTACCTTACTGTGCATATAAAACACTTAAGAACAAATGTTTCAGCGCCATTCAGTCCAGTGACAGACCACTCCCAAGTGCACTCTCCACTGTGCCGGGTTGATGTGGAGGATCAAAACCCCAAAACCCAATAATTAAACCACTGCGTTGCTTAGTAATAATTGTAGCTTTCATTGGGGCAGAGCCTTTCTCACTTTATCCTTTAAAATTGTTCCGATTGCTGACCGATATAACCTAACGCTTTTCCAATGACCGATGGCGTTTCACCTCTTTCCGATCACTTTATTATTTCCACTTTATTTTCAATTGTGATCGTGATTATTTTCATGAACAGAAACACTGCGGATTCAGAGTTCTGCTGCCGGGTACTGATGTCCACCGCATTGAGACAGGTTAAATAAGGTCTGGGGTTCTGCTGGGTCCTAAGATCCACCGCACTGAGACAGGTTAAATAAGGTCTGGGGTTCTGCTGGGTCCTAAGATCCACCGCATTGAGACAGGTTGCATAAGAGACTTGAGCATCCGCAAATTTTGGTATCCGCGAGGGGTCCCGGAACCAATCCCTCGCGGATAAGGAGGGCCGACTGTACTGTATTAATTTTATGTATTGCACTGTACTGTCGCCGCAAACAAAAAACAACTTTCATGCCGTATGTGAGTGATGATAAACCTGATCCTAATATAAGTTTCTTTTGTGGATTGAGAGTGGGGAGGGAGCAGGGAGAGGGGAATCACTGAACTGTTCCTGTAGCTTATGGACTCTCTTTCAAGAACTCTTCGTCTCATGTTCTCGATATTTATGGCTTATTTATTTATTATTATTTATTTTATTTTCTTTTGCACTCGCACAGATTGTTGTTTTTTTGCACACAGGTTGTCCTACCCTGTTGAGTGTGGTCTGTCATCGGTTCTATGATGGTTATTGGATTTGAGTATGCCCGCAAGAAAATGGATCTTGGGGTTGTACATGGTGACATATCTATTCTTTTACAACGAGCTTACTTTGAACAGCTCTGTGTTGGGCCAAGTGAAGTTGAGTGAAGTTATCCCACTGGTTCAAAAGCCTGTTGGTTGAAGGGTAACAACTTCCTGAACGTGGTTGTGTGGGACCTGAGGCTCCTGCACCTCCTTCCTGATAGCAGCAGCGAGAAGAGAGCATGTCCTGGATAGTCTCAGCCTGAAACATCCCCTCTGTAGATGCTGCCTGACCTGCTGAGTTCCTCCAGTATTTTGTGTTGCTCTGTACTCTGCTGTATTGTTTTAGTAATGAGGAGAAGCTGGATCGTCAGTGTTTGGTTTCTTGGAGGCAGAGGCTGAGTGGGGTTTTAGCAGAGATGTCCAAAACGAAGAGAGATATAGATCGGGTAGCTGGTGAGGAGCTTTTCCCCATGGCTGGGGTGTTTAAGACCAGAGGGTATGCATTTAAGCTTAGAAGTGCAAGGTAGAGTGGGGATCTTAGGAAGTATTTTTCCACCCAAGAGATGATGGAATCTGGAACACGCTGCCTGAGGGAGTGGTGGAGATGGAGACTCTCACAATATCTAAGAACCATCTGGCCGAGCACTTAAATCACCACGGCATAACAGGCTGCGGTCTAATGCTGGTGGATGGGAGTAGTATGAATGCATACTTGCATGCACACAGAGGCTCTGGGGACCGTTTCTATGTTCAGTAATCCTATGATGTTTGTTACAAGTGTCCTAAAAACCAGAATGGGGAAATTCTCCTTCTACCAGTGCGAGTGACCCATTTGCATAGATGCTCCAGTTCATAAGATTCCCTTAATTGATATCCAGTGAGTGCTCTTAGGTATGTAACCGTCTCACCGGGACTCTTACACTAACTTGGCTTGTTAGCTAACTCTGCCAACAGCCACATGACTCAGAGAGAAGGCCATCTTTCATAAACAATATACGTCTAGGGATGGTATGATTTGGGATTCAACCAAACAGGAACATTGGGAATTCTGACTAAAGGAACCTTGATTTGAGCGTATGCTGTGTAAATGCTGCCCTTGCACAATTATCGGTCGGCAGGAAATAAAAGATTGTACGCCGCATAACATTATAAAGAAAGCATATTTACCAGTTTCAGCTTCATCAAGCAATTAATAGGAAAAAGAAAAGAAGGAAACAGTAAGTGGGCCTATTATAATTAAACCAGTCTAAATGTGCATGGAAGCATTGGAACTCGTGTCCTGTCTGTAGTGTAGTGTTGGATGTATCGCTTTACTCACGCTGCTGAATCCTCATCACCAATCACAGGTAGAACTGCTCTACTTGGATCCTTTGTCTCATGAGTTACTCCTTGCATGAGGGTCTGCCGTTTGGGTTGGATCCTCCAGGTGTCTTCCCCGATCCTCTCCCCACCACACCTCCTGCAAAGAGACAGCAAACCCATCAGAAATCTCTCTCCGCCCAGCTCTCTCTAGAACCTTCTCTCCATCCCACCAACCTGATTGGCTGACACAACAGTCACGAGTCAAACAACATGCTCCTTACCTTCGGCCGAAACCAAAACACTCCACCAACAGGATATACTTCTTTTTCAGAAAACTGCTAAAATAAAATACCTCACAGTGTAGCAGTAGAAATCTTAACCAGGGCAGTACATGTGTTTGAGACAGAAGCAGAAATTAGGAGGGCTTTTGGCACATTAGCCTTGATAAATTTGAGTATTGAGTACAGGAATTGTGATGTTATATTGAAGATGTTGGGGAGGCAAAATTTGGAGTACTTGTGTGCAGTTCTGGTCACAGGAAAGCTATCAATGAGATTGAAAGAGTTCAGGGAAAATTTATTTTCATTGACAATTGCGGACGGGACATTAACTGTCTAGACTTTAACACTCCTCTCTCCTATTCCAACCTCACTCCTTTCAAACGTTTTGCTCTCCACTCCCTCCGCACCAACCCCCATCCCACCATCAAACCCGCAGATAAGGAGACGCTGTAGTAGTCTGGCGAGCTGACCTCTACTTTGCTGAGGCCCAGTGCCAACTCTCAGACACCTCTTCCTTACCCCTCAAACGTGATCCCACAAAGAAACACCGGGCCATTGCCTCCCACATCATCACCAACCTTATTGACTCTGGGGATCTTCCATCCTCTGCCATGAACGTCATAGTTCCCCCACCTCGCACCTCCCATTTCTACCTTTTACCCAAAATCCACAAACCTGCTTGTCCAGATAGACCCATTGTTTCAGCTTGTTCCTGCCCCACTGAACTCATATCTGCATAACTCAACTTTGTTTTATCCCCCCTAGTTCAGTCCCTTCCTACCTTCATCCGTGACACCTCACTTGCTCTTGATCTTTTCAAGGATTTCAAGTTTCCTGGCCCCCATCATCTTATTTTCACTATGGATGTCCAGAACCTATACAGCTCCATCCCCCACCAGGAGGGCCTCAAAGCTCTCCATTTCCTTCTGGACACTAGACCCAACCAGTTCCCCTCCATCACCACTCTCCTCCACCTAATGGAACTTGTCCTCACTCTTAAGTAATTTCTCCACTGTCTCCTCCCAATTCCTTCAACCAAAAGGTGTGGCCATATGCAAGTGCCTGCCTGTTTGTCAGCTCCTTGGATCAGTCTATGTTCCAAGCCTACGCTGGTGACTGTCTCACACTTGTCATATGCTATATCAGCAACTGCATTGGTGCTGCTTCCTGCACCTGTGCTGAACTCGTCGATTTCATCCACTTTGCCTCCAACTTCCACCCTGCCCTCAAGTTCACCTCGTTCACTTCCAACACTTCCCTTCCCTTTCTCGATCTCACTGTCTCTATCTCCAGAGATAGCTTATCCACCTATTATAAACCTGTCTATTATAAACCAATGGATTCTCACAGCTACCTAGACAACACCTTGCCCCACCCTGCTACTTGTAAAAACACCATCCCTTTCTCTCAATTTCTCCATCTCCACTGCATCTGCTCTCGGGGTGAGGCTTTTCCTTCTAGAACGAAGGAGATGTTCTCCTTTCTCAATGAAAGCTGCTTCCCTTCCTCCACCATCAACCCTGCCCTCAACCACATCTCTTCCATTTCACGCATGTCTGCTCTTACCCCATCCTCCCACCAACCTACCAGAGATGGAGTTCCTCTTGTCCTCACTTACCACCCCAACAGCCTCCACGTCCAGCACACAATTCTCCAAAACTTCCACCACCTCCAACTGGATCCCACCACCAAATACATCTTTCCCTCCCCCCCCCCCCCCATCCCACTTCCTGCTTTCCGCAGGGATCGACTTCCTTATCCATTTGTCCCTCCCCACTGATCTCTCTCCTGGCACTTCTCCTTGCAAGCAGAACAAGTGCTACACCTGTCCCTACAACTCCTCCCTCACTACCATTCAGGGCCCCAAACAGTCCTTCCAGGTGAGGCAACACTTCACCTGTGAGTCTGTTGGGGTCATATACTATGTTTGGTGCTCCCGGTGTAGCCTCTTGTATATTGGTGAGACCCGACGTAGATTGAGAGACCACCTCGCCGAGCATCTACGTTCCATCCCCCAGAATAAGTGGGATTTCCCAGTGGCCACCTATTTTAATTCCACTTCCCATTCTGATTCCAATATGTCTGTCCATGGCCTTCTCACTGTTGGAATAAGGCCACACTTAATTTGGAGGAACAACACCTTATATTCTGTAGCCTCCAACCTGAAGGTATGAACATCGATTTCTCAAACTTCCAGTAATGCCTCCACCCCCCCATCCCCCTTCACTGTTTCCAATCCCCTTGTCCCTCTCTCATGTTATCACCTTGCCCGACCATTGCCTCCCTCCGGTGCTCCTCCCCCCCCCCCCACCCTTTTTTCATTCTTCTATGTCATCTGTCTCTTTCACCAATCAACTTCCGAGCTCTTTGCTTCATTCCTCCCCATCCAAGTTTCGCCTGTCGTTTCTCCTTCCCCCACCCCCACCTTTCAAATCTACCCCTCAGCTATTTTTTCTCCAGTCCTGCTGAGGGGTTTTGGCCCGATATGTCGACTGTACTTTTTTTGCATAGATTGCTGCTTGGCCTGCTGAGTTCCTCCAGCATTGTGTGTGTGCTGCGGAGGAAATTTACAAGAATGTTGCTGAGACTTGAGGACCTGAATATTGGGCAAAGGTTGAATAGGTTAGGATTTTTTTCCCCTGGAGTGTTGGAGAATGAGGGGAGATTGGATAAAGGCATACAGAATTATGAGGGGTATAGATAGGCAAAATGCAAACAGACTTTTTCCACTGAAGTTGGGTGAGACTAGAAGTCATAGATTAAGGGTGAAAGGTGAAGTAATTAAGGTGAACCTGTGTGGAGTGAGCTACCAGCAGAATGGTGGATGCAGGTTTGACTGCAACATTAAAGAGAAGTTTGAATAAGTACATGGAAGCGGGGTATGGAGGGCTGTGGTCCAGGAGCAGGTCGATGGAGCCAGGCAGAATAACAGTTCAACATGGACTAGATGGACTGAAGGGTCTCTTTTTCTGCTGTAGTGCTCTGTAACTACAGATGCTGGAAGTGGAGTTACAACTTCCCCACCCTTGTTCCAACCCATCCTTTCACCTTTCCATAGCTGTGATCTCCCCTCTTCCCAGTCATGATGAAGGGTCTTGGCCTGAAACGTCAACTGTCCATCAACCTCCACGGATGCTGCCTGACCTGCTGAGTTCCTCCAGCATCTCGTTTTATTTTTTCACTGCAATTCAATTGGATCATGGCAGATACAAGACGACTTAGAACAGTGCAGCACAGGAACATGCCCTTCATCTCACAATCTTTGCCTTGACCCCACTTTCCATCCCAATTTCCCATGATTGCACTTGATTCTCTGAGCTCCAAAAATGTCGCACTATTCTCTGTAAACTCTAGAAACTGTTATGCGTGAAAATCCCAGGACATCAGCCATTTCTGAGATACTCAAGCACCCCATCTGGCACCAACAATCCTTCCTTGGTTGGAGTCACTTGGATCACATTTCCTCCCCATTCTGATGTTGGGTCTAAACAGTAATTGAACCTCTTGACCATGTCTGCATGCTTTTATGCAGTGAGCTGCCACATGATTGGCTGATCAGATATTTGTATTAACAAGCAGTACCTAATAAGGTGGCCACTGAGTGTAAGTGTAATATTTCTGTAGGACGGAGGGGTGTCGCGAGTTGGTTTGATTCTGGGTTATATTAGCATGCAACTTTAGCGCAGTGGATCAGGCGAAATCAATCAGAGAAATTTGTGATTAAGTGCAAGTTACAGTTCAAAGTAAACTTATTATCAAAAGTGCATATATATGTCACAATATACAACTCGGAGATTCAATTTCTTGTGGGCATACTCAATAAATCTATAGAATAATATCCGTGACAGAATCTATGAAGGACCGCCCAGCTAGGGTTTCAACCAGAGTGCAGAAGACAACAAACTGTGCAAATACAAAGCGAATAATAATAATAATAATAATAATAATAATAATAATAAGACCATAAGACCAACAGAGCTGAATTTGGACATTTGGCCCCTTGAGTCTGCTCCACCATTTCATCATAGCTGATCCAATTTTCCTCTCAGCCCCGATCTCCCGCCTTCTTCCCCCCCGCCCCCGTATCCCTTCATGCCCTCGACCAATCAGGAATCGATCAACCTCTGCCTTAAGTATATGTAAATACTTGCCTTTACAGCTAACTGTGGCAAAGAATTCCACAGATTCATCACTCTCTGGCTAAAGAAATTCCTTCTCATTTCTATTCTAAAAGGACACCCCTCTATTCCAAGGCTGGTCTTAAACTCTCGCACCATTGGAAATGTCTTCTCTTCATTCATTCTAACAAGGCTCTTCATTTGATAGGTTTCAATGAGGTCACCCCTCATTAGAATTCTTCTGAATTCTAGTGAATACAGGCCCAGAGCCATCAGACGCTCTTCATGTGACAAGCCATTCAATCCTGGAGTCATTTTTGTGAAGCTCCTTTGAACCCTCTCCAGTTTCAGCACATCCTTTCTAAGATAAAGGGCTCAATCTGCTCACAGTACTCCAAGTGAGGCCTCACTGGTGCTTTATAAAGCCTCAGCACTACATCCTTGCTTTTATAAATAAGCAATAAATGTTGAGAACATGAGATGAGTCCTTGAAAGTGAGTCCATTAGTTGTGGAAACATTTTAGTGTCTGGGCAAGTGAAGTTGAGTGACGTTATCCCCATTGGTTCCAAGAGCCTGATGACTGAGAGGTAATAACTGTTCCTGAACCTAGTCTAAGGCTCTGGTTCCTTCTCCCCGATGGCAGCAGTGAGTTGGGAGCATGACCTGGGTGATGGGGAGTCTCTGGTGATGGATGCTGCTTTCCTGTGACAACACTTCATGTAGGTGTCCTTATCTGTTATGGACTGGGCCGTACCCATCACATTTTGTAGGATCTTTCCTTCAAGGATATTGGTGCTTCTATAACAGGCTATGATGCAGCTGGTCAAAATTCTCTCCACTACACATCTATGGAAGTTTGTTGAAGTTGTAGATGTTGTGTCAAATCTTGGCAAACTGCTAAGGAAGTAGAGGCAATGCCATGCTTTGTTTATAATTGCACATGTGTGCTGGGCCCAGGACAGATCCTCTGAAATGATAACACACCAAGGAATTTAAAAGTTGCTAACCCTCTCCACCTTTGATCCTCCGATGAGGACTGGTGCATGGACCTCTGATTTCCTTTTCCTAAAGTCTATAATCATCTCCTTGGTCTTGTTGACGCTGAGTGAGAGGTTGTTTTTATGGCACCACTCAGCCAGATCTTCGATCCCCCATTGATCTGGTGAATGGGGAACGGTACCCTATTCACCAGATCGAACCGCATGAGCTACATGTTTGTTTATTTGTTGAGATACAGCACAGAACAGGCCCTTCTGACTCTTTGAGCCTCGCCGCCCAGCTGCTTCTGATTTTAACCCCAGCCTGAACATAGGACAATTTACAATGACCAATTAACCTGCTATCCAGTACATCTTTGGACTGTGAGAGGACACCGGAGCACCTGAAGGAAATCCACACATTCTACGGGGAGGACATGCAGACTAAGACCATAAGACCATAAAACATAGGAGCAGAAGTAGGCCATCCAGCCCAGCGAGTCTGCTCCACCGTTCAATCATAGGCTGATCCAATTCTTCCAGTTCTCCCCACTCCCCTGCCTTCACCCCATACCCTTTGATGCCCTGGCTAATCAAAAACCTGTCTATCTCTGCCTTAAATACACCCAATGACTTGGCCCCTAAAGCTGCTCATGGCAACAAATTCCACAGATTTACCACCCTATGACTAAAATAATTTCTCTGCATCTCTGTTCTAAGTGGATGTTCTTCAATCCTGAAATCGTGTCCTATACTCCTCTACCATGGTGAATAACTTTGCCATATCTCATCTGTTCAGGCTTTTTAACATTTGGAATGTTTCTATGAGATTCCCACCTCATTCTCCTGAACTCCAGGGAATACAGCCCAAGAGCTGCCAGATGTTCCTCATACGGTAAATCTTTCATGAACCCTCTCCACTGTCTGTATATCCTTTCTAAAATTAGGAGCCCAAAATTGCACACAATACTCCAAATGTGATCTCACAAATGTCTTATAGAGCCTCAACATCACATCCCTGCTCTTATATTCTATACCTCTATAAATGAATATTAATATTGCGTTTGCCTTCTTCACCTCCGACTCAACCTGGAGGTTAACCTTTAGGGTATCCTACACAAGGACTCCCAAGTCCCTTTGCATCTCTGCATTTTGAATTCTCTCCTGATCTAAATAATAGTCTGCCCATTTATTTCTTCCACCAAAGTGCATGACCATACACTTTTCAACATTGTATTTCATTTGCTACTTCTTTGCCCATACCCCTAAACTATCAAAGTCTCTCTGCAGGCTCTCTGTTTCCTTGACACTACCTGCTCCTCCACCTATCTTTGTATCATAGGCAAATTGACCCACAGATCCATGAATCCCGTAGTCCAAATCATTGACATAGATCGTAAAGCAGCAGTCCCAACACCAATCCCCATGGAACTCCACTGGTAATCAGCAGCCAGCCAGAATAGGATCCCTTTATTCCCACTCTCTGTTTTCTGCCAATCAGCCAATGCTCACCCATGCTACTAACTTCCCTGTAATTCCATGTGCTCTTATCTTGCTAAGCAGCCTCGTGTGCGGCACCTTGTCAAAGGCCTTCTGAAAATCCAAGTGCACCACGTCTACTGCATCTCCTTCCTCTACCAAAGGAGATGCAGTAGACTCCTTACAGATGGTGTTGGAATTGAACTCGGATGCCCCGGGCTGTAATAGTATTGCGCTAACCACTGCATTACCGTAGCGCCCCGCGAAATGTTTCAAAACTAAACGCAAGGGCATTCTCATTCATTGCCTCATTTTCTCAGGCGATCGCCTATATCTTACCCTTCCGTCACGACAACCGCCAGACCTTGGAGCCCATCTGGAACCAGCATCACATCGAAAGGGTGGAGATAGTTATGAAAGAGACAGTGGATGCAAAAGGTAGGGAGAACATTGCTACAAATGAACATGAAACTATGAATGTAGAATTTCCAATATCACCCTTGGCTCTTATGAGATACTTCAAAGAATGAAAAGACCTTGAGCATGATGTAATTTGGGTGAGGTTGTACATTTAATTTCAACTTTATTCGCAGTCTGCAGCTGACCATTTGTAAAATAATTATTCCCACAACAACTTTGATCCACACCTTGTCCTCTCCACACCTCCTCCTTTTTTGCAGTTGAAATCTCTTCAGATGTGGGGTCCTTTCTACAGGAATAGGACCCCTGAGGCTTCCTGTATTCTCTGTTGGTGTTTAAGACCATAAGACATAGGAGTAGAATTAGGCCATTCAGCCCATTGAGTCTGTTCCTTCATTCGATGATGGCTGATTTATTATCTCTCTCAACCACATTCATTTGCCTTCTTCACCTTGCCAATTAAGAAAGTTGATGAAGGGCCTTGACCTGAAACGTTGGCTCTCCACTTCCCTCCATGGCGGGTTAGTAAGTTGAGGGAAACTGCGTTGGCGCCAGAAGCTTGGTGACATTTGACTCACCCAACAGAGTCCTCGGACTGTGTTGATTGTTTATGCAAAACAATGCATTTCACTGCTTCGATGCCCACGTGACAAATAAAGCTAATCATCTAATCATCCTCTTCCAAGTTTTATTACAAAGTATGTCACTGGAAAAAAGGACCAGGAGAGAGTTAATCCTCCATGTGAATCCACAGCTTGATAAATCCTGTGATTGACAGCAATGAACAGTAACCGGACACGCAAGGCATCTGAAATACTTCCTCAGAATTTTCAGTTGCACGGGGTCTGTGTTTGGAAAGTGTGGGTCATACAAAATACCAGAGTAGGTCACGGGAATAATCACAGGAGGTGCAAAGTCGATTAAATTAAACACTGTAATTTTATCTGCTGTATCACTGAGAAATGATGTATTGATTGGGAATCTACCAACTAACTTTGTTTTGGGGATGTTCAGTGGTGGTGGGGGGTACCCATCTTTTATACTTCAGTGAATAACCGTATAGTGACCAGGGGCTTTGGCTTTGAATGTTGCATAGGGAATTGTCAACTGAGCACAGAGTGACCTTGGTATTGACTGAAGGTGACGTAGCTTGAATAGCTTCACGTTGTCCTGCAAATGAATCTCACTCTAATGGGAAAGGGGATAAGACCATAAGACATAGGAGGAGAAGACTTAGGCTATTTGGCCCATCTATTCTATCACGGCAGATTTATTATCCCCCACAACCCCATTCTCTTGTCCTCTCCCTGTAACCTTTGATACCCTTACAGATCAAGAACCTACCAACCTACACTTTAAGTATACCCAATGACTTGGCCTCCTCAGGTGTCGGTGACAGTGAATTCTACAGATTCACCACCCTCTGGCCAAAGAAGTTCTTCCTCATCTCTGTTCTAAAGAGATGTACTCTGGTCTTAGATTTCCTCGCTGTAGGAAGCATCCTCGCCACATCCACTCACAACGACCTGTCAACGTTTGATAGGTTTCCATAGAAGAAAATATTCATGGATGTTTTCAAAAAGCCCTTGGGCAGGGTAGATGCAACATTCCTGGCAATTCCTGAGAATCCCCGGCCCATGAGTGCTTGAAGTGGAGAAGGCGAATTTCGAGATGGTGTTGGTGAGGGGGAATGTAGGTGGGCAAGGGAGGAGGGATGAAGCTGGGAGGTGATAAGTGGAAGAGGTAAAAGGCTGAAGAAGAAGGAATCTGATAGGAGGGGACAGTGGACCATGGGGGAAAGGGAAGGAGGTGGGGCACTGAGAAGAGGTGATGAATCGGTGAGAAGAGAAAGGGTAAGACGGGAGACAACTCCTTCCTGGTCCTGAAGGACCACCTGAGGAGATGGACAGCACACCAGTGTAGTTGAGATAGCTGCTGCCCCATAGTTCCTGTGATCTGGGTTCAGTCCTGATCTCTGACCCTGTCTGTGGAGTTTGCATACTCTCTCAGATTGTCCTACCAGGAGCCTGCAAGGGACTATTGTTACCATGATTACCAATAACCAGTCTGTGAAGCTGAAATTGGAGTCTTGAAACAATGGTTGAGACTTCAAAGTTCAAGGCAAATTTATTATCTAAGTACATATATGTCACCATATACAACCCTGCGATTCATTTTCTTGTGGGTATACTGTTTAAGAAACACAATAGAATAAATGAAAAGACCACGCCCAACAGGAAGGACAAACAACCAATGTACAAAAGTCAACAAACTGCAGATACAAAGGAAGAAAATAAAGAAATAATAAATAAATCAGTTATAAATATTGAGGACATGAGATGAAGAGTCTTTGGAAGTGAGTCAATAGGTTGTGAGAACAGTTCAGTGATGGGGCAAGTGAAGTTGAGTAAAGTTATCCCCACTGATTCAAGAGCTTGATGTTTGTTCCTGATCCTGGTCGTGTGAGTCCTGAGGCTCTTGTACCACCTTCCTGATAGCAGCAGAGAGAAGAGAGCATGTCCTGGATGGTGGGGGTCCCCAATGATGGATGCTGTTTTCCTGTGACAGCACTTCGTGTAGGTGTCCTCAGTCGTGGAGGGGGCTTTATCCATGATGGACTGGGCCGTACCCACTACTTTTTGTAGGATTTTCCATTCAAGGATATTGGTACTTCTATAACAGGCTGTGATGCAACCGATCAATGTACTCTCCACCACACATCTATAGAGGTTTGTCAAAGTTTCAGATGTCATGCGGAATCTTTGTTCACTTCTAAGAAGAAGAGGCGCTCCTTGTAATTGTACTTGCCCAGGACAGACCTTGTGAATTGATAACACTGAGGGATTTAAGCTTGCTGACCCTCTCCGCCTGTGATCCCCCAATGAGGACTGACTCATGAACCTCTGATTTCCTTCTCCTGAAGTCAACAATCAGCTCCCTGGTCTTGCTGACACTGAGTGAGAGGTTGTTGTTGTGGCACCACTCAGCCAGATTTTGAAACTCCTGCCTATAAGTTGAGATTTGTCATCACCTTTGATTCAACCTATGACAGTGGTGTCATCAAAACAAACTTAACTATGGCATTGGAGCTGTGCTTAGTCTCCGTCATCAGTATAAAGTGAGTAGAACAGGGGCTGAGCACACAGCCTTTTGGTGCACCTATGCTGATTGAGATTGTGGAGGAGATGAGGTTGCAAGGGTTGAGGGATTTAAGTTCCTAGGAGTGAACCTCACCAATAGGCAGTCCTAGCCCAAACAGGTTGATGTCATGGCCAAAATCTCTACTTTCTCACCAATATCTCTACTTCCTCAACTCTTACCAAATTTTATCGATGCGCCATCAAAAGCGCTTCATCAGGATGCCATATCAAATCGGTATGGCAGCTGCTTTGTATGTGACCACAAGAAACTGTGGAAGCTCATGGACACAGTTTAGCACAACACAGGAACCATCCGCTCCGCTGTGGACTTTGACTATGTTTCTCATTGGCTCAGTAAAGCAGCAAGCTTCATTAAAGACTGTACCCACCCGAGACATCCCCCCTCCCATCGGGAGAAGATACAAAAGCCTGAAAGCACATACCACCAGGCTGAAGGCCAGCTTCTCTCCCACTGTTATCAGCTTCTTGAAGAAACCTATTGTACAATAAGATAGAATCTTGACTTCACAATCTTGTACTTTATCATTTATTTGTGTGGCATTTTCTCGGTAGAATTTACACTTTATTGTGCATTGTTATTATTTTACCTTATTCTAACTCAATGCGCTGTGTAATGATTTGTTCCGTACGATCAGTATGCACGAAAAGCTTTTCACTGTAATTTGGTACACCTGACAATAAGACATAGGAACAGAATTAGGCCATTCAGCCCATCGAGACTGCTCTGCCATTTCATCATAGCTGATTTATTATCCCTCTCAACCCCATTCTCCTGCCGTCTCCCTGTGAGTTTTGATGCCCTGACTAGTCAAGAGCATATCAACAAATGAGGTAAAATCTGCAGATGCTGGAAATCCAAAGCAACACACACAAAATGCTGGAGGAACTCAGCAGGCCAGGCAGCATCTATGGAATTGAGTAAATAGTGGACGTTTCGGGCCGAGACCCTTCATCAGGGCTGTAGTATCAACTCACTGATATACTCACTGATTTAGTCAAACAATGTGACAATAATGTTTTCAAAGGCAACACGAGTGAATCTGCAGATGCTGGAAATAAATAAAAAATATAAAATGCTGGCAAAACTCAGCTGAGTTCTGCCAGCATTTTGTGTTGACAATAATATTTATTTAGCGATACAGCGTGAAGTTGGCCCATCTGCCCCAGCAACCCCACATCCCAATTATCCCCAACCTAATCATGGGCCAATTTGCAACGATCATTTAACCAAACTGGAATGTCTTTGAGCTGTGGAAGGAAACCTGAGCACCCGGAGAAAATCCATGCATTCCATGGGGGAAGGATGTACAGAGATTCCTTCCAGAGTGATGCCGGAAATGAACTCTGAACTCCAGAATGTCCCGAGCTGTAATACCATTGTGCTAACCACTACACTACCGTGGTATACCAATACAAATCTGTAAAAAAAAATATTGCTGATGGCTCGTAAGAATGGAATTTTAGCGACGTATCATTCTTTATTAACACTAACTGTGTGACACTTAGGTTCAGTGGGTTAAAGAAAAAATTATTATCAAAGTACATATTTAAGACCATAAGATATAGGAGCAGAATTAGGCCATTTGGCCCATCAAGTCTACTCTGCTATTTCATCATGGCTGATCCAATTTTCCTCTCCGCTCCAATCTCCTGCCTTTTCTCTGTATCTCTTCATGCCCTGGACTAATCAAGAATCTGTCAATCTCTTCCTTAACTATATGTAAAGACTTGGTCTTCACAGCTGCCTGTGGCAAAGAATTCCACAGATTCACCTCCTCCTCCTCCTCCTCATTATTCTAAAAGGGATACCTGTCTTTTCTGAGGCTGTGTCTTGTGGTCGTAGACTCCACCACCGTAGGGATCATCCTCTCCACATCCACTCTATTGAAGCCCTTTCACATTCGACAGGTTTCAATTAGGTCACCCCTCAATATGTTACCAACTACTATCTGGAGATTAATTGTTTTGCCAGCATTTGGAAAAAATAAAGAAATACAATGGAATTTACAAAATACTACGCATTAACAAAGGCTGACAATAAAGCCAATGTGCAAAAGAAGATAAATCGTGCAATTAAAAAAAATAATAAAAATAAGTAAGTAAATAGCTAATACTGATAACGTCTGTGAAAGTGAGTCCATAGGTTGTGGAATCAGTTCAGAGTTACCCACTCTGGTTCAGGAGCCTGAGGGTTGTAGGGTAATAACTGTTCCTGTGCCTGGGGGTGTGGGACCCAAGGCTCCTGTACCTCCTTCCCAATGGCAGCAGCGAGATGAGAGCTTGGCCGAGATGGTGGGGGTCCTTGATGATGGATGCTGCCTCCACGTAAATGTCCTCGATGGTGGGGAGTGCTTTTCCTGTGATGCACTGAGTTGTATCCACTATATTCTTTAGTGGGTTGTCATTGAGGAACCTTGCGTTATGGGTTTTCAGAGCGGAATGAAAATTATTTCCAGGCATGCCCTTGAAACCCAGGATGGATGTGTTTCCTTTTGAAGGCCCTGGCTCGAGCCACTGTGAGCTGTGGCTTCTTGTTACAGGGCACACCTCAATATTGTTCAGCTTGGCTGCTTCCTGGTGCTGAGCTCTGCTTTCTAGTGTTAATCACTGAGGGCTGGTGTATTGATTTATTTAATTAATCTTTCATACTTTGACTGCGGTGACATGGAAAGAGAACAGACTGCTGACTTGAATTGGCACAGCCCTAGTGAAGGAGTGTATGGCATCGGCAGGGTCAGTTCTCTCCCAAACACTGGAACCGGTATTGTAGAGTCACAGGGCACGGAAACAGGACTTTCGGCCCATCTAGTCCATGCCAAACTATTCATCTGCCTAGTCCCATTAACCTGCACCCGGACCGTTAGGGTTAGTAAGTTGTGGGCATGCTAAGTTGGTACTGGAAGAGTGGTGACACTTGTGGGCTGCCCCCAGCACAATCCTCGAACTATGTTGGTCGTTGACGCAAATGATGCATTTCACTGTATTGTTTCTGTGTTTTGATGCACTTTTTAATAGATAAATAAAGCTAATCTAAGCTGTGCTGCTGCCACTCTAACAACATATTTTCATGACGTACAGTCCTGTGCAAAAATCTTAGGCACATTTATATACCTAAGGTGCCTAAGACATTTGCACAGAACTGTAGTAGTTTTGTGTATTGCACTGTACTACTGCAAAAAAAAAAACAAATTTCATGACATATGTGAGTGATGATAATCCTTTTTTCTCAGACAGGATCTTAAGACCATAAGATATAGGAGCAGAATTAGGCCATTTTGCCCATCGAGTCTGCTCCGCCATTTCATCATGGCTGATCCTATTTTCCTCTCAGCCCCAATCTCCTGCATTCTCACTCTATCCCTTCATGCCCTGACTAATTATCAACCTCTGCCTTAATATACATAAAGACTTGACCTTCATGGTTGCCTGTGGCAAAGAATTCCACAGATTTACCACTCTCTGGCTAAAGAAATTCCACCTCATCTCTGTTCTAAAAGGACGCCCCTCTATTCTGAGGCTGTGTCCTATTGTCTAAGACACTCCCACCATTGGAAACATCCTCTCTGCATCCACTCTAACAAGGCCTATCACCATTCGCTAGGTTTCAATAGGTCATCCCACATTCTTCTGAATTCTAGTGAATACAGGCCCAGAGTCATCTAACGCTCTTCACGTGATAAGTGATTCGATTCCGGAATCATTTTCGTGAAGCCTCACCAGTTTCAGCACATCCTTTCTAAGATGAGAGGCCCAAACCTGCTCACAGTACTCGACATGAGGCTTCAGCAGTGCTTTATAATGTTTTATGGATCTCTATTGTGGAGTGAGAATGGGAAGGGGGGCAGGGAGAGGGGAATCATGGGTAAGAAGAGGGGAGGGAGAGGGAAGCTCCAGTGAGACATTCTGTAATGATCAATAAACCAATTGTTTGGAATCAAATGTCCTTACCTAGTGTCTCAGGGCTGGGTGTGTCTGCACCCATACCACCCCTGCTCCCACCCCTGGCACTCCTTCTCTGCCACCTGTCCCACACCCCTCCCATGGTGCTCCACCCTCACCATTCCCAACATCCTTTGCTCCAGATTTACAAACTCACTCTCTGCTCCACGTTGACAAATACAGTACTGTGCAAAAGTGTGTGTATGGATGTGGTGTTTACATATTAAGTATATATTTACATACTAAACATTGACTTATTCAACTTGTACATGCTTAAGAGTTCTACACAGTACTGTAAATAGACTATAGAACCTATTGACTCACTTTCAAAGACTTTTCATCTCATGCTCTTGATATTTTTTGTTTATTATTATTTTTCTTTTTGTATTTGCGCATCCTGTTGTCTTTTGCACGCTGGTTGTTTGATTGTCTTTGTTGTGTGTGTCTTTTCATTGATTCCATTGTGTTTCTTTGTATCTACTGTGAACGCCAACAAAAATGAATCTCGGGGTTGTATATGGTGACATAAATGTACTTTGATCTTTGAACTGTGAACTTTGAAGCTATATAACGAAGGTAAGGTACAGAGCAGCTATGAACTAATTAATAGTAGGGACTCGTCCAAGGGCCTCTCTTGTTCTCACATTGCAGGTCAGGCAACAATGGAGATTGACACAATGGATGCACCCGATGAGAACCACTTCTCCTTTTGATCCAGCATCTTCCCAGGACTAACAAAGAAATGTTGGTTGCTGGGAGTTTCTGGGATACATGTTACTTGCGATTCAAGAATAGTTATCAAACCATAAAGTGAAATGCGTACACACACCTAATGCATTACTCACAAAATGCAGGAGGAACTCGGCAGGTCAGGCAGTATCTATGGAAATAAAGAACAAAAACAAAGAGCAATACAGCACAGTACAGGCCCTTCGGCCCACAATGCTGTGCCGACCCTTAAACCCTGCCTCCCATATAACCCTCCGCCTTAAATTCCTCCATATGTCGACTTTTCAGTCGACTTTTCGGGCCGAGACCCCATCTTCAGTACTGAAAAGGAAACTGTGCTGCTGAGCAACCCACTGATTTAACCCTGGCCTAATCACAGGACAGTTTATGATGACCAATTAATTACTAAGCGGTATAGCTTTGGACTGTGGGAGGAAACCGGAGCAGATGGAGAAAACACACATGCACGTGGGAAGAACATACAGTCTTTCTTACAGGGGATGCCAGAACTGAACTCCAATGCCCCAGGCTGTAATGGTGTTGAAGTAGACCTCTTTGACTTGATTACATCTATTGGCATGTTTATAGCCAAGAGCTGTCTGCCAGCTTCTGAGATACCTTCATTATTTCCCAGAGTGAGCTTTCATGCTTACAGCACCAAAATGTTTTAACTTTGCAGTAAATATTCCCATTACAAGACAATCTTTTGGGTGGATGGAGCTCGTCAGCCTGGGAAGGCGTCCATCTAAGGGAGGGAAAACTCTGATTTCAGACCTCCGCTACCTTGCGGCCATACCCACTCATGGGAAAGGCTTCGGGAGTAAATCCTGAGGACAAATCCGGAGCTGGAGTCCCTAAGGCAGTCCGACGTTGCCTTCAACCTCACTCTGGCAACTCCTGTGACGACACCGGTGCCAAGCTGTATCAGCCCTTGCCCTTCCCTTGGACAACATCAGTGGCGTGGAGACGGGAGACTTGCTGCGTGGGAAACAGCCGGTCTTCCATACAACCCTGCGCAGGCCTGCATCCTGGAGAAGACTTTCCAGGTGCAGATCCATGGTCTGGCGAGACTAATGGATGCCACACATACATACAAGACAATTTAACAAATTTGCTGACAGCATTCAACACTGACCTCCAAGAGGACCACATGCTTGCTGTGGTTTGGAGGCTTGCATGCCTCAATGACCCAGAGAGATAGAAACATAGAAAATAGGTGCAGGAGTAGGCCATTCGGCCCTTCGAGCCTGCACCACCATTCAGTATGATCATAGCTGATCATCCAACTCAAAACCCTGTGCCTGCATTTTTCTCCATACCCCCTGATCCCTTTAGCCACAAGGGCCATATCTAACTTCCTCTTAAATATAGCCAATGAATCGGCCTCAACTGTTTCCTGTGGCAGAGAATTCCACAGATTCACCACTCTGTGTGAAGAAGTTTTTCCTCATCTTGGTCCTAGAAGGCTTCCCCTTTATCCTTAAACTGTGACCCCTCGTTCTGGACTTGCCCAACATCGGAAACAATCTTCCTGCATCTAGCCTGTCCAATCCCTTTAGAATTTTATACGTTTCAATAAGATCCCCCCTCAATCTTCTAAATTCCAGTGAGTAAAGCCCTGACTCCAGATATGCTGGAGTCGGGGCTTTGTGCTTTTGCCCTTGATAGGGTCGCCCATGCCAAATAGGTCAAAGGGTAGAGGCCAGACTATGAGTGGTCCACCAGTCCTTCAGGTTTAGGGGTTCAGCTCGGAGGTTAACAACCCCTGACTGGTCAAACAAAGCTTTTATGGAAACAGCAATGAAGAATGCTTCTACATCTGAGTGGCGAAGAGTAGACAGAGATGGAGAACCTTCATTGCTGCCCCAAACGTCAGCGGCATGATGGACAGAAAGTATTCGACTCTGCAGCCTTGATAAGGAACAACTGGCCTATGGGAAATAGCTTTGCTTGCTGGTTGGCGCTGAACATCCAGTTAATAAAAGCCTTGATTTTAAAATTCCCACAGTTGTCTTGAAATCCCTGTGAATGTTCCCCCTTGGATCAGTAAGAGGAGGGCAGACAGAGGTTGGGTTCAGATTGGGTAGTTGAGAAAGACTTTTCTAAATGGGGAGAAGATCCAAAAATCTGAGGTGCAAAGGGGCTTGGGAGTCCTTGTACAGGATTTCCGAAAGGCTAACTTGCAGGTTGAGCCGATGGTAAGGAAGACAAATGCAATGTTGGGATTCATTCCAAGAGGACCAGAATACAAAAGCAAGGATGTAATGCTGAAGCTTTATAAGGCATTGGTTAGTCTGCACTTGAAGTATTGTGAGCAGTTTTGGGCCCCTTACCTAAGAAAAGATGTGCCAGCATTGGAGAGGGTCCAGAGGAGGTTCACAAGAATGATCCCAGAGATGAAAGGGTTAACAAAGGAGGAGTTTTTGATAGTTCTGGACCTGTACTTGCTGGAGTTTAGAAGAATGGGGGGGTGGGGGGGGAAGAATCTCAGTTAAACCTATCAAATACTGAAAGGCCTAGATGGAGTGGATGTGCAGTGTATGTTTTCTTTCGTGGGTGAGTCTAGGACCAGAGGACACAGCCTCAGAATTGAGGAATGTCCATTTGGAATGGAGATAAGGAAAAATTTATTTAGCCAGAGGCTGGTGAATCTGTGGAATTCATTGCCACACACAGCTGCTAAGGGGCACGTCATTGTGTATATGAAAGCAGAGGTTGACCGGTTCTTGATTAATCAGGACGTCAAAGGTTCCGGGGAATAGGCAGGAGAATGGGGTTGAGAGGGATAATAGAGTCGATGGGCTGAATAGCCTCATTCTGCTCATGTCTTATGGTCTAATTCAGAATAAAGTATAAAAGCTACTGAGAAAGTGCAATGCAGGCAAACGGAAAAGAGAAAAACAATAGCAAAGTATATTGTGAGGCCAGGAGTCCATGTTATTGTGCAAGGTCTGTTCAGATGTCAGATAACAATGGGACAGAAGCTGCCCTTGTTGGAGCAGGCTCTCAGGCTTTTGTATCTTCTGCCCAGTGACGGGAGGGAGAAGAGAGAATGCCTGGGGTCTGTTGGCTCTTTGATTACGCTGACTGCTTTACTGAGGCAGCAAGAAGTACAGACAGAATTGAGGGAAATCTAGTTTCTGTGAGGTGCCGAACTGAGTCCACAAATCTCATGTTGAAGTTTATTGTCATCTGACTCTACGTGTATACAATCAAATGAAACAATATTCCTCTGGGCCACAGCACACCCACACAACATACTGTGTATCACACATAGCATATAAACCAAGTTATTACAATATAAGTAAGTTACTAAAATAATTCAAAATGCATATAGTGCGCAGTACAGGGAAATGGTGAACAGCTCGCTGTCTTGGTGATGAGCCTCGGTGGTGGCAGGATATTCGATAGTCTCATAGTCTGAGGGGAGAAGCTGGTACCCGGTCTGGCAGTCTGAGTCCTGATGCTCCTCTACCTCCTTCCTGATGGTAGTGGGTCAAAGAGATTGTGGGATAGTGGTACAAAGCTTCAGGCCCTTCATCTGGAATGCTCCCGGTAAATGTTACAGAGAAGGGTGTGGGAGACCTTAGAGATCTTCTTGGCAGTTTTTATTATCCTCCGTAGGGTCTTGTAGTCTGCTGCATTGCCGCTTCCATACAGTGATGCATCCAGACAGGACAGTCTCTTTTTATTGTTTGTAATTTTTTTTAATTGAAGTTCATCATGAAACAAACATTTCCATAAGATGTATTTCAGACATTGTACATATATATCATATAATCATATATGTCCCAAATCTCCACATAATATTTATCTGAGGTATACACCTATAGAAAAGAGCAGAAAGAAAAAAACAAGCAAAAGGTAAAAACTATGTACAAGTAGGGAGTGATTTTTTTTTACAACAGTTTCATTGATTTGTGAGAATAAAATCAGGCCTATGAGGCATTATGTAGTTAAACCATTTTTCTCCATTATGAATCAAATTGCTCCAGCTTATGATTAACAGATGCTGTTCTCTATTTTGTAAATGTCCATTGTAATTTCTATCCATGCATTTAAAGTTGGGTTCTCCTGTGATAACCATTTCCTAGTAATAGTCTTTTTACCAGCCACCAACAGTATATTCAGTAAATATTTATCTCTTTTCAACCATTCTTGAGGTATATATCCAAAATATGTGGTCTTGCTCTCCAAGGGTATTTCACATTTAAAGATGTCTTGTAGGGCATTGTGTATCCCCCTCCAATAGTCTTTGATAACAGGGCAGTCCCAAAAAATATGATAATGATTTGCATTTTGATTTCCACAGTTTCTCCAGCAAACAGGGAGGTTACTAACATAATGAGATTTCTGAGAGTGTGTAATAAAATATCTTATCAAGTTTTTCCATCCAAACTCCCTCCATTTCTGTGAACTGGTACACTTCCATTGATAACTCCATATTATTGTCCATTCTTCCTCAGATATAATTATCCCTCCTTCCTTCTCCCATTTTGTTTTAATGTATGAAGTCGAATGTGTTTTAAGATTTGACAAACCCTTATACATGCTTGAAATTATTCTACTACCATTATCTGAATTATATGCTTTTCTAAATAGCTTTATCAAGCATGTACTTGTCTTGGTTACATTTTTAAGCGTCCTATTAACATACTGTTGCATCTGTAAATACTGATAAAAATCTTGTTTTTCTAATAAGTGTTTCTCTTTAAGTATTTCAAAACTGAAGTGTTCCTTCTTTCATTATGTTGCAAAGAACTGTTATTCCTTTAGCTGTCCAGTCCTTAAATCTAGCATCCAGTTTATTTGGTGTAAAATCAGAGTCATATTTAAGAATTTAAGAATTGCGATATCTCCCTCTAGATTATATTCTTTTATAGTAGTTCTCCATATTTTAAGAGTCAATTTCACCCATGGGTTATCAATAGTATTTGTGTACCTTAGTAGGTTGTTATCGGCCAAAATTGCTTGTATGGGGATGGGAAGTACCCGCTCCTCAATGTTTTTCCATTGAGCGTCATATGATGGGTTGCACCAACATATCACAGATCTCAACTGTGCTGCAGAATAATAATCTCTAAGACAAGGTAGGCCCAATCCTCCCTTTTCCTTTGCTAATTGCAAAATTTTGAGACGAACTCTAGGCCTTTTACCTTGCCAGATATACCTTGATAAAATCTTGTTCCATTCATTGAATTGATTTTGATTAATCTCTATTGGTAGGGTCTGAAAGAGATATAACAGTCTGGAAAGTATATTCATTTTAATAGACTCAATCCTTGAACTGAGACTAAAAAAAGGAATCCGGTTCCATCTTGCCATATCTTCCTTAATTTTTTTATTTAAAGGCTGATAATTACATTCTGATAATTTTGCCAAATCTTTTGGCATAATGATGCCCAAATATTTGAAAGACTCTGTGTGCCATGCCCAGGGGTATCGACTTTCAACTTCTCTTGGTGGGCTATAGTAATATGAAAGTAATTGGGTTTTATCTATGTTGATCTTGTATCCTGATAATTGACCATATTGTTCAAAGGATTGCATCAATTTAGGTAAAGAGTATGTTGGTTGCCCTAGATAGATCAAAATGTCATCCGCGTAACAAGCCAATTTATGCTCTGTACCATTGATAGTAATTCCCCTGATATCTTCATTTTGTCTGATGTATTGAGCTAATGGTTCCAGATATAATGCGAAGACTAGCGGTGACCATGCACAACCCTGTCAGACAAGACAGTCTCAATGTTGCTCCTCTAGAAAGTTGTTAGAATGGAGATGGGGAGCCTTACACACCTCAATCTCCTCAGAAAGTGTAGACGCTGCTGTGCTGCCTTGACTAGTGAGGCGTGTTGTGGATCGACGTGGGATCGTATGTTATGTGCACATCGAGGAACTTTATGCTCTTCGCTGTCTCCATGACAGAGCCATTGATGTGCAATGGAGAATGGTTGACCTGTGCCTTCTGAAGTCCACAGTCATCTCTTTTGTCTTGTCAACGTTGAGACTCAGGTTGTCGTTCTTGCACCACTTGACAAGCCTGTCTACTAGGGGTTCCCAACCTAAGGGTCCACAGACCCCTTGGTTAACCGTAAGGCTCTATGACATTAAAAAAAAATGGTTGGGAACCCCTGCTCTCTACTTCCCCTCCGTATGCTGACTCATTGTTGCCAATGAGACCAAACTCTGAGTTCATCAGTGAACTCTCTGCATTCTCTTATGGTCGCAGGCAGAGCAATTGCCTTACCAAGCCATAACTCATCTAGACAGATGATATCTATGGTGCATCGATAAGAGATGAAGTAAATTTATTATTGTTGTTTGCTTTCACAGCAACACACCCAAAGATGTGCTGGGGGCAGCCATAGTGTTGCCATATATTCTTGTGTCAATGTATCAACCCCACCATACTTGGCAGAACAACATGGAACACAACAAAACAGAACATACCACGTGGTAAAGCAACGACAATAAGCAAATCTGCGTTCCTCCCTCCCACCCAACCATGCACATACACAATTCTCTAACCCCAGGGCCCAGTCTTTGGCCTCCAGTGGACCCGTGGATTCACGGTCATTGCTGATTTGACTTTCCAAGCAGACCCACGGACTCGAGCTTCTGGACTTCCGTTTGACCTCAGGCTTTGATCTCTGGGGGTGTCCCAGGACTTGCTGATGACAAGGAATGAGGACCTGAACTACGGACCTCGAATTCTCTCTTATCTACAAGTGAAATGACTTTACTCCACCCAGTAAATAACTTGGTTGTTCTTTTCCAAAAACTGAGCATATTCAATGAGACCTCCAAAGGTTAATGGCTTTGATCTCTGTTCAATGAATATTCCCAATTGGGTGTTCTGCTACTAACTCATCATTTCATCAATAATTGTGAATCACAGAGCCACAGGAAATTACTTTGTCATAGCTTCAGACCATTAACAAAATCTAATTAATTATCCTGAATTATTCCACCCGAATCTCTACAACAAATTAACATTTTCTCTCATAAATTTCCATAATCCTCGAGGTATCAAATCAGTGAGGATTAGCTGAGACTATTTCAGACTCCCCTCAAGGAAATGAATCTCAAATGGCAGCTTTTGGGTTTGACTCTAAAATCCAAAAAGTGGAAATTAGTGTGTTTTTTCTTTGCCTTTCTCTATCACAGACTGTTTTATTCCAACTTAGAGACTGTACCCTGAGCCATTTGCACTGACCATTTCCCTCCATAGATGCTGTTTGTCGTGCTGAGTTCCTCCAGAGCAGGGGTTCCCAACCTGGGGTCCATGGACCTCTCAGGTAATGGTAGAGGTCCATGGCATAAATAAGGTTGGAAATCTTGCTCTGGCATCTTTATAATTCCAGCAGAGGAAGAATGCTGCTGACCGGCACATTTCAGGGTGCTGGAATATGTGCTGAGGGATGCACTGAAGCTTGGGGCAGCCACCGTAAAGGCTCGGTGAGGCAGGACAAAGGTGTAGGGCTGTTCTCCTACTGGAGAGAGGGGAGGTCTCGGTGGGGCGAGGAAGCCTCTCAATTATTGTGCTCGCTTACTTACTTGGGCTCTGAGCTCCCAGATGAGCGTGGGCCATCGATGACCTCCTGTCTCCATCGTCCCCTAAAGTCATTGGTATGGTTGGAGTTTATCGATCCATTGCATCCACTGTACACCTTCACCAAGGCCCTATTGGCCAGCCTTATGAATGGGACATAGGGAGCAACCGTCATGTTCAGACTTTGGGAGGCCTCAGTGAGTGAGGCCTCCATTGGTCAGAGTTGACCATGAATATTGCGTTCTAGCGGTCTAGGTACGCAAGCCTGGGCAGTATGATATGAAGAGCAAGCTGTTGCCCAGGTAGCAAGCTCCCCCTCTCCACCCAGCTGGTGAACCCAAAGGAACGGCAGAGACCGATACAGTTTGGTACCAGCAGCATCACAGGAGCTGTCAGTCAGCATTGAACTCAATGTAGGACTGCCTTAGGGACTACAGCTCTGCATTTTCCCCTCGGAGTTTACTGCCGAAGCCTTCCCTATGAGTGGGCATAGCTGCAAGGCAGTGGAGTTTTGAGATCGGAGTTTTCCTTTTCCTAGAGGAGCTGTCAATCAAGGCTGTCGAGCCCCATCTGCCCAGAGCGACTGGTTTTAAGGCACCAATAGCCTGGCTTTGCCCCTTCTCCTGTCAGTAGAAACGGTTCCGCCAGGTTTAGCAGCTAAGTCACACATGAAGCTGGACTTGGTTGTCAGAATCTATTTGAGACACACACCACTGGGAGCATTTAATAGAGTTCTTCCCTACTACCACCCCCGGCTATAACACATTAGCACGTTGATAAATTCCACTTGAGACACAGATCAGGACAGATCTGTTTTCTCACTGAACCTTCTGGTTGACTCTATGTTCAAGAAGCTATCCTTCAATGCTATAACAAAAGGGGTGTCTGGAATCTGTACCCCGAGCCTTTTGGAATAGACAACAGTATTTCGTATTTCAGAATCAGAGTCAGGTTTACTATCACTGACATACATTGTGAAGTGTGTTGCTTTGCAGCAGCAGTACAGTGTCATGCAAGAAAAAAACAGTATAAATGAAAAGCAAGTAGTGCAGAAGGAGAGCAAGAAGTGAGGTAGTGTTTATGGTCCATTCAGAGGGGAAGAAGCTACGTCTATACCGTCGAGTCGTCATCACTATGTGTCGTGTCGTATGACGTGGGCAATCATCGTCTCACGACCATGATTGTACTTGGCAAATTTTTCTACAGAACTGGTTTCCCATTGCTGCCCTCTGGGCAGTGTCTTTACAAGATGGGTGACCCCAACCATTATCAATACTCTTCAGAGATTGTCATCCTGGTGTCAGTGGTCACATAACCAGGACTTGCTGAGATCCTCCTGCATTTTGTGTGTGTTGCTCCGGATTTCCAGCATCTGCAGAATCTCTTGTGTTTATAACTATTAGGTTAATTGATCTCGTGGGTGTAATTGGAAGGCATGGGCTCGCTGGGACAGAAGGACCTGTTACCGTGCTGTATCTGTAAATAAAATAAATAACCATAAATACAATGAGGGGAGACTACGAGTAGTTCTAGTCTCACCCAGTTTGAGAGAGAAAATTCCTGCTTCATTTTACCCTATATGGTCGTCGTCATCATCATCATGTGCCGTGTCGTATGATATGGGTGATCATGGTCTCATGACCATGATCGTTCTTGGTAAACTTTTCTACAGAAGTGGTTTGCCATTATCCTCTGGGCAGTGCCTTTGCAAGACGGGTGACCCCAGTCATTATCAATACCCTTCAGAGATTGTCTGCCTGGTGTCAGTGGTCACATAACCGGGATTTGTGATGTGCACCGGCTGCTCATACGACTGTCCACCACCTACTCCCATGATTTCACGTGACCTTGATCAGGGGGTTAAGCAGGTGCTACGACTTGCCCAAGGGTGACCTGCAGTCTAGTGGAGGGAAGGAGCGCCTTACACCTTCCTTGCTATAGACGTATCTCCATCCCATCACCCAATATATACAATTTATAATTTTGTATACTTTTACAAGATCTTCCCTCATTCTCCTGCGCTCCAGTGAATAAAGTCCAAAACTATCAGCCTTCACTGTAACTCTGTTCTCTGCTTTTAAAAGAATCTATTTTTCCCCTTGTCCTATTGATGTGTTCTCTGTCAGCCCCTTGAACTGTGTGTGTGTGTTGAAGGATGAGGAGCTTTTAACGCGTGAGAGGGCAGGATGTGGCACTGAAATCCATCGAGTAAACAGGCGCAAGGCAGCTGACTGCAATGTGATACCCTGCTCTGAAGAGCAGCAGTCCAAGTGACAGCAGTCAGCAGATGATTCAGCCAACACAGGACCACGGGAGACAGTTATCAATGTTCCTGCATTACTACACAATATGCACTCAGTAGCCGCTCTATTAGGTATACCTGCTCATCAGTACAATTATCTAATCAGCCAATTATGTGGCAGCATAAAAGCATGCGGGCATGGTTACGAGGTTCAGTTGTTGTTCTGACCAAACATCAAAATGGTGAAGAAATGTGATCTAAGTGACTTTGACCGTGGAATGATTGTCGGTGTAAGACAGGATGGTTTGAGTATCTCAGTAACTTGATCCCCTGGAATTTTCACACATAATAGTCTCTAGAGTTTACAGAGAAAGGTGTGAAAAACAAAAAAAAACATACAGTGAGCAGCAGTTCTGTGGGCAAAAATACCTTGTTAATGAGAAATGTCATAGAAACATAGAAAATAGGTGCAGTAGTAGGCCATTCGGCCCTTTGAGCCTGCACCGCCATTCAGTATGATCATCCAACTCAGAACCCTGTACCTGCTTTCTTTCTATACCCCCTGATCCCTTTAGCCACAAGGGCCATATCTAACTTCCTCTTAAATATAGCCAATGAACCGGCCTCAGCTGTGTTCTGTGGCAGAGAATTCCACAGATTCATCACTCTCTGTGTGAAGAAGTTTTTCCTCATCTCGGTCCTAAAAGGCTTCCCCTTTATCCTTAAGCTGTGACCCTTCGTTCTGGACTTCCCCAACATCGGGAACAATCTTCCTGCATCTAGCCTGTCCAATCCCTTTAGAATTTTATACGTTTCAATAAGATCCCACCCTCAATCTTCTAAATTCCAGTGAGTATAAGCCTAGTCGATCAAGTCTTTCTTCATATGAAAGTCCTGCCATCCCAGGAATCAATCTGGTGAGCCTTCTCTGTACTCCTTCTATGGCAAGAATGTCTTTCCTCAGATTAGGGGACCAAAACTGCACACAATATTCTAGGTGCGGTCTCACCAAGGCCTTGTACAACTGCAGTAGAGCCTCCCTACTCCTGTACTCAAATCCTTTTGCTATGAATGCCAACATACCAGTTGCCTTTTTCACCGCCTGCTGTACCTGCATGCCCACCTTCAATGACTGGTGTACAATGACACCCAGGTCTCATTGCATCTCCCCTTTTCCTAATCGGCCACTGTTCAGATAATAATCTGTTTTCCCGTTCTTGCAACCAAAATGGATAACCTCACATTTATCCACATTAAATTGCATCTGCCATGAATTTGCCCACTCACCTAACCTATCCAAGTCACCCTGCATCCTCTTAGCATCCTCCTCACAGCTAACACCGCCGCCCAGCTTCGTGTCATCCGCAAACTTGGAGATGCTGCATTTAATTCCCTCGTCTAAATCATTAATATATATTGTAAACAACTGGGGTCCCAGCACTGAGCCTTGTGGTCCCCCACTAGTCACTGCCTGCCATTCTGAAAAGGTCCCGTTTACTCCCACTCTTTGCTTCCTGTCTGCCAACCAATTCTCTATCCACATCAATACCATACACCCAATACCATGTGCTTTAAGTTTGCACACTAATCTCCTGTGTGGGACCTTGTCAAAAGCCTTTTGAAAATCTAAATATACCACATCCAGTGGCTCTCCCCATCCACTCTACTAGTTACATCTTCAAAAAATTCTATAAGATTCGTCAGACATGATTTTCCTTTCACAAATCCATGCTGACTTTGTCCGATGATTTCACCTCTTTTCAAATGTGCTGTTATCACATCTTTGATAACCGACTCTAGCATTTTCCCCACCACCGATGTCAGACTAACCGGTCTATAGTTCCCCGGTTTCTCTCTCCCTCCTTTTTTAAAATGTGGGGTTACATTAGCCACCTTCCAATCCTCAGGAACTAATCCAGAATCTAAAGAGTTTTGAAAAATTATTACTAATGCATCCACTATTTCTTGGGCTACTTCCTTAAGCACTCTGGGATGCAGACCATTTGGCCCTGAGGATTTATCTGCCTTTAATCCCTTCAATTTACCTAACTCCACTTCCCTACTAACATGTATTTCCCTCAGTTCCTCCATCTCACTAGACTCTCAGTCCCTTACTATTTCCGGAAGATTATTTATGTCCTCCTTAGTGGAGACAGAACCAAAGTAGTTATTCAATTGGTCTGCCATGTCTTTGTTCCTTATGATCAATTCACCTGTTTCTGACTGTAAAGGACTGACATTTGTCTTGACCAATCTTTTTCTTTTCACGTATCTATAAAAGCTTTTACAGTCAGTTTTTATGTTCCCTGCCAGCTTTCTCTCATAATCTTTTTTTCCCTTTCCTAATTAAGCCCTTTGTCCTCCTCTGCTGGTCTCTGAATTTCTCCCAGTCCTCAGGTGTGCCACTTTTTTTTTGCTAATTTATATGTTTCTTCTTTGGACTTGATACTATCCCTAATTTCCCTTGTCAGCCACGGGTACACTACCTTCCCTGGTTTATTCTTTTGCCAAACTGGGATGAACAATTGTTGTAGTTCATCCATGCGATCTTTAAATGCTTGCCATCGCATATCCACCGTCAACCCTTTAAGTATCATTTGCCAGTCTATCTTAGCTAATTCATGTCTCATACCTTCAAAGTTACCTTTCTTTAAGTTCAGAACCTTTGTTTCTGAATTAACTATGTCACTCTCCATCTTAATGAAGAATTCCACCATATTATGGTCACTCTTACCCAAGGGGCCTCGCACGACAAGATTGCTAACTAACCCTTCCTCATTGCTCAATACCCAATCTAGAATGGCCTGCTCTCTAGTTGGTTCCTCGACGTGTTGGTTCAGAAAACCATCCCGCATACATTCCAAGAAATCCTCTTCCTCAGCACCCTTACCAATTTGGTTCACCCAATCTATATGTAGATTGAAGTCACCCATTATAACTACTGTTCCTTCATTGCACACATTTCTAATTTCCTGTTTAATGCCATCCCCAACCTCACTACTACTGTTAGGTGGCCTGTACACAACTCCCACCAGCGTTTTCTGCCCCTTAGTGTTATGCAGCTCAACCCATATCGATTCCACATCCTCCAGGCTAATGTCCTTCCTTTCTATTGCGTTAATCCCCTCTCTAACCAGCAAAGCTACCCCACCTCCTTTTCTTTCCTGTCTATCCCTCCTGAATATTGAATATCCCTGGATGTTGAGCTCCCATCCTTGGTCACCCTGGATCCATGTCTCTGTGATCCCAGCTATATCATATTCATTAATAACTATCTGCACATTCAATTCATCCACCTTGTTACGAATACTCCTCGCATTGAAACACAAAGCCTTCAGGCTTGTTTTTACAACACTCTTAGCCCTTATACAGTTATGTTGAAAAGTGGCTCTTTTTGCTTTTTACCCTGGATTTGCCTGCCTGCCACTTTTACTTTTCACCTTACTATTTTTTGCTTCTACCCTCATTTTACACCCCTCTGTCTCTCTGCACTTGTTCCCATCCCCCTGCCACATTAGTTTAAAGCCTCCTGAACAGCAGTAGCAAACGCTCCCCCTAGGACATTGGTTCCAGTCCAGCCTAGGTGCAGACCATCCTGTTTATACCGGTCCCACCTCCCCCAGAACTGGTTCCAATGCCCCAGAAATTTGAATCCCTCCCCCTTGCACCATTTTTCAAGCCATGTATTCACCTGAAATATCCTCCAATTTCTACTCTGACTAGCACATGACACTGGTAGTAATCCAGAGATTATTACCTTTGTGGTCCTACTTTTTAGTTTATCTCCTAACTCCCTAAATTCACCTTGTAGGACCTCATCCCATTTTTTACCTATATCGTTGGTACCTATGTGTACCACGACCACTGGCTGTTCACCCTCCCACTCCAGAATGTCCTGCAGCTGCTCAGAGACATCCTTGACCCTTGCACCAGGGAGGCAACATACCATCCTGGAGTCTCGTTTGCGGCCGCAGAAACGCCTATCTATTCCCCTTACAATCGAATCCCCTATCACTATAGCTCTCCCACTCCTTTTCCTTCCCTCCTGTGCCGCAGAGCCACCCATGGTGCAATGAACTCGGCTGCTGCTGCCTTCCCCTGATGAGACATCTCCCCAACAGTATCCAAAACAGTACATCTGTTTAGGAGGGAGATGACCTCAGGGGACTCCTGCACTACCTGCCTACTGCTAAGCTGTCTAGTGGCCACCCCTTCCCTTTCTGCCTGTGTAGCCTTTACCTGCGGTGTGGCCAACTCACTGAACGTGCTATTCACGACTTCCTCAGCATCGCAGATGCTCCAGTATGAATCCAATCGCAGCTCCAGATGTCAGAGGAGATTGTCTAGACTGGTTCAAGGTGACAGTAGATCAAGTAACCACACACGTTACAACAGAGGTGTGCATAAGAGCGTCTCTGAGTGCACAACACGTTGGACCTTGAAGTGGATGGGCTTCGGCAGCGGAAGACCACGCTGGGTTCCACTCCTGTACCTAACAAAGTGGTCACTGAGTGTATGAGGAGTGCTTGACGTCTCCAGGCCTGCGCTCATTGGAGTCCAGAAGGATGAGGGGTGATCTCATTGAAACCGACCGTATACTGAAAGCTCTGGACAGAGTGAAAGTGAGGAGAATGTTTCCATCAGTTCAGAATCAAGGGCACAACCTCAGAATAGGGGGATGTCCATTTAGAACAGAGATGAGAATGAATTTCTTTAGCCAGATGGTGGTGAATCCGTGGAATTCATTGCCTCAGACAGCTGTGGAGGCCAAGTCACTGAGTATATTGAAAGCAAAAGTTGATAGGTTCTTAATTAATAAGGACATCAAAGGTTATGGAGAGAAGGCACAAGAATGAGGTTGAGAGGGGAAAAATATCAGTCATGGTCGCATGGCGGAGCTGATTTGAAGGGCTGAATGGACTCATTCAGCTCCTGTGATTTGTGATCTAATGGAAGCAGCCCTTCAGCCCATCGAGTCTGTGCTGACTATTAAGCATCCACTCACACTAATCTATATTTGCCCCATATTCCCACCCCCCCACAGCAGATTCTAACAATTTGCTAGCACTAAGGTGATATTAGCCTATCATTCTGCACGTCTTTGGGATGTGGGAACTCCCAGTGGGGTGAATCCTGCTGGTCACAGGATGAACGTGCAAACTCCACGCTGCCAGTGCCCGAGGTCAGCTTCGAACCTGGGTCTCTGGGACTGTGAGGCAGCGACTCTATCTGCTGTGCTATTGTGTCATCTAATATTATTTGGCTTGGAAAGATAACAGACTTGACGGCAATTTTCAAAAGGGAATTGGAAATACACTTCCCGTTGAGATTAGATTAGCTTTATTTGTCACATGTATGGTGAAACATCCAGCGAAGTGTCTACGACCATCACAGTCCGAGGGTTGTGCGGGGGGCGAGGGGCAGCCCGCGCGCCACGGAAAAGTATTTCGCTCACAACTTTACTAACCCTAACCCGTACATCTTTCGAATGTGGGAGCAAACCAGGGCACCCAGAGGAAAACCTATACTGTCTTGGGTTGAACACAGTAACTCCTTACAGACAATAGCAGGAATTGAACTCCGATCGCTGGTGTTGTAAAGCGTTGCGCTAACCATAAAGTTACCAGGCTGCCCTGCAGGTCAGTAGGATGAGAGTGTGCTGGTCAATGGTGATGGGGTGCATTTTGGGTGAGGACATATAGCAAGTAACTTTAGCAACTAACTTTCGCCTCTAATCTGAATATGGCCTGTAGATTCAGTTTAACATGCATCTCTGGACAATGGACCCAAGAGCTGTGAAAACAGCAGCTGGCTGAAGGACCAGACAATGTGTGGGTGTGGAGGGGGGGGTGGGGTGAGAGTTCTGTGTGGTTCAAAGAAGGCCTTGTACATAAATACGTTGTAAATATAGCATTGTGCTTTGGTTGTTGGCATATAAAATGTCATGTCATATTGGATCGAACAGACCTCTGCTTAAAGGGTCTCAATTTGACTGTTGTGTCTCATCTACCAGTACTCCTCTCCAGTGGCTTTGTTTAAAGGACAACTAATAGGATGAGCGCTATTTAAAAAGTTAGCACACAGACCAAGAACCAAATGTCAGTCACAGGATCCTCTGATTTCAACCTGAGACAATGTCTGTCAATTTATATTTCACTGTCCAGAAACACATTCCAAAGCAATAAAAACTTTATTTTTAAACCCACAGCTGTCAAAGTCAGGGTCATTAACGTGTGAAACATTTCTGCCCTCAGGTCGCACGAGCTTTTACGAACAGTATGGCGTCGTGTGTGATGTCATTCAGAACCACCTGACGGAAATCCTGACCTTCGTCGCCATGGAGACCCCGGCCAACATCAGCGACTCTGAGGAGATCCACAGGAACAAGATGAGGGTGTATGGCAGCTTGCAGAAGCTCAGCAAGAGGAGCGCTGTGATTGGCCAGTATCAGGCTTACAATGCCGAAGTCGTGCAGGAGTTGCAGAAGCCGGTGAACTACAGGAGCAACGTCCCAACCTTTGCCGGTGGGTTTACACTCTTGCCTTAAATGGACCCCTCACTGACCACACAGCCCTCAGCACAAAGTAGACCCTTCCTCATAACTTCATATGATGTAGGTTAGGTTGGTAACTACTTATTGCTTTCCCAATTTCCACTTCCTTAGGATATAGATGGCAGATATTGGGCCGTCTGAATCAATGCTCGCTCACAGTGATCAAATTTCCTGTGACCTCCACATTACACCTCAATCGTCAGGCTCTTGAACTAGTGAGATAACTTCACTCAACTTCCTACAACCAACATACTCACCTTCAAGGACTCTTCATCTCATGTTCTCAATATTTATTTCTTGCTTGCTTATTTATTTATCTATCTATCTATCTATTTATTGTTTCCTTTTTATATTTGCACAGTTTGTTATGTTTTGTACATTGGTTGAATGCCCAAGTCGGTGGGTTGTTTATTGATTCTGTTATGCTGTTATTCTATAGATTTATTGAGTGTGCCCACAAGACAATGAATCTGAGGGTTATATATGGTGACATATACGTACTTTGATAATAAATTTACTTTGAACATTCCTATCAGCTCCTGTCACTTTTTCCCACAGCAGACCCCATTCTTCTTCTTCTAAAGCCCATACCACTACTGGGGAATAGGCCACCTCTGGCAGCTGCTCACCAGAGTCCTTCATCCTGGCCAGCTGAAGCACATTTTTGAAGATCCTTCCTCTCGCAGGGAAGAGGCCCTCGGAGCTTCTGTTGACATTTCTGCAGATCTGGGCCTTTATGGGAGGGTTTGCTAGCCTCAGGGCCCAACCCTCCTCCTTTCACAGCCGGGCTTGGAACCGTGAACGACGGAATTTGACCCTGTTTCTTCCTCTTAAATATTTCCTCAAACCTACCTTGTTAGCCAAGTATTGTTCATCTGCCCTCCATAGCTCAGTCAGAATTTTGTTTGGTAAATTTCCTGTAAGATTTTTGGGGCATTCTATATTCAATACTATGCAAAAGCCTTAGGCACATACATAGATCTAGGGGGCCTAAGGCTTTTGCCCAGTACTGTAGTAATTTTGCACTGTACTGCTGCCACAAAAAAAATCATGATATATGTGAGTGATGATAAGCCTGATTCAGATATGGGTCTCTACTGTGGACTGAGTGTGGGAAGGGGGTAGGGAAAGGGGAAGGGAGAGGGGAGGGAGCAGGAAGCATCAGAGAGACATTCTGCAATGATCAATAAACCAATTGTTTGGAATCAAATGACCCTGCCTGGTGTCTCAGTGCTGGGTGCATTTGCACCCATGCCACCCCCTGCCACTGGCACTACTCTGTCACCTGTCCCACGCCCCTCCCATGCTGCTTCACTCCCACCAGATTTACAAACTCGCTCTCCGCTCCACGTTGATAAATACAGTATTGTGAAAAAGTCTTAGGCACTCCCCCTCGCTCTTCTGTCACTCGTATAATATATATTGCAGCAGTAATTCTCATTAAGCGTCTCGGCCCAGAACATCGACTGTTTATTCCCCTTAATAGATGCTGCCTGACCTGCTGAGTTCCTCCAGCATTTTGTGTGTGTGGCTTAAGTTTTCCTGCATCTGCAGAATGTCTTGAGTCTATAATTAACATTCCCAATGTCTGTGGATCAGTGTAAAGTTATTTAGTCTTTTCGCAGATTTCAATCTGAATTGAGGATTAGACTTTACACAAAATCTTAATGTTCCTGGAAACCTAGCTTCTAGGAAACACTTTACTGGCTTCTGTATAATTCAGAAATCCCTGCCAATTTTGTCTTCCATTGATATGAATATTCGTTTATTACTTGTTATTGGCTGTGCTCAAACCAGTACTAATATACTCAGATACCTCCTGTACTTAATAAAGGGGGTATGTTCATGGTCGTCTGCTGCTGTAGCCCATCTGCTTCAAGATTTGATGTGCTCTTCTGCCCACCACGTGTGGTTATTTGAGTTACAGTTGCCTTCTTGTCAGCTTGAACCACTCTGGCCATTCTCCTCTGATCTCTCTCATTAACTAGGCACTTTTGTCCAGAGAACTGCCACTCACTGGGTGTTTTTTTAATTTTTTTTTTTTTTTTGCACCATTCTCTGTAAACTGTGGAGACTGTTGTGCATGAAAATCCTAGGAGATCAGCAGTTTCTGAGATACTTAAACCACCCTGTTTGGTACCAACAATCATTGTATGGTCAAAGTCACTTGGATCACATTTCTTCCCCATTCTGATGTTTGGTCTGAACAACAACTGAACCTCTTGACCGTGTCTGCATGCTTTTTTGCATTGAGTTGCTGCCACGTGATTGGCTGATTAGATACTTGTGTTAATGAGCAGGTGTAGCTAATGATGTTGCCACCGAGTGCACATTGTAATGCTGATTTGCCCCAAAGGAAATAAAATCTACATTGATTGTGTGAAAGATGATTAAATAAAACAGAATTTGGAACAGAATCTAGATTGGAGGGTGCACCTTATGAGAATAGGTTGAGTGAACTTGGCCTTTTCTCCTTGGATGACGGAGGATGAGAGGTGACCTGATAGAGGTGTATAAGATGATGAGGGGCATTGATCATGTGGATAGTCAGAGGCTTTTTCCCAGGGCTGAAATGGCTAACATGAGAGGGCACAGTTTTAAGGTGCTTGGAAATAGTTACAGACGGGATGTCGGGTAAGTTTTTCACGCAGAGAGCGGTGGGTGCGTGGAATGCCCTGCCGGTGGTGGTGGTGGAAGCGAATACAATAGGGTCTTTTTAAGAGCCTCTTAGACCATAAAACCATAAAATATAGGAGCAGAAGTATCATGTCTGCTCCGCCATTCAGTCATGGGCTGATCCAATTCTTCCAGTCATCCCCACTCCCCTGCTTTCACCCCATACCCTTTGATGCCCTGGCTAATCAAGAACCTATCTATCTTGATAGGTTTTTGTACCTATCTTAGATAGGTACATGGAGCTTTGAAAAAAAGAGGGCTATGCGGTAGGGAAATTCTAGGCAGGTTCTAGAGTAGGTTCCATGGCTGGCACAACATTGTGGGCTGAAGGGCCTGTAATGTGCTGTCGATTTCTATGTTCTATGTACAGCACAGGAACAGGCCCTTCAGTCCTCAGTGTTGTGCTGAACCAAATAAATTAGAAATCAAATGGCCAACTGAATTCATCTCTTCTACCTACACAGTGTTCATATCCCTCCATTTTCTTCACATTCATGTCGCTGCCTGAATGTCTCTCAAAAGTCCCTAATGTATCTGCCTCTATCACCATCCCAGGCAGTGCATTCCAAGCACCCACCACTCCCTGTCACATCTCCTTTGAAATGATCTCCCCTCACACCACCAGGATCAGGAACAGTTATCACCCATCAACCGTTAGGTCCTTGAAACAAAGGGGATGACTTCACTTGACCAGTCATTGAAATGTTCCCACAACTAATGGACTGACGTTCAATGACTCTTCATCTCACGTTCTTGATATTTATTGCTTACTTATTTTCATTCATTCATTCATTTTGTTTTGTTGTCAAAGTATGCACCTCTGATATTCGGCTTCTCCAGGTAGCCATGAAATACAGGAAAACCATGGGAGTTGTTGGGGGGAAAAGACATCAACCCCTCCCCCCACACCTGAGAAGGAAAAAGAAGCAAATCTCGCAAACCCCAAACCCACCTTCACACAAAATAAACTAACACATTGTCAAACTAACACATCGTCCACATGAAAAACTGCAGCTGGAACATCAAACCCCAAACCCTCAACCCCCTTCCTTGCAATAAAAAACATCATCAAACCCCTAAACCCCTCTACCACACACAAAAACCAACAGATCACCCATAGAGAAACAAACAACGAGAACATCTGACCTCAAATTCCCTCGCCCAAAGACTAACACATTCCACAGCTGGGACCCCAAGCTACCAATCAGCAACGGGAAAGTAAACACAGAAAACTGAAGTATATATTAAGTGAAATATAATATTTATTGTTATTATTTCTTCTTTTTGTATTTATTTGCACAGTTTGTTGTCTTATGCTTTCTGGTTGAACACCCTAGTTGGGCAGTCTTTCATTGATTCTGTTATGGCTATTTTTCTATAGATTTATTGAGTCTGCCCTCAAGAGAATGAATTTCAGGGTTGTATATGGTGACATAAATGTACTTTGATGATAAAAATAACTTTGAACCTTGAAATGCATGCTCTCTGGTATTAGACTTTTCAGCCATGGGAAAAAGATGTTGTCTGTCCTTGATTAAGAATAAGATGGATAATGCAGGTTTTCTCTCTGTCTTTCAGGTATTGGGATTTTCCTGGACAGTCCTCAGTGGGATGGTGTGCCTTTCATTTTGTCTGCCGGAAAAGCTCTGGATGAGCGAGTGGGCTACACTCGAATTTTATTCAAAAATAAGGCCTTCTGCCTGCAGAGTGAATCAACGCGGAAAGCTGAATTTAGTCAGTGCAAGCCGAAGCAGGTCATCTTTTATGTGGGTCACGGAGACTTGAATTTTCCGGCTATTTTGGTCAGCAGGAACCTGTTCAAGCCGGTGATGAATTCAGCAAACTGGAAGCAGGTGACCGAGTTTTCGCACCTTCAAGTCTTTGGCCTTCCTCTGTCAGACTATTACGTCTACACCCCAGTTCCGCAAAAGGATGCATACGCGGTGCTGATCCCCCAGATCCTGCAGGCGAAGCGCGACGTGTTTGTCAATACCGAGGATCTCCTGGCATCCTGGAAGTTCTGGACGCCTCTGCTAAAGGACTTGTCGCAGGAGAGCCCGCGCATTTACCCGGGCGGCTTACAGAATGGCAACAAGCTGGACTTCACGGTGGCTGGGACGGTGGTGTCCTTCACTTCACCGGACCATGTGGTGATTGTCCCCTCAAGCCTCGACCACCAGACTGCGAGTGACTACAAGCTCCTCGAGTCGAGCTACCGAGGGAAGAGGTTGGTGTCGGCGGGTACCGAGGAACTCGTCGCCCGGCTGGCTGCAGATCTGCATCGGGCGGCCGAGGCCACCGCGCGCCGGAGTGGCAAGTTCCACCTTGCGGTCTCAGGCGGCTCAAGCCCTGTCGCTTTGTTCCAGAGGCTGGCCTCCCATCACTGCACTTTCCCCTGGAAACAGACCCACTTCTGGATGGTGGACGAGCGCTGTGTCCCCCTTCACGACGCCAAGTCCAACTTCCGGAGCCTTCACGACCATCTCCTGGCCCATTTCAGGATCCCGTACATGAACATCCACCCAATGCCCGTCCACATGAACCGCCGGCTGTGCGTTGAAGAGGACCACGGGGCGGACCTCTATGCCAATGAGGTCATCACGTTGGTCAACGGTTCAAGCTTTGATTTCGTCGTGCTGGGGGTTGGCGCAGACGGACACACTGCCTCTTTGTTTCCCAACAGCCAGGCGCTGGCCCAGAAGGACAAATTGGTTCTGTTGACTGAGAGTCCGGTGAAGCCCCACCAGAGAATGACCCTTTCTCTTCCCGTGATAAACCAATCTAAAAATGTGGCCGTCTTGATAACAGGGAAGAGCAAACACTCGATAGTTAGCAAAATGAAAAAAGTTGAGGAGAGCTCTGAGAAATGGCCCATTGCAAGCGTCCAGCTCTCAGATGGTGAGCTGGTTTGGTACATTGATTCCGATGCTCTCTCCGGTTGACCAGGGTTCTGGGGTCCCATAACTGTCTGTCCAACTTGACTGTAAAGCTGTGAAATTACTGGAAATTGCCTCTGATTGGTGAAGTGGTGGTGATCTGGGAGGGTTGAGGGTTCATTCTTGGTTTGGTCATGCTTGCATACCCATGAAGGTGCCACCACGGCACTGTTCACTTGATCTCGGTGAACACGGTTCTGATGCTCTCCGTGGCTGGGACGTCCTCTCCACTGCACAAACCTCTCTGGTTGCCAAGCGTGGATGAGTCTACAGCCTTTCTCAAATGTTCGAATGTCGCCACCTTCAAGTGAATGGAATGTTTGTGCAGCCTTATCACAAGAGTAGTCTGGTGCAGGTGTTGGAAACTCTCGTCAGGTCAGGCAGCGTCTGCGCAGAGAGAAACATTGTCAATGTTTGTTTGATGACATTGACTCTCCATTGGTGCCACCTGATACCATCTCCATGTATTTAAAAATATTTTTGCCGTATTTTAGATTATTGGATAGTTTACCGATGTATTTCATCTTCATCCACTCTCTCCCCATACCATTATCATAGAGTACCACGGAGCAGAGATAGGCCCTTTGGCCCATCTAGTCCATGCTGACCCAATCTGCCCAGTGTACGCTACTACACTGAACTTGATCTTAGCTAAAGAGCCAACAAGTCCAATAGACCTGCACCCGCTGAGACCCTTTATCGGGACTGGAAAAGAAGGGGGAAGAAGCCAGAATAAGAAAGAGTTCTGTCCCTTTCCTTTCCTGATGAAGGGTCTCAGCCCAAAATGCCGATTATTTATCCTCCTCCACTGATGCTGCCTAACCATCTGAGTCCCTCCAGCATCCTGTGTGTGTTGATGAAGATATTTCACTATAATTTTGGCAGCTATATCTTGATTGTGACCATTGAAGCACAATGTTTCAGTAGTTCTCAGGTGGCTGGCTCTTTGCGTGTTAACATTCACCCTGATGCAAACGCTGCTGAGCTGGAGGAGTTCGCAGACCTGAGATCTGCAGACTTGTGGGTGAAGAGGATCTCAAATTTTCCCTGTAGTGGGATGACACTTTTGCCTGCAGAATTTTGAAAGGCCTGGATAGAGTGGACGTGGAGAGGATGTCTCCAGTAGTGAGGGAGTCTAGGACCAGAGGGCACAGTCTCAGAAAAGAAAGTCCTCCCTTTAGAATAGAGATGAGGAGAAATTCCTTTAGCGAGAGGGTGGTGAATCTGTGGAATTCATTGCCACGTGCGGCTGTGGAGGCCAAGTCATTGGGTATACTTAAAGCAGAGTCTGAAAGGTTCTTGATAAGTAAAGGTGTCAAAGATTATCGGGAGAAGGTAGGAGAATGGGGTTGAGAGGGATAATAAATCAGCCATGATGGAATGGCGGAGCAGACTCAGTAGGCCAAAATGCTTCATGGTGTCTTATGGTATTTAAAGGTAGAACCCAGCACGTGAATGCACTGGGGTTCTGGAATGTTTGTCAGCATATCCTTTGTGCAGACGAGGAGTCAGGCAGAGAGTTGCTGATAAAAGGTCAGTGGAATTGTGTGGATGCATCATATTTTTGGTATGCTTCCAGCGCCAACATCATCCGCTGTGATAGAATGGCAGAGCAGACTTGATGGGCCAAATGGCTCGGTTGTAATTCCAGTTCTGAGACACAGCTGTCCACGGTGGTGGGGTTACGAATGGGGAATCAGCGGACACAGGAGTGGGAACAGGACGAATACAAAAGGAGGAATTCCCAGTGAATGGGAGTTGTGAGGCATTGGAATGACCCGAAACCCAGAACAAGAAACTTAAAACAAGGCACCACCTACTGAAGCTCAGTTATTTATTTTTATTTATTTGATTCAATGCAGAATAGGCCCTTCCAGCCCAACAAACCGCACCACCCTGTAACCCACCTATTTAACACTAGCCTAATCTCAGGACAATTTATAATGACCAGTTAACCTACTAACCCATAAGTCGTTAGACTGTGGGCAGAAACCACAGCACCCAGAGGAAACCTAAGCTGTTCATGGGAAGAATTTACAAACTTGTTACAAAGTTACAGACATGGTAGAATTAGAGAGGAATAGAACTAGGAAAGTAAGTTTGGTTTGGTGTATGAAAAGGGGAAAATTGGTGATTGATGGTCAGCACATACTCAATGGGCCGAAGAACCTCTTTCTTGGCTGTGTACCTGGATTCCCACTTCTTGACAGGAGGTTTCTGCTGGCAACCTTTGCCTTCAGTAGAGACCTTTGGGTCACCATGTTATTTTGTCAGGTTTTGGTAAGTCTTCAAGTTGGCTTCCGCTAAAACTGAACAACTGTCAACGTTCTCATTTTCCCGAATGGGTGCAGGACTGGAAAAATTGTGCCGGGCAATCTTTGCTGGGGTCACATCACCCGTGCCAACAGCAGCTTGCTGGAGCCCTCTGTCCTGGTCGGCCTTTCAATTTGCTCCCTGATGTATCCATCTTCAAAGATCTTACCTCTTCCAGGGGTGAGGTCTTTGGAGCTTCTGTTGGTGTTTCTGTAGCTCTGGGTTTTTATGGGGTGCATTGCTAGCCACTAGGCCCAACCCTCCTCCTCTCACAGCCAGGCTTGGCACCGTCCATGGCAGAGTTTCACTGAGGTCAGTGAAACTGTAGGAATGGGATCTAAGCCGCACATTGTATTAAGGATTCTTAACCAGATGTTTGCCGATGCCCCCGGAAAAATAAAAAAGATAAAGATTAGCTTTAGTTGTCACATGCACGTGGAAACATTAAAGCATATTGTGAAATGCGTCATTTGTGTCGATGACCAACACAGTCTGAGGACAAGTGTCGACATGCTTCTGGTGCCAACAGAGCATGTCCACACTTATTAACCCTAACCCATATTAACCCACGTGTGACCAAATAACCCTCCAACCCATATATCATTGGAATGTGGGAGGAAACTGGAGCACCTGGAAGAAACTCGCGTAGTTACGGGGAGAAGGTACAAAAACTCCTTACAGGCAGCGGCGGGAATTGAACCTGGGTCACTCGCGCTGTAGGGCGTTACGCCAGCATGCTTTTAGGAGATCTGTGGAAGGTGGATGTACTGAGGTGATCACAAAGTTCTTCAACAATTACAAGGGTTTTGATTTGCCCTAGATTCTTAACACGGTGAAGTGGAGCAGGATAGATGAGAGGGAAGTGGGAATGATAAATGAGTTTGAGTAATTCAGGAAACACCGTTCACTCTGGGGATTGTGCTCCAGGCAGAACTGATGATGTATCTGTTTGGGAGAATGGATGGCACTGCTGAATGCGTCCTTCTGTTCTCTCCACAAGGACTTTAGAGGGTAAAACTGGCACTGTAGGATCGGCTTTCCAAACCGGAGGTTGCAAGCTCAAATTCTGGACAAAGCTGTCCCTTAGATTTGCTCTGCGCTGACGGGTGGTACTGACCACCTCATGCTTAACCACAGGAGAAAGTGAGGACAAATAAAGAAGGCTACAGATTATACAGGAGGCTATTCTCCCCCCCCCCCCCTCCCAAGACATCATTATGTGCCGTGTTGTATGAAGTGGACAATCATGATCTTCCCTCTGTCTTTTAATCTGATCGTTCCCTGTGGGAAAGGAAACTCCCCCCCCCCCCCCCCCCGATGATGTTTTGCCATTGTCTCCTTCTGGGCAGTGTCTTCACAAGATGGGTGACGCCAGCCATTCTCAATACACTTCAGAGATTGTCTCCCCCCCCCTCCCCCCGGTGTCAGAGCAGGTACTACACCTTGCCCAAGGTCGACCTGTAGGCTAGCGGAGTGAAGGAGCACTTTCCACCTCCTTTAGTAGAGATGTATCTCCACCCCACCGTCCATTCCTGACCCCCCCCCCCCCCCAAGGCTACCGTTTAATTTGATCATGAGTGATCAGCCTTGTTTTGTCAATTTTAACACATTTTCAAAGAGATTCCGTTTAAACGGTGAAAGGTATTGGATGAAATTGTCTGCTCGAGTCGTTTACCTCCAATTTAAACTTACAGCTTTCTCACTCTTGAGGCAAGAGTGCAGCCAAATGATCCAAGGCTGATTTTTTTAAAAATTATTTTTATTTAGAGATATAACGTGGCACCAGGCCCTTCCTGCCCAACGGGTCTCTGCTGACCTATAACATACATGTGACCAATTAGCCTACCGACCTGTACGTCTCTGGACCCGGAGGAAACCCGTGTGGTCACGAGGGGTAAATACAAACTCCTTACAGGCAGTGACAGGAATTGAACCCAGACTGCTGGTGCCAGAAAGCATTACGCTACTGAGCCCTGTGGTCATCTGTTCAAATCACTTACCTCAGCTTTAAACTCACAGCTTTCTTACTCTAAGGCAAGACTACAGCCAACTGATCCAGGGCTGAATTTTAAAGAATTATCTTTAGTGACACCACACTGGCCCAACGTTGTTTAGCAGCAGCCATATAGTGCAATATATACAAATATTATAAATTACAATGGGAATATGTAACTAATAAATAAATTTTGCATGAAGAGAGGTTACTGAGCCCATGATTACTGTTTCGCTGTTTTTACTCTTTTTGCTCTAATTTATTTCTTAATATATATATTTATTACAATTTGTAGTATATTTTATGGATTGCACTGTACTGCTGCTGCAAAACAACAAATTTCATGACGTATGTCTGAGATAATAAAGCTGATTCTGTTTTTAAGGTAGTGTTCATGGGCCATTCAGAAATCGAATGGCGGAGGGGAAGAAGCTGTTCCTGAATTGTTGAGTGTGTGTCTTCAGGCTCCTGTACCTCCTCCCTGATGGCAGAGGGGAAGAAGCTGTTCCTGAATTGTTGAGTGTGTGTCTTCAGGCTCCTGTGCCTCCTCCCTGATGGTAGCAATGAGGGGAGGGCATGTCCTGGGTCCTTAATGCCTTTTTAAGGCATCACCTCATTCACTAGGAAAGTGACATGCACGCAATGTGTCACTCAGCTGGTCTGGTGGCACAGTCAACATTTCAGTCCTGATGAAGGGTCTCATCTGCTTATTCTTCTGCAGAGATGCTGCCACCTCTGCTGAGTTCCTCCAGCATTTTGTGTTACACAGGATTTTCACAGACTGCAGAATCTCTTGTGTTTATGAAGATTATGGAGTCACGGGTTCTAATGGCTTTGAATGGCCATTCAAAGCTTCAGTCTGACTCGAGACCAAACATAGCTCTGCCTAAAGTGATGAATGCTAGTTTCAGACACCAATGTGCCTTCTTTGCAGTCTGACCCATTCCTGATCTTGCCTTCAACATGATTGTTCATTTACTGGAGTTGTAATTCAGCGACCTGGACCAGTGACCTCACCACTGTGAGTTTGAACCCTACCTTTATCCAAAGGTTGAAACATTTTCATGAATATTAACTGATGCAGTGGGAAGCCATGAATTTGGGTTCTGAATGATATTGATTCACCTGGTCCTTAATCTAAAATACATTTTCATTGCAAAGTTGCTGTTTCCTGTGATTTTACGGGTGTCATCATGAAAATGTGAACTTCAGAGCCTTTTGTGATTAACTTGATGTGGGGCGGCATGGTAGCGTAGAAGCTGGCACATTGCTTTACAGTGCCAGTGACCCGGGTTCAGTTCCCGCCACTGCCTGTAAGGAGTTTGTACGTTCTTCCCGCGACCGTGTGGGTTTCCTCCGGGTGCTCCGGTTTCCTCCCACAGTCCAAAGCTGCACAGGTTAGTAGGTTAATGGGTCACAGGGGTGTAACTGGCACCACGAGGGTCAAAAGGCCTGTTACCGTGTTGTATCTCAAAGTAAAAATTAAACTAAATGATAAGGACTTGTGGGGAAATGTTAATTGGGTTCAATACATAAATTTGATATAAAGGAAAAAATGCACTCAAAACCACCGGATTGATTTAAAAACTGGCTTGGATTACTCAAGTTGTCTCAAGTGAACAACCTCCTAGGATTCCATACCCATAACAATGGGGTCGACTCTGAACTGCCCCGCCAAAGGGCTGCTGTGTTACAGTACAATAACAGGCCCTTCCAGCCCGATTACACCCATTTAAAATGTCACCAATTTTAAAGCGAGCGTCATTGGACTGTGGGAGGAAACCAGAGCACCTGGTCACGGAGAGAACATAAAACTCCTTAGCGGCAGGAATTGTAGCCAGGTTTCTGGCGCAGTAAAACGTCATGGTAACCACTGTGCTACCGTGCTGATAGAGTTAGATGATGCCCATACGTTGAGGGGAGGTGACAATACAGCCTCAGACAGCCCTGACGGCTGACGTGGAGGTGGAGAGCACACACGTTGAAGGTGGGGCGTCTTTGAGGTGAAGGGGGACAGTGTCAAAAATGCCGAAGTGGAGAACAAAATGCCAGCCCATCAAGATAATACTCTTAACTGTTTTTGACAACACTGTATTCTTTTAGAGATATGAAATGACTCTCTACACACTCTCCATTTGTATTGAGAGGATGAATTTTGCTTTTTATTGTCTGTCCTACTATGTTCTTTAAATGGTGGCTAAAAATCAAAATGGGCATTTTTTTCAGCAAATGTTTCTTGCCATTGAATTGCACTAATCTGCGAAAATCTATTTTTTCAACTGGGTTTTTTTTTAAGAAGTCTTTTCAGATTGTTTTTGTATAATGAGAACTGGTATAATTGAATGCATCTTAATCAGGGCAAAATAAAGATTTAATAAAGCTGTTATTTTAAAGCCATTTTCAGTTTTGGAAATTTGATTGTGCACAGAGGTAGTGAATGGTCGATTTTGAGGAATGGGAATTTTCCTGATCTTGTTTCCAACAGAACATTCCATGATCACTTGCCTAGTAAACAGAATCTAACATTCAGAGTCCCAAGTTCCCATGCACTCAGTGGCCACTTTATTAGGTACACCAGTACCTTATTCATTAATGCAGATATCTAATCAGCCAATCATGTGGCAGCAACTCAATGAATAAAAGGACACAGACAAGGTCAAAAGGTTCTGTAGTTGTGCAGACCGAACATCAGCCCGGGGAAGAAATGTGATCCAAGTGACTTTGACCGAGGAATGATTGTTGGTGCCAGATGGGGTGGTTTGAGTATCTCAGAAATTGCTGATCTCCTGGGGTTTTCACACACACCAGTCTATAGAATTTACAGAAAATGGTGCAAAAAACAAGAAAACAATCCAGTGAGTGGCAGTTCTGTGGGCAGAAATGACTTGTTAATGGGAGAGGTCAGAGGAGAATGGCCAGACTGGTTCAAGCTGACAGGAAGGTGTCAGTAACTCAAATAACCACAAGTTACAACAGTGGTGTGCAGAAGAGCATCTGTGAGCGCACAACATGTCGATCTTGAAGTGGACGGGCTACAGCCGCAGAAGACCATGAACGTACCTATTAAGATACCCTGTACCAATGAAGTGGCCACTGAGTGTATATTGTAAGCTGTTGTCGATATGGGATGACGTCCCACAAATTTGGCATATTGATTGTTATCAACTAGAAACTAAATTTCAGCATAGAGCATCCATTTTGAAGCCTTATTCTCTCACCTTCAAACTTTTCAGCCGTCTTTGCAACACATAGTGTCACAGGTGGCACTGTGGTGTAGTGAGTAGAGCCATTGTCTCACAGCGCCAGGGAGCTGGGTTCAATCCTGACCTCGGGTGTTGTCGGTACAGAGACAGAGTGCCTTCCCTGTCACTGGAGGGTTTCCTGAGGTAGTGATGGGGATTGTGTCTTTTCTGTACTGAGGTAGTGATTAGGGCCGTGTGTCAGGGTTCCTATGTTGGGGTAGTGATGGTGTCATCTCTCAGGGTTTCCATACTGAGTTAGCAGTTAGGGCCGTGTGTCAGGGTTTCTAGACTGAGGTAGTGATTGGGGTCATGTCTCAGGTGTTCTGATGAGCAGTAAGGTCTGTGGAAAGTTGAAGAGAATATGGAGAGTGTAAAAACTCTGAGTAATGTTGGTCACAATTTGACCAGAGCAGTCTCAATGGGACATAGAAACATCGACATAGAAAACCTACAGCACAATACAGGCCCTTCGGTCCACAAAGTCGTGCCGAACACGTCCCTACCTTAGAAATTACTAGACTTGCCTATAGCCCTCTATTTTACTAAGCTCCATGTACCCATCTAAAAGTCTCTTAAAAGACTCTATTGTATCCGCCTCCACCACCTTTGCCGGCAGCCCATTCCACGCACTCACCACTCTGAGTAAAAAAACTTACCCCTGACATCTCCTCTGTACCTACTCCCCAGCCCCTTAAACCTGTGTCCTCTTGTGGCAACCATTTCAGCCCCGGGAAAAAGCCTCCGACTATCCACACGATCAATGCCTCTCATCATCTTGTACACCTCAATAAGTCACCTCTCATCCTCCATCGCTCCAAGGAGAAATGGCTGAGTTTACTCAACCTGTTCTCATAAGGCATACTCCCCAATCCAGGCAACATCCTTGTAAATCATACCTCTCCAAATGTTCATAAATCCTGCCTCTCAGGATCTTCTCCATCATTTTACCAACCACTGAGGTAAGATTCACTGGTCTATAATTTCCTGGGCTATCTCTACTCCCTTTCTTGAATAAAGGAACAACATCCGCAACCCTCCAATCCTCCGGAACCTCTTCCGTCCCCATTGACGATGCAAAGATCATCGCCAGAGGCTCAGCAATCTACTCCCTTGCCTCCCACAGTAGCCTGGGGTACATTTCGTCCGATCCCGGTGATTTATCCAACTTGATGCTTTCCAAAAGCTCCAGCACATCCTCTTTCTTAATATCTACATGCTCAATCTTTTCAGTCTGCTGCAAGTCATCACTACAATCACCAAGATCCTTTTCCGTAGTGAATACTGAAGTAAACTATTCATTAAGTACCTCTGCTATTTCCTCCAGTTCCATACACACAGTTTCCCACTGTCACATTTGATAGGTGCTATTCTTTCACGTCTTATCCTCTTGCTCTTCACATACTTGTAGAATGTCTTGGGGTTTTCCTTAATTTTGACTGCCAAGGCCCTCTCATGGTCCCTTCTGACTCTCCTAATTTCCTTCTTAAGCTCCTTCCTAGTAGCCTTATAATCTTCTAGATATCTAACATTACCTAACTCTCTGAATCTTTTCCTTACTTCTTGACTATATTTATTACAGCCTTTGTACACCACAGTTCCTGTACCCTACCATAACTTCCCTGTCTCATCGGAACGTACCTGTACAGAGCTCTACACAAATATCCCCTGAATATTTGCCACATTTCTTCCTTACTTTTCCCTGAGAACATCTGTTTCCAATTTAAGCCTCCAATTTCCTGCCTGATAGCCTCATAATTCCCCTTACTCCAATTAAACGCTTTTCTAACTTGTCTGTTCCTATCTCTCTCCAATGCTATTGTAAAGGAGATAGAATTATGATCACTATCTCCAAAATGCTCTCCCACTGAGAGATCTGACACCTGACCAGGTTCATTTCCCAATACCAAATCAAGTACAGCCTCTCCTCTTGTAGGCTTATCTACAGACTGTGTCAAGAAACCTTCCTGAACACACCTAACAAACTCCACCCCATTTAAACCCCTCACTCCAGGAAGATGCCAATCAATATTTGGGAAATTAAAATCTCCCATCACGACAACTCTGCTATTATTACACCTTTACAGGATATGTTTCCCTATCTGCTCCTCGATATCCCTGTTACTATTAGGCGGCCTATAAAAAACACCCAGTAAAGTTATTGACCCCTTCCTGTTCCTAACCTCCACCCACAGAGACTCCGTAGACAATCCCTCCATGGCGTCCACCTTTTCTGCAGCCGTGACGCTATCTCTGATCAACAGTGCCACGCCCCCACCTCTTTTACAGTGCTAGCGTCCCACCACTGTTTGCAAGGAGTTTGTACATTCTCCCCGTGACCCTGTGGCTTTTCTCCAGATGCTCAGGTTTCCTCCCACATTTCAAAGATGTACAGGTGAGGGTTAGTAAGCTGTGGGCATGCTATGTTGGCACCAGAAGCATGGTGATACTTGTCAACATCAGTAAGACAAAGGAGGTGGTGATGGACTTTAGGAAGACTGAGCCCGCATTACTCCCTGATGGTGAGGACGTGGATGTGGTGAGGATGTGGATGTGGTGAGGACCTACAAGTACCTGGGGCTGCACCTGGATGTCACACTTGAGTGGAGCACCAACAGAGAGGCTGTGTACAAGAAGGGCCAGAGTCGCCTCTACTTCCTGAGGAGACTGAGGTCCTGTGGAGTGTGCAGGCCTCTCTTTCACATGTTCTACCAGCCTGTTGTCACCAGTACAACCTTCTACTGAGGTAATGGCATCAACACGGGTGATGCCAGCAGGCTCAATAAACTGATTAGAAAGGCTGGCTCTGTTGTAGGAGTCAAACTGGACACACTGGAGGCTGTGGTAGAACAAAGGACCCTACGGAAAATCCTGGCAATTCTGGACAATGTTTCTCACTCTCTGCATGCCATCTTGGCTGAACAGAGGAAAACTTTTAGTAATAGACTGAGACGACTGTGCTGCTCCAAAGAGCCCCATATGAGGTCATCTTACCCTCAGCCATTAGGCTCGATGATGAGTCAACCTATAGCCGGGGAAGTGATAACCCCTTCCTGCTAGACTGTTTGAGGTAACTTTTTTTAAATTCTTTCTTACTTATAATGTTTGTATATTTTTGTACTTGTAATGTTATTGTGGCACTGTAATTTCCTTTGGGATCAATGAATTATCTATCTAAATCGACTCTCCGTGAAGGTGAAGGGAAACTTTGGTGTCTTTGTTTCTGTTTAAATGTCTGCCAGCAGGTGGCAGTATCACTCCAGGAATTGACTGGCCGGCGTTGGCAGGGAGCCCAGGAGACGCTTTTCGGCACCAAGGAGATTAAATGTTTATCCCTATATTTCTGGTTGTCACTGAAACATGAATAATGTAAGCACTCATTTTAGACTTTCCCAGGAGTAAGAATGCTGAGCTCCCCAATTACTTATTCAAATATTGCAGCACCAAAAATAACTGTTAACAAAAGGGGAAGAGTATAAACATATCACTGCCAATGGCTTAACAAATTTCTTTAACAAACAAAATCCACTGGTGGAACTCAGCGGGTCAGGCAGCATCTGTGAGGAGGGAGCGATAGTCAATATTTCGGATGAAGGCCCAGTTTCAGGATTAGAGTGTGGAAGGCAGGAAGCCTCAGTGATTCAGATTTTTTTTATTACGTGTACATAGAGTGAAATGTATTACAACCAACACAACCTGACAACCTGTTTGTTTCACCACAGATTCTGGTGCCAACATAGAATACCCTCAAAACTTTACAGAACACCATAAACAACAAAAGAGACCCTGTTCCTCCCTCCCACTCACCAGCCACCCTCACACATACACAGTCCTGCAGCACAGGGCAGGGCATCTTCAACCTCCAGAGACTCACGGAGTCGCAGATGTTGGCCTTTCGATTTTACCAGTGGACTCGCAGAGATGATCAGACTCAGGGCTCTGGTTGACGGGCCCTCGACCTCCAGACTTCCGTTCGATCTTTGGTATCGACCTCAGGACTCGCCGGTGCGGATGAACGATGAGCCTGAATGACAGACGCATGCCTGCTCGGCTCGTCTGCTAGACCCTCGCCCCTGCCTTTGTTGTCTTCAGTTGGCAATCCCATTCCTGGCTCGCTCCCCTCCCTCTGTAAGGACGGACTACCCCTCCTCGGTAAGCTCGAGGCCATGCTAATTCTGATGACCGGGTCTCAACTCTTTCACTGGCCATCCCCACGGCCACTGGACACGCATCCAGGGTGGTCACCAGCGAGTCCTGGGGTCGATTGGAAGTCTGTGGAAGGCTGAGTTTGCGTGTCCACTGGGGAAGTCAAAGGCCCAAAGTCTGTGAATCGACGGGCCCTCTGGAGGTTGAAGGCCAAAGTCGGCCTGCCTTGGGGGTTGGAGGAGTGTGAGTGAGTGAGTGAGTGTGTGAGTGTGAGTGTGTGTGTGTGTGAGCGTGTGTGTGAGCGTGTGTGTACGTGTGTGTGAGCGTGTTTGTGAGTGTGTGTGTGAGTGTGTGTATGCGTGTGTGTGAGTGTGTGTGTGAGTGTGTGTGAGAGTGTGTGAGTGTGTGTAGAAGGGGCTTGTTTTGTTGTTGTTTTGTTGCTTGTTGTATTGTGCTCTGCCAAGCGCTGTGGGCACGGTATGTTGGCACCGGAATGTGTGGTAACACTTGTGGGCTGCCCCTGAAGCAGGGGTTCCCAACCTTTTTAATGCTATGAACCCTGACCTTTAACCGCAGGGTCCGTGGACCCCAGGTTGGTAGCCCCTGCTCTAGTGCGTGGTTAGCTTGTGTTGGTTGTTAACATATTTCACTGTATGTTTGGACGTACTCGTGATGAACAAATGAATCTGAACCTGAATCCCACTGACCTGTGGGTGCCACGGTACCCTAACGCTATTACAGCTCATGGCGTCGGACTTCTGAGTTCCAATCTGACGTCATCTGTAAAGAGTCTCTTCGTCCTCCTCGTGGCCTGGCCTTTAAGGTGAATGGGCCTTGGTTCAAATCCAGCCAGCCTCGTTTAAAAAAAACAGACAGAATGCTAACGAAACTGCAAGGATGCTGCCTGATTTGCCACAACGGAGAGGAATAATAATAATAAGCCATGGTTTCAAATAAATTAAAACAAAAAACTTTTACCTTTAGTAGGTGAAGCCTTGAAGTTTCTTGTTGTTGGGTTTGGATTTTTCCTGTGGCCCTCCACTCGCAGTCACCAGGAATTCTTCCTCTGGTATCCAGCTTATTCCCGTTCTAGTGTCCGCTGTACCTAATCTCAGCTGCGTCTCAGAATCGGGTTTACTGTCACTGTCATCACCATATTCAGCATTATGTACCGTGTCGTGTGATCGTGGTCTTTCAGCTGTCTCTCATCTGCCCGTGGGGAAGACCCCCTTCACTCTGTTGTTCTTTTTCTTTTCTCTATGATTGTTCCTGGCAAATATTTCTACAGAAGTGGTTTGCCATTGCCTCCTTCTGGGCTGTGTCTTTACAAATCGGGTGACCACATACCCAGGGCTTGTGATCTGCACCGGCTGCTCGTACGACCATCCGCCACCTGCTCCCCTGGCTTCACGTGACCCTGACTGGGGAGGGCTTTTGGCAGGTGGTGCACTTGCCCAAGGGTGACCTGCAGGATAGCGGAGGGAAGGAGGGTCTTACACCCGCTTTAGTGGAGACGTACCTCCACCCACCATCCACCCCAGTACCCCCACCCCCAAGACTACCATTTAATTTGATTCTGATTCTGATAAATTGTAAAATCTGTTGCTTCGTGGCATTAGGATGTTGCATTTCATAAAATATCAATCACGTTTCACAATAATCTAATTGATCAACCATTTATCCCCCATGACCCCCTCTATCTATTACCTCTGGCACAGTAAACACTTCAAATGACTTTTTACAAAGCTGTTTACGTTGTAAATGCATGCTGGTATTTATATATTTATGCACATTTTATTCCATATCCACACCTTAACTTCTAACTTAATTGTTTATATTTTTAAAATTCTTTGCAAGTGTTGAATGTTGTTTTTTTGTGACATGTCGCACCCTGACCAATACGCCACAGCAAATTCCTAATATTGTACATGTAAAAGGTCAAAAAAGTGGATTGTCGATGTGGAGGGCGCCTCAAGGAGGAAGAGAAAAAGGAGGAAGATGAACAGGGAAGGAGAAGTGAGACCCACATTGCTGTTAGGAAGGAAGTTCCAGGCCTTCGAACCAGAGATGATGAGGGAAGAATGATGTACTTGCATGATGTTTGTGACTTAGAGGGGAAGCTGTGGGTGATGGTGTTTCTCTGTGATCCTTGTTCTTAAATAGGGTCATAGAGAAATATGGCACAGAAACAGAGGCCCTTCAGCCCATCTGGTCCATGCTAGCAAATGTCATTTCCCCCCCCCTGATAATCCCTGTTACTTGCATTCAGCCCATAACCCTCCAATCCCATCTCCCCCATGTACCTATCAAAATGCCTCTTAAGCATTATAATTGTACCCACCTCGGCCATTTCCACCAGCAGCTCATTCCAGGTACTTAGTAACTTCTCTGTGTAAAGAAGTTAACTCTCAAGTCTCTTTTTAAAATCTCTCTCCTCTTGTCTTCTGTCAGTACTCTCTAGATTTGGACTCCCCAGCCCTCAGGAAAAGACCATAAGATATAGCAGCAGAATTAGACCATTCAGCCCATTGTCTGCTCTGCTATTCCATCATGGCTGATTAATTATTCCCCTCAACCCCATTTTCCTGCCTGCCCTCCTTTGATGCCCTAACTAATCAAGAACCTATTGACATCTGCTTTAAATATACCCAATGACTTGGCCTCCACAGCTGCCGGTGGCAATGAATTCCACAGATTCACCACCCTCTGGCTAAAGAAATTCCTCCTCATCTCTGTTCAAAATGGATGGCCTATTGTAGCCTCTGGTCTTAGACTCCCCCCACCACAGGAAACATCCTCTCCACATCCACTCTATCAAAGTCTTTCAGCATTCTGTAGGTTTCTAGGAAATGATTATGGTTGTCCACCTTATCCAATCCCCTTGTGATTTAATAAACTTCTTTGAGGCCACCCATCATTCTTTTGTGCTCCAGGGAATAAAGGTGTGGGGTGGCCGAACTTTCCCTGAAACTCAGGCCCTCTAGTCCAACACAGCATCCTTGTGAATTTCTTCTGCATACACCCCAGGTCCAAGGGAACAATTTAGACACAATCTGCTCTAAGGCGTGAGAGTGTCCAACTGAACCACATCCAACAGTTGGAGATATACACAGTGGCCACTTTATTAGATACTCTACCTCCTGTACCTAATAAAGTGGCCACTGAGTGTACGTTCATGGTCTTGTGCTGCTGTAGCCCATCCACTTCAAAGTTGAACATTGTGCATTCAGAGATGCTCTTCTGCACACCACTGTTGTAACGTGTGGTTATTTGAGTTACTGTCACCTTCCTGTCAGCTTGAACCACTCTGGCCATTCTCCTCTGACCTCTCTCATTAACGAGGTATTTTCATACACAGAACTGTCGCTCAATGGATGTTTTTTGTTGTTTGCACCATTCTCTATAAATTGTAGAGACTGTTGTGTGTGTAAATCCCAGGAGATCAGCAGTTTCTGAGATACTCAAACCACCCCATCTGGCACCAACAATCATTCCACTGTCAAAGTCACTTAGGTCACATTTCTTCCTCATTCTGATGTTAGTTCTGAACAACAGCTGAACCTCTTGACCATGCCTGCATGCTTTTATGTATTGAATTGCTGCCACACTACTGGCTGATTAGGTATTTGCGAGAATGTATAGGGGTATGTAATAAAATGGCCACTGAGGTTAAAGTCTATGTGGAAGGGAAGGGTTAGATTGTTCTCAAAGTAGGTTTAAAAGTGGAAACAACATTGTTGGCCAAAGGGCCTATTCTGTGCTGTAATGTTCTATGTTCACATATAATGAGGCCGTTCAGCCCATCAAGAATATGCAGGCTTGTGGTACATTCCTATCAATCCACTTAGTCACCTACAACCTATTCTGTTTCAGGTGCCCTCAACTCCCCTGATGCTCCCTCCACCCACCTGTGTTAGGGGTCTTTTACAGGAACAAATTAGCCTACCAGCCCAAATGTGGGAGCACCAGACATAAAACGCGGAGGTCACAGAGAGAACGTGGGGACTCTACACAGAGAGCGCCAGAGATTGGGATCGAGCGTGGAACTCTGGAGCTGTGATGCATCAGCACTAACTGCTGCACTGGCCTCTTCGAAGGTGGGCATGTCTCCAAATGAATGGAGAAGACTAACTTTCCCCTGACTTAAACTACTAACTGTGGGGTGATTCCTGCAATTAAAGTATTCATGTAAAAGACATCAAAGAAAATACTTTAATTTTTTTCAGCTTAAACTCAAAACCTTATGAACGATGAAGAAGTTTGCCCATTGCTTCACAGAAAGTCATCAACAATCCCGCCATTGTTGGATGGATCACAAGTGGCGATAAGTCAACGTATTCATCTTGGTAACCTCCAGCCTGAGGAAATGAATATCGATTTCTCTAACTTACGGTAATTTCTTATCCCCTTCCCCTTCTCTCTTTTTCCATTCCACATTTTGGTTCCCCTCTTACCTCTCTCCTCACTTGCCCATCATCTTCTGGTGCCTCTCTGCCTTCCCTTTCTTCCACGGTCCACTCTCCTCTCCGTCAGATTCCTCCTTCAGACCCATCACCTCTTCCACCTATCACCTTCCAGTTTCACATTTCGCCCCTCTTCCCCACCATCTGGTCTCACCCAGCACCCGCCAGCTTGTCCTTCTCCCCCTCCCCCCACCTTCCTATTTTAGTTCTGCCCCCATCCTTTCCAGTCCTGATGAAGAGTTTTGGCCTGTTTGTCCCTCTTCATGGACGCTGCCTGACCTGCTGAGTTCCTCCAGCATTTTGTACGTTGCTCTGGATTTCCAGCTTCTGCAGAATCTCTTGTGTTTAGTGAAATAGGTCACCTGGATGAGTGACAGGGCGACAACAACTTCTCAGTTAACATCAGTTAAACTTAAGAGCTGATTGTTGACTCTAGGAAGGGAAAGCGGGGTGAACACATGCCAGATTACACCAGTGAATTGATGGAGGATTATTATGATGGAGTATGCCCAGAGGAAAATGAGTCTCAATGTTGTATATGGTGAGATATGTGTACTTTGGTTATAAAATTTACCTTGAACTTTGAGAGCATCAGCAGCTTTAAGTTCCTGGGTGTTAATATATTGGACGTGTCTCTCAAAGTCCAACCCTACATCCCCATCGTGAGAGGTGGAAACGGGTAAGGTGGGGCTCTGGTGAAGCTGAAGAGGCAAATCCCCTGTATAGTGGGTGTTACGTACCCCGTAACTGGGTCACTTACCAGCAAAGATAGAGAGGTCCGTTGAAGTCTGATGGTACTATTTTTAACAGTATTTATTGATAGAAATACACAAAAATAATATCAATGCAAACACACAGATAATATACGTCATCAATACTAAATCTAAAAGCATGGGTATAATAATAATCAATAAGAAATAAGCTGTATCGTTGTCTAGGGGATAATGAATTGTCCGATGGAAATATATAGTTCGTTCAGTTCATACAGGCTACAGCCGATGGGGACCCTGTGTGGCAATTGTTGGAGAGAGAGAGAGACGGGTTAAAACTTGCCCATTCTGTTTATGATGTCAATCCTTCGAGAGTCGTTGAGAGTTGAGTTTCCTGTTGTTAGCTAAAAACCGTTTTTTCCGTGGCAAAGGTCACCGATTCCGGGCAAATGGAAGCGGACGCACGTGGCCTTCCACCGGCTTTCGCTATTACAGGATCGCTAGCGTTTCTTCTGGTACGTCTGAGGGGCTGTTCCCACAGACCCTCTTTTTATCCTGACTCACAGGGTCTCAGGTGTCAATCAGGTTGGGATGATGCAATCCCTCCACCAACCTCCCCCTCCGTTCATTGCCTGGGGCTTTGATTGCATCGTCCAGGATGCAATACACAAGTCCATCTCCAAGAGACAATAGCCGGTATCAATGGGTCCGCCTTTTGGAGGCCAGGACACATTCTAACCCTTTTGTGGATTCTGCATGTCTTTCTCTCATTTCCTGGGTCTCCTGAATTGACTCAATAGTGATCTTGCGATTCTCACAAAGGAGGGGGCTACCCCCGCACCCTTCGGCCCCTCAGAGCTGTGGTACATTCATAACAGTGGATACAATGGATTACAGAAACATTGATGAACTCCAACCATACCGTAGACTTTGCGGATGATAGAGATGGGAGGTCAGCGATGGGAGCTACGGGCCGAAGAAGAAGAGGGACATATTGGATAACCTGTCCTGGGCCCAGCACATGGATGCAACCACAAGGAAGGTACATTAGCATCCTTACTTTCTGAGAAGATCAAGGAGGTTCAGCTGGTCACCGAACACTCCAACAAACTTCTACAGATCTACTGTTGAAAGTATCCTGACTGGTTGTATCGGCAATTCGAATGCACAGGAAGTTAAGAAGCTGCAGAAAGCAGTAGACTCGACCCAATACATCATGGGTATGTCTCTCCCCACCAATGGTGGTATCACCAGGAGGCACTGCCCCAAGAAGACAACATCTATTATGAAAGATCCCCACCATCGAGGCTACACCATCTTCTCGCAACTACCATCAGGCAGGAGGTGCAGAAGCCTGGTGTCCATGCCACTATGTTGAAGATCTGCTACTTCCCTTCAGCCATTTGGTTTTCTTGAACCAACCGGCATAACTGTAGGTTGTTGTATAGGTGGGGGGGGGGAGGAGTTTGGTTTTTTTTGTTACTTGTTGCATTCTGTTTCATTCTGCAGAGCGTTGGGGATATGCTGTGTTGACAAGGGAATGTGTATTAACACCTGCAGGTTGGTTGTTAACGCAAGCGACTCATTTCACTGTACGTTTCAACGAACACGTGACAAGTAAATGGCTGGGTTGAGTTGTACGCCAATTTTGGCAATTCACCTGCAAACGTTTCATCATCATACGAGGAGTTAATCTGTAAACCACAAATGAACAGCGTACTGATGATGTCTCCTTGCATGGTGTCGAAACGCTTGCAAGTGAATTGCCAAGATCAGACCCAACCATTGCTCACCTGAGCTACTCAACTTACTGTTCATTTCCAAAGAATAAATGAATCTGAACCATCCTATTCACTAACTCGGTGAGGTAGCACTATGACCCTTCCATCACTTTCCACTGCAATAGATTTTCTTTTCCTTTGTTCCAATTGTGCTTTCTTGTAAATAACTTGCAATTCATTGATATTTTCCTTGTGAGAGTTATGTGCCTGTGAAGCTGCTGCAGGCAAGATTTTTCTAATTGAAGTTGTGCTTACACGTTTGTGTGCGTCTGACAATAAACTCAGCTTTGACTTTGATGATGTTTGCCTGCTGAGAATAGCAGAAGGTCGATTTTGTTTTGAGCAGGGTGCTGGGGAAATGAAGATCCACTTGGGGAAGTCCTCCTCTAACTTCACCTCCTTCTCCTTTGGTGGGGAAAGTGCGGCTTGCCGTCGTGTAGAACCGACGATTCCTCTTCTGTGCAGCCAAAACCGAGTTCTGCTGGGAGGACTGTTACGCCACCGGTGACTCATAATAATCACTGCCTCGGGACTGAGTCAGAGCAAGACTCGTACTTCAGAAAACCGTCGGGCAGCCTCTGGGGAGCGAACTGGAAGTAAAAGCAAGTCAGAACAGTGAAATCAAGAGCAACTGAGACCTGGCTGATCCAGACAGCATAGTTTCCCACCCCATCTCGTCAGTTTTGTGTTTTCCACAGAACCTAATGGGGCAAACAGCGTTCCGTGGGGAACTGGCTCTGTCTTTCTTGATGTAGTGTGGAGTGGTCATATTGGTTGTACACTCAGTGGCCACTTTATTAGTGTATGTTAATGGTGTTTTCCAGCTGCAGCCCATGCACTTCAAGGTTTGATGTGTTGTGTGTTCAGAGATACTCTTCTGCACACCACTGTTCTTAACGTGTGGTTATTTGAGTTACTGTCACCTTCCTGTCAGCTTGAACCAGTCTGGCCATTCTCCTCTGAGCTCTCTCATTAACAAGGCATTTTCACCCACAGAACTGCCGCTCGCTGGATGTCTTTATGTTATTCACACCATTCTCTGTAAGCTGTAGATCAGGGGTTCTCAACCTTTTCCATGCCATGCACCAATACCATTAAGCAAGAGATCCGTGGACTCCAGGTTGGGAGCTCCTGTTCTAGAGAACGTTGTGTGTGAAAATCCCAGGAGATCAGCAGTTTCTGAGATACTCAAACCACCCCGTCTGGCACCAACAATCATTCCACAGTCAAAGTCACATAGGTCCCATTTCTTCCCCATTCTGATGTCTGGTCTGAACAACAACTGAACCTCTTGACCGTGTCTGCATGCTTTTATGCATGGAGTTGCTGCCACGTGATTGGCCGACCAGACGTTTGCATTAACGAGCGGGGGTACAGGGGCACCTGATAAAGTGCCACCGAGGGTAGTATTGCTACAAGGAGGAAGTGACTCGGGTTGTGCAGCACGCACAGGTGCTAAGAAAAACTTACCTGCAGCAGCGTCAACTGGCGTCACAAAAATAACTTATGCACAATTTTTAAAACAACGCAATTGGATTAAACAAAGAGCAAAGTGATTAAGGTGGTGTCGGTTGGTTCAAGGAGCAAGTGGTTGAAGGGAAGTACAGTAGCTGTTCTTGATTTCAAGATGGTGGTGTGGGATTTCAGGCTCCTGTACCCCCTGCCCTCTGGGAGCTGTGAGAAGATGGCATGGCCCTGATGATGGGGATCTTTGATAACAGATGTTTTCTTGAGGCAGTTACTCATGAAGATACTACCGATGGTGGGGAGGGATGCGCTCGGGAGCTATCGGGCAGAATCCACTACTCTCTGCAGCTTACCTTGCTGTACATTCTAATTGCTGCATCAGGTAGTGACGCCATTCAGGATGGTTTCAGCAGTATATTTTTGATAACAGATATTGGCCTTCTTGAGGCTTCTACTCATGAAGATATTACCGACGGTGGGGAGGGACATGCCGGTGTTGTATTGGGCAGAAACCACTACTTTCTGCAGCTTCGAACACGAGGAACTCTGCAGATGCTGGAAATTCAAGCAACACACACACACAAAATGCTGGAGGAACGCAGCAGGCCAGGCAACTTCTATAGGAAGAAGTATAGTCGTTAGTCCTGATGAAAGGTCTCGGCCCGAAACGTCGACTGTACTTCTTCCAAGAGGTACTTTCTGCAGCTCTCTCTGCATTTCTCTCCTCTCTGAATGGATGGAGAAGTCATTCAAGTCAGGGGTGGGTAAGTCTCAAAATGTTTCTGGCAAACGACCCCAAAATAAACTCCAAAGGAAACAGAAAGACTTTAATTTCTTCTTCTTAAATACACATCCTTCCAGAGTGCTTTGCAACCAATGCGGTTTTTGAAGCATAGTTGTAGGAAAATTGTAACCAAGGTCCCACGAACAACCATCTGAAGGACTAGTGTTGTCGGGGCACTGGGGACCACTTCATGGCAAACTTGACTGAGTGGTGACTGCTCTGGGTCACGTTTCCACCACAGGCGGAGCGCTCCCCGCCATTGACCACACCCGCAAAGAGCGCTGCCACAAGAAAGCAGCATCCTCCTTCAAAGACCCCCACCATCCAAGCCATGCCCTCTTCCCGCTCCTACCGTCGGGCAGGAGGTACAGGAGCCTGAGGTCCCACGTCACCTGATGCACTCAGTGGTGGGGAGGCCTTGCTTGTGATGAAATGTTTGGGAGCTCTGCACGATTCGAGATTGTTTTATGTCATTTCCTGCACGTAAGTGTAAGGAGACCAGAATAATTGTTACTCTGGATCCGATGCAGCACAAAAGCCCCCCCCCACAAAAGGTAAAGATAACAGTAATAATAATAAACACAATAAATATAAATGCATAAGAAAGCTCATTCATTGATTGTATGTTCAATGATGCTGTAAACGACTTGAGGCATGCAAAGCAATGCAGGTCACGAGCATCCAAATAAGCTGCGTCACTGCGTGGTATGAAGCCTGCGCTACGGCAACAGGAAGGCCTTGTTTTATAGGCCTTCAGGTGCGCATAGAAGTTCTTTAGAACATAAGAGGGGGAGGTATCACTGGTCCAGTTGATGCTGTTTCTCCTTGCATACTCAGTAATGTCTTTGATCCCCAACCGCATACGCCTGGTTCCCTACCAGACAGGTGTTCCTGAAACCTTTGGCCTTTGCTCTCCTGACGCCTGAGATGAGGTTTCTTCCGGCTGCTCTGTAACCAGACTTGAAGGCAGGGTCTGGGTCTTTGCTTCTCTCCACCGATGTGGATACACCTTCCGGTTTCAATTTGCCCTTTTTTTCCCTGTTTTCATTTGCCAACATCGAAGATAGTTGTTACCTTAGGTTCCACACCATCAGGTTCAGGGACAGCCATTACCCTACCACCATCAGGCTCCTGAACCAGTGTGGATAACTTCACTCACCTCAACACCAAACTGATTCCACAATCTACAGACTCCACAACTTGTGCTCAGTATTGTTTTGATCTGGACAGTTTGTCTTCTTTTGCACATTGGTTGTTTGTCAATCTTTGTTGAGGTATCGTTTTGCAGATTTCTAACAGATGTACCATTCTAACTGGCTGCATCACCATCTGGTATGGGGCGTGGGGTGCACAGGATCGAAATAAACTGTAGGGAGTTGTGAACTCAGTCAGCTCCATCACGGCCACCAGCCTCTGGAGCAACCAGGACACCTCCAAGGAACAATGCCTCAGAAAGGCAGCCTGCATCCTTAAGGACCCTCCCCACCCAGGACATGCCCTCCTCTCACTGTTACCATCGGGAAAGAGGTGCAGAAATGTGAAGGTGCAAACTCAACAATTCAGGAACAGCTTCTTCCTCTCTGCCATCGATTTCTGAGTGGACACTGAACACATGAACACTACCTCGCTATGTTTTTAATTTCCTATTTTTGGACCACTTATTTAATTTAACTATTTAATATTTAGATACTTACTGTAATTCAGTTTTCATTTTTCTCTCTGATATCATGTATTGCATTGTTTTGGTGCTGTTAAGTTAACAATTTTCATGACCTATGCCGATGACGATAAACCTGATTCTGATTTTTGTAGATTCCATTGTATTTCTTTATTTTCCTGTAACTACCCGCAAGAAAGTGAACCCTTATGGTGACACCAGCCTCTGGAGTAACCAGGACATCTTCAAGGAGCGATGCCTCGGAAAGGCAGCCTGCATCCTTGAGGACCCTCCCCACCCAGGACATGCCCTCCTCTCACTGTTACCGTCGGGAAAGAGGTGCACAAGGGAAAACAACAGAGAATGCAGAATAAAGTGTTACACTTACAGAGAGGGTTCCATACAGGTAGACACAGAATGCAAGACAATGAACCTCATGGTGACGTACAGTATACGCACTTCGGCAATAAACTTACATTGACTTTGAGATAGACGATGAAGGCTGGTTCCCTGAGCTTACACTGTGTATTGTTGGAATGATGTAGGAGTCAAAGGGGGTGGGGATCAGAGGGGGGGGGGTTCACTTTGAGTTTGACTCCTACACTGCTCCAGTGTTGCCCAAAGATCAGCATCTGTCTAAGCTCATTGCAATGCCAGGAATGTGATGTACGTTACTGTCTACCTCTCTCTTCCTTACCTCTTCATTCTCAGACCATAGATGTGGTTGCAACTTCCAGTTGTAATGTTTCTTTCTCCTTTTCAGTCCTCAGCTTCAAGTGCTTAGATTATTTCCTTGGGGGGGGGGGGGGGGCAGAAGAAATTTGTCAATTTCCCATTGAACCCCACTCATTTTTTTTTAATTGAATCTCATAGGAAATATCCCATCTGAAGCTTGTGTTCCGTTGAACATGCTGTGTTGGCGCCAGAATGTGCGGCGACGCCCACAGCGCACCCTTTATGTGTGTTGGCTGTTAACGTACATCATGCATTTCACTGTATGCTTTTCAGTACACGTGATCGATAAATCCGAATCCTATCGGGATGCTCAAAGGCTTAGTTTGGCCGTTGCTCTGACAGCGTCTGCGAGAAACTGCAGAAGGTTGTGGACACAGCTCAACACATCATGGAAGCCAGCCTCCCGTCCGTGTACACTTCTCACTGCCTCATAAAGCAGCCAGCATAATCAAAGACCCACCCATCCCGGACATTCTCTCTTCTCCCCCTTTCCCATCGGGCAGAAGATACAAAAGCCTGCAAGCACGTACCACCAGGCTTAAGGTCAGCTTCTACACACCCCCCCCCCCCCCCCGTTATCAGACTCTTGAATGATTCCCCAGTACAATAAGGTGGACTATTGACCTCAGCCTACCTCGTCATGGCCTTGCATCTACCTGTGAGGCACTTCCACTGTAAGTGTAACACTTCATCCTGCATTCTCGTTTGTTTTCATGTGTAATAAATCCATCTGCATGTTTGGTGTCGTGGCCAAACCGATCCAAAGCCAAACAATTCACCTGCCTGAAACCCCACAAAGTTATTAAACTCGTGTGACATGAACACAGCTCCAGTGATTGCTCCGAAGAGTCAAATTCCTTATTTCGATCTTGATTGGCAATTAGCAGATGTACAATTAAACACTATTGAATGCTCCCACAGCAGTCAGCAAAGATATGACCTCCGTGGTCCCAAGCTCCAAACTGCCACAAAATAAGCAGGAATACAAATACGTAACTTAATCCCTTCGCTTTTACCTCGCTCCCACTGATGTGACTCGTTACCATAACAAACGCTCAACACAGAGTACAAAGTGGATGCAGAACAAATACATAGCTCCTGTAGATGGTGTGCAAGACAAGCTTTCAGCGCACCAAGAAAGATGTGACAATGACAAACCAAGCTGTCAAGTTCAAGTTTATTGTCACTTGACGGTAGATGTACACATCCAAACAAAACAACATTCTTCCAGACAGCGGCGCATCCATCAGAAATCTCATTTTATTCTCTATGCATTCCAGAATCAGAATCACACTTTACACGTCTTCACTGTGGAAGACACTAGCAGTGTGCCAGATGTTGAAGGGTGTGAGGGAAGAGGAGTGAGTGCAGAAACTAATGGCGTTATAATCACTAGATCCAAGGTGTTCCCCTACACAAATCTCTTTCACCTTCTCTATCTCATTCCCTAATAAGAGATCTTGTACCACATTCTCTTTAGTTGGGACTTCTATGTAATAATTAAGGAAACTTTCCTGAATACATTTGACAAACCCTATTCCATCCAGTCCTTTGACAGTATGGGAGTTACAGTCAATATGTGGAAAGTTAAAATCACTTACTATCACAACCATAAGCTTCTTGCAACAGTTTGCGATCTCTCTACAAATCTCCGCTAAATCCCGCGGACTGTTGGTGGTCTATTATATAATCCCATTAACGTGGCCATACCTTTCTTGGTCCCCTGTTCCACCCATAAAGCCTCACTAGACAAACTCTCCAGTTTGTCCTGACTGAGCACTGCTGTGATGTTTAAAGCCACCTCTCCCTCTTTAATCCCTCCTGCTCTGTCATGTCTAAAGTAACAGAACTGTGGAGCATTGTACTGACAGTCCTGCCCTTCCTGCAGCCACGCTTTCTAATGTCCACAATGTCATAATTCCACGTGCTGATCCACGCCCTAGGCTCATGCACCTTTCCTGCGTTGAAATATGCACATCTGAGAACATTGATCCTATCATGTCTAACCTTTAGATCCCTGACTTTGTAGGTTTAACAACTTTCTCCACAGCCACTCCACTCTGGCAGTTCAGGCAGTCTGGTTCTCACACCCCACAACTCTAGTTTAAACCCTGCTCCTCCCCCCATTCCCAGTGCAGCACTAGCAAACCTTCCTGCTAGGGTATTAGACCCCCTCCAGTTCAAGTGCAAACCACCCCTTCTGGTCAGGTCCAAGATTCCCAGGACCTGCCCAGTGATCTGAAGCCCTCCCTCTTGCCCCACTCCTTAGCCTCATGTTAAACTGTATGGTCCCCTCCTATTTCTGGCCTCACCAGCACGTGGCATGTAGAGCAATCCTGAGAACACAGAGCTGGAGATCCTGTCTTTTAAACTTAGCACCTAACTCCCTCAAATCACCTTGTAGAACCTTGTCCCTCTTCCTCCCCATGTTATCGGCACCTGTGTAGACCACGGCCACTGGTTGCTCACCCTCCCACTTCAGAATGCTGTGGACTCAATCTGAGATATTCCGGACACTTGCACCCAGAAAGCAACAACCCATCCAGGAATCTCGTTCTCATCTACAGAACCTCTTCTCTGTCCCTCTTAGCAATGAGACCCCTGTCAAGGCAGCTCACCTTTTCTCCCTACTTCCCTTCGGAGCCACAGGGCTAGACTCTGTGTCAGAGACTGTACTTGCTCTGGCTTTCCTCTACTACGCTATTCCATCCAGCAGTGCCTAAAGTGGTATACCTGCTGCTGAGGGGAACAGCCACAGGGGTACTCTGTTGCCTATCCCCTCTCTCTCTTCTGATGGTCCGCAGTTACCCTTGTCCTGCATCTTGGGTGGAACTACCTCCCTGTTCAGTATGTCCTGTCTGTCAATCCCTCAGCCTCCCAAAAGGTCCAGAGTTCATCCAGTTCCAGCTCCAACTCCTCAACATGGTCTGTTAGTAGCTGCAGCTGGTTGCACTTCCTGCAGGAGTAGTCATCAGGGACCCTGGAGGTCGCCCTGCCTTCCCGCATCCCACACGTGGAGCATCCCGCTATCCTGCCTGGCATCCCCACTGCTCTAAATGTGCAATAAGAAATAAAGAAAAAATAAATTTTGGAGAAATAATCTCCTTGCTGAAGCCTCAGTGAAGCGAAGCACCAAGTTCACACTCCAACCCTGGTCCCCTCACACAATGCTGCTCCACTTAGATCGAACCCTGTTTATCAGTGCCTAATTATGCACAACCCAATGTCTTCTCGGGACTGAGGCACACAATGTGCTGAGTGCCCCTGCTCGCTTCTTTGAAACACTCTCGCCCTCCCAGCAAACTTAATTATATATTATTATTATTTTGTTCTTTTAGTCTTTGCACAATTTGTTGTCTTTTACATGTTACTTGTTTGTTTGTCTTAGCACGTATGTAGTTTTTTATTGATTCTATTGTGTTCATTTGTATTTATTGTGAATGCCCACAAGAAAATGCATCTCGGGGTAGTATATGGTGACATATATGTGTTTTGATAATAAATTTATGTTGAACTTTGAACTCTCAGGGCGAGTTTACAGTGCTAATGTGGTTCTGGATTAAGTGACCACTTTGATCTGGGTTGGAGGGATTCCTTTACTACGAAACCCGGGGGAGTAGGTGCCACAGTTGCTGGTAAAAAAGCCTTGGAATTGAATGCACACTTTCATGTTGTGTAGAACTGAGTGATACTGTACTGCACCTTTTCTGCAGGTGGTATGGCCGTGGCTTTGGGGTGTGCCTTCATTGGAGGAGGTATGGTCCTGGGAGTGGGGTACACCTTCACTGGGGGTAGTACAACCGTGGATTTGACTGAGGGTAATACGGCCGTGGATTTGGAGTGTGCATTCAATGGGGGTGGTATGGCCATAGATTTGGATTGCGCATTGACTGTGGGTAATACGACCGTGGATTTGGAGTGAACATTGACTGTGGAAAAACGGCTGTGGATTTGGAGTGCGCATTGACTGCAGGTAATACGGCGTTAGATTTGGTGTGCGCGTTGACTGCGGGTAATACGGTGTTAGAATTGGTGTGCACGTTGACTGCGGGTAATACGGTGTTAGATTTGGTGTGCACGTTGACTGCGGGTAATACGGTGTTAGATTTGGTGTGCACATTGACTGCTGGTAATACGGTGTTAGATTTGGTGTGCATGTTGACTGCAGGTAATACGGTGTTAGATTTGGTGTGCACGTTGACCGCAGGTAATACGGTGTTAGATTTGGAATGCGCATTGACTGTGGGCAATACGGTGTTAGATTTGGAGTGCACATTGACTGTGGGCAATACAGTGTTAGATTTGGAGTGCGCATTGACTGCGGGTAATACGGTGTTAGATTTGGAGTGCGCATTGACTGTGGGCAATACGGTGTTAGATTTGCAGTGCGCATTGACTGTGGGTGATACGGTGTTAGATTTGCAGTGCGCATTGACTGTGGGCAATACGGCCGTGGATTTGGAATGCGCATTGACTGTGGGTAATACAGTGTTAGATTTGGAGTGCGCATTGACTGTGGGCAATACGGTGTTAGATTTGGTGTGCACGTTGACTGTGGGTAATACGGTGTTAGATTTGCAGTGCGCATTGACTGTGGGTAATACGGTGTTAGATGTGGAGTGCGCATTGACTGTGGGTAATACAGTGTTAGATTTGGAGTGCGCATTGACTGTGGGTAATACGGTGTTAGATGTGGAGTGCGCATTGACTGCGGATAATACGGTGTTAGATGTGGAGTGCGCATTGACTGTGGGTAATACAGTGTTAGATTTGGAGTGTGCATTGACTGTGGGCAATACGGTGTTAGATTTGGAGTGCGCATTGACTGTGGGTAATACGACCGTGGATTTGGAGTGTGCATTGACTGAGGGTAATACGGTGTTAGATTTGGAGTGCGCATTGACTGTGGGTAATACGGTGTTAGATTTGGAGTGCGCATTGACTGTGGGCAATACGGCGTTAGATTTGGAGTGCGCATTGACTGTGGGTAATACGGCGTTAGATTTGGAGTGCGCATTGACTGAGGGTAATACGGTGTTAGATGTGGAGTGCGCATTGACTGCGGATAATACGGTGTTAGCTTTGGAGTGCGCATTGACTGTGGGTAATACGGTGTTAGATTTGGAGTGCGCATTGACTGCGGGTAATACGGTGTTAGATTTGGAGTGCGTATTGACTGTAGGTAATACGGCCGTGGATTTGGAGTGTGCATTGACTGCAGGTAATACGGTGTTAGATTTGGAGTGCGCATTGACTGTGGGCAATACGGCGTTAGATTTGGAGTGCGCATTGACTGTGGGTAATACGGCGTTAGATTTGGAGTGCGCATTGACTGAGGGTAATACGGTGTTAGATGTGGAGTGCGCATTGACTGCGGATAATACGGTGTTAGCTTTGGAGTGCGCATTGACTGTGGGTAATACGGTGTTAGATTTGGAGTGCGCATTGACTGCGGGTAATACGGTGTTAGATTTGGAGTGCGTATTGACTGTAGGTAATACGGCCGTGGATTTGGAGTGCGCATTGAATGCAGGTAATACGGTGTTAGATTTGGAGTGCGCATTGACTGAGGGTAATACGGTGTTAGATTTGGAGTGCGCATTGACTGCGGGTAATACGGTGTTAGATTTGGAGTGCGCATTGACTGTGGGTAATACGGTGTTAGATTTGGAGTGAGCATTGACTGTGGGCAATACGGTGTTAGATTTGGAGTGTGCATTGACTGTGGGCAATACGGTGTTAGATTTGGAGTGCGCATTGACTGCGGGTAATGCGGTGTTAGATTTGGAGTGTGCATTGACTGAGGGTAATACGGTGTTAGATTTGGAGTGCGCATTGACTGTGGGTAATACGGTGTTAGATTTGGAGTGCGCATTGACTGCGGGTAATACGGTGTTAGATTTGGATTGCGCATTGACTGTGGGTAATACGGCGTTAGATTTGGATTGCGCATTGACTGTGGGTAATACGACCGTGGATTTGGAGTGAACATTGACTGTGGAAAAACGGCTGTGGATTTGGAGTGCGCATTGACTGCGGGTAATACGGTGTTAGATTTGGAGTGCGCATTGACTGTGGGTAATACGGTGTTAGATTTGGAGTGAGCATTGACTGTGGGCAATACGGTGTTAGATTTGGAGTGCGCATTGACTGTGGGTAATACGGCGTTAGATTTGGAGTGCGCATTGACTGTGGGTAATACGGCGTTAGATTTGGAGTGCGCATTGACTGAGGGTAATACGGTGTTAGATGTGGAGTGCGCATTGACTGCGGATAATACGGTGTTAGCTTTGGAGTGCGCATTGACTGCGGGTAATACGGTGTTAGATTTGGAGTGCGCATTGACTGTGGGTGATACGGTGTTAGATTTGCAGTGCGCATTGACTGTGGGTGATACGGTGTTAGATTTGCAGTGCGCATTGACTGTGGGCAATACGGCCGTGGATTTGGAATGCGCATTGACTGTGGGTAATACAGTGTTAGATTTGGAGTGCGCATTGACTGTGGGTAATACGGCGTTAGATTTGGAGTGCGCATTGACTGAGGGTAATACGGTGTTAGATGTGGAGTGCGCATTGACTGCGGATAATACGGTGTTAGCTTTGGAGTGCGCATTGACTGCGGGTAATACGGTGTTAGATTTGGAGTGCGCATTGACTGTGGGTGATACGGTGTTAGATTTGCAGTGCGCATTGACTGTGGGTGATACGGTGTTAGATTTGCAGTGCGCATTGACTGTGGGCAATACGGCCGTGGATTTGGAATGCGCATTGACTGTGGGTAATACAGTGTTAGATTTGGAGTGCGCATTGACTGTGGGCAATACGGTGTTAGATTTGTTGTGCACGTTGACTGCGGGTAATACAGTGTTAGATTTGGAGTGCGCATTGACTGTGGGTAATACGGTGTTAGATGTGGAGTGCGCATTGACTGCGGATAATACGGTGTTAGCTTTGGAGTGCGCATTGACTGTGGGCAATACGGCGTTAGATTTGGAGTGCGCATTGACTGTGGGCAATACGGTGTTAGATTTGGAGTGCGCATTGACTGTGGGCAATACGGTGTTAGATTTGGAGTGCGCATTGACTGTGGGCAATACGGCGTTAGATTTGGAGTGCGCATTGACTGTGGGCAATACGGTGTTAGATTTGGAGTGCGCATTGACTGTGGGTAATACGGCCGTGGATTTGGAGTGCGCATTGACTGAGGGTAATACGGTGTTAGATTTGGAGTGCGCATTGACTGTGGGCAATACGGCGTTAGATTTGGAGTGCGCATTGACTGTGGGTAATACGGCGTTAGATTTGGAGTGCGCATTGACTGAGGGTAATACGGTGTTAGATGTGGAGTGCGCATTGACTGCGGATAATACGGTGTTAGCTTTGGAGTGCGCATTGACTGTGGGTAATACGGTGTTTGATTTGGAGTGCGCATTGACTGCGGGTAATACGGTGTTAGATTTGGAGTGCGTATTGACTGTAGGTAATACGGCCGTGGATTTGGAGTGCGCATTGAATGCAGGTAATACGGTGTTAGATTTGGAGTGCGCATTGACTGAGGGTAATACGGTGTTAGATTTGGAGTGCGCATTGACTGCGGGTAATACGGTGTTAGATTTGGAGTGCGCATTGACTGTGGGTAATACGGTGTTAGATTTGGAGTGAGCATTGACTGTGGGCAATACGGTGTTAGATTTGGAGTGCGCATTGACTGCGGGTAATACGGTGTTAGATTTGGAGTGTGCATTGACTGAGGGTAATACGGTGTTAGATTTGGAGTGCGCATTGACTGTGGGTAATACGGTGTTAGATTTGGAGTGCGCATTGACTGTAGGTAATACGGCCGTGGATTTGGAGTGCGCATTGACTGTGGGTAATACGGTGTTAGATTTGGAGTGTGCATTGACTGAGGGTAATACGGTGTTAGATTTGGAGTGCGCATTGACTGCGGGTAATACGGTGTTAGATTTGGAGTGCGCATTGACTGTGGGTAATACGGTGTTAGATTTGGAGTGCGCATTGACTGTGGGCAATACGGTGTTAGATTTGGAGTGCGCATTGACTGTGGGTAATACGGTGTTAGATTTGGAGTGCGCATTGACTGTGGGCAATACGGCGTTAGATTTGGAGTGCGCATTGACTGTGGGTAATACGGTGTTAGATTTGGAGTGCGCATTGACTGTGGGCAATACGGTGTTAGATTTGGAGTGCGCATTGACTGTGGGCAATACGGTGTTAGATTTGGAGTGCGCATTGACTGTGGGTAATACGGTGTTAGATTTGGAGTGCGCATTGACTGTAGGTAATACGGCCGTGGATTTGGAGTGCGCATTGACTGCAGGTAATACGGTGTTAGATTTGGAGTGCGCATTGACTGTAGGTAATACGGCCGTGGATTTGGAGTGCGCATTGACTGTGGGTAATACGGTGTTAGATTTGGAGTGTGCATTGACTGTGGGCAATACGGTGTTAGATTTGGAGTGCGCATTGACTGTAGGTAATACGGCCGTGGATTTGGAGTGCGCATTGACTGTGGGTAATACGGTGTTAGATTTGGAGTGCGCATTGACTGTGGGCAATACGGCGTTAGATTTGGAGTGCGCATTGACTGTGGGTAATACGGTGTTAGATTTGGAGTGCGCATTGACTGTGGGTAATACGGCCGTGGATTTGGAGTGCGCATTGACTGTGGGTAATACGGTGTTAGATTTGGAGTGCGCATTGACTGTGGGCAATACGGCGTTAGATTTGGAGTGCGCATTGACTGTGGGTAATACGGCGTTAGATTTGGAGTGCGCATTGACTGAGGGTAATACGGTGTTAGATGTGGAGTGCGCATTGACTGCGGATAATACGGTGTTAGCTTTGGAGTGCGCATTGACTGCGGGTAATACGGTGTTAGATTTGGAGTGCGCATTGACTGCGGGTAATACGGTGTTAGATTTGGAGTGCGTATTGACTGTAGGTAATACGGCCGTGGATTTGGAGTGCGCATTGAATGCAGGTAATACGGTGTTAGATTTGGAGTGCGCATTGACTGAGGGTAATACGGTGTTAGATTTGGAGTGCGCATTGACTGCGGGTAATACGGTGTTAGATTTGGAGTGCGCATTGACTGTGGGTAATACGGTGTTAGATTTGGAGTGAGCATTGACTGTGGGTAATACGGTGTTAGATTTGGAGTGCGCATTGACTGTGGGCAATACGGCGTTAGATTTGGAGTGCGCATTGACTGTGGGTAATACGGTGTTAGATTTGGAGTGAGCATTGACTGTGGGCAATACGGTGTTAGATTTGGAGTGCGCATTGACTGTAGGTAATACGGCCGTGGATTTGGAGTGCGCATTGAATGCAGGTAATACGGTGTTAGATTTGGAGTGCGCATTGACTGAGGGTAATACGGTGTTAGATTTGGAGTGCGCATTGACTGCGGGTAATACGGTGTTAGATTTGGAGTGCGCATTGACTGTGGGTAATACGGTGTTAGATTTGGAGTGAGCATTGACTGTGGGCAATACGGTGTTAGATTTGGAGTGCGCATTGACTGCGGGTAATACGGTGTTAGATTTGGAGTGTGCATTGACTGAGGGTAATACGGTGTTAGATTTGGAGTGCGCATTGACTGTGGGCAATACGGTGTTAGATTTGGAGTGCGCATTGACTGTGGGTAATACGGTGTTAGATTTGGAGTGCGCATTGACTGCGGGTAATACGGTGTTAGATTTGGAGTGCGCATTGACTGCGGGTAATACGGTGTTAGATTTGGAGTGCGCATTGACTGCAGGTAATACGGTGTTAGATTTGGAGTGCGCATTGACTGCGGGTAATACGGTGTTAGATTTGGAGTGCGCTTTGACTGTGGGTAATACGGCCGTGGATTTGGAGTGCGCATTGACTGTGGGTAATACGGTGTTAGATTTGGAGTGCGCATTGACTGTGGGTAATACGGTGTTAGATTTGGAGTGCGCATTGACTGTGGGTAATACGGTGTTAGATTTGGAGTGCGCATTGACTGTGGGCAATACGGTGTTAGATTTGGAGTGCGCATTGACTGTGGGTAATACGGTGTTAGATTTGGAGTGCGCATTGACTGTGGGTAATACGGTGTTAGATTTGGAGTGCGCATTGACTGAGGGTAATACGGTGTTAGATTTGGAGTGCACATTGACTGTGGGTAATACGGTGTTAGATTTGGAGTGCGCATTGACTGTGGGCAATACGGTGTTAGATTTGGAGTGCGCATTGACTGAGGGTAATACGGTGTTAGATTTGGAGTGCACATTGACTGTGGGTAATACGGCGTTAGATTTGCAGTGCGCATTGACTGTGGGCAATACGGTGTTAGATTTGGAGTGCGCATTGACTGTGGGTAATACGGTGTTAGATTTGGAGTGCGCATTGACTGTGGGTAATACGGCGTTAGATTTGCAGTGCGCATTGACTGTGGGCAATACGGTGTTAGATTTGGAGTGCGCATTGACTGTGCGTAATACGGCCGTGGATTTGGAGTGCGCATTGACTGTGGGTAATACGGCCGTGGATTTGGAGTGCGCATTGACTGTGGGCAATACGGCGTCGGGCAGAGCTTGGCGGCGGATAAAAGACGGCCAGAGGGGGTGGGAACGAGTTGCCGCCATAAACGATCGTTGTGCATCGATCGAGTTCTCGGCTGTGCGTTGAGGAGCGGCGGCGGGAGCCGGGCAGGTAACGGGGGCGAGGGAGCGCCACGGGGTTCGGGGCCGGGAGGATGGGTTTCGGCCGCACAGAGGGTCCGCTCGGTTCCTCCCCCCGGGACCGGGCCGTGTGGCGGAGCGGTGTCGCTGTCGGCGGCCCCCCCGCCCCCCGACCCCCGGGTCTCGGTTGGACCCGCTCCCCGCTGTTGATGCCGCCGCTCGGCCGAGACCCTCCCACCCGGAGCTCGGGGCCGTGACAGCGGCGTGACCCACAGGCGCCGCTCTGCATTTCTGTGGCGGCCTCCGGGACGCTGCGACCGCCGTTTAGCGGACGAATTTTGGGGTGGATGCTCATAATAATTCGGCCCGTCGAGTCTGTACTGACCCTTGTCAGTGATCCAGATGCTTGCCATTAACTCAAAACAAAAACTTTGCACGTCCTTTCCATACAGTTAGGTAACTTTGTAAAGTCCCCCGGTCACTTCTTTACGGTCCCTTTACCTCCTGCCGTCTCTGTCCACTGATCCTGGAACCCTCTGCCAAGCGGTACAGAGGACCCTCGAATTCCTATTGCTGGTCGATTTACAACCTGCTTTATGCCAAGAACAACTCCAACCTCTCTGTTTTGCTTTCTATAATTGAAGTACCTTTTCTATATTATTTTAGCAGCTATGTCACACGCCCTCTCCTAACGCCTTGACATGTCCAGAAATGTGACACATGGTGTTGGGCGCGCAACGTTCGTTTCCAAACCAATGTTTTAAAGTCCTCAGTGTTTAAACCTGCTAAGTGATGTTGGCGGAGAGGAAAAACTTTCCCCGGATGATGGGGATTTGAATTTGCCTGCTCTTCGGGATGGTGTGGTAGGGTTTCTTCTGTCCACTTGATGGCAGCTGCTACTGCGGTTTAATGTGTAGACTGGAAGCTGGTACATGTATTGTACATGTGCAGTATTAAGTTTCATTGCCAGTCAATATCCTATCCAGTACCCTCGCCCTAGAATTAACTTTGTAGGTGTCTTGCTCCTACCTGAACACTGCTGGTCCCCACAAGACATTTCCAGCCTATATATTTTTAGTAACAGAGTGCATTCTCTAAATGGTTCCAAAGCTATCTGTTGGATGGGTTCAGCAGATCAGGCAGCATCTGTGGATGGGGAAAGGGCAGTTGCGGTTCAGGTTGGGATCCTTCATCTGAGGAGTGCTTGATCATATTGGCCTGTATTAGAAGACTGTTTAGAAGAACGGGGGTGGAGGAGAGGATCTCATTGAAACCTATTTAATGTTGAAAGGTCCGGATAGAGTGGATGTGCAGAGGATGTTCCCATTGTGGGGGAATCTAAAACTAGAGTGCACAGCCTCAGGTTAGAAGGATGTCCCTTTAGAACAGATGTTGTCGTCGTTTCTTTTTGTGCCTCATGGCGCATCAGGTGGCATTTTTGCTGTTTCCGTAGCAATTTGACAGCTTTTTTTTAAAAAACGAGACTGAGTTACTAGTTTGACGCTCAACCCAGCATGGATGGAAACTGTTCCGGAGCCGGATGGATTCGAACCCGGGACCATTTGCCTCTGAGTCCGGTGCTTATGCCACTGCACCTCTGGCCGGCTTTAAGAGCAGGTATGAGGTGGAATTTCTTTAGCCAGAGGATGGTCAGTCTGGAATTCATTGCTACAAATGTTCAGGCCACAAATGTGGCTGCACGTTCCAAAGTGGAAGTTGATGGGTTTTTGATTAGTAAGGGCATCAAAGGTTACAGGGAGAAAGCAGGAGAAGGGGGTTGAGAGTTGAGATAAATGAGTCATGATTGAATGATGGAGCAGACTTGATGGGCTGAATGGCCTAATTCTGTTCCCATGTGTTATGAACTTATCCAGACTACTACTAACACTACATTCTTATTCCTTATTTTTGCGCTGATGACTTTTATAATATATGATCACTTTGTCTTTTGATGCTGCCACTTAACTAACTTCAGGCCAGTGATAACAAGTTTGATTCTGGAACATCGAGTTCCATACTCCTCTTCAGATGCTGCCTGATCTGTTGAGTTTCTCCAGTAGTGCTTTTTTTTTCCCCCCAGCATCAGCCGTTTCTTGTCTGTGATTCAGTCTTGTGTCATATAACATAGAACAGCACAGCACATGAACAGGCCCTTCAACTCAGTGTTGTGCCATTCAAACCAGACAATTAGTAATCAAATGGCCAACAAATTCCTTCTGCCTACACAATATCCATATCCATCCATTTCCTCCCATACATGTGCCTGTCTAAACGTGTCTTAAACACCCCTGATGTAATTGCCTTTACCACCCCAGACTGCACATTCCAGGCACTCTGTTGTGTATTTAAAACAAAACACTTGCTCCTCACATCTCCTTTGAAATAACCTCTCTAAAATTAAATGCATGCACTCGATGTTTTAGATATTTCTACCAAGAGGGGGGAAGATACTGGCTGTTTACTCTGCCTCTCACAATTGTATATACTCCATCAGATCTCCCCTCAGTCTCTGCCACTCCAGAGAAAGCACCCCAAGTTTGTCCTATTTATTGTGCTCATTTGCTGTATTCAGTCCTATGTACAGTACTTTTCCCACACTTCTGCTCGCTTGAGTGCAGCAATACTGCATATGTGGATCCTTTTAAGACACAAACCTCCTCAGATCCATGTTCCCTGCAGTTGTGTTCAGTAGTTTTCACAGCTGGGGAATGTATACATGCATCTGTAGCTTGGTCGGAGTTTCTTTGTGTATTTTTTCTAAACTGTGCAACTGATGTGTATTTTTGGCTTGGATCTTCCAGTGTTGCTAAAAATAGTAACTGCAGAAGGGTGAGGAAGGGAAAAAATCTTGGAAAGGAATTATAAATTTGTCTCTGGGTTCATTGTGTGAGTGTAAGTTGCAGTAATATTTGAGTAATCTTGAATTATTCAGATTTCTGAATGGACAGTGAACCCATATACAATTTTTTCTCTTTTTCTCTTTTTGCATTAATTTAGTTTAATGTTCTATTTATATATTGCAATAAGTTTTTATTATGTGTTGCTTTGTACTGCTGGTGCAAGCATATTTCAATGCATATGCCAGTGATATTAAACCTGATTCAGATTCTCCCTTCAATTCTTCATCTGTTCTATGATGAAATTCAAGTGAAGCTCTAATCTTGGAGCTCTGCTAAATTGGCAGATTTTTCAAGATATTGGATATAATTCTTGTAATACTCTAACATGCTTAACTTGCAATTTTTTGATGGTTTTTCCAGTCAAGGGAGTTTAGAAATCTTGCAGTTTCTGCATCTGGCTCATCATTCACCGCTTCCCAAACAATGGGGTATCGTCAGTTAGAATATAGCACAGTACGGGTCTTTCAGCCATAATTTAATGCTGACCCTTTGACACCAAGATCAATCTAACCCTTCCCTCCACTTTTCATCCATGTACCAATCCAAGAATCTCAGATGTCTATAACGTATCTGCCTTTACTGTCACTCCTGGCAGTGTTCCATGCACGCACAACTCTGTGAAGAACTTGCCTCTGATATCCCCTTTGTACTTCCCTCCAGGCTCCTTAAATTATGCCCCCCATTATCGCCCCAGGTAGAAAAAGTTACCCAATCTATGCCTTTTAGGGAGTAGGCCATTTTCTAAATGGGATGGGGGGTGGGGGGGAAGCAAATTCAGAAATGCAAAGTTTATTAGCAAAGTAAGTGCATGTCTCCAAATACTACACCAAGATTCATTTTCTTGCAGGTGTTCGCAGAAAACTAAAGATGTACAATAGATCTGAATAGGCTGCCAATCACTGTTATAAGACTTGACAGGTAAATGAGACATGCTTGTAGCAGTTCAGAGAACAGGGAACCTTACAGCACAGTTACAGACCCTTCAGCCTGTGATATTGTGCTGAACTTTTAACCGACTCTTAAGATCAATCTAACCCTGCCCTTCTACATGGCCCTTCATTTTTCTATCATCTGTATCCCTATCCGAGAATTTCAGATCTCTCGAATGCCTTTACTGCCATCTCTGGCAGTGTGGTCCATGTACTTATAACTGTTATTTTTTAAAAAATCTACCTCTGCACCCCCCCATACCTTCCACCAATCTCCTTAAAATTGTGCCCCTCATCATTTCTGCTTGGGCTGTGTGGGGGGGATGGGGATAAAGGCACTGGTTGTCACTTTCTGTCATAGTTTTACAGTATTTCTCTATGGGAATCCAACTGTAGGTTGTGTGTGGTTTAGGGGTGGGTATGCAAATTTCACTAAAGGAGAAGTAATGGTTGATGGGTGTGGATGATGAGTCAAAGCTGCTACAAATGTGTTCCGTTTTGAGTACAAGGAATTTGAAATTGGGCATAAGTTTTCTCTGGTAATGGGTAATTTGCAGAATTGGCTGTCCAAGACTGAATGAAATCTTATTATCACGGACATATATCATAAAGTTTGTAACTCTATGGCAGCAGTACAGTGTGATTTGTAAAATATGCTATGAATTGCAATAAGAAATGTATATAAAATAGTGAGGTAGTGTTCACAGGTTCACTGTCTGTTCAGAAATCTGAGGGAAGAGAAGCTGCTTTTAAAATGTGTGTGTATCTGTACCTGTATCTCTCTGACGTTAGTCATAAGAAGAGCCCATATTCTGTGTAGTGGGGATCTTTTATGATGGATGCCACTTTTTTGAGGGATCCATCTCTACTTTTAGGGCTTTTGGGGCAGAAAAGATTCTTGGTGTCATGGGAACCGCTCCACAGGTTGGACTGTAGATAAGCTTCGAAAGGTTCCTGGAAATTAAGTTGCACCAGATTTTTTTTTTGTAATTTATTTTTTATTGAAGTTCATCATCAAACAAACATTTCCATAAGATGTGTTTCAGACATTGTACATATATATCATATAATCATATATGTCACAAATCTCCACAAAGTATTTATCTGAGGTATACACTTGTAGAAAAGAGCGGAAAGAAAAAAACAAGCAAAAGGAAAAAACTATGTACAAACACCAGATTTTTGATAATGCCCCAAAAAAAACTGCTTAATGCAACTTTGAGGGGGATGTTTAAATGTAAAGTGTTGGTGGTTTGGTCAACATAATGTTGCTGCTCTGTGGTATTGAGAACGCTAATGTGCTAAGAGTGCCCTGTGATCAGTTGTACTTCAATCAGCAGACTTGTCATGTTTGAGTGGTTTGCACCAGATTTTGTTCATCAGTTCCCAAACCCATCCATCGTGGTCCACGTAAGCCATAAACATTCCTTGAGGCATGCACAATTCATTATATTAGAAGGAACTTGTCCTAGTGCTTTGTGTTTGCGCATTTTCACAGTAGCGTGACTCTGCATTTCTGGCAACCCATTGTCACCAGTATTCACGTCATTCTCTTTGTTGCTGTTGGTTTAGTTTGTGTTAAGTTAAACCTGTTACTCTGCCTTTCTTAGTATTGCATTTATAAGGAGCCCATCTCTCCAAGCAGGTTTTAACCTCTTGTTTTTTTTTCCCTCAAACATCTTGGCCATTGCTCTCAAGATTAACCCTATTCAGTTAGATTTTTTTTAAACAGTCGATTATCATACCAGACAGTAAATACCAGACTAGGCAGCATAGTGGTTAGTGCAACACTTTACAGAGCCAGCTGTAAGAATGGGGCTTGGTTCTGTAAGGAGCTTGTACACCATGTCTCCTTGGGTGGGCCAGTCTTTAACCCTAACCATATGTCTTTGCAACGTGGGAAGAAATCCACATTCTGAAGACGTATGGTTGGGGTTAAGCTTTGCGGATATGCTATGTTGGCAGCAGAAGTGTGGTGACACTTGTGGGTTGCCCACACCATCCTCACTGCAAAGTGATACGTTTCACTTTTTTTGGTGTACACGTGATAAATAATGCTAATCTTCATAAAGCTAATGTAAAATGCCCCTCTGAGACCATTAACTTGTCTGGGGTGGGATCCTGTACGCTACCACAGTTGCAGCTAGCCTAAATGTTCAGGGTGCCAGTTTTACATCAGGTGGCCACTTCAGCTTTGCTCAGTCCTTCCTGTTTACGGTTGTGCTCTGCCAAGCTGAACTTGGGCTGGATTTTGAGTCTTGGGAGCTTTGGCTGTATTGAATCATTTCTTCTGCAGACTTTTAAAACTGGTTTCTGTATTAGCCCCATTCTACTGGTATGGACCAGTTTCAGAAATGACACACATTTTCGCTATTCCTCAGTCTGTGATCTAGTAATACCTATATTGGTATTAGCTTCTGAAGGTCGGTGAGCCTCTTGGTGCTGTGACTAGAAAGACTCAGCACTGTCTTCAAGTTCAAGTGTATTGCCATTTAAACATGCATCTAAGCAAAACAATGTTCCTCTGGGGCTAAGATGCAAAACGCAGTACACAGTCATACACAGCGCATGTAGTTACGATCCAGCACATACAGACTCAAAGTAATTTCAGCACAAGTCCCTGAGTGTCACGGCCTGAAAATTGACGGCTTGATAGTGTGAAGAGCATGTAAGACTGTACAGTGTGACTGACACTATTATAATAAAACAAGCAGTTGTATAAATGTGAAACAGCAGCCGTAAGATGAAAAGTGGCTTGGGCAGGATGAGTATCTGAGTTGGGGAGTAGTGTGGGGAGGGGGGAGAAGATGGCAGGGCATTTAGGCTGTGTGTTAAGAAGTCTAACAGCTTCGGAGAAGAAGCCGTTACCCAGCCGGACAGTTCTAGGTTCTTGTGCTGTGGTACCTTCTGCTAGACGGCAGGAGGTCAAAGATTGTGAGAAGGATGGGAGGGGGGGTTTTTGATGATGCTGGGGGCACTGTGTATGCAGCATTTCTGATGCATTCTGGTGTACCTGGATATCAACTTCTGATTCTCTTTCAGAGGGTGGGTCTACCTCCAGGGACACTTAAGTTATAAGTGCCACAGGCTTTGAACAATTTACAGTTCATGGCAAGCCTCCAGGGATGTCAATCATAAAAGTTGGCTGCAGTGTGGCAAAGCACTTTTAAAGAAAGAATACCTGAAGTTCAAGATGCAACATTGTGGTCTGTTGGTCACAGTTATACATTCATCTTTTGGTCGGTGATGCAAATAGGACCAGACTTTGCTATTACTTCTGTAGTTAAGAATGCAAGAGATGGGTCTTTTGAACCCATTCCACCATTTAGTATGATCATGTCCTGAGCTTGGCCTCAGTTCCACTTTCTTTTCCGTCCATTGTAACACAATAGTTCAGTTCTGTTTCTAGCTTGAATATATTTAAAGACTTGGCCCTGTACATCTTCTTAAGGTACAAGACTGGATGAGAAGGAATTCCTCATCTTCTTCCCCCTGCCCCCCCCCCCAAATGCCCTTGCATTATTAAAAGTCACCTTTTGGTAGCTATCTGCTAAATCTTCCATGTGAAATCTCGTCTTGTGTAAGAACGTTTCTCTACAGACTTTAATGTGCTTTCAGCGATTAACTGCTTAAAGATATTTTCTACTTCTAGTTGGTCCTCTCGAATTTAAGTAGTTCTGAATTGATATTGAAGTACCTTTTGCTGGCCAATTAATCTTTTCTGATAAACTTCAATTGCCTTTTAATGGAGCTTGAGTCCTCAACGTTTGGCTCCTCATTGGAGGAAACTCATGATTTTCAGCACTGTTAAGTTATTTAACAAATTAGTGATGCTCTCTACAATGTCCCCACCACTGTCAGTGTCCTCTTGTGCAGATTGCTGCACTGTGTAGAGACAATAATGTAAATGCCTCATCTGTTTTGTAATAATGCTGGAAATGAAACTAATGTTTTGGTTGTAAATTTTAAAGTGTAATTGATGGCAGATCAGCTGGTTTCCTCTTGATCATGGGGCCAGATTATCCAAAGTGAAGTCCAAAAAATCCTGTTTTATAAACACTAGAAAGTCTGCAGATGCTGGAAATCCAAAACAACACACACAAATTGCTGGAGGAACTCAGCAGATCCTATAAAAGGCAGCATCTATAAAAGTTAACAGATAGTCAATGTTTTGGGCTGAGACACTTCTACAGGACTGAGAAGGAAGGGGGAAGAAGCCTGAATAAAAAGGTGGGAGGAGGGGGAAGAGGGGAAGGAGGCTAGCTGGAAGGTAATGAGTGAAGCCAGGTAGGTAGGAAAGGTCAAGGGCTGGAGAGGAAAGAATCTGATAGGAAAGGAGAGTGAACCACAGGAAAAGGGGAAGGGGGGGGACCCAGGGGTAAGTAATAGGCAGGTGAAAAGAGGTAAAAGGTCAGAGTGTGAAATAGAAGAGGGGGGTGGAATTTGTTCACAGGAAGGAGAAATTGATATTTGTGCCATCACGTTAGAGGCTACTCAGGTGGGAAAAGGTGTTGCTCCTCCGCCCTGAGGCGGGGTTCATCTTGGCACAATATCCTGTTTTTATTTAGAGATGTAGCATGGAACAGGCCCTTCTGGCACAGGTATATTGGGTTTGCTGACTTAAGTTCTTATCAGATACAAATAGCCACAAGTATTCACTAAAGGGAGATTATACTGTAACTATCCAATCTTCAAAGACTCGTTTACTTCCTTGTTTATTCTCCACGCCAAATTTAGCTGCCGATGCCCAGTGTTTGTTCCCCTCTCCCTACCAAGGAGCAGATGCCTCCAGCTAACAAAATAGTTTAAAATAAAGTTCTTTTATTTAGTGATAACACTTAAATGCAAACAGCACTCTTAAAACATGTTTTAAAACTCAGGATTTCCATCATAAACGTTTCCAGATTACAAACCATTTCTGATTCGCAAACCATTTCCAAGACACAAAAACATAAAGGACAAAGCATTTCTAAGGTGCAAAGGGTAAAAGATTTCCAAAACATGGGTACAATTCCTATAACTGAAAAGACATGCCAAGATGCAGACGAATACATTGTCCATTGCAGATACTGAAGCTGGAGAAATGGATTCTAGTTTACTGTTTGTTTTCCATGTTTCTTCTTGATGTTCAATACCCCATTCCAAACAAACAAAGCTGCTCTAAGACTATAAGATATTTGTACTCTTTTTCTACCACTTGGGTGACTTCACACACACATGATATTTCCTCAGATATCCTTCTAGTGCAAACAGTTTAATTTTTTTTTGGGAGCCATACTACTTCAGCTACCTCCATTAATACTGTAAATGTGGGGAAACTAACTTCCTACAGAAACCTTCCAAATATAAACATCAGTTATTGCTATATTAAATGGTATTATCCATCTGTTCTGCAACTTTCCTTGAACTATGCAACTTGAGAGTCAGCTTGTATTTTTGAAACAACTCCAATTAACAGTCCGTTGTTTTATTCTGACCTCTTGAGCAGCGATAAAGCAGATGTAGTGACTAACATCTGCTTCCACAGACAGTGCTTGTTTGCAAAACTGTGTTTTAACTTCAAGCTGATTACTGCTTTCTGTTTGCATTACGACTGGAAGACTGATTTCCTTTTCTAAATTTAGTTCAAAGTTTACTTACAGCTGCTTGTGATCTTACAAGTGGCAGACGCAGTAATTTAGAAAGCCAGGATTAGTAACCAGTCAAGAGCCCACTTTTCAAAGAGTGACTATCCATCATACAACAAGCTGTACTGCCCAGCAAGCCACCTTTTTAACCCTAGCCTAATCACAGGACAATTTACAATGATGAATTAATCTGCTATCTGTGCATCTTTGGACTGAGAGGAAAGTGGAGCACCTGTTTGTCCTTGTTAGGGTGAAATTGGCAAATGTCATTGAATGCAACCTCTGGTTTTCCAGCTCTGTATTGTGTAGTGTCCTGTGACCAGGTGGAAGGGGTGCCATGGTAGTGTAGAGGTCAGCATGACTAAACAGTTTGGGGCATTGGAGTTAATTTCCAGTGTTATCTATAAGGAGTTTGTATGTTCTCCTTTGACTCTGTGGATTTCCTCTGTGTGCTTTGGGCCCGAAACCTATTGAAGTGGCAGAGCTGGGCCAGATTAAAAAGGTCAAGATGTCGGGGCCAGAGGAGAGGGACGAGCTGGAGTTTAGCTTGCTGCTCCACGAGGTTTACTCATCTTTGCACTGAACTGAAGCTGGGAGCTGCAATTAAGGGGCTCCTGAATTGGCTGTGACCGGTGTCATGACTGTGAACTCACTTTCGTGAACTTCAATTCTGACTATTATTTGTTTACTTTCATTGTTTGCGCAATTTGTTTCTTTTCTGTATGTTTGGTGTATAATCTTCTTAACGGGTTCTGTTGGGTTTCTTTGTTTTGTGGTTGCCCATAAGGAGATGAATCTCAAGGGTTGTATGTAGTATGCTTTGATAGTAAATGTACTGAACTTTGACACAGAATGATGCATTTCATCATGTGTTTCAATGTACATGTGACAAAGAAAAGTTATCTCTATCTTTTAATGTATTGACTTTTCAAACATTATTGTATCAGTCATCCAAAGGCCTTCTATAGTTTACTGTGGTGAGCATTCTGACAGGCTGCATCACTGTCGGGTATGGGAGTGGGGGGGCTACTGCACAGCACCGAAAGAAGCTGCAGAAGGTTGTAAATTTAGTCAGCTCCATCTTGGGTACTAGCCTACAAAGTACCCAGGACATCTTCAAGGAGCGGTGTCTCAGAAAGGGAGCGTCCATTATTAAGGACCTCCAGCACCCAGGGCTTGCCCCTTTTCTCACTGTTACCATCAGGTAGGAGGTATAGAAGCCTGAAGGTACACACTCAGCGATTCAGGAACAGCTTCTTCCGCTCTGCCATCCGATTCCTGAATGGACATTGAACTCTTGGATGCTACCTCCACTTTTTTTAGTATTTAGTATTTCTGTTTTTTGCATGATTTTTAATCTATTCAGTATATGTATACTGTATTAAGTATCCTGAATAAGATTTAGTTATTTATTATTATTTTCTTCTATATTATGTATTGCATTGAACTGCTGCAACTAAGTTAACAAATTTCGCATCACATGGTGGTGATAATAAACCTGATTCTAATAGTGCACTGTAGGAAATGTGCTTCTGTCATTGTATGGCCATTGAAAGAAAGTCCTGGAGATTGTGGTTCATGTTCAGTCTTCTCATGGACCTTGTTGGTGTATCTTGTTGGAGAATGTTTAATGACATTCTGGTAATCTTGCCTTCTACAAACACTGCACAACTGTGATACATTAGCGACTTCAGGGACTTTTGATTATTTTAGAGGTTTAATGGGAAACATACAGCCACAAATGCTTGTAATTTTTGAAACATGAAGCTATTGAACATCAATTTTGCTTTACTGAAAGCTGAATTGATGATGGGTGGTGCATTGTTGACACATGGCAGCCTTGGAATTGTTTTGGAATAATGCCTCTTGCTTTACTAGGATTTAAAGTCTGAATCTTTCTCTTGAATCAGTAGGAACGGGAGCCATGTTGTGCTTAAAATTGTAATCTTGCAAAGAATACCTCGTGCTTTGTGTAGCTTGCACTGTCATGGGCAGTACCCTATACATAACGACAGCAACAAGGAAGCAAGTGTATTAATCTGAATAGAGTAATGTCTTTCTCTTGACCAGTGTGTCTGGGATCCTTCCACCCAATTTGATTTAAACTGCCTGCTGTAGTTTTACCTTGTTTGTGGTAGCCTAAAATTCTCATGTAATCCAGCAACTGATGTCTACAATTGGTGAAGTTCATTCTATAGTTTTATAGAATTTTATAAGCTGCTATAGGAGAAATACTGAAATTGAAGATTGGAAAGCAAAGTGAGAACTGGTGAGCTCAGGCAGCTTCTGTAACAAAATGAGTAACATGATAAATTCGGATTTCTCTCTTGCACTGATCAGTTTCGAAGCTTTGAGCAAACGTGTGTAACCAGTCATCCGAATAAGCGAATGCCAGCAGATCATAAACAAATTATTCTACAGATGCTGGACATCCCAAGTAACACACACAATGCTGGAGGAACTCGGCAAGTCAAGCAATGTCTGTGGAGAGAAATAAAGAGCTGACATCTTGGGCCATGACCCTCATCAGACTTAAAATACTTAGCGGTGAATACAGGTGACCATTTTAAGTCATGGAAACTTAATCTTGTGGAATTTGCAAATTGCTACTTTTTTAAAAAAATGCTCTATTAAGTTTGTGGGAGAGAATTTTAAAAATGCTTTACAACTCATTTTTTTGACATGATGATCTAGCTTGTCATTACAGTAAATCAAGATAAGGACAATTTCCTAGGAAAACAACTCTGCTACAACGCAGAGATTGCCTGCCAGCATCTGAAAATTGGCAGCTTTGGTGAAATATTGGAGCCCAATTCCTATACAGCAATATCCCATTGGGATTAAAATTGTCATGTAAAAAATGTAGAACATTCATTCTGAAGAGTGGTTGAAATGTCAGTTGTGACCAGGACTGATGAAGGGGTCTCAGCCCGAAACATCGACTGTTCTTTTTCCCCTCCGTGGATGTTGTCTGACTAGTTGAGTTAGTTCTTCCAGCATTTGAGCAGCACCCACAAGATGCTGGAGGAATTCCGTATTGGTCAGTTTTATTTATTTAGCAATGCAGTGTGGAGAAGGCCTTTCTGGCCCTTTGAGCCATGCTGCCCCAGCAACCCCACAAATCAGTTGCAATCACGTTCTTTTTCCAGTTGTCTCTCAATATGCTGTAGTTTGTGTTAACATTGATTTCAAAGCTTAACAGGAAAAGAAAAGGCATAAAAATGTCTTCGTGCTACTATTAAAACTTTGGATTTGATAGATTTTATCAAAGTATACTAATTTAATTTTTGAAAGGAAGCATAGTCATCTGGAGTCAATCTGAAACATTTTTAGAATGGCCTGAGGTGGGTTTATGCTTTGTTCTCATTTGAAAGTGCTTTTTTTATTTGTTCACCATTCCAAAAACACTAAATGTCAGATTGCTTTCTTTGACAACATACTAGTTTCCCTTTACAGAATCCAGTGGTTTAACTTTGTTCAGAATATCACTGGCGCAGCTTTCATTACTCTTGATGCCTATTTATCATCCTGTTAACTCTTCACGGGAGTCTTGCCCAGCAGACACTTGGATACTGAGCTGCAAGGGAATGCTGCCACAAGAAAGCAGCATCCAGGTCATGCTCTCTTCTCATTGCTGCCATCAGGAAGTAGGTACGGAGCCTTGGGTCCCATGCAGATTCATTGCCCAACAACCACTGCTCCTGAACTAGCATGGTTAGCTTTACTCACCTCAGTGCAGGTTTGTTTCCACATCTTACAGACTCTCTTTCGGGGTCTGTACAGCTCGTGGTCTCAGTATTATTCATTTACTTATTATTTTTTTATTTGCACAGTTTGTCTTTTGCACTTTGTGTGGTTTTGCATTAACTCTGTTATATTTCGTTGATCTACTGTGGATGCCTGCACTGCATCACAATGTGGTATGGAAACACGAATGCCCTTGAATAGAAAATCCTCCAGAAAATGTCCCAGTTCTCACCATTGAGCGCATTTACATGAAATTCCTGCAAGAAAATTAATCTGAGTATTGTATGTGGTGATGCGTATGTACTTTGATAGTAAATTTAACCATATAACAATTACAGCACGGAAACAGGCCATCTCGGCCCTTCTAGTCCGTGCTGAACGCTTACTCTTACCTTGTCCCACCGACCTGCACTCAGCCCATAACCCTCCATTCCTTTCCTGTCCATATACTTATCCAATTTTTTTTAAATGACAAAATGGAACCTGCCTCTACCACTTCTACTGGAAGCTCGTTCCACATGAAGAAGCTCGTTACTTTGAACTTGGAAAATGAATCTCAAGGTGGTATATGGTGACATAAGTACTTTGATAACGTACTTTGACTTTAAGCAGTTAACAAAAGTTTGACCCAAGAGATGCCATAAAGAAACAGGTGTTGTTGGTGGGCATTGCTTGAACTTGCAGTTTTGATAGTGAGGGCATGCTCCCCAGTCGTGGACTATTTAAAATCAGATGAGAAACAAGCCAGAGTTGGAATAGTAAAGCTTGAAGGGTTGCATAGCTGGAAGAGATTAGTGGATTATGACTGGAGCAGCAATTTTGACGAATGGGGGTTTGAAAGTATAATAAACACTTGCATACCAAAAGTAAAATGGCCCTGAAATAGAGACCAGTCAGGAGAGGCAACATCTATGGAAAGAGGGGCAATTTGTTTAGGGGCAATAACATTGCTGCAAGGTTAAAATAAAACCCTTTTTAAGGTCCAGGGAAATGGAAAGGGGCAGCACAGTAGTGTAGCACTGCACAAAGTCACTTTGCAGTTCTCGCCAGTGATTGATGTTCGATTCCTGCAGCTGCCTGTATTCTCCCCTTGATCATGTGGGTTTCCTCCCACATTGCAAAGGCCTACCGTTTTAAGGTCAGTGAGTTGTGGGTATGCTACGTTGGTGCCAGAAGCATTGACTGCTCTGTATTTCCTGATTTGATGCAAAATGATGTACGGTATTGCACTTCTTGATACACATGAGAAATCTGATCTTTCTGCAAAGATGTAGACCAGGAGATGAATGATACTGGCTGAAGAAAAGTGTACAACATTACTGCGTGGGGAAAGGAAGGTGAAGAACTAGAGGCTAGGCATCAAGACAATGAGAACTGCTTATCTAGAACTACACATGATATTATCAACGGGCATCTGAATATTTAAGAACTGGCAAGGAATAAATCGGTCTGCAAATCAATTCAAATAGCAATTGCTGAAGTTGAATGCAGCAGAACAGCAATGATTTTAAAGCCACTTTCGGCCTTGTATTTGCATTAAATGTAGGGATGGTGAAGAAGAACATAGAACATAAAACACTGTGGCACAATACAGGACTGCAGGTGTCTTCCCCCCCCCCCCCCCCCCCTTTACAAAGGCGTTCCTATGAAACCTTTCTTAAGCTGAAATGGCGTAAAGTGAAGAACCATTCATTTAAATGGGAAAAAATTTTGTAAAAGCGAAAATCCTCTTTGTAATGCGAAAACAGGTTACTAATGTAGGTCTTTTGTAAAAGTGAAGTGGCGTACAGCGGGGGACACCTGTATTTGGCCCACAAGTTATCCTGAACTTTTAACCTATTCAGAGATTCCTTCTCACATTGCCCTCCATTTTTCCATTGTCAGTGTGCCTATCTGAGTTTTTTAAATGTCCCTAATTTATCTGTCTCTACCACTGCCGCTGGCAGGGCATTTCACACACCCACCGACCAATCTGTTTAAGGCAAAAATTACTTGCTTCTGAAATTTCCCCCTCCCAATGTGCTTTCCTCCAAACCCCTCATATTAGCTATTTCTGCCCATGGTGGGAGGGGAAGGGGAGAAGTGTCTGACTCTCCATCCATCTGCATCTCTGACCATCTTTTACACCTCTGTCATCCTCAAACCAGAAATGAGTTCATTGTCCTACAAGTAGGTGATTCATTTGAGCATTGCATATGAGGAAAGGAGTCATTTCCTTGAGAGAATACATCTAGAAACTGAAACCAAGTGTAGTTAATCAAATTTGCAATGCAGTTCAGATTTCCTGCCAGAAATTCGGTTTAAATGCTATTAAATAATCAGTCTTATTTTGTGGTGTATTATCATGTTGCACAGTCAGATATGGAATATTACTATTACTAGTTCTTAAAACTCAACATGGAAATTTATTAGCAGTTGCTGTCTACACTTCACAATATTTTGGCAAAGTATTTGAGACACCACAACTTGTTCTCAAAATTTATTACTTTTTTGCTCTTGTGTAATTGCACAGTTTGCCGTCTTGTGCACACGGGTTGTTTGTCTGTCTTTCTGTAGTTTTTCATCGATTCTATTGTTTTTCTGTGTTGCTGTGAATACCTGCAAGAAAATGAATCTCAGGGTAGTATATGGTGGCATGTATGTACTTTAACAAATTCCCTTTGAATGTTGGTATCCTGTGGGGCATGAAAGGCCTCTGAGCCCAAAGGCATTTTTGTCTTCTGCTTGTTGCGGCATCTCAAGCTGTGATACTTTAATGTTTTCTGTAAAGGTGCTAAGAGTTGCTATTGAATGGTATGCAAATTGATGTGCAGGCATGTGTTGTCATGTACACTTGATAATTGTATGATCCAATAAACATTCCCTGAATAGTTTGCAGTGCATTTTGACATGTGCCTTGTTCTAAATGAACTTGTACTCCAGCATGCTGGCAAAAGCGTATTTAAAGCCAAGTAACTTTATATTTTAAAGAGCGCTACATCTTGATTTCAGCTGCAGTTGCAAGCTTGAATTACAAATTGCTTCATACCTTTTTGTCTACCTGTGACTAGGCAGCTTCATTTGTAACCCTTCGCCAGACCAGAAAAATCTCATCTTCCTTTTATGGGCTCCATGCAGCAGTACCATGGGTCCCAGTGTTTTGCAGTGGCTGTTCTATTTTAATACTTGCTACCTTCCAGAGGGAATCTGTTCCATGTGCTATAGAAGTCAATATTCCTCATGTGAAATTCCTCAGTGCTTTGTGCAGGGAATGATGGCAGAAGGCCAAAGTAATTTTGCCTCCTTCTGCTGGAATTCAGACTTGGGCATAATCCAGTAAGTGCTGTTTTGTGTCAGACATGGGCTTCACTGTCTCCGTAATTCAAATTTGTCATTAGATTTTTTTTGGATGCATTTTTGAAGTCAACCAAGTCTTTGGTATAATAACAGTGTCTGCATCACTGGAGACTCTTGTCTTAAACTCACACTATTCAGTTTATCCTTGATAATAGGATTTAGTTGCATGATTTGATCGATGTGGGATGGTTTTGTGACAATGCAAAATTTGGCCTGTGATTACACAGTGCTTTTCTTAAGTTTTAGTCTTAAAGTCATTTTGTAATGTCTTATCGTTGATCTTTTGGAAGAAGCTCTTCATTTCACAATTCCATCTACTATCCTAGAGGTTTCATTTTTTTTATATGACCATGGGAGGAACTTTGAGTTGCATCTTTCTGGTTTACCCAAGTCTGCAGTGCCTGTTAACCTTGCTCTGTATACAGTTGGTTTATTTAGCAACACGCCACCCCAGCAGCCTCACAACCCCAACCTAATCATGGGACAATTTCCAATGACTAGTAAGTCTTTGGACTGAGATTAATCGCGTGCTCCCAGGGGAAAACTCGTGTATTCCATGAGGAGGATACACAGACTCCTTTACAGAATGGCGCCAAAATTGAACTCCCTTCCAGTATACACCCAAGCTGTAATAAAGTCGTGCCAACTACTACGTGCCCTCTGCTGAGCTAACCCTTGATGCCTGATGCATAAGACATAAGAACAAAATTGGACCATTCGGCTCATTGAGTCTGCTGCATCATTCCATCATGGCTGACTTTTATTATCCCCCTCAATCCTATTCTCCTGCCTCTCCCTGTACATGTCTGATGCCCTTGCTAATCAAGAACCTATTAACCACTTTAAGTATGTAAGCAAAAACGTATTTGATATATGCACCTGAAGATGGGTCTTTGCATTTGATAACTGCTCTATAGATTTTCTGGCCTTTGAATGTATATTGTTATTAAATTATTTTGGAATGGTTTAATGTTTATTTAAAATGCCAGTTCACAATTTAGACATTTAAATTATAAAACTAATCCTTTCCACAGTACTTCTGTGCAGTTCAAATAAAAGGTCCTGGTCTCTGTCAGCAAAGTGACCATTTTAAGATTAGGCCATTGAAATGCTGGCATCCAGTTTCTGATTGCCTGCACATGCATGAAGTCCAAGATGAGTTGAGTTATTGGTTGTGGAGAGGAGGGTGATCTGGACCATTGTATTTGCATCTCAATAAAGAATCTTGCCCATCCGTTGCTCTCCCATCTGAATCTGTTCATGACATAATTTATTACCTTTCTCCAATGTCATGGGAAAACCCTAGTTTGTAACGGGGTCCAGAATAGACCCTATGAACTATGCTGCTATGAAGAAAGAGAGGGTTTTCCCATGACACCAAATAACAGTGAAGTTTTAAGTTCTTCAGCCTAACTGGAGGTCACCATGAGTTGGTCAACATTTTATTAAACAAAATTTCTGAAATATTAATGACAGAAGTCTTTTAAGCTATAAATGTTTTTTGTAAAAGCATGAGTTTTAAATGTTGCTTTTAATTTGCATTCACTACCTTGGTCATTTTGTGAATTTTGTGCAAATTATTTATTGGTGGCATAAAACAGGCCCTTCCAACCTAACAAATTGCTCTATCCAGCAATCCACTTATTTAACCCTAGCCTAATCACAGGACAATTTTAGTCTTTGCATAGTTGGGGGTGGGGGGGGGAACACTGGAGCATACAAATTTCTTATGGACATTGTTGGTTTTTAAAATTTTTCAATCCATTTCAGAATGTGAATAATTGAGTGATTATTGTATGTATTATTGAGGTGAATTGGATTGTTGAATATCCAGCTCCCCAATGCTGTAGAATTATGGAGACATATAGGACGCATACTAATGTCCTGTGGACTTTGCGCATAGGATTTGGGAAATGTGAGAGGAATATGGGGGTTGATTTTTGAGCAGTTAATATGTCAAGAGTTCACACTGCTCTGGAAGCCTTGTGGATTTGTATTTACATCAGAGCAGAATTGTTTAAAGCAAGGCAAGACCCACGGTCAGTCTAGACATTCGATGCTATATTTAAAATACCAGCCGGATCTTAATGTGACCTGTTGGCAGAACAAGTCCATTGTTCTCCATTGTGTGAATATCTTTAGAAATGCACATTGAAACTCTTATTATTGTTTGACACTGTAGTAGGGTCTTTGAATCACCAAGTCTACAGTGACCATCTATTCCTATTTATACAAATCCTTAGCTTTATTCTCCCCCTGCATTGCTATCAACTCCTTTGACTATATACAAGATTTTCCTCTTTGGGATACGTATGCACTCTGCAACTGGCTTGAATTACTTTGATTCAATATTTTGCTTTAATAGGGACCCATTAAAAGGGATCATGGTCTCTTCTGTTTTTGTCAACAAACTCACTAACACTAATTGTCATTTCATTTGTCTAGATATTTATATGTTGTACTTCCCTATTTATGGGCATTCATTTTTTTCACTCTATTTAACTGAGAATTAGCGTCAAAGGGAACTTTGCAGATCTCGAAATGCAAATTTACCCAAACTTGATGTCCTTATGAATTTTACAGTTGCAAGAGTGTCAATACTTTACCTGTTAACTATAAACTTTCATTTCTAAACAAAGATTTTGCAGATGCTGGAAATCTTGAGCATCATGGCAAGTCAGGCAATATCAAGGGGAATACATAGTCAACACTCTAAGCTGAGAAATATTTATTGCCCTTGCGTCTCAGCTCAAGATGTTGACTGTTTATTAATCTCAAAATGCTGCCTGACTGGGTTCCTTCAGTATTTGTTTGTTGCTTTCCTTGTACATTTTTTTAATTAGAAGTCACTGTTCAAGCCTTCAGACATGAGTGCAAAATCTGGATAGACATGAGGTTTTAGCTTTCAGTTCCTCCCTTTTTGGCCTTGCAAAAGGTGCCACAGCACTTTGAAAAGCAGATAAATTCTCCTAAATACTACTAAATATTTATTCTTGGCAAACTCAGTCAAATGAGTTTGGGACCATAAGACTTGGGAGCAGAATTGGGCCATTTGGTCAATGCTTCACCATTCCATCATGGCTGATTTCATTATCCCTCTCGGCCTCATTCTCCTGCCTTTTCCCTGTATCCTTTGACATCCTGACTAATCAAGGACCTATAAACCTCTGCTTTAAATATGCCCAATCACTTGTACTCCACTGCTATTTGTGGCAATGAATTCCATAGATTCAACGCCCTCTGGCTAAAGAAATTTCTCCCCCTCACTATAGGAAACATCCTTTCCATGTCCACTCTATCTAGCCCTTTCAATAGTCAATAGGTTTCAATGAGATTCCCACACCGCAATTCTTGCAAACTCCAGTGGGTACAGACCCAGCGCCATCAAACACTTGTAAATTAATCCTTTCATTCACAGGATAATTCTCTTGAACCTCGTCCGGACCGTCTCTAACGCTGGCACGTAATTTTTTAATTATGGAGCTCCTGGTACCTTCTGCAACTCTATAAAATGCAAATGACTACAAACCTGTGGATTGCTGCTACACAATGCTGCATTTTATCGGGGGTTCCTGTAACATTTTGTCTAAAGGCCCAAGCGCTTAGCTTTTTTTCCTGAAATGTAGTGAATGCAGCAGCAATTTCAACAGACCAAATGCTAAAATCGTTGAATGTTCATTAATCCTGACCAGGAAATGCTAATTAGGCACAAGGGATAACTTCCTTGTACTACTTGTCTGCCTGAGGTAGCAGATAAGACTGTCTGAAAGACTGGCTCCACCAATGTTTTTTTTCCCCTTCTCTGGGGAAAGCATGATGTATATTGAAACTTCAACAGAAGGCTAAACATTTTTTCCAGTCTCTTAGATGTGCTTTGTCACATGTTTATCTCTTCAGCTATTTTGTAATCAGTGGAAGTGGAGGATCATATTCACGTGTAGCTGTATAGTACAGGAACAGAGTAAATGGATGACTCATTTTCAAACTGTTGCTCAATTTGAAGACCTTAAGACACATAGCAGAATTAGGCCATTCAGACCTTTGAGCATGCTCAGCCAATCTGTCATGGTTAATTTATCATCAGTCTTCAACCCCATTCTTCTGTCTTCTCCCAGAAATCTTTGACACCCTATCAACCTTTGGGTATATTTAAAGCAATGACTTGGCCTTGGGTATTTTGGCCTTGTCTGACTTCAAAGTGAGCTGCTGTGAGAAGTTTTATTTCTGATTTAGATTTGTCATGTGTTCGCCGCAACATACAATGAAATGTGGCAATTGAATTGATTTTGTTTCTTACATCCTTCACATACATGAGTAAAAATTCTTTGTTACGTCTCCATCTAAATGTGCAATCATAGTAATTCATAATAAATAGAACAGTCAATGTAATATAGAGTACACTCAGATCAGTGTGGGTTCATCAGTCTGATGGCCTGGTGGGAAGAAGCTGTCCTGGAGCCTGTTGGTCCTGGCTTTTATTCTGTGGTACCGTTTCCCGGATGGTAGCAGCTGGAATAGATTGCGGTTGGGATGACTCGGGTCCCCAATGATCCTACAGGCCCATTTTACACACCTGTCCTTGTAAATGTCCTGAATCATGGGAAGTTCACAACTACAGATGCGCAGGGCTGTCCGCACCACTCTCTGCAGAGTCCTGCAATTAAGGGAGGTACAGTTCCCACACCAGGCAGCGATGCAGCCAGTCAGGATGCTCTCAATTGTGCCCCCGTAGAAAGTTCTTTTGCATTAACAACCAACACAAACTAAGGATGTGCTGGGGGCAGCTCACAAATGTGGCTGCAAATTCCAGCATCAACATCGCATGCCTACAACGCTCAGCAGAGCAACAACAGCAAAATGCTCTTCTGCACATTCATTGTTTTCTATCTCTATATCTTTTCCACCCATCTGGGTTCATCTATCACCGAGTTTGTTCTTCTTCCCCTCCCCATCTCTTTATTCTGGTGTCTTCCCCTTCCTTTCCAGTCCTGAGGAAAGAGGTTTTGGACCAAAATGTCAACTTTTTATTAATTTCCATAAATGTTGCCTGACCTGCTGTTTCTCCAGCACCTCAGCTTTCAGATTAATTCTTCAGCCCTTTACTATTTCCACCCATCACCTCCCAGCTCCCCTCTCACCTGGTCCCACCTGCCAGCTTCTACTCCTACCCCCCCCACCCCCCTTCTGGTCTACCCCATTCCTTTCCAGTCCTGATGAAGGATTTTGGCCTGAAGCATTGACAGACAGACATACTTTATTGATCCTGAGGGAAATTGGGTTTTGTTACAGCCGCACCAACCAAGAATAGTGTAGAAATATAGCAATATAAAACCATAAATAATTAAATAATGATGTTAATCATGCCAAGTGGAAATAAGTCCAGTTTATTCCTGTCCATAGATGCTGCCTATCTGCTGAGGTTCTCCAGCATTTTGTGTGTTACTCAGATTTCCTGCATCTGCAGAATCTCTCCCTCCCATCCATCCACCCACTCACAGTCCCCCCAGCACCAGGACAGGCTGTGAATCTAAGCCCTTGATCATCTCTGTTGATGCGTAAGTAATCAAGTTTAGTTATCATCAATCATACACATGTATACAGCTAAGTGAAACAATGTTCCTCTTGGAAATACAGAATCTACAGCACGTAGCAGAGTTACAATAGCAGATGGTCACAAAAAATATTAGCACAGACCCTGAGAGGCACGACTTGAATATTGATGGTTCAAAGTAAATTTATTATCCAGGTAGGGATGTGTGTGTGTGTGTGTGTGTGTGTGTGTGTGTGTGTGTGTGTGTGTAAAATATATCACCATGTATAACACTGAGATTCATTTTCTTGTGGGCAGTCACAGTAAATACAAGAAACACAAGGCCATAACTAATGTGCCAAACAAAACTGTGCAAATACAAAAAGAAAGGGGGGGGGGAATAAAAGAAATAATTATTGAACATGAGATGGAGTCCTTGAAAGTGAGTCCAGTTCAGTAGGAACAGTTCAATGTTGAGACAAGTGAAGTTAATCCCCTTCGATTCAACAGCCTGATGGTTGAGGGATAATAACTGTTCCTGTTGGGAATAACTGGTGCATGGAATATTGTCCTAGAGCCACGTTCCTGCAAGAACAAGCAAACAAGATCCTTTGAACACAGGTCAAAAAGTTGGGTCAACTTAACTTTTCTTTTGTTTAACTGGCACATTGAACCTGAAATTGAATTGCACTTCATTACACTTTATGGAAGAAATTGCTTGAGTTAAGTAATAAACTTCAGAACTCAGATCCAGAATTATGGAGCACCCCACCCTGCACTAAACTCTTTACTGAAGTAAATGATTTCTGGTACAGTGATGTCACCTCTAATTCACAGTGCCTGTCCAGCCTTCCCTATGCAAGACAACCTGCTTGTTGCACATTAGAATGGTAAACACTGAATTGCTTCCAATGCATTAACTCCCTTGGAGATCAGTACTGCAGACAACGTGGCAGATGTAGACTAACAATGTCTCAAAACTGAAGCATATATTCTCCTTTTGTACTCAACCAACACCCCTTGAGTCAATAAACATTTTGTTTCATGGAACAATATCTCAAACGTGTGAATCACAGACATGGAGGCTGAAATCTCTATCTTAGCCCAAAAATCTCTTGTTTGGACAATATGCTGAATGTATATTTATTACTTGGAATTGCTTGGATGATGTATTTTCCCATATTTAGTCGATCTCTGCCTGATCCCTTATCCTGTCTGTCTCTTTGTCGCTGGAGTTTACTGTATTGCTACCGGAATGGCTGGATTGTATTGAGGATGGGTTGGACAGGACAGGCTTGGACCTGCTGCAATTTAGGGTGAGAACTGTCAAACTACACTGACTGAAACAAAGTCTTTGAGGTTGTTGGGAGGGTTGTGGGGGCGGTGGGAATTGGTAGCAGGCGACTGATCTGAGTCACTGGTCTCTAAAGCTGCTTAATATCAAAGTTCAAAGTAAATTTACTATCAAAGTGTTTGTACATGGCCATATATTTCTCTGATTTATTTTCTTGCAGTCATTCTCAGTAGAACAAATAAATACAATCGAATCAATGGAAAAACTACACAATGAAAAACAACCAATGTGCAAAAGAAGATGACCAATGCAAATAATAAACTAATTCTGAGAACGTAAGTTGTAGGGTCCTTGAAAATGACGGCTTGTAGATGAGCTCAATGGAGGGGAAGAGTTTTTTTTTCTGAGATAGACTAGGCTGTACTCAACACTGTTGTAGGCTTTTCTGTTCTTGAGCATTGCTGTTTCCATACTAGGCTGATATGAAGATCTTTATTCATCACATCGAACAGCAGTTCTTTTGGAGACCCTCTAAGACTAGCTGAGCTCAAAGCTGCATTCAACAACAAAGAGCAGCAGATCATTATTACAATTTGAAAACATTTACGGTACTTAAATACCAAATTAGATTCCATTGAACTGCATACTTGAGAGCACGTTGTAACTGCCGCAGCAATGTTGGATGTCATGTCAGAGTAATTCACACGGATGGTCTAAAACAGGACATCCCATACTCCCAAGATTAGAGCTAATGGTAGACATATCTCAATTACTGGTAAAGCAAATGTTTGATGTGCTAGGTTGATGGTTGTTTCTTTGATCTCCATCACAATGAATCAAAATAACTGACGGTGTCTGGCACAGCATCTGATACAGGTCAGTCAATATTGCTTTTGGTTGCTGCATAGAGAATACCTCATGGTCGTGTCAATTTACAAACCATATCTTTTAAGCAGTCAACCTTCTGCTGTGGATAGTACTGCTTACGAGGTTGTGTTTTTCATTTTAAAACTGATATAACTTGTAACTATATTTGAAGGCTGGTTCTCTTTTTCTTTTAATGTCTGTTGCCATCTAATCCCTGACAGCATGATGTGTGGATGTGGGAGAACCTACAAGTTGATATCATGGTTTTGGGAAGGTTTGCATTTTAGGTGACTTGGGCAATTTTTTTTCTCCCAGGAGTCATTTTAAGCAGCAAAGTAAGTCCTCCAGAGACTTTATCTTCAGTGCAAATGTTAATATTTTTTAAAAGTTGGGTGGGGGAGAAGAGGTAAAAGGTTGTTGTGGGAAACAAATTTGTGGCCTGGTCAGCCATTAATAACAGCACAGAGGGTTTGAATGGTTTGTGTATAATTAATTGTTAAATGAACAATTGGTTTAAATTCCTTTGGAAGTAATATCTGCTGTGAAACTATAGATTAGTTGTTAAGGCTGGCCCTAAAGCAGGTTATCCTTTGTCTACCTGTAATTCCATTAAACTTGGGTTGACTCTCTGTAGTCTCAGGCAGGTATTGGGAAGCAGAAATGGGTATAAAGGTTTGAGGCATGTGCTGCTTTCTGGCTCTCCTCGTGCCCTTTCTCCTCATCTGCACATCAGCTTCCTCTGGTGTCCCTCCTCCTTCCTTTCCTCCCATGGTCCACTGTCCTCTACTCAGATTCCTTCAATCCTTTACCATTTCCACCAATCGCTTTACAGCTTCTCAATTCATTCACCACCTCCTTCCCCCCCCCCCCCCCCCACTACACATAGTCCTTCCACCTCACCTGGTTTCACCTATCACTTACCTCCAGGCTTGTACTCCTTCCCTTCCTCCTCCCCCCCCCCCAACCTTATTCTGGCTTCTTCCCCCTTCTCCTCCAGTCCAAATGAAGGGTCTTGGCCTAAAATATTGACTATTCATTCATTAGATCCTGCCTGACCTGCTGAGTTCCTCCAGCATTTTGTGTGCTGCCTACAGTGAGTGCTCAGAGTTTGTACAATGCTCCCAATTGTGGTCTGTGGTAGTTATAAAGAACACGAGACAACAGATGCTGGAAACTGCAAGAACACAAACTGCTGGAGGAACTCAAGAGGATCAATCAGCATTGATGGAGGTGGGAAAGAGATTGATGTATTTTGGGCTGAAAACATACAACAGGACAGTTATAAGGGGCAGCCAGTTTGTGCAGCAAACCTTCAAAACTGTAAGGAGATATTCATGCTTGGATTGCTATGCTTAAACATTGGGGAAACTAGCACTAGCCTTCATTTTATGCCATTTAAAATGCCTTCCATCAAGTGACATAGCAGACAAGGCCTTGCAAGTGATGTGGATTTTGATGTGTGCACTATTTTCTTGATAGTGCTTTCTGTAAGGAAAGTTTATTTATTGAGATACAATGCAGAATAGGGCCTTCTGGCCCTTTGAGGCATGCTGCCCATCAATCCCCTGATTTCGTCTCTGGACTGGGAGGAATCTAGAACACCTGGAAGAAATGGGTCATGGGGAGAATGTATAAACTCCTTGCAGGCAGCAGTGGGAAATGAACCCAGGTCACCTGAACTGTTAACCACTTCGTTATCACGCTGCCCAATTACTAGAGTGAGAGTAAGTGGGTTCTGTTTTGTTCTAAAAACTGTTGCACAACGCTAGCGTAATGAGTACAGATGGTTGTTCACGAGGGGGATCTCATTGACACCTATCAAAGCCTGGATAAAATGGACATGGAAAGGATTTTCCTGTACTGGAGGAGTCTAGGATCGGGGGCACAGCCTCAGAATAGAAGGATGTTCCTTTATAACAGAGATGAGGAGGAATTTCTTTAACCAGAGTGTGGTTAATCTGTGGAATTCACGGCCACAGATGGCTAGGGAAGCCAAGTCTTCGGATATATTTAAAGTGGAGGTTGATAGTTTGATTAGTGAGGGTGTCAAAGGTTATGGGGCGAAGGGGTGAGAATGAGGTTGGGTAAGAAAGTTAAGTCGACTATGATGGAATAGTGGAAGACTTGACGGGCCGAATGGCCTAACTCTGCTCTTGTGTCTTGTGGTCTTACGATGCACCCAAGTTGACGTGCAAGGAACCAAAGAGCAACCAAGAAACATGCAAATAGGAATGTAGTAAATTACACACTAAACATTGTACTTGGTAAACTGCTGAAGGAGCAAGGGTTAAATTCTTGAGGTTTAACAGCTAGTAATTTCTAAAGAGCGTAGTGTTCCACAGACTCAATTCTAAGAACAGACAGGCAGAAACCGTGTAAGAAGTGTGGTTTGTATGCACAGGCATAAAGGTGCCACAAGTAGCTAGCTGGAAAGATGAAGGGAAATGAAATCTAGAGGATGTGGTCACAATGATAGACAAGGTCTGAGGAAGTTTCTCAGACTTAAATGTGGTGAGTGGTGTTCCACCGATAGGGGTTAAATCTGCTTGTCAATTGGTTCTAAATACTCAAACGCATTCTACAGTGCATTTATTCGAGCATCAAGGCATGTTGATGCATTTAAAGTCTCCATGATTATTTTTGCAACAAAAGCATAGTTAAATTTGCACAGGCAAATGGTGCTTTGCTTAACTAATGCTGCATAGCTGTGACTCATCAAATGGCATCTCAGGTGTAAATAGGGTCATAAAAGAGCTTTTAGCATGTTGGTCTTCATAAATCAAAGTAATGAATACAGGGGTTGGGATGCTATGTTGAAGCTGTGCAAGATGTTAAATTGAAGTATTGCATGCAATTCTGGTCTTATCCTTCCTATGAGTAGATCAGAAAGATTGAAAGAGTACAGAGTAAATTTACAAGGATGTTGCTGGGACTTGAGGACCGAGGGAGAAGTTGAATTGGTTAGGACTTTATTCCCTAAAATGTAGAAGAATGAGAGGAAATTTGAGTGAGATAGGTTAAATGCAGGCTTTTTTCACTGGTTGGGCAAGACTAGAACTAGAGGTCATGGGTTAAGGGTGAAAGGTGAAATGTTTAAGGGGACCATGATGGAGGACTTCACTCAGAGGGTGCTGAGAGTGTGGAACAAGATGCCAGTGGAAGTGGTTGATGTGGGTTTGATTTCAATATTTAAGACATTTGAGTGGGTACATGGATGGGAGGGTATGGTCCACGTGCTGGTCGATGGGACTAGTTAAAATAACAATTTGCCAAGGAATAGATAGGCTAAAAGGCCTGCTTCTGTGCTATTATGATTTGACTCTATTTTGTTCAGCCTCTAATAGGGGTTTGAAGTGCAGTGGGAATTCTCCGAATAATATTGGACTCCTTTATTGGAAGCTAAAATGTCTCAGCAAGTTTTTTTTGGGAGGTAGACAAGTGAGGTGTTTGAGCCTCTACAAGCTTTGTTGCTGATGTTTTTGTGCACATGGGTTTTTTAAAAATGTTCTCTGTGCTCTTGAAGTGCCTTTCCTGCCATTTGTTAAATGTTTGACCATTGGTTGACTGGAGATAGCTGAAGGAAACATGACCTTTGGCCCACAATGTTGTGCTGAGCTAATTAATTGTTACTTAAATGTCTAACTACATTAATCCCTTCTGCCTACACAATATCCATATCACTGCATTCCCTGCATACAGTATTCTTGTATTTATCTAAGCCTCTATCATATTTGCCTCTGCCACAGCCCCAGCAGTGTATTCTGGGCACCCACCAACTTTTTAAAAACATTGACCTCCACATTTCCTTTGAGGTTGCACCATTTTGCCTTGAGTGCAAGCCCTCTAGTATTAGATGTTTGACACTGGGGGAAATGGATGCAGACTGTTTATCTGTGCATCTTGTATTCTTAAAAACATTTGTCAGCTCGCCCCTTGGCCTCTGCCTCTTCAGAGAGCTCATGCAGCCCAAGTGTGTCCAATCTCTCTTTTATAGCTCATTTCATTCATTCCTTGTATGCCTTTTTGAATGACGTGGGCAGTCATGGTCTTTCCAAGTCTGCAGTTGTTCATGGCATATTTTTTATACACAAGTTTGCCGTTTCTGCCTTTTGGGGAGTACTTTTACAAGATGGGTGACCCCAGCAATTATGAATAGTCTTCAGAGATTGATGTCAGTGATCTCATGAGCAGGACTTGTGATGTACACCAGCTGCTCATATGACCATCCACCACCTGCTCCCAAGGTTTCGTGTGACCTTGATCCTGAGGCTAAGCACCTTGCCCAAGGATGATTTACAGGCTAGCAAAGGGAAGGAGTGTCTTGCACCTCCTTTGACAGACATCTCCACCCCATAGCTCATGTAGGCCCTCTAATCCAGACAGCATCCTAGTAAACCTCTTCTACACCCTCACTAAAGCCTGTTCATCCTCCCTTCAGTAACCAAAACTGAATGCATACTCCACAGTTCCACAAGTGCCGGAACTGAGTTCATTAGCATTAAAACTAGTGGCCTTGCAAGGAAACAAAACATCAAGTTGCATCTGGAATTGAAGTTCAGCACCATTCACAAACCAGCACCTTGTTCGATGCTGCCTAATTGCTCCCTCATTCCACACTAACTACAGAATGCATCTGCAGTGTGCACTTGAGCAACATGACGAGGCTTCCTTGTTCAAGGTACATTTATTATCAAATTTATTATGCGGGTTAGAACTCTGAGATTCGTCTTCTTCAGGCAGCCATGAAACAAGTAAAGCTGTGGAAAAGGTTCAAAAAAACATCAAAACGCCCATGTGCCAAAAAAACCAAACAAATCATGCAAGGGGCAACATAAAATTGAAATAGTCCAAATGAACTACAGTCAAATCCATAAATCTCAGACCCAGAATTTCAATACTGCCCTCTGACAGCATCAAGGGAGAGAGATCACTCGAACACAGGGGACTTCCCTTGGGAGCAGCAAGCATCATACTAAATATATTATTTATATTATGCTACCATATACTGCCCTGAGCTTCATTTTCTTGCCAACATATACAATGTCAATAAAGAAAGCAATAAAATTTCTGTAAAAAAAAAACTATATATAAACAAAGATTGACAAACAACAATGTGCAAATAAAGATGAGCTTTAAAACTCTGCATCAGAACCCAATGCCCTGCCTTGTGATTGTCTTCCTGATCTTCTACTTGCATGAGGTGTCTCAGGGTTCAGTCTCTTGCCACAGGCTGACAGTATTCTTGTGCCTTGCTCACCCTGACAGTTAAGGTGGGCAGTACAGCTAACACTTGTAACAGAATTTTATCACCCTGTGCCAGAATTTAAACTGTTATCCCACTTTACACTCCAAACAGTTGGACATGCTTTTTATGCTGTAGTTGCATGCGATCTAAGTCTTCAGTCAATATTAATCAACACCAAAACCTAGGGGATTCCATAAATGAGATGTTAACCTTGTTGGTCCGATGCTAAATTTGTTTAGTTTGGCAATCTGCCTCATTGGTTTCAGTCAGTCAGAGGGGGAACCCCAAAGTTGGTGATATCTATTTTAATATGTAGTTGGAGAAAGCACTTGCAAGTCTTATCACTTTTTATATTATGTTGCAAAACACTCATACTAAAACATTAGTGTGGTTCCTGTTGCAACATATGAAAAGTTGGCTCTACGATCAAAGTTTGGAGGATAAATATTGATTATGAAGATGGAATACTTTCTGTGCTGGACAGAAATTAGCAGATTTGTATTGACCTTATACAGCAGATTAGAGACAAACACGAGAAAGTCTGCAGATGCTGGAAGTCCAAAGCAACACACATACACAATGCTGGAGGAGCTCAGCAGATCAGACTGTATCTATGGAACCTGAGGCCCTTCTCAGGACTAAAAAGGAAGGGGAAGATGTCAGAATAAAATGGTGGGGGTGGGAAGAAGGCTAGCTAGAAGGTGATGGGTGAAGTTAGGTGGGTGGGAAAGGTAAAGGGCTGGAGAAGGAATCTGATAGGAGAGGAGAGTGAACCATAGGAGAAAGAGGAGGAGGGAACCCAGGGGAAAGTGATAACAGGTGAAAAGAGGTAAGGGACCACACAGCGGCCTCTTATCTGTGATATACTAAAATGCAAAAGTAATTTTAGTTGGACTTTGACCTGCATCATGTAATTGTTCTTCAATCTTTTGGAGGTAAAGTTTTTTTTCTAATCAAATTCCAGAAGTCTGGTATCCTTCCAGCTGATCCTCAAATTTCTGTCGCTGATTAAACAGTTAGTCCTGAGCTAATGAACTAAAAACATGAGATTTGATCTTCAGTCTTCTGCAGTCCTTTTTGCCAATTAGAGATTTGTGAAATGACAGCAAACCCTACAGTGGTGCCTTGATTTTAAAAAAAATCCAACTCTTCAAAGCCTCGGATGGCAAGCTGCAAGTGACTGGGGGTACTGCGCTTCGTTTTTTAGTTTTTGGATGCATTTCCTGCCAGCTCCAGCAGCTCTGCAGTTTGTTATTTCAGGATGGCTATGCTGTAAACCACTGCCATGGTGCCGACTCAGCCTTGACTTACTGTCCTCGACTTGAGGTGTTGGTGGATCTAACCTAACGGAAGTTGCAGCCTGGCTGTCTGCGAGTGGAGAACCGCTTTGGTTTTCATCTTGTCTGAGTCTACCTATTTTTGCATCAGCCATTGCCATGTCAACAGCACCCAGCCATTTTTTAAATGCTTTGTGCTAAGTTGAAAACATTGTCAGTGCCGTAAGATTCAAGAAGAAATCTTGAGTACAGTAAGCACAGGCAAAGCTCTGAAATATGAGTATCTGACACAAGTCAAACTTGGGCCATCTTTGCCTACAAGTATTTGATCATATTGGTTTCCAGTTTTAAACTCATTATAAAGTTCAGTGTATTTGCTATCAATATTTTTTATTTAGTATAATGGTACAAGGCCAAGAGGCAAAATATACAGTGATTTTTTTAAAAAAGTATACCAAATTTTATTCTGTGGTTTAGTATGTTCTAATGCAAGGGTGGCGAACCTGAGGCACATGTCTGAGATGACAATTGCAAAAAAATTCATTAGCACATGGCATTCAGTGCTGTCCCTAGATTCTTTGAACCCCACCCAAAAAAAATGATGGAAATCTTTTCTGCAGTGGTTTGGTGCCAGCTAGACAGTTGCACTGACATGTGACAATGCATGATATGTCTTGAAACCTCGCGAACCTAGTGACCATATCTGCATTTGGGCAATAATGGGCCAGTTGGTAATGACTGGTTATTCAGCAATAATAGTAAATACTGCATGTTGTTTAGCACCTCCATGAATATAATTGTGAGTCATTATTTTCAGTGAACATGTTCAAGTCTGTGTATAGGAGTAGACTTAATGATGAAACTAGTGCTATGTGCAAAGTTCTCAAAACAACTAAATACAATTCTGATATAAAATAGTTGTCATCGTTAGTGCCGCAATGAAATTCTTACTGGGAGTAAAATGTTTATTTTTCTTATACGCCTTGTGAATATCCCCAAAGCTTATAATTTCATGTTCACATTTGTTGTGAGGAACAGTAACTATTCAGAAATGATTTTTCAATTGTCTTTTTAAAAGATTAATCGTTTTTGAGCGTGTTTTCTAAGTGCTTTATTTGTTTGTCATGCTTTTGTTAATAGTAAAAAAATTACACAAGCTACACAGAACTCATCCTTAAAATCTATAATTATTGTTTCTAATGCAATAATCAATGTCAATAAGGCTTGCTACCTCTGTTCTAAAGTGTCTGAAACCCAGAGAAGACACAGTTACGTGTACAAAGTACCTGATGGTGGATTTTATGTCTGGTTGATAGTGTTGAATTTAGCTGTTCATCTGTTGATCAAAAGATGTATTGGCACACTGAAGGTGGTTTGTGAATTTGCTCAGTGTCTGTCTTTGTCAGGCTGTGGTCGGAGATGTGGCAGGTAATCCACGATCCTACTGTGAACCATTTGGAGAAGAGTGTACAGCAGGAACAAATGGAAGAGAGGAATTTTGTTTTGTGGCCTTTCATTCAACAATTTAAATATTTGGCTTTCCCTTCTGCGTGCAAGTGTGCATTGTATTGTCTGTACTGAAACTCTGAGAACCAAAGTCTATCAAAACATTGATTAAAGGTTGGATAGTTTCCCATTAAGATTGGGTCTGTTGCCATTCAAAATTTGGAAGATCAGAAGTTGGTGTGTTGACAGCTTTGTTGGATGCTGATCTTGGCGTGCACACTAGCATGAGTAACTTGAAGGTAATTGAATCCCTGATAGATGTTCCACTGCCCTGATGTTTAGAGTTGTGGCTTTAAGGAGTTTGGGAGAGTGGCTGTATCTTGCATTAGGTGTTGTCATGGTTGGATTGATGATGCGATTGACAAGCAGCTCTAGCTGGACAGGGTTGATGATCTTGGCCAAGACTTCCTTGTGGCAATAAGTAAAGAGACCTCTGTAGTTTGTGGTTGATCCCATTCAGCTAGAATCTCGTGGAACAATACAGCACAGGAACAGGCCCTTTGGCCCGCAATGTTGTGCTGAACCAATTAAATTAGTAATTAAAGGGCCAACTGAACAAATCTTTAATGCCTTCATTGTGTCCATGTTCTTTCATTTTCTTCACATTGATGTTCTGATCCAAATGTCTTAAGTCCTAATATAGCTACCTCTACCACCAACCCAAGCAGCACATTCCAGACACCCAGTATTTTGATTTTTTTAAAAAAATCTTGCCCTTTATATCACCTTTGAATACCTTAAATACAAACATTCTTGAATATGGTCATGATTAGAGCACCATTAGCACTTCTTGGGATCTCGTTTGCTCCTGACTTTTGTAGTTGGAATGTGGCCACTGATTTGTCACAAGTGTGACAAGGCTAGGCTCAGTAGGTTGCTTGGAGAAGTTGTATTGTTAGCTTTTTGGCTGAGATCTGGGCTGAAGTGTTACTACCACTTATAGAGTTTATGCAAAAGGTTCTGCAAAGTGCAAGGGGATAAATGTCGGACTTGTGATGTGTTGAAATGTTGGTAAACCTGTAATATCAAACTGCAAGGAAATTTGAATCGGTGGACTAGTTGAGCAAGACAAGTGCAGTAGCCAGTTGAGTTTGTCATATGCATGCTTGGGTGCAATGGGGAATTTGCTGCAACATCACAGTCACATAGCATCAGAGACATAACATTCACAATGAAAATGTAAACATAATTATATAAGGAAGAACATAATTGGAACAAAAGTCTATTGTAGTACAGGTCCTGCCCTGACTACAATAGGATTCCATTCCCACTGATGTGAACTGTTTGCAAGTAAGAAATATGGCTGCCTATCAATACCAAATACAGGCCCACCAAGGCAACATATTTAAGATGCAACACATATAACCATATAAGCCTTTGAATTGAAAGTAAAATTCACAATAGCAATTATTAGTTTCTTTTACACATGCACACAGAGTGCTATTTAACTTTTAAAGTGTCAATCTTCAAAGAAATAAGTGCATAGAACAAGCTGTTCATGTTGATAACTCTGATCATTTTCTCATGACAAATTTGACTGCATTGTTTATGTTGATAAATTGTGATTGAAGTATAGTCATAAACATCAGTATTAAGAGGGATCAAGTTATACAGTGATTTTGTATGGGAACAAGTCCTTCAGCTCTCTGAATTCATGCTAATGATACTGTATGTACCTATTTTTTTTCTTCCAGCATTTCTATCAACTGTGACCCCCCCCCACCAGATTTCCCCCATCTACACACTACGTATGTTTTATAACCATATAACAATCACAGCACGGAAACAGGCCATTCCGGCCCTCCTAGTCCGTGCCGAACTCTTAACACATGTAAAAGGCTGGAGGCAGAAGCCCAAATAATGTTCTGTCCCCTTTCTTTCCAGTATTGATAAAAGTGTCTTGGCCCGAAATGTTGGCTTTTTATTCCCTTCCATGGTTGCTGCCTGACCTGCTGATTTCCTCCAGCTGTGTTAAAGATTTCTAGCATCTGTGGAATCTCTTATCAGTGGGTATCAGAGGGTACAATTTGAGAGAAGAATCCTCAACATGCAGGTTTTGTGGGTTAATCAGTCACTTGGGTGTAATTGCATAGCACCGCACCAGAAGATCAAATTTAGCTCTGTGTGTGTGTGTGTGTGTGTGTGTGTGTGTGTGTGTGTGTGTGTGTGTGTGTGTGTGTGTGTGTGTGTGTGTGTGTGTGTGTGTGTGTGTGTGTGTGTGTGTGTGTGTGTGTGTGTGTGTGTGTGTGTGTGTGTGTGTGTGTGTGTGTGTGTGTGTGTTTCCATTTTGTATGAATGTGTGTGTATCTTTGAAAGTATCTCTTTGTTTTGGTCTTTGCGTGTGTGTGTGTGTGTGTGTGTCTCTCACATCCACAGCTGATATAGTTGGAGGATTGAGGCACAGGGACTTTCCAATAGTAACGATGGGGGCATTCCAGATCAAACTTGTCTTTAATTAAGTCTAATGACAGCCTCAGCTCAGCCAAGTTTTAATACTACCAACAGAAATCCAATGAAGTGGGGGTGGTGGGAGGAAGCTTCATAAATCCCCTGTATTCCATGAGTGTAATTGGATGGCACAGGTTTGTTCAAACTGCATTTATTATCAAGTATATGTGGAATATACAACCTTGATATCCGTCTTCCACTGGACAGCCATGAAACAAAGAAGCATGGAACCTGTTCAAAGAAAACAACAAACACCCAACACACAAGAACAAATCATGCAGATGACAAAAAAGAATGATAAAACACATAATATAAACCATCAAACTAGAGTCTTTGAAACAGTCTAGGAATGTTCAGTTCAGTTCAATTTGGCATTGTTACTCGTTGATTGTAGGCCACAGAGCCAGTCTGCTCCTATCAAAATAGCCAAAAGGGCTTTTTACTGTGCTGTATCTTTTTTTTAATTTTTAAAAAAATTTTTTTATTAGTTTTTCAAAACATTTTACAAATTAAAAACCCCAAATCCCAATGAGGAGCATTAGTATCTTTTTTAAAAAAACTAAGAACATTTTGAAAGTTCATTTATGGATCTCAAAATACTTTGAATTCAGATTAATTCATTTATCACGATTATATTGAAATGTTAAGTCAAATGCCTTGTTTGCAAAAATAGCCACCACACCCAAGGATGTGCTGGGCACAGCCCACATGTCACCACACATCCCAGCATCAAAATAGCGTACCCGTAATTCTCAATAGAACAATGCACAACAAAACAGCAACAGTGAAACAAGACCAATTTGCTTGCGCCCCCAATTCCAGGACAGGCCAGCTTCTGCAGCCAGTCAACTTGCATACTATAGGCCTCTGGCTTTATGTTTTTTTTTTAAGTTTTATGATAAAGTTTGTTGGTCTGTTCTTTCAAGTTTTTTTTTAGTTTTCATACTTTAATCGACTTTTTCTGTGCATTCTATCTTTGAAATGCCTTCCTGAGTGTTAAAAGGTGGGTTGGAGGTATTAAGAATTAAGCAGGAGTCATAACATGAGTCCTCAACATTCATCAGACATTAGAAGAACAGACAATGGTGTGTTAGCCTTCTATACATGAGTATTTAGGTAGATGGGAGCCTGGTCAGATTATACCTGGAATGATGTTACTGTAGCTGTGCTCCATACCTAATGGATATGCTTGAACAGGAAGAATAAGAGGTTTACTTAGTTGCTTCTTGAGTGGGAAGAATTGGCCTTAAGACATTGTTGAAGAAAAACTGAGCAACAAAGCATTGTCATAAAAGGTGCCAAAAAAAGGTCAGTCCACAAATTCTGAAAGGATGTTTCAAGTCAAGTAATATTTTGAAACATTTTTCTGAAACATTAATTTTGGGTTGAATGATTTAATTAAATGTCTCTGGTGAAAACCCCTTTAGCAGAACCAGAAAACACTCCTTAGAAGCTGTAAGCATTCAGCAGGTCAGATGGCTTATTTTTTGTTGTTGTATAATTTTGGGTTTCTAACTTCTGTAGGTTTTGTCAATTTGAGCTTGTGGTTACAGTCAAGGTGACTCATGCAAACTCTTGAAAAACCTTTGACTGGTAATATCACAGCTGAGCAACTGGAGATGACGAGGTGTATGGGGGTGTTTTCTTCAAGTTCGTCAATGTGTTTTGGCCTATATAATTAGAGGATAAATGAGCGATGTGAAAAGGAATTATGAGAATTTGGCAAATATGTGAAGTGACTAAGAATTGAGAGATTTGAAGCACTACACTGGTGTTGGATGAAAGATTAATGTCATGCAGTTGTGGGGCTTGACAGGAAGGCTGTATAAACCAGCCAAAACGGGAGTTGTCATATACTTGATGGGGGTTGAGATAAAATTTGAAGTAAATTTTATTATCAAAAGTACATGTATGACACCATATACAACCCTGAGATTAATTTTCCTGTTGGCAGACTCAGCAACTTTATACAGGGTCAATGAAAGATCAGCCAGAGTGCAGAAGACAACAAACTGAGCAAATGCAAATATAAATAAATACCAATAAATTACAAGAACATGAAATAGCAAGATAGGGTCCTTTAAAGTGAGATCATTGGTCATAGAAACATCTTCAGTGGATGGGCAAGTGAGTGTAGTTAACCCTTTTGTTCAAGAGCCTGATGGTTGAGGTGTAGTAACTATTCTTGAACCTGCTGGTGCGATTCCTGAGGCTCTTGTACCTTCTACTTGATGGCAGCAGCGAGAAGAGAGCATGGCCTGGGTGGTGAGGATCTCTGATGGATGCTGCTTTCCTGCGACAGTGTTTTATGTAGATGTGCTTAATGGTTGGGAGGGCTATCCGTGATGTATTGGGCCAAGTCCACTACCTTTTGTAGGATTTTCCACTCAAAGCCATCAGTGGTTTCATACCAGGCCATGATGCAGCGAGTCAAATACATTGATAGAAGCTAGGCCTCGAATTGGCAAGATTTATTGCCTAAACAGGATACTAAAATTGGAAGGTGATGTATTAGTACATGGAATGGAAAGTGAATGAACTTGATTACATCTGATAGGGCAAAGTAGTGTTGTCCTAATTATGCAGGCTAACTATGATCTTTCCTGCAGGAGTGAAGCCAGTGCCTGAGGAATGCTGGTAATTCCGTTAAGTCAAGTGTAAATGGAATTCAGGTGACTGAGATGAGGCAGTGGGTCCTGGATTGATGGAACAGGGGTGTTGCTCAGGCTGGATTCTACTCACTTGACCGTAGCTCTCAGAATACGACCATCGTGCCTCTTAAGTATGTAGTACCTTCTGTATTAATTTTTTTAAATTTAGAGATGGAGTGCAGAACAGGCCATTCCAGCCCATTAAGCTGTGTAACCCAGCAACCCATGATTTAACCCTAGCCTAATCACAGGACAATTTACAATGACCAATTAGGTTGCTAACTGGTATGTTTTTGAACTGTGGGAGGAAACTGGAGCACCTGGAAGAAACCCATATGCACATGGAAAGGACATTTAAAACTTTGTTACAGTGGACTCTGCTCTGAGCTGTGATAATGTCACATTAACTGCTACACCACAGTGACTGTAGGAATAAAGATGCTCTCTAATATGAAGTATAAAATTGCTCAAATTGTTTGTGCAGTCACATTGCAAATTATGGTTTAAAGTGTGAGCTGTTGCCAATACTAAATTAAATTGACCCGTTGTTCTTTCCTTTGCATTTCCCTAATATTTGAGTTTGTACCTACCAGTAGGTTGGTATCTTAAATTAAACTATAGCCTGACCACTCTTGAATGGTTTTTCAGTGTATTTTGTTGTAGAGATGTGTAATTCATACACTCCCTAGATCTTGCTGAAAGATTTTTAATGTGTCCACTAATTGCATTGGATTATTTAATAACAAACTTGCTACTGTAAGTCTGTGGTGGGGGGAGAAGGAGAAATAGGTAAAGGGAATGAATGTTCTGGCTTCCAATAGAATAGCTCACTCAGGGAGTTGCTTGTAGCATCTCGGAATTTTTGGTGGTACCACAGTTACTTTGATACAGCAGTCTGTGTTTAATTGGGCAAGCTGTGGCTGAGTCCACTGTCTAGACATTGCAATTCAGTCGAAATAGTTGGCTAAGTGGTACGTCATTTAGACTACTTGTATGTTAGCACAATATGTAGTCCCAGTGGAGGGTCTTGGCCCGGAACATCAACTATTTATTCTTCTCCATAGGTGCTGCCTGACTTGCTGAGTTCCTCCAACATTTTGTGTGTATTACAAGATTAATTGTTTTCCCCCCCCCCAAAAAAAGCTAATTTCTGCAATGTTCAGATCTGATTCTAGTTTATTTATGATGAAGTGCAAGTAATTACAATGTAAAATTTCAGTATCACATGTATGTAGGTATGGACAATGTACAGAATATAAATTTGGGGACTGGGGGGGGCGGGGGGGAATCAAAAAAGCAATGCCTTAGTGCAAAAAAAAATCAAAAGCAAGTCCATGGTGGTGCAAGAGGTGATTTGTGGTGGTGTTTGATTGGTCAGGTAAGGTTGGGGTTGTGCAGGTTGGTTGAAGAACCTGTTGGTTGTAGCAACAGTAGCACTGCAGTGCAGAGGTGCGCATAGCACTTTACAGCACCAGTTCAATTCCTGTTCATAAGGAGTTTGTGTTCACTCCCATGACTGCATGGATTTCTTCCAAGTGCTATTTCAAAGACATTCAGGTTAGGTTTAGTGAGCTCTGGGCATTCTGTTGGTGCTGGAAGCACAGTGACACTCGTGACTTGCCCTCAGCACATCCTTGGACTGTGGTCATTGATGTAAATGACGCATTTCATGCTTTGATTTATTTGTCACAAAGGACAGCTAATCTTAAAGTAGAACTGCTGATAAGCTGCCTTCATTGCTTTGATATCAACGTGCAGAAGGAAAATTGTGATGTGTTAAAGCCCAGTAATTTGCAGCTGTTTACTCTTTCCATCTCTGGCCCACCAGTGAGAACTGGTATGTGATCTTCCAACCTCATTCTGAAGTCAATGATTAGCTCCTTGGTTTTGCGTGTGGTTACTGAGGCAGCAGTCAGCCAGATGCACTATCTTTATAGTGAACTACTTTGTCTAATTACAGGCAGTATTAGAGCTGTGCTTAGCCACAAAGTCATGAGAGTAGAGAGGAGGCTAAGCACGCAGCCTTACTGATGTCATGCGCTTACCCTTTGGAAATGCCAGGGAAATATTCTTGTATCTGAGGATGAGTGTGGGTTTGATTTCAGTATTTAAGAGAAGTGGATGGGAGGGAAATAGAGGGCTATGGTACAGGTACAGGTCAATAGGACTCGGCAGAATAACAGTTCAGCACCATCTAGATGAGCCGAATGATTGGTGTCTGTGCTCTGACTCTATCTGTCACCTTCTATCATTCATCTAACTGAATATTGTCAGTCTTTTCCCACCATTCCAATTTTGCACCCATCTGCAGAAACTGTTAGCTAATGGTTATTAGTGCCATTTATTTATTTTGGAGATACAGTGGGAATAGACACATCTAGCTCTTTGAGCTGTGCAGCCCAGCAACCACCCCCCTCCCCCAATTTCACTCTAACTTAACCATGGGACAATTTACAATGACTGAGAGGAAATCAGAGCAGTCGGAGAAAACCCATATATTCCATGGGGAGAATGTATAGACCTCCTCAGAGGACCATAAGACAATAAGATATAGGAGCCTATTGAGTCTGCTGTGCCATTTCATTGTTGGCTGATCCAGTTTCCCTCACCACCCCAATCTCTGCCGTTTTCCCCATATCCCTCATGCCCTGACTAATCAAGAATCCACCATCCTCTGCCTTAAATATATCCAAACACTTGACCTCCACAGCTGCTAGTGACAACAATTTCCAGAGATTCACCACTCTCTGGCTAAAGAAATTCCTCATTTCTGTTCTAAAAGGACACCCCTCTATTCTGAAGTTGTGGCCTCTGGTCTTGGACTCCCCCCACCACAGGAAGCACCTTCTCCACAACCACTCTATCAAGGCCTTTCATCATTCAATAGATTTCAATGAGGTTGCCACTCATTCTTCTGAATTCCAGTCAGTAAAAGCCCAGAGCGGGCATTGAGCTCAGAACTCCACTCCGAATTATAATACTGGTATGCTAACCACTACGCCAGGTGGCATAATTAGTAAATTGAGAATCTTTAGTGTTACCATAAATGGCTGGAGCTCACTTTAAAATTGTTGGATTTTGAGCGTTTAAGAAATTGCTTGTCTTCACTAATTTGCATTACTGGACTTTTTTATTGTCATAATGATGAAATACTTCAGTGAAAAGGATTGGATGAGCTGCTGCTAGTGAAAATTTATGGAAGCCTGCTTCAATTTGTCTATCAGTTTGTGACCCAAATTCACATGTGGTGATATGATACTATATTTGTTAGCACAATGCTTTACAGTGCCAGCTATAAGGACAGGGTTCGAGTCTACCACTATCTGTAAGGTGTTTGCAAGTATTCTCTGTGACTGCGTGGGTTTCCTTTGGGTGCACCAGTTTTCTCCCACATTCCGAACACTAACAATTTGGGGAATAGTGAGTTGTGAGCATGCTATGTTGGTGTTAGACCTACGGGCTACTCGGCACAATACTTACTGATTTGATTTGACATAAGCAATGCATTTCACTGTTTTGATGTATATGCGACAAAGCTAATCTTGGCTTTAATTTTGTAATTTTTAAGATTAACAAAATGCTGCTTTTGATAATTTAGTTACTTCTGCAGAGTGGGCTCATGTTGTTAGAGATTCTGAAGGGGGTTTGTGTTTAAAGCTCTTGTGAGAATTTCTGCATACTGCCCAAGGTTGGCTAATCTTAGCCGGAGCAGTGCTTTGATTTAATTACCACTAGCCATTGGTAAAGGGGAAAAAAAAACCCATTTCTTGTTCATCCCAGTGACTTGCTGGCAAGTTTGCATAAAAGCATGATTGCCTTTTCCCAGTTTATTGGTGCCAAGCAATTGGTGATGCTTCTTCAGAAGGGAAAGGATTGTTAAAAATAGATGTATCATGCATTTAATATATATTATACACAAACTCCCATAATAAATTCAAGACCAAGCATGTGTATGCATTAATACCATTCACTGCATTTCTGTGGACGTATGGCTGTCATGGAATGATTTTTGTTAATTTCAGAACTTCTCTGGAGAATGAGTGGAGATTTAATAGATGTATACAAAATTGAGGGGTGAAGATAGGGTAAATGCAAGTGGGCTTTTTTCAGAATTTGGGTGAGATGAGAACTCAAGGTCATAGGTTGAGGGTGAAAGGTAAAATATTTAAGGGGAACCTGAACAGGAACTTCACTCACAGGGTTGAGTGAGTGGAACGAGTTGTCAGTGGATGTTGGTTTGATTTCAACCGTTGGGGTAATATATGGATATTGAGGTGCAGGTTGATGGGGCTAGGCAGAACAATAGTTTAGCACAGACTGGAATGGCCATAGGGCCTGCTTCTCTGCTATGACTCTGACAGGATCAACTTGCAGATATCAGTAAAAATGGAAAGAGATTAACCTGGGAGCAGCCTGTAATTGACTTTTGCATTGGTGGGATGAAATGTTTCCATTCGGTCCTTTTTTAAAAAAAATTAATACATTTGTAGTTTGTTTTTCCAAGTTGTGTGCAGCTGGCATAGCTAATGAGCCCTTTTTGAAGTGCTTGTGTGCACTTGGGATTTTACTAATTGGTCTCAGGGTCATTTAACCTGTAAGAAGCTCTTTAGGAAGGGGATGCATTGAACTGAAGAGATTAGTTTTATATGTCACATGTACAGTGAAACGTGTCATTTGTGTCAAACCTTTGAAAATTGTGCTGGGCAGCTCACAAGTGCCGCCATAATTTGGGCGCCAACATAGCATACCCACAACTTACTAACCTCCTATCCCCTGTCTTCGGAATGTGGGAGGAAATCCATACTGTCAGGGGGAAATGTATAAACTGCTTGCAGTGGTGGGCATTGAACATCCTTGTCTTGCAGCTGGCACTGTAAAACAATGCTCTAACTGCTTCACTATCATACTGCTACGCTGAATGTAAGTATTCTTGAGTGGCATGAACAAGTTTCTGTCTTTCCTACATGGTTAGTGACCTTCTCGAAAGTGGATCACCATATAAATACACAGGTTACTATTCTTCCACACTTGTCAGAGTATACCTCCTGCTTACGGGTATAATGAAGATTAGAAACAAGTTGTCTCTATTCTAACCTCGTCATAGTGTTAATGCTTGTGAAATTTCCATCAGGGCATTATCTTTGCCTGTGATGGTTGATTTATTATCTTGTGGTGTAAACCTTGCCCTTGATGTCATGAGTTCTGGGAGAAATGTTACCATTGAGAATTGGCCATCTGATAAAGTTAGGAGACACGGGTTTCAATTCGGTAAGCTGCAATGTTTAGGATGTCACGGAAAGCTGGAGGCCCCAACTAGTTGGTCCATGTGGTAACCTGCATCATGAGGTCAATTGCATTGTAGCTGAATTAGATTTATTATCACTGACATAAATGGCATGAAATTTGTTACAAGGCAGTACAATAAAATCACTAAATTATAAAAATAGTGCGAAGAAAGAATAGTGAATTAGTGTGTGTGTGTGTACATTATAGCACATTTTTATATGTTAAAGAACACGAGTAACAAGACAATTTCTACAGTTACAATCCCTTCATAATGCTTTTGAGTTGCATGTAATTTTTCAAATTCCTGGATCTTCCCATAAACATCTAAAATGAGTGTTAATTACGGTGGTCCCTGAGTCGTATTCATGCAATTCATACATATGCAGACATGTATCAGTTATGTGGGTGCTTCCTGATTTGCAATTTACTGTTCTGAGCTGTATTTTGAATTCAATCCGCAACCCATCTTCAGGTCTGAAGGTGAGTTGCTGAAGTTAATATTTGCAATATATCCTAACTCGGGATTACGCCCGAACAGTGTTCATGGATCATTCAGAAATCTGGTGGCAAAGAGGAAGAAGCTGCTTCTGAATCATTGTGTGGTCTTCAAGTGTTTGTACCCCCCCCCCCCCCAACAATGTGATAGTAGCATGCGGGCTTTTGCTAAGTGGTGTTGGATCCTGATGCTTTTAAGGTCCTTCAGAAGACAAGATTGAGGCATAAAACTGGTTGACTATTTAGTGTTATAAGTGGAAGGAAGGCGAAGTGTTGAGAGACAAAGGGAAACAAAGCAAAAAGAGTAGTGTAAAAAACACAAAATGCTGGCAGAACTCAGCAGGCCAGACAGCATCTATGTATGAAAAGAGTAGTGTGGTTGTCTTGCACTAGACTGCTGATGATAGACAATTCTATTGATAACACCAAGACAGCTAGATTCAAGTAACATGATGCCAACCACTGAAACCAAGAAGTTTCTTGAAAACTTTATTGTTATTGCTCAAGATAATGTGATTGCACTGCTATTCCATTCCATTCAGAATAGGTATTTACAATACGTGCAGTACGGCTTAATTTTTAAAAATCCCATATTTACATGCAACAGGTGACCTCAATAGTCCGTAACACTCAAAGGCCGTTGGCAAGCTGGGGTCTGGCATATTCAGCTGCACAACAGCCCTCGGGCCTATTTTGCACTGTATCTCAATAAATAAGATGCTGGAGGAACTCGGCAGGTCAGGCAACATCTACGGAGGGGAATAAACAGTTTATGTTTCAGGCTGAGACCTGATGAAGGGTCTTGGCCCGAAACGTCAACTGCCATAGATGCTGCCTGGCCTGCTGAGTTCCAGCACTTCTTGGGTGTTGTCTCCTGGGTTTGAAGTTGAAAAAGGTAGTTGATGGGAGAGTGCTATAAAAAAAATGGGTTAAGCAAGTGGTCGGAATTTTGGCAGAGTATGTGGGGAGACAAGGTCATCAATTCTCTTTGGAATACTAAGTGCTGAGTCTCTTACAGGGGAAACTGCAGAATGAAAGGATCTGGGCTTCCTTCTGCCTGGAGAACAATATTGGCATACACAATTTAATAATTAGGAAGGCATAGTAAATTGGACTCGGTTGCTAAGAGAATGGAATACTTAATGCAACTACTTAGAATGTTGGGCTATACTAGATTGCTGGCATGGGAAAATTATTCAGTGTTCTAAGTGTAATTGGGGATTTCTTGCCACATATTCTCAAATACATTCTCTCCAAAATTATTTGGATGCAGACTTGTTCTGCGCAACAACAGATCACTTCTAATGAAAATATTTCTGAGCGTCTGTTTCCTAGTAACCACAGCATTCAACATAAGCTTTGTGGCTTGTATAACATTCCCATATATCATTGTGAAATCTTAAGAATATTCCTTGCTTCTAATGGCAGAACCCATGTATTTTGAGCGGCAATTGATTATTGGCGATACAGCTCTTTGTAATTGTGATCCTGTTTGCTTGCTTATTCTGATAAGTCGTAGAGTAGCATGAAGAATGACCTGCAGAGTTTAATTTTGCAGGTGCTGAAGTTGATTTTTTTTTTTAACTCCTTTTTGATTTGGTTTAGCAATAGAGAAATTACTCAAACCAGTTAAAGGAAAATGAGCTTGGGGTCTTGTTTACACACACTTCAATACTCAGAATTCCCAGAGCTGTAGCTACATCTGGAGCTTCCAATTTGCATGTCATATTTAATCGCGAGATCTTTTGGTTTTCTGCCTGATGGAGAAAGTTTGTTTGAAATGCTTTCTGTAGACTGAAAGAATTGGTGAATATTGAGGCCCACTTTGTCATGGGGTTGTAAAACTGTGCCTTCAACTAAGGGTTTTGCTGATGCTTGATTCTCAATTCTTTCTTTAAAAGTTAATCTACCCTTTTTTTCTTTTTAAGACTTCAATTCAGAGATGCCTCTGGGGAGGGTACAGTAGTGCTATTATACTTCCAGTAACCTGGGTTCAATTCTGCCACAGTCTGAAAGGAGTTTGTATGTTCTCCCTGTGACCACGTGGGTTTCCTCCATTTTCCTCTCACATTCCAAACGCATACGAGTTAGGGTCAGTGAGTTGTGGCATGCTCTATTGGCACTGCAAATATGGCTGTCAGCTACCCAGCATAATCATCGCTGATTTGATGCAATGACGCATTTTACTGTATGTTTAGAAATTTCAAAGTTAAAGTTTGTCTTCTGATTGTACAAACAAAACAAGGTTCCACTGGACCATGGTGCACCCACAAAACGTATCTCACACGAAACAAAATATTAATAAATAATTTAATAAAATGTAATTCAATACATGTGGTGCACAGCACAGGTTAAAAAGTACAGTGAACAGGTCTCTATCCTGGTGACAAGTCCTCTGTGGTGGCAGGATATTCAATAGTCTCACAGCCTGGGGGAAGAAGCTGTTACCCAGACTGGCAGTCCTAGTCCTGATGCTGCTGTACCTCCTCCCTGATGATAGTAAGTCAGTGATTGGGTGGTAGGGATCTTCAATGATGCTTCAGGCTACAACACTCCTAGTAAATGGCGTAAGTAGAGGGCAGGACACTGTGGTGATCCTCTAGTCTGTTTTTACTGTCCTGTGTAGGGTCTTGCAGAACAATGCTTTGCAGCTTCTGTACCATACCATGGTGCAGCCAAACAGTACACTCAATGGTGCTCCTGCAGGAAGTTGTTAGAATAAGCATGTGGCAAATAGAGCTATATATTTTGTTTGTGTTGTCTATGGAACATGCCTGGCTTTGTGGCTCATTCCCATAGAAATGCTGTTTTCCAGTTTAATCCAGTGCCTTTTGTATAGAATTTTAGTCTTGTTTACAAGCATTGCTGACCATGACCATGTCTTCCTGCAATCTCTTCCACTCCTACATGATGACCTCCTCTTAGTTCATTGCTGCAGTTTTCTCAGCTTTAACATGTACTCTAATTTCAGAAACTCCTTTTGAAAGCTGCCTCTTTGAAGGCTTTGATTCTTTCTATCATCTGTGGCTTGAGATCAAATCATTATTTGACTTGTCCAAAATACCTTGGGCCATTCTATATATAAGTTGTTTTCTTGCTGTTTGATGATGAAGTGGTCCAACAGGTTTCCTCGTGATGTTCATGACGTGCATGACTTAATGTCCTCTGTAATATGCACACTTGGCAAACAGGCTGGCCAGAATGAGTCAATACTTTTTTTTTACCACTTCTAGTCAGAATTGTAATAGATTAGTTCTGTTGGGTCCGAGTGCAGAAGTAAGAGCGTGAGTACCTCCTATTGTCTCCAGTCTAAGTCATTCTACCTATTTTCAAATCAAATGGTATGCAGTTGCATTTTAAATCAGAAGATGTTGCCAAATCTTCTGAACATGTATTTGAAAAACAATTCAAATATTGAGCTTGTGTTCATAGCATGGATTATTACCATAATTATTGCAATGCTTCTAGCTTCAGTAGTATCTAAAGATTAAAGATGAGTTTTATTGGCTGCATATACAATGAAATGCGTTGTTTGCATCAGCATCCAGCACAGTCCAAAATGTGCTGGGGGTAGCCCACGGGTATGGTCGTGCTTCTGGCACCTACATGGCATGTCTATAACTTACTAACAGTAATCTGTACGCCTTTGAAATGTGAGAGGAAACTGGAGCACTTGGAGGAAACCCATATGGTCATGTGGGGAACACACAAGAGGGGTGGTAATCGCTGGCACTGTAAACTTAGTGCTTCAGCCGAGTACTTTGAGGCATGGAGTCGTAAAGGGCAATCAATCAAATTGTTCATATCTGTATCCCGCTGCTCCAGTAATACTGAGATGACAACACAAATCTGAATCATTGCCATCCCTTAATCCTACCAATTAATAATTTTTGTTCAACATTGGAAGACTTGCAACACAACTTGTATCAATGCATCTGGGGGGCGGGTGTCAGTGAAGTAGCATAAATGGTTATCACAGTGCTTTACAATATCAGCGACTCGTTCAGTTCCCTCTGCAGCCTGTAAGGAGTTTGTATGTTCTTCCTGTGACCACATGGGTTTCCTCTGGGTGCTCTGTTTCCTTCCACATTTCAAAGACGTACCAGTTGGTAGGTTAATTGATCATTGTAACTTGTTCCGTGATTAGGCTAGGCTTAAATTGGGGGTTGCTGGGCAACGGGGCTTGAAGGTCTGGTTGGCCTTTTCCACGCTGTTTCTCAATTTTAAAAAAATAAATAAATTCTGAAAGAACAGTTGATAACAGATGCTGCTGGTGTTAATGCCCCTGTCAGATTAGCTTGGAGCATAGTTAATTTCAACAGGTGTATTCATGGCAAAACCAGAGATGTTAAGTTTCTTGTTCACCTTGTCAATTTGGAGGATATTTTTCAGGACCCTTGTGGGACCTTGCAGCCTGTGTTGTAGTAACGGTAGGATCATCTGTTACACTTCATGGTGGATTGATGCAAAAGAAAGACTTCACTGTTTTTTTGCATAGTGTTGGAGACATGGTGGCTTGAATTGTTCATAGGGTGAGCGTTTGACAGGCCATCTTGGAGACTTTGTGCTTTTTGGCATGGGATGCTCTGGACTCTCTTGTTCCAACTGAAATTGTATGTAGTTGAATTGATCCTGATCCCAAGGCTCTGGAAAAAGCATTGCCCCTCCAAAGATGCTGCCAGTAGTAGCAATTTTTGCCTTTGAATAGATTAGCAACTTGAACATTTCTGTTACTTTTAAAAAATAATGCATTTAAATTTAGAGTGGCTGGATAGAGATGCGTCTGTGCCAAAGGTACAAGCTGCTCCTGCCCTTCGTTAGCCCGCAGGCCACCCTTGGGCAAAGTGTAGCACCTGCTTAGTCCCAACCCCGATCAGGGTGACATGACGCCACGGGAGCAGGTGGTGCCCATCACAAGTCCTGGTTATGCGACCACTGAAACCAGGCAGACAATCTCTGAAGAGTATTGATGTTGGCTGGGGTTACCTGTCTTGTGAAGACACCGTCCAGAAGAAGGCAATGACAAACCACTTCTTTAGAAACATTTGCCAGAAACAGTTGTGGATATGGAAAGACCATAATGATACATGCAAATTGTTCGTTAGTGTAAGCTTTTTTTTCCAGTATTTTTCCTGATATTATTTTACCCCTCAACTCTTCAGATGGCTGTCTGTGTGGAATGCTGTAGAGTTACCCTGTCATTCTATAGTACCGTAGATTCCGGATTTTAAGCCGCTACTTTTTTCCCACATTTTGAACAGCTTTGAACTTTGCGGCCTTTAATACGGAGCGGCTAATACATGATTTTTTTCATGCCGCCTCGTAAACATTTTGCCTCATAACTGTAGACCAATAAAATTGATGAGTAGTTCACAGAGGTCCAATGAAATTGTACGATAAATCAAGCGCACTTTCACAATTAAATTATTGTAAATCAGTCATTTGTACTCACCCTCATCAACATGGAAAACACTCGAAGCATTGTGCTGCCTTATGGCAGTTATTTAGTTTATAATATTTTCGCTTAGTAATTCATTTTCTAGTTAAAGTTAGAAGAGTTTTAACTATATTTGTTTTCTGTACTACATCGCGGGATGCTATGACGTCACACCTGGTTTCGCGGTGTCTTGTGGGAAAAATGCCGTTTGCGATAAACGGGACGGCGGAGCGAAAACGCTGCTTTTAAGTTAAAGGCGATCAATAACTTTTCCTGGTAGGCTGCAGTATATATATTTTTTACCAGTCGTTAGGAGATATTGGAATGTTGTTCAGTAAAGAAGTATACGCAACGTATATTTAAAAGTAGCCGCGTTACGGGCACGGTTCGAAAAAAAGCATTTGCAATATGTATTTGTTTTTGTTACCATATGGATTTAATTAAAAGTTAAAAAATCCTCACGTGTAATATCTTTCTGTGTAAATATCTCATATTACAACGTGGGACACCTGCGGCCGAAAATCTGGTGCGGCCTAAAATCCGGTGCGGCCTTTACAATTAAAAAATTGATTTTATTTCTAAAATTAGAGCCAGCGGCTTTTAATCAGGTGCGCTCTGTAGTCCGGAATCTACGGTAATATTGTAAAGGGTACAGTGGAAAGAAAGGGGGCTAGTGGATCATGGATCAAGTGGATCATGTTCTCCAAAGGGCTGTCTTTTGGCGGGTCCTCGGGTGTGTGTAGGGGCCGATCCTGGTACAGGGTGGGCAAGAGTAAGTAGTGGCTGTCATCAGTGGTTGGTTGGTTTGTCCCTCCTTTCACAGCTGCCCCTTGTTCTCTACAGCACAGTGGTGGCCCTGGGATTTACTGGTGAGAAGTAATCACTGAAAGTGTGACAGATGATTTCAATAAACATTGTACATATTGGCTGCACACTTTCTGTTGGCAGATCTGTAGTTCAGAAATTTCGTCATAGAACTTTCCAGCTTGAAAATGGGCCCTTTGGCCCAATCTGCCCCTACTGACCAAGGTGCCTGTCTGAGCTGTTCCCATTTGTCTGTGTTTGGCCCATACCCAATTTGCCTATCCATTTTGCTGTCTCAATATCTTTAACCATTTATAATTCAGTATCTGGTTTATTATCACTGACATTATATTGTGTATTTTGTTGTTTTGCAGCAGCAGTACAGTGCAATAAATAAACTCTGTAAGTTACAATTTAAAAGTGCAAAAAGGTAACATGGTGTTCCTGGGTACTTGATCTGTTCAGAAATCTAATGGATGAGGGAAAAATAGCTGCTCCTAAAACGCTGTGTATCCCTTCAGGCTCCTGTACCATGTCCCTGATAGTGAGGGCCTTGCTTTTACCACTTCTACTAGCAGCTCATTCCACGTGCTCACCAACCCTGTGTGTCCATCACCCCTCATCCTCTTGAAAATTTTCCCTTTGCGCCGTGTGTTCATTGCTTTTACAGCTACAGGCATTTTGGGATCCTGATGTAAATGTTAGGTGTTGCTATAAGCATCTCAATTTTCAAATGGGGAATTCCTCCTGCTTTAGAGCAAGGATTCTTGCCAAGGCTCACAATGGCTTATTTAAAAGAATGTAGTTTTGATTTTTTAACTGCCACTCAGTTACAATTTGAGTTGAGTGTTTTAAGTAAATTTAAGAATGGAAGGGATGGTGGAAATGCACAATAAATTTGGCTAGAGTTGCCAGGAGACAGCATACTGTATTGTTGTCCATTACACCACCAGAGTCCTCCACCTCTGGCAGTGTTCAGGGCTTCCTTCATGTCTGTGCTTCCTTCTGGTTTTCACAACTGGCAGTCATGTAAGTCCCAGGCGGCGACTTAGAAATGCCGTCACACTCAGATGTCAAATTGCTGTGTCCGTAGCAATTTTATTTTACCAGACAGGGTTTTTAACCCTGAGCTGAACCCCTGAACCTGGAGGCCTGGTGGACCACTCTTAGTCTGGCCTCTCCCCTTTGACCTGTTGACATGGGTGACCCACCAAAACTCAGAGCCTGACTCCAGCCAGCAAGGCTCTCTGGGTCTTTGAGGCATGCAAGCCTCCAAACCCTGTGACAAGGTTGTGGTCCTCTTGGAGTAAAATACTGTATGCACAACATAGTTTTTATTTCCTTTTCAGATTGTTGCTTCACTGTCCTCCATGGAGCTTGTACAGAAAAAAAATTACTCTTGGGGTCAGAATTAAATCAAATTGCTGAAGTATATACATTTTGTCCATGGTAATTTTAGTTGATACTGTGGGGCAATAAGATTTTGATTATACTATCACTACCTTGATTTGGGTTGTCAGTGCAGCAGAGTCCCTATCCACACCCTCACCCTCTGAGGACGTGAGAACAGTCATCTCCAGCGTGCAGCACCTCCGTTCGTCATCTGTGAGGCATTTTCTGAGTGGCTACAGTAGCCGTGGTCAGCTTCTTGTGCTAATCCCTTGGCCTTCACTTCCCCTAAGTTAATGCACTTCAACCTGTGACATCCCCTCCCCCCCCCCCCCCCCCCCCAAAAACTCCACCACCTTTCTTCCATGAACGTTGATTCTCATTCTGTCGTCTTCCCTGGTATACCGCTAAACCCTTTCCTAATCTGCCATCCAGATTACTGGGGCAATGCAGTGGCAAAGCAATTAGCATCACTCATTACTGTACCAACTTTTTGAAATTCAGTTTCCTCTGGCTGTAAGGAGTTTGTCCAGTTTTCCCGTGACCTTGCGGGTTTACTTCAGGCGTGCTGATGTCCTCCCACATTTGAGGGGTGTATGGGTTAGTTGTGGATATGCTTTATTGGTGGCAGAGACAAGGTGATAGTTACAGGCTGTCCCTAGCACGTCCACAGACAGTGTTGGTTGCTGATGCTAAAGCAATGCATTGCACTGTTTCAGTGTACATGTGACAAATCTAATCTTTATCTTTGTCAGTCCATCCTAGGGTCTAATGTTACCCTTTATGCTTAAACAATGCTAGTGGGGCACTTTGTTGTAGCCATTTAAAATCGGCTTAATGTGAGAGAAAATTGACCCAAAGGGTATGTCACTACACAATTGTATCATGTATGTGCTTGCCTTTTATTCTAATTCAGTCAGTTGCACTGGTCTTGTATCTACATTCCAACTTTAACTCTCCAAATGTAAAGTTCTTAGTTGACTGGTGCCTCTATTGGCCTCAGATGCCAGAAAAAAAGTTTGTGGAGTCGCAGGGAATTGTAGTGCCTATGTTTGTCCTTTCTGGAATGCTAGCTATTAAATATAAATGCTTTTGAGTCAAATGCTCTTATTGGTTCTGGATGACTTTTGATATATTACTTCTCTAGTAAATGGCTCCCAAACAACTGTATCAAGGAGCTAAGCTATAGAATTCAAAAATCATGTGCCAAGGCTGTATTTGGGGTTGGTGCTGTCGTTTTTGGGAGGTGATGTATGGGCTGATTATTTGGATTAACATTATTGTATCCTTTTATGGTTGTCTATATTGAAATGTGTGCATCATAGTTCATAGTGCCTTCTAATATCTTAGATGCTTTGTAGCAATGGATCGTGTGAAGTTTAAGTTTCAGATTTACTGGGTGGTTGAGAATGAAGTGTTTAATCTATTAAAATTAGTATTGCCTGTTGGAATAGCATTCCAAGAAAAGCAGCTGGGGAGTTCTTGCTGCACGTACAAGGAGTTGACCACTTGTCAAAACTCATTTTCCAAGCAATCTTGTATGTTTCTAGAGATGCAGTGTGGAACAAGCCTCCCAGCCCAATGAGCTGCAGCACCCAGCAACTCACCTATTTAACCCTAGCCTAATCACGGGGCACTTTACAATGACCAATTAATCTTTTAACCCATTTATCTTTGGACTGTTGGAGGAAAACCAGAGCACCCAGAGGAAACCCACAGGGAAAGAATGAATAAACTTCCTTACAAAGGATGCTGGAATTGAACTCCCAACACCCCAAGCTGTAATAGCATTGTGCTAACTCCTGCACTACCATGGTGCCTAAAGAATAGATGATCATTGAACCACAATCTAAGTGGTGCAAGAATGGTGAAAATGTAGGATGTGTATCATACCTGTTTATACCTTTGCCTCTACTGCTTTGGCCACAGTAGTTACTGGAGAATAGTTCACACTGTTCACACTACTCCGAAGGATTGGTGTGTCTGTCAAATGCTGACTTGCTCCCAATATATAATATGCATTCACACTGTCATGCCAACTTGATTGCTTCCTTACTAAGAATACTCTTTGCTGGTATTGCAAACAGGGCAAGTCTGTCCTTCTGACTTTCTACAGTGCTGTCTTTGGTAATGCTTTATAGAAACATAGAAAACCTACAGCACAATACAGGCCCTTCGGCCCACAAAGTTGTGCCAAACATGTCCCTACCTTAGAAATTATTAGGCTTACCCATAGCCCTCTATTTTTCTAAGCTCCATGTAACATTTATTTTGACTTTGAATTGTGAATTTTACAATATTGGCTCCAAGCGTGCATATAAACTATTTTTAAGATAATATTTGGTGTGCAAATTGCATTGGAATGCAGACTATATTAAATTGAACTCCTACTATATAGATTCTCAAGTTGCTACTGATTGCATAATTGTGATTTTTTTTCTCTTTCAGAGAATTTGTCAGCATGTTTTGGCATTGTGGTGATTAAAGCAATGTGAGGTATGCTAGTTTATTGCATTATACAAGTTTTTTAAATTGCTGACCATGGAATGTTCTAATTGGGAAACTGTAAACGGAGTGTTTTCTTGGGGTAATCATGATTCTGATTGATACAGTAAAGGTCAAGTGGTCATTCTTTCAATGATTAATAACCAAGGATTGAAATGTCTCATACCAGAAGACCTGCATTTAAAATGAGGGAGGGGGTGATTTCAAATGAGAGGGGGGGGACATTTTTTTTTGTTGGGGGGAGAGGGTGATGGGTGCCTGGAACGTATTGTCTGGGGTGCTGGTAGTGGCAGAAACATTAGGGACTTTTAAGGAATGTTTCGATAGGCACATAAATGTGAAGAAAATGGAAGGATATGGATATTGGAAGATAGCAATTGGATTACTAATTTAATTACAACATTGTGGGCTGAAGGCCTGTTTCTGTGTTTTATTGTTCTATGTTCTGAGCCTTGTAGTGCAAAGGAATGGATTAGGATTCAAGTTTAAAGAATTTTTCTAAATAATCTTGTAAATGAATGCATTGTAATCTAACTTCTGAAGACATTCTAGAAGCTACACTTGTTAGGGGTGGCTTTAGGGATAGTAAACACCAGTTATCATTAAAATTCTGAATTCTGCAATTCCTTAGAAGGTTTTAAATGTAAGCTCACTTTGTAAGGGAGAGAACTCCTTGGTATTTTTCTGTTCTAATGTCTGTAATGAGGGATTTAATTACAAAAAAATAAGATTTCAGCAAATACAGCATGGATTTATGAAATGACTTGTGTTTGAAAAATCCACGGAGTTCTTTTGAATATACCCTTACAGCATGTTTAACAGGAACCAGTCAGGGTGCACTTGGGTTTCATAACTTTAAGGTCCTAAGCTGAAGGTTAATCAACAGAGTAGGTGAAGAGTTATTTGACACTGAGAAATGCCTATTGCATAAGTCAGAGTGTAAATAAGTGAGTCTTTCTTAGATGGGCAACCTTTATGAAATGGGTTACTGCAGGAGTCTATGCTTGGAGCCCCGGCTATTTGTTATTTTCATCAATAATTTGACATTTGGTCTCTTTTGCCATATTTCCTAGTTTGACTGAATATTACCTATACAACTTGTCCCACAATCAACATCTGTTTGATACGTCTTTTTAATTTGCTTTTGTACTTCAGGAAGTAAGGATACATATCCACCATCACCTGGTGCTTTGACCAATTTGAGAAAGTTTGAGGTTGAGGAGATCAAAAGTCCTGGTTGAAAAGTTTGGTTGTTTGACTTTTTGCTCTTGACGTTTAACCATGGGGCAAAGAGTTGCCGTTGGACTCAAGACTGTGGATGTGCGGGATCCTTACCGGCCTCTTCGGCATGAGCAGCAGGGACTTGACTATTGTAAGCCAGCTCGACTGGACATGTTATTGGACATGCCTCCAGTTTCTTGTGATGTCCAGCTATTGCACTCATGGAACAATGATGACCGATCACTGAATGTATTTGTAAAAGAAGATGATAAGTTAATATTTCACCGGCATCCTGTGGCGCAGAGTACTGACGGTATCCGAGGCAAAGTTGGATACACCAGAGGACTACATGTGTGGGAGATTACTTGGGCAATGAGACAACGGGGGACACATGCAGTAGTTGGTGTTGCTACAATAGATGCTCCTTTGCATTCTGTAGGTTACACAGCACTTGTTGGAAGTAATTGTGAATCTTGGGGTTGGGACCTTGGACGCAACAAATTATACTTTGACGGCAAAAATCAGCCGAGCCAGACTTATCCAGCGTTCTTGGAGCCCCATGAGACCTTTATTGTGCCTGATGCATTCCTGGTAGTTTTGGACATGGATGAAGGAACCTTGAGTTACATGGTGGATGGACATTATCTGGGAGTAGCATATAGAGGACTTAAAGGAAAAAAACTTTACCCCATTGTAAGTGCCGTCTGGGGTCACTGTGAAATCCGACTGCGCTACATTAACGGACTTGAACGTAAGTAATAATTTATTATTAGACCCTTTTGTTTACAGCTTTCCTCATGAAAGGTAAGTTTTTAAAAATGTTTATAATCTGATTTCCAAATATTCTGCCACATCACAAATGCAAATTTCTCAAATCAAATTACATACATCACCATATCCAGCCCTGATTTATTTTCTCATGGGAATTCACAGCAAATACAAAAAAAACTATAGAATCTATGAAGGATCACACCCAACAAGACGGGCAGACAATGTCCAAAAGACGCCAACTTGTGCAAATCCAAAAATAAATGAGCAATAAGTATTGAGAGCATGAGATGAAAAGTCCGTGAAAGTGAGTCCACAGGTTATAGGAATAGTTCAGTGATTCATTCAGGTAAGTTATCCCTCTGATACAAGAGCCTGATAGTTAATGTTAATAACTGTTCCTGACCCTGGTGGTGTGGGTTTTGAGGCTCCTGTGCTTTCCTGATGGCAGCAGCGAGAGAACAGGGCTCTTTTTAATACAATGTAAATACAATTGCAAATTCAATTTTAAATGAGACTGAGTAGATGTGCAATCAGACATACTTTGAGTGATTAAATTTTTTTCTAATATGGCCAGTTTTACTTGGTCAACAGGCAATGTGGTAAGTCTCCAACACCACTTTATTATTATTATTAAATCATCTGGGTGGAAGCTGGATGTTAGGTTTGTTTTGATTCTACGGGTTGGGTTTTTAATTACAGCCTGGTTTGAATGAAGTATCTCTATTCTGAGCAACACACATAAAGGAGGAACTCAGCAGATCAGGCAGCTTCTATGGAGAAGGGAGAAAAGGATTTGACATTTTTGAGCTGAGACCTACTATTCTAGGAACTTGTAGGATATGGTACTTTTAATATAGCCTATCCAGAAAATACATACAATAAGTAATCAAAATGTCACCAGCATTCAGAGAGGTGGTGTCCATGTAGATTAAACATAGAAAACAGAATAGTACAGCACAGGAACAGGCCCTTCAGTCCACAAAATTGTGCCGAACCAATTAAATTAGTAATCAAATGGCCAATTAAACTAATCCCTTCTGCCTATGCAGTGTCCATGTCCTTCCATTTTCCTCGTATGCCTGTCTAAACATCTCTTAAGTCTGTAATGTATCTGCCTCAAGTAATAGTGGACCTTGGTTTCATTTTCTTTCTTCTCCCACGAGTTTTGAAGTGCACAATGACCTGATTCTGGAGGCAGCAACATTCTTCCAAAACCTTGCTGAGATAAAGTTTCTTTCCTGCTGTGAGTTTGAAAGTATAGAAAGCAGAATCTATAGATGGCCCCAACCACATGCTTCTGGTTATTTTGATGGTATATTTTGGCAGCTTTTGTTAAAAGCTTAAGCACTTCAAAGATGAAAGTTGCTCACCTGTAGGAAGGTGAAATAGATTCTGCTGCGTGCACACACTCCCTGTGGCCACTTGATTAGGTACAGAGTAGAACCCAGTGTGGTCTTCTGCTGTTGTTGCCCATCCACTTGAAAGTTTGACATGCATGTTCAGAGTGGCTCCTCTGGACACCACTGTTGTAGCATGTGGTTATTTGAGTTACAGTCTCCTTTTCTGTCAGCTTGAACCAGTCTGGCCATTCTCCTCTGACCTTCCTCATTAACAAGGTGTTTAGGTACACAGAACTGCCACTCACTGGATGTTTTTTGTTTTTCACACCATTCTCTAAACTCTAGAGATTGTTGTGTGTGAAAATCCCAGGAAATCAGCAGTTTCTCAGATAATCAAACTACCCCGTGTGGCACCAATAATCATTCAACAGTCCAAGTCACTTAGATCAATTTCTTCCCCATTCTGATGTTTGATCTTGAACGACAGAACCTCTTGACCATGTCTATGTGCTTTCATGCATTGCGTTGCTGCCACATGATTGGTTGAGATATTCAGCACACATGCTCATTGATGCAAAAGAAGTGGTCACTGTATAGTTGCTTGAATTGAGCAATGATAAAGTAACTATTCAACACATTTAAGAATCAACTGTTTCTCTGGAGTATACTTAAACATAACAAGTTGACATCAGGGATGTAAGAACAGATTATGGGGAAAGGTTTAATCATTTGTTTTATCATTTCATCAGTTCTGGCCATTTCATTATGGGAGAGATGTGGAAACTTCAGAGGGTGTAGAGGGGATTTACCAGGATGTTGCTTGCATTAGAGAGGATGTCTTATGGCGATGGGTTGAGTGAGAGTTGCTCTCTTTGGAGTGAAGGAGAATGAGAGGTGATTTGATAGAGGTGTACAAGATGAAGGGCATAGGAGAAGTGACAGCCAGAGATTTTTTCCCAGGGTGGAAATGGTTAATATGAGAAGTGATTGGAGGGAAGTATAAGGAGCATGTCAGGGATAGTGTTTTTTTTTTAAGAGTGGTGGGTGTATGAAACACCCTGTCAGGACTGGTAGTAGAAGCTGACACATTAGGAACACTTAAGAAATTCTTATGTAGGCACATAGAAAAATGGAGGATATGTAAGAGGGAATTGTTAGATTAATCTTCAAGTAGATTTAAAAACCCTGCACAATTTTGTGTGCCTGTACTGTGTTGTACTGCGCTGTTCTGTTTTCTAAACCTTTTCCCTCCATTTCATTTCCTTTTTAAGGGTGTGTCAGAGCACTTGTTTCAGCAGTTGATGATGGTTACCAGTAGTGGAGTAGTGTTAAAATGGGCAATTAGCAGTCTGGAATTAAAGCTCTGATCAGTTTGTAGAACTGGAGGGGATCTGCCAAGGGGAAGATTTGGTGGGATTTAAACGTCCAGTTTGTGGCAGGATTGTGGAGATTAGGGAAGTAGACTTTCAGCAGACCTTGGGTAGGGGGTCAGCAGACTGGTCTAAATGTGGAGTGTTTGATGCATAGATTTGTCCCTGAAACCTGCAACAGTGGACAGTTTGTGGACTGTACGCAAACACTCCAGAACTGTAAATAGGTGATTTATTCAGTTCTACTTTATATCCTGAGTTCAATTATCCTTTGCCCTTGGATCTTGCTGGAGAAAAATCAAAAATGTATTGGTGCATTCATCTGGATGTGGAGACCAGTGTGAAGTTCACCATTTATTGGTAAATTAAAGCTTTTATCTTTTGAGCTTAGTTGCCATCGGGTCTCTGCTGATCCTTGTAGTTGACTATCTGAAAAAGCTTCGTAATCAGATAGAGGAAATTCAAATGCTTTACATGCTGGTCAAAAAGTTGCAGTCAAGGTTTCCCCAAATGTTACAAAGCTCCAAAACAAGATGTATGTTTAGACTGTTTAAATTGCCAAAAAGGGCTAGTGTGGTTTATTTTGAACTTTGAATTTTGGGCAATTTTTGAACCCTTGGGCAAGATGTAGTACCAACTTAGCCACTCCCCCTTCCCCATGATGGAATGACAAAAGGCTTGATGGGCTGAATAGCCTAATTCTGCTTCTGTCTAATGGCCTCTTTTCAGTCAGGGATCCCTTGCTGTTCATATGACTGAGGCAAGTGGGTGAAACTGGTGCGAATGATTTGAAAATGCAAAACAATTTAAAATGGTACATCTTTTAACTGCAAGTAAAAGGCAAGTGTTCTCAAGATGCAAGTTTAAAGTCAGGATGGTAGCCCCAGTTGTGACTTCTACATAGAACAGAAATATTTCTAACAAAAAGCCTGAAGGCTACATACACACTCAAGCCAATGAGGACAATAGGAAACTAGGCATGGACAACACTTACACCAGCAATGGTGGGACAGGTAAAGTAAGGATAAATCAAAGTCAAAGTAAATTTATTATCAAAGTGCACATAGTATGTCACTATGTACTACTTTGATATTAGTTTTCTTGTAGGCATTTACTGGAAAATAAAGAAATGCAATAAAATTTATGAAAAGCCATTAAGACTGACACAACCAAATTGGACACAAAAATTGGACAATTTTTTAAAAAACAATGAATACTACTAAAAACATACTCTAAGCAATACTGAGAACATGACTTGTAGAGTCCTTGAAGTGTGTCTGTAGATGGTGGAAACAGTTCCGTGTTGGAGTGAAGATATCCATGCTGGTTCAGGAGCTTAATTGTTGTAGAGTAACTGGTCATTACATTAACTTTTCCGTACAGCAACAAGTTTAATTTCAGATAAAGATTTATTCTGAAAATGCATGAGCATGAAGATTTGGTCAAGGAACTGGACAAGGTTTTGACAGTTTTCAAGCAGAACAACTACTAGACCATAGGACATAGGAGCTGAATTAGGTCATTCAGCCCATAGAGTAGGCTTTGCTATTCCATTATGGCTGATTTATTGTCCCTCTCAACCCCATTCTTCTGCCTTCTCCCTGTAATCAAGAACCCATCAACCTCCCTTTTAATGTACCCAATGATTTGTCCTTCACAGCAGTTGTCGCAGTAATTTCCAGATTCACCATCCTCTGAAGAAATAAATTCCTTTTCATCTCTATTCTAAAGGGATGTCCTTGTTTTCTGAGGCTGTGTCCTCTGGTCCTAAACTCTCTCACATCCTCTCTGTTTAGGCCTTTCAATATCCAATAGATTTCAATGTGATTCCCTTCTCCCCCACCACCTCCCATTCTTAACTCCAGCGAGTACAGGTCCAGAGACGTCAAATGTCCTCATGTTAATCCTTTCATTCCCAGGATTGTTAACTCCAGTTAATTAATAGTTGCAATTAACTTCACTGATCTACCACTTGCAAAGTTCAGCATTGAAAATTGAACCTAGATTAGGAAGATTTTCAGCCTGGTCACTTAAATTTTGTTAGACATGCTATTGGGAAGTATGTAGAAACTTTCAAAGAGACCAGAAGTATTACAGATTGTCTGTATTCAAGGCATATTGAAAACTTGTGTACTTTGATGCAAGTGCTTTGAAAAAGAATTAGATTAAGGATTTTTTTTGAAGATTAGGCAGTGACTGGAATGGCAACTGTTGTTAAAGTGGACTGTGGTGATAACAATATGGTTTGAGCTGTGTGGAATGTATTCTGCATATAACACATTTCAAACAACACCTCCAACATGAAGTATCCTAAAACTCCTCAAAGATTTAATTTAACACCAAGCCACAGAAGAAGCGAAAAATAAAATCCTGAACACGAGATCCTGCAGGTGCTAGAAATCTAGAGTTACACATAGAAAGTGCTCAAGGAACTCAGCAGGTCAGGCAACATCTATAGAAAGAAATGACAATCCAACTGAAATTCTGGGCTGACGTGCTTCATCAGGACTTGCAATCCTAGGCAAGCAGCTTTCAAAAGCGAAATCTTTTGGTTCAGGGTGGGAGATCCAGACTGTGAGGCAAAGCTGTGAAACGTACAGTTCCATGTGGCCAATGACGGTGTTTCAGTTTTAATTGTTTTGCTGAAGCTAGCAGTGCAGTTGTATAGTGTACAAGCTGCTAGGTTAAATTTAGAGGATAAGCGGTGTATAGGGTGATAAGAGCCATTGATAGTGGACAGCCAGTGCCTTTTTCCCAGGGTAGAACTGGCAAATACGAGGGGACATAATTTTAAGGTGATTGGAGGAAAGTATAGGGGGATGTTAGAGGTAAGGTTTTTAGAGGTGGGTGCACTGAACACCCTGCCAAGGGTGGTGGTAGAGGCAGATACATTAAGGACATTTAAGAGACTCTGAGGCACATGGATGATAGAATATTGGAGGGCTGTTTGGGAGGAAAGGGTTAAATTGATCTTGGAGTAGGTTAAAAGCTTCACACGGCATGGTGGGCCAAAGGGCCTGTACTGAACCATACTACTCTAAGATCCAAGTTTGGTACAGTTAAAATTAAGGTTCTCGTTCACTTTTGGAGCTTGATTTTTTTTTAAAAAAACAAAGCTATTTCTGCTTGAGGCAGGATAGATCATTTATCTTACAGTGACTAAAGCAAGGTTGTTAATACTAATGAGAATTAACCATAATGATGGGGCCAAAGAAAAAAGCTGTTCTCAATTCCTCTTTGAATGGGAGGATGGTTTAATTTCCAGCACTTCTGTATTTTTAATTGTGACATCAACTCTAGGTGCAATATTGAGGCATTTGTTGGCAGGCAAACATTCTGACTAGATACAAAGTTCCTAACCGTTTTTATACCATGGACCCTCTACCATTAACAGAGGGGTCTACAGACCCCTGGTTGGGAACCCCTGATCTAGGTTATATAAACCAATGCAACTTCTCCATGGTGTTCATGATTAATTTCTTTTTGAATGACCTGAAGTTGTTTGAAAGCCTATAGATTTGCTGGAACAATCCTGTTTAGGTGGCATCGGCAAATATTAGACAGACAATAGTAATGTTCCCTGTAAATTATGAAATCTATATACCACTGTAATTAGTGTATAGTGATTGTCCTGTAAACAATAGTATGTGATGACATCCAGTGTTGATGGCAAGTTGGAGGAAAAGCAGGGCATGGCATCATCTACTGGCCTGAGCTCCTTCTCTGTCCTCACCACTTTTTTCTGGCTTCTTCTCCCTTCCTTTCCAGTCCTGATGAAGGGTCTCAGCCTGAAACACCTTCAATTGTTTATTCCCCTCCATAGATGCTGCTTGACCTGAGTTCCTCCAGCATTTGCATGCTGCTCTGGATTTCGAGCACCTGCAGAATCTCTGGTGTTCCTAATGTTTGGTTCATCCAGTACCCCAGTTTGAGTTGGTATCACCACGTTGTCAGGATATAAACCGCTTGGCCCAAAGCATCAACCACTTATTCATTTTCATAGATGCTGTCTGACCTGCTGAGTTCCTCCAGCACTTTGTGTATGTTACTCTCTGGATTTCCAACTTCTGCAGAATTCAGTGTTAATGAAAGACTGTTCTGACTGTTCATTAGGATCGGGGTTGCTATCGTATAACCTGGTTGTCTGCAGCAGCACAAAATGTAAGAACAAGAGTAATCTTTACTCTGGTCAGTGTGATAGTTCTCAGTTCTGGATTTGTTGATATCAAACTTTAATGATGAATATGACCAGGTCTTGACTACTGTAACTATTATTCAAACAACAACATACACAAAATGCTGGTGGAACACAGCAGGCCAGGCAGCATCTATAGGGAGAAGCGCTGTCGACGTTTCAGGCCGAGACCCTTCGTCAGGACTAACCGAAAGGAAAGAAAGTAAGAGATTTGAAAGTAGGAGGGGGAGGGGGAAATGCAAAATGATAGGAGAAGACCGGAGGGGGTGGGATGAAGCTAAGAGCTGGAAAGGTGATTGGCGAAAGTGATACAGAGCTGGAGAAGGGAAAGGATCATGGGATGGGAGGCCTCAGGAGAAAGAAAGGAGAGTGGGGGGAGCACCAGAGGGAGATGGAGAACAGGCAAACAACTAAATAAGTCAGGGATAGAGTAAGAAGGGGAGGAGGGGCATTAACGGAAGTTAGAGAAGTCAATGTTCATGCCATCAGGTTGGAGGCTACCCAGCCGGTATATAAGGTGTTGTTCCTCCAACCTGAGTTTGGATTCATTTTAACAATAGAGGAGGCCATGGATAGACATATCAGAATGGGAATGGGACGTGGAATTAAAATGTGTGGCCACTGGGAGATCCTGTTTTTTCTGGCGGACCAAGCGTAGGTGTTCAGCGGAATGGTCTCCCAGTCTGCCTCCCTCACCACCAGTCTGTGTCGGGTCTCACCAATATATAAAAGGCCACACCGGGAGCACCGGACGCAGTATACCACACCGGCCGACTCACAGGTGAAGTGTCACCTCACCTGGAAGGACTGTCTGGGGCCCTGAATGGTGGTGAGGGAGGAAGTGTAAGGGCAGGTGTAGCACTTGTTCCGTTTACACTTCCTTGTTCCGTTTACAAGGATAAGTGCCAGGAGGGAGATCGGTGGGAAGGGATGGGGGGACGAGTGGACAAGGGAGTCGCGTAGGGAGCGATCCCTACGAAAAGCAGAAAGAGTGGGGGAGGGAAAAATGTGTTTGGTAGTGGGATCCCGTTGGAGGTGGCGGAAGTTATGGAGAATTATACGTTGGACCTGGAGGCTGGTGGGGTGGTAGGTAAGGACAAGGGGAACCCTATCCAGAGTGGGGTGGCGGGTGGATGGGGTGAGGGCAGATGTGCGGGAAATGGGAGAGATGCGTTTGAGAGCAGAGTCGATGGTGGACGAAGGGAAGCCCCTTTGTTTAAAAAAGGAAGACATCTCCTTCGTCCAGAAAAGAAAAGCCTCATCCTGAGAGCAGATGCGGCGGAGACAGAGGAATTGTGAGAAGGGGATAGCCTTTTTGCAAGAGACAGGGTGGGAAGAGGAATAGTCCAGGTAGCTGTGAGAGTCTGTAGGCTTATAGTAGATATCAGTAGATAGGCTGTCTCCAGAGATGGAGACAGAAAGGTCAAGAAAGGGGAGGGAGTTGTCGGAAATGGACCAGGTAAATTTGAGGGCAAGGTGAAAGTTGGGGGCAAAGTTAATGAAGTCGACGAGCTCAGCATGCGTGCAAGAGGCAGCGCCAATGCAGTGGTCTCACTACCAGCCAAGCCAAGCTGTAGTGGCCAATTCTAGGCAAACCAATTGCCACTGCTGGTGAATCCCACGGATTTGTTCTACTTGCATGATGCATCCTCAGCTCCAAAAATGATTGCTTCAGAAGTCGAAGATGTGCATTCGATTTGTTATTAACAATTAGTAAATATACAATCTTGAAGTGATGAAACTTGAGCATACCCAAGTGTAAGTTGAGTGTAATTCAGCATTCAACAAAAGATATGGCCTCAGTCAGCCCTCAGCTGCATACTGTACAGAACAAAACACCAATACGTAACTTTTCCCTTCACATTTGCCACTCCCCAACTCATGTGACTTGTTACCATAATAAATATGCAACACAGAAATACAGAGCAGATAGAGAACAGATACCTGTCTCCTACACAGGTCTTGGTGTTTGTTGATGAGTTCTGGCAGTGAGACATTCTGCCCAGATGGTCTGGACAGTCCACTTGGGTAACCACCCCACTGAGCCCTTCTGCCACGGGGTCTGCCGTATGTTCTGTGCTGGCCACTGCCTGATGGATTTGTCATCAAAGGTGTTGGTTTGGAAGAACTTTTCCATGAATGACAGGTAATGTGGTAGCTGACTGCAGAGCAACTGGGCCGATCTCATCAGTCAACATTGGGGACAGGTAGCTCCTCACACATGGTGGCACTTGGTACCCATGTACTTTGGTTCCACACACAGTCTGATGCAGCTGCACACGACTGGTCATAAGGATGAGGGGTGACATTGGGTACAATATTGTTCCCCTTGTCCAAAGGTGTGTGCTTCGTAACTTGCTCCATCATGGATCCCCAGATGAACCTGAATGTGGCCAGGTGATTTCTGAGATGGGGTGCAGGGGACAGGCCACATCTGCTCCAGGTACAGCAACCCCGATGAGTTCAAATTCTTCCTTGTTACTGAGAGTGAGCAACTCCCCACAGCCCCAGTTTCTATTCTAATCTTCTGCTGGTGGCGCAGTGACATCAGCGCCGGACTCCGGAGCGAAGGTTCCCAAGTTCGAATCCGGTTGGGCTGCTCCCAGATATGCTTTACATCCGTGCTGGGTTGAGTGTCGAGCTTTCAACTCGGCCTCGTAAAAAAAAACTGCTCTGTGTGTGGGGGACCATCACAGAATCTTTCCTCCAAGACAACCACTTGAAAAAAAATAAGTGGTCGCCAAGGCTCTGGCAGAGTATGGCACACAAAAAAAATCTCCTGCCAATTCCTGTTACTTGACTTGGCCCCTCTACGAGGTCTCCAGCACCTTCAGTAGGTGGAGGATAATGCGTCTTTTTTAAAACAAAATATTCTTTATTCAAAAATAAAATTATTTACAATGAACCATTCAATGACTTTCAATCCGTACAGACGTTTCCTCTACATTCCACACTTTCAGCCACTCACGTGGCACTATGTTGGTTCATCTTTAAACACCATTGTTGAGGGGTAAATTCCCTGCCACCCTACCTCTCCCACTCACGCGGGAGAAGAACCCTAGACTGTGATCCTTCCCCACCGGGCCCTTGCGGTGGCTGCATCAAGTTTCAGTGCATCCCTCAGCATGTGCTGGTAGACCAAGTTTCGGGCCAACCAAAGGCGTTTTTCACCGAGTTGATGATCTGCCAGCAGCACCGGATGTTAGTCTCTGTGTGTGTCGGATGGATGATACTGTGGTATGTTCATTTCTTCCTGGGTTTTCTCATACTCCAAATGTAATGCTGTATCCTCTGCACTGTTCCCTTCCCCCTGCCCCCTTTACATTGTCAGGACTAGGAATTTTCCAAGTCAGCGAGGATGTTATTTAATCTCTGCAGAAGACATTGTGCTCTCTCCCAGTGTAAAGATTGAAGGATGCTCAATGTGTTGCTGTGATGGAGCTCAGTCATTTTGTATTGGGTATCAGATATGCAAATTCTGTGGCCAGCCCACTAGAGCCAGCTGATTGTAATTACTGTTACTGGTAACGTTGCGCTGGGAAAGGTCCTGTAAAATGATTCGGCTATTTCTTTTGAATTTCCATACTGAATCACTCTGGATTTGCTGTTTTTTTAATACTTTGCATTGTTTGTAAGAGTTACAATCGTGATTAAGCTTTGATCCAACATGTCTGGTTTGGAACAGAGGGCAGTACAGTCCACAATGTTGTATCAAACCAATTAATAGGTAATCAAATGGTCAACTGTACTAATCTCTTCTGTCTACACAATGTTCTTATCCTTCCATTTTCCTCACATTCATGTTCCTATCTAACATCTCTTAAGAGTCCCAAATGTACCTACCTCAACCACTACCCCAGACAGAGCACCTATCACTCTGTGTGTTTTTTTTAAACTTAGCTCTCATCTTCTTTAAAATTGTCCCTCTCACCTTAAGTGTATGCCCTCTGGTATTAGATATTTCAACCCTTGAAAAAAGATAATCTCTACCTCTCATAATCTTAACCCTTTCTCAGATCTCTCCTCAGCCTCACCAGAGAAAACAACCCAACTTTGTCCAACCTCCCATTATAGCACTTGCCTCTATTCCAGGCAGCATCTGGTAAATCTCCTCTGCACCCTCTCCAAAACCTTCACATTTTTCCATTATGGGGTGACCTGCACTGTACACTCTAGATCCAGCCAGCCCTTTTGTACTGTGCTGCCCAGCAACCGGTAGACTAATCGCGGTTGTGGAAAGACCATACAAACTCCTCACAGACAGCAGTGGAAATTGAACCCAGGTCCCCTCTACTGTTGGATGTTGTGCTAACTAGTACACTACTGTGCTGCTCACAAGAATGCCCACAAGAAAATGAATGTTGGGGCTTTTATGGTGACATGTATGGACTTTGCACTGCCCAAAATAAATTTATTATCAAAGTACAAAAATCCACAAATTGACGGTGATTCAGACAGGAATTCAGAAGAAATGGTTGAATCATTTTATAGGACCTCACCCCGTTTATCATTTTTCCTGTTTAATTTTATTTCTGGTGGCATAAAGTATTAGATGCTTTATTTGAGATAATCTCTAGTCAGCAAGAATGCTTCGAGAGTCTGGTTTACGAAAGGACAAGGGATACCTTGGTGCAGGAGTTTTTGTACAATGTACAGTAAACTTAGAATGAGGAAGTTGGCAATATTTGCCATGGAGCAATCTGGCAGAAGGATTTATTTTGCAACATTTCCTGCTGCTGTATCGGTTGTTTATATAATTGCAGCTGTTTGTCACTCCTCATGCCTGCATATGGGTCTTGTGCAAGCCTGATTACTATAAAGGCTTGCAGAAATTGAAAATTTTCCTCCAGTTTTGAGGGCTGTTATGGTAATAATTGGACGTTTTAAGTGATTTTAAAGCTTTGTGATGAGAATGGATTCTGGAAATGAAAAGGTTAATGTATGAGGAATGTTTGGTGGCTCTGGGCCTCTACTTGCTGGAGTTTAGAAGAATGGTGGGGGAAGGGGGTGGAGAAGAGATCTTATTGAAACCTACTGAATACTGTAAGGCTTAGATAGAGTAGACATGGAGAAGGCTGTTCCCAATTTTGGAGCATCTTTCAGAATAGGACTTTTTCTGTTGAGACTGAGTGTTCTGGTCCAAGACTCCCACTATAGGAAACATCCCCTCCACATCCAGCCTATCTAGACTTTCAATATTTGTGATTTTTTTTCAATGATACCCCCACCCTCATTCTTCTCTATTGAGTACAGGTTCAGAGCCATCAAACACTCCTCAGATGAAGGATCTCAACCCAAATGTCAACTGCAACACTAATATAGTAACTGGCTGGGAAATGTTGCAGTTTTAAATATTGAAGTTATCTTTCCAGTAACTTTAATCAGAATTGGGTGCAACATAGCATTTGAAATAGCAGCAAATGTTGCTGATGTTTTAACTATTGGTGTTTATTGGATTAAATAAAACTATTCAAAACAAAAAGCTCTAAGATTTATAGCATGTGATTCAGAATTCCTGATGTCCAGCATCTGTCTTCCTCATTTCTCTGGGGCGGCACTACAGCATAGCAGTTAGCGCCTCACTAGTAACAGCACCAGTAACCAGGTTCGATTCCCGCCACTGTCTGTAAAGAATTTGTACCTTTTCCCCCATGACCGCGTGGGTTTCCTCCCACATTCCAAAGGTGTACAGGTTAGTATGTTAATTGGTCACGTGAGCGTAATTGGCTGGTGTGCTGTCTCTCGAAATAAATGTCTGGAAGGTGAGCCAGGGATTCAGAGTGCGAATGGGATGTACAGGCCGAGCCAGGATCCAGACTGGGTGTGTTGTGCAGCTGAGACTGGGTTTGTATACTCATGGTCAGGAATGTGGGATGGGATTTGTGGTCAGAGCCAGGGTCTGGAATTCTTTTATAGTTCCAGTTCACTATAAACTGGAGTTCAACATTATGCAACTGTGTAATATGTAGATTTTCCACTGAAGTGTTAGACAAACATCCAGTAGTCCAGAAAATCTGCTAGTCCAGCATTTCAAAGGAGTTTATTGGAGTTTCTGTTCACTACTTGTCACTTGGTCACACTACGGGATCAAAATCAGGTTTAATATCACTGATATATGTCACAAAAGTTCTTGTTTTGAGGGAGCAATACAGTGCAATGCTTAAAACTACTATAAATTGCTGTGTACTAAATTAAATGGAGTTCTTTATGGTTTTGGTGTTTAAAGCAACAAAAACAGTTTTGTTATTGCCCTTTGAGGCAAAGGTTTGTCTGAGAATGTCAGTCAGCTTTTCTTGGCAGGATATAATGTCCTAGAGAAAAGTGACTGGACTTCAGCTGTGGAACAGTCAATTTCTCCAAGGAGTACCATTGTCAGATTGGCTGCTGCACTAAAACAGCAACCTAGTCCTTGGAGGGCAATTGTAGTGGTGGGCCAAAATACACAGGTTTACATTATTCTATGAACACTGCTTGCACGTTTTCAGATTGTGTAAACTTGCCTTTGCATTCACGGGGGAAAAAATGGTAGAATCTGTCACAAGTAATCTTGAAATGCCCTAGGAACAAATGGTGGTTGGCCCTATTTGTTGGTTTGAATGGGTAATTATACTCTCATATGATTAGTGTGCTGTCAATTGTTATGCTCCTGACTGTTGTAAAAACCAAGCTGTCTGATTTCCAGTGCTGATGAAGATCTGAGCCGCACAGCACCCCCAACAAGCTACTGGTGGTGCTGTACTGCTCCTTTCCAGTTTTGTAAAACATTGTTATATGTGCAAGTTAATGGCTGATTTATTATCCCTCTCAACCCCACTCTCCTGCCTTCTCATATCCTTTGATGCCCTGACTAATCAAGAACCTGTCAACCTCTACTCAATGACTTGGCCTCCACAGCCATCTGTGGTAATGAATTCCACAGATTCACCACCCTCTGGCTAAAGAAATTCCTCCTCATCTCTGTTCTAAAGGGACGATTGTCTATTGACACTGTGCCCTCTGGTCCTAGACTTCCCCCACAATTGGAAACATCCTCCCCACTTCCACTCTATTCATGCCTTTCAATATTTGATAGGTTTTAATGAGATTTCCCCTCATTCTTGTGTCTACCAAACTTTTAGTGACTCTGCAGTTGTATTGTTATGATTAAATTATAATGTTTACTATGTGTGCAGGTGAGGTATGACGATCTGTTAGATTGGAGCTGGTCACTATACACCATCTTCCCTACAGCAGTTAAGTGAGGACCCAAAGCTTTCATGAAAGATTAAAGATTGGTTTTATTTGTCATATGTACATCCAAACATCAAAACATACAGTGAAATGTGTCGTATATCTCAAGTCATATCAGTGAGAGTTGTGCTGGGAGCAGCCCGTAGGTGTAGCCACACTTCCAGTGCCAACGTAACAAGCTAACAACTCTCTAACTGAAGCACTGGAGGAAACCCACACAGTCAAAGGGAGGCCATGCAAAACTTACAAACAGTAGCAGGGATCTATACCCAGGGCTGGGAGGTGTTGCTCTAACAGCTGTGCTACCGTCTTGCCCTTGTTGTCTGAGTAACATCGGGCAAGATGCTTTCAGGTGCAGCATCACTGTCAGCTATTTGGGGTGAGGTTTCATTTGAAGTTCTCAAAACTGATACATTTCCATTGGCGAGCTATCATACACTGATGGGTAACTGTATCGCAACCTGTTGAATTGAGGGTGCTACATATAAGTGGATGAGGATTTGATTATCCTCATTTGAATCTCTCTAAGTTCATGTCTGAGATGTGATCTGAAATGCAGTTTCCAATTTTATGGAAATTTGGACATTCCCATAAAAGCAGGCTACGCGGCATGTACTCACCAGTTCAGAATGTCTGTGGTGGGAATTGGTGACTATTTCAAGCCCATGATCTTGCATAATATTACTTTCCTGCATTGATGAATTTGGCATGTATCCCCAATCCCCAAAAGTAGGCACAAACCAAGTTTGAAACACTGCAAAACTCACCATTATTGGGAGCCAGAGAAGCCTGTGTCTCTAAGCACCACCATTTTAGAACAAGTATGAGATTTAACTGAGGTGCATAAAGTTGGAGTCCAGAAAAGAATGTGGAGGGTTCCATTTGCTAGATCCATAATGAGGGTGCATGGATGAAGTACTTAGTAGAATGTCAGACTGTAGCTGATCATACTCAGTGCCCACTTTATTAGGTATCTTCTGTATGTAATAAAGTGGCCACTGAGTATGCTTATGGTGTTCTTCCGCTGTAGCCCATCTACTTCAAGGTTCAATCTGTTGTACTTTCAGAGATGCTTTTTGCATATCACTCTTGTAGAGAGTGAGTGTGTGTGTGTTTTTTTTTGTTACTGCCACCTTCCTGTCAGCTTGAACCAGTCTGGCCATTTCCCTCAGACCGCTCATTAACAAGGCATTTTCATCCACAGATTCCTGTTCACTGAATTTTTTTGTTTTGTTTCTCGTACTATTCTCTAAAGTCTAGAAACTGAAAATCCAAGAAGATCAGCAGTTTCTAAGATACTCAAACCAACCCATCTGGCACCACAATCATTCCACAGTCAGTCACTCGGATCATATTTCTCTCTCCCATTCTAATGCTTGGTCTGAACAACAATTAAACCTCATTACCACTTATGTATTGAGTTGCTGCTGCATGATTGGCAGATTAGTTGTGCAGTACTGTGCAAAAGTCTTAGACACCCTAGATTTTTTTAATGGTTGCAGATGGTATAGCCTCCAAGAACTCTGATCTCAACATCGTCCAGGCTGTCTGGGATTATGTGGTGAGACAAGCAAGTGAGATGGCCAAAATCTGCAGAAGAACTGTGGCAAGTTCTCCAAGACGTTGGAACAACCTACTAGCCGATAATTATTATCTTTTTTCTCTCCTGTAAAACTGCATGACAAAGTACCAAAGAGAATTGATGCAGTTTTAAAGGAAAGAGAAGCTGCACCAAATATTAATTTGATTTTGTTTTACCGTTTACTGCTGTTTATAGTAATTTTTTGATATTTAGAAACTTATTTCATTATTTTTGAAAGCATCTTCGCTTTACAGAATTATTTTTACGTGCCTAAAACTTTTGCACAGTACTATACTCAATAGAGTGGCCACTTTAATACTTTGGAATAATGGTATTGAGTATCGTAAGAATATAATTATAAAACTGTCTGAAAAGTTATTGGGAATAGAAGTGTTTGTGAAGTGTCCTTGAAGAGCAGTGATCTTTAAGGTTTAGACAGCTGGGATGTGATTGGGACCTCCAGTCACTTGGTGGTATTGAAAAGGACTAATGATGGCTTTTTGTGCTTCAAACATTTTGTTCTTTGCCATACTTTCACATATAGATATTTTGCATTGAGTTGGATGTCGTTAATGTACAATACCATTTGAATGTAACACCCCCCTTTCTGTTTCTTTTCAGCGGAGCCGTTGCCTTTGATGGATCTTTGCCGGCGTTCAGTCCGGGTTGCACTTGGCAAGGACCGCTTGAATGAAATCCAGTCACTACCACTACCAGCATCCTTGAAGAAGTACCTAATGTACCAATGACAGCAGAAGAAAAGGGCTAAAACCCTAAGAGACATTGTACACGGGCAGTTAATCCATTTATCTTCCATCCATTATGAGATGGGCATTATTTCTACACTCTGGTCTTGCTTTTTCAAAACTTGAACATTTTCACCCAGTCGTTTTTGGGGCCCAGAGATTTTACAAGTTGGGAGATTTTTCTATTGGTGGAAACCTTTGCATTGGAAACTAAATGATATATCAACCAAATCCCAAAGATGTTTTTATTTTTCAATTTCAAAGGCAGCTTTCTCTTAAAAATAGTTATACTCAATATATTTCAATCTGTTAAAATAGAAAATTATTCTAGTCTTTCTGCCGTGTATTCTACTTTACAAAAAAATGCTGGGCATAAAATACTCTTTAAAAGCTGCTATTGAAGTCTTTAAGGAGAAGTGTTGGGATAGTTAGAGGGGGCGCAGGAGATGGGTTGATGGTGGCAGCCGGTGTGGGGAGATTTGCATTGGAATTTTGACAGTAGGGAAAGTTTTGAAGATGGTTTGAATTCAGTGCTTTGAAAAGGTGGATTTAGTCCATCAAAGGAAATTGTTAACATCTAATTCTGAATTCCTTACTCATCATAGTAATCAAATATTAATATTAAATTTGTCCTAGTCAGTCTTTGCAGTTGGACTGGTTTCATTGCTATGTCGTTTGAGTGGATCCATTGCCCCTTTGATGCCAGAGTGCACAAAATATCGAAGTTGTGATTTAAAGGAGTGCTGTTTCTGAATGCCAAAATCTTAATCACGAAGTCTTTTACTAGCTGCGCTGGTAGAAAACTCTACTAATTGCTACATTTTGCAAATAACTACATAAGCAGTTTATGGGGACATACCTGCCTGGTCCAAAGGTGATTCAGCACCTAATTTGTTTTAAATGTGCAATATGTAGATACAATGGTTGTTTTTAAAACTATGGTTCAATAAAATTTAAATTCCAAGTTGGCTTCTGTATATGTTTTTTTAAAAATTTGGTTTGCAACAAGGTTTACTCCTTCCCCTTGCCCTCGTCTTCTTACCCGCTGACTTCTTTCTTTCCAGCCCTAGTGAAGCGTCTCGGGCTGAATAGTCGACTCTTCATTCCTTTCCCTGGATGCTGCCTGACCTGCTGAGTTCCTCCAGCATTTTGTTGCGTTACTTAGAACTGAATCCTACAAATTGCTGTAAGATACTGGCAGTGCCAGTGAAATATCACTGCTCTTGACCTAGGTGGTTTTGCGCTTTCATACTGTCAGTGTAGTTCAGTGTGGCATTACTAACCATTACCACCTTACCATTGCACTTGATGTCATAAACATTGACTTTTTAAGGCACTGATGGGTTTGTGCAGTTTCCTTATCACTTCAGTGGCTCGATAGAGACCTGACCAGGAATGCAACTGACATTTTCAGAGAGTCTTGCGTTTCCAATGGGCCAGGTATGTTCTGTGGAGCGTCAGAGTCACAGAGCGCTACAGCACAGAAACATCCTTCATTCCACATACTCCATGCTGTATTATTATTCTGTCAATTCCCATCAACTTTCACCTCCATACTCCTTGGATCCATGTGCTTATCCAAGCTTCTCTTAAGTGTTGAAATCGAACCCACATTCAGCACTTCTGCTGACAGTTAACCAACATTCTTGCCATCCTCTGAGCGAAGAAGTTCCCCTTAAATATTTTATCTTTCACCTTTAACCTATGACCACTAATTCTAGTTTCTCCTAACCTCAGTGGAAAACGCCTGCTTGCATTTACCCTATCTATACCCCCTAATTTTATATACCTTTTAACTTGTAATTTTATATAGTAGTAAGCAAATGGCCTCTTATTATCCCCTGGATCTCAGGAGAATTCGACCTTTTCCTATAACTCAGATCCTGGCAACATCCTTGTAAATTTTCTCTGTACTCTTTCAGTCTTAATTGATGTTTTTCCTATAGGTTGGTGACCAGAACTGCTTTGCATTAAGCCACAAGCTATTTTATGCAACACACAAAAAATGCTGGAGAACTCAGCGCGTCAGGCAGCATCTGTGAACATGCTGAGTTCCTCCAGCACTCCCATGTTTTTACTCCGGATTTCTAGCATCTGCAGAGTTGCTTAAGTTTGTTATTGCATGTCCCTTTGGAAGAGGAAATCCTATGCATCCATGTAGTTGATAGGACAGTTTTAAAAATAAGCTTTTCAACTGGCATCTGTATTTTGAATCTTTCTCCAATAGGTAAAGGCCAGAGGGTAACCCGCAAAAGTTAGCTGATAGTTACTGGCAGTTAGTAAATTAATCTGTATGGTAGGTGATGTATCTACATAGTCCATTTGCTTTTTGACCGAAGCCTCCATTCCTGGGTTAAGGTATCATGGCTGTACTTTGATTCTAACTTTCTAAAGCTCAGTTTAGATTTGTGGAAACTTGTAGGTTTGACAGTTTGCTCTGCACCTGCTAACTTATTTATCCAGTGTGTCATCTGTATGAAAGTATCTTCTTATGATTTGGAGGGAACATTGAACAGTTGGCTTTGTCACTCTCTTATCTCTGTACAAGTAACGTACCAACCAAAACAGCTCTCTGGCTTCCTCTGAAGTTTGAGTTTCTCCAAAAGGAGTAGTAGTTTTTACTGTGGCAAATGTCGTTGGCAGATTGGCTATTCTACAAGAAAAATCAGTGTATTCAAGATTGTTTGTTATCATTTCCAGTACACAAGTGTACTGAATCCAATGCAGCACAAAAGAGATAAAGAACATAATATAATAAGAAACACAAATATAAATACATAAGCTAGCTAATATACATTGACTATATGTCCATAAATGCCTGTCCATAAGGTGACTGACAGGAAGTGATATTAGTGGGTGGAGGTGTTGGTCAGCCTTACTGCTCGGGGAAAGTGCCTGTTTTTGAGTCTGGTGGTCCTGGCATGGATGCTACGTAGCCTCCTCCCTGATGGGAAGAATGCGCATGATTGGTAACTGAGCTTGACTAGGTCAAAACTTTGTAATCCTTTAATTTTTGTTTAATTGCACCTTAAGCAGTTTTCCAGAAAAAGTTTCTTGCACATTCTGGATTACTACAATTGAGTTCTTTTTTCAATCTTGGATTAGGTGTCTGATTTCAGGCAAGTGGTAAGCAATTTGTTTATGCTGATGTGAGTTGTTTAATGCTTCTAATTCTTCTAACTTATTGTACTTTGACTGACATGGTTTGAATCCTGTGCCCAGCTTGGCCTATTGTACAGACTGAAGGAATACCTCAGTTCGGTCACCAAGCAGTCCTTGTTGGCAGAACGTGCCTTAATCTTAGGACAGTACGTACAAAACATGAACTTAAAACCTGTTCAGCTGACCTCAATATTTTCATTACTGCAATTTGAAAATAGCATATTTGTCCTTTATGCTGTAGATACTGTATAAACATTTAATAAAGTTTATTTAAAATGGAAAAATGTTGTATTCATTGATGCAAGTGTATGACCATTTGAGTTTGAAGAAGTGACATCGAGGAAGTGGGCTGTTTTCAGTTAAAACCTACGCGGCCGTTGCATGATTCAACATTTTTTGTAATTCTTCAGTACATAAGCATAAAGGAAAATGAAATGATTGTTATTGTGGATCCGATGTAGCCTAAAAAAACACAATAAGCACACAAAAAAAAGCAATCCTATAAAACAATGTACAAGTAACTGTAAAGTGTAAAGGAAGTGGCAGTGCGTGGGGGGTAGTTATCACTATCTGAATGCTCCTTGTTGATTTCCTCAGAAGTACATCGTTACTTCTAAGAAATGAATTCAATCTCAAAACAGCTTTGTATGAAAATTTACTAAGAAATTTCCTGTTAGGATTGACTCCAAGCATTTTTTTTAACTCGCCCTGGCCGTAAGAGTTCAGAGGTTGGATGCTAAAGTGAACAAAAGTAAACAAGGATTTATTACCTTCTATTAGAAATGCGAAATTTCTGCTTGTCTCAAGGGCTGTCGTTAATGTTTATTACCCCCTCGTCTAATAAATAATTAAACTGGGAATAATGTGTGACATGGAAATTGAAATCGAAAATACACCGACCTTCACAGTAATTAAGCAAGCGGAATTAACTGGGTAAAGTCAGATATTAAATCGGTTGTTTCTCACAGTAATGAGATAAAATGAAATTGAAGTGGGAAGTGGTGGCTAATGAGGAACTCTTTCAAATTATTAACTCCTAACAACTGTTTATAACGCTTTCAAATGGTAGTAGGTTATTCCTAGATAGAACCAAAATTATCATCCAGGAGGAGAACATAACTGTTAAAATGGATGGAAAAGACGACACTGGAGAGGGTTCATAAGAATAATCTTAGAATTGAGAAGGTTAACACAAGAGGAACATTTGATGGCTCTGGACCCGTATCTGCTTGAGTTGAGGAGAATGCGGGGGAAGGAGGAAGAATTATGCACTGTGTCACAGATGGGGAATTAACCCAAATGACTTCATGGACAACAATCTCACAACCTCCAGCAGCTTGGTAGAGTCACCAATGAAAGAATTGTTTGCTGTGAGCTGCCACCATGGTTAGATAGAGCAGCCCATTACTGAGGGTCAACTGAGTGCTGTATCAAATGAGATTCAGGTTTACTATCTCTCGACATATGTCATGAAGTTTGTTGTTTTGCAGAGCAGTGCAATACCTAAGAGGAGGTTCTTAAGAATGATCCCAGGAGTGAAGGGTTAATGCATGAGGAGCATTTGATGACTCTGGACCTGTACTCACTGGAGTTTCAAAGAATGGGAGGGGGGGTTGATTTCATTGAAGCCTATCAAATATTGAAAGGCCTGGATAGAGTGGATGCGAAGAGGATGTTTCCTATAGTGGGGGAGTCTCGGGCCAGAGGGCACAGACTCAGAATAGAGGCACATCCATTTAGAACAGAGATGAGGAAGAATTTCTTTAGCCAGAGGGTGGTGAATCTGTGGAATTCATTGCCACAGGCGACTGGGTCTATTTAAAGTGGAGGTTGATTGATTCCAGATTACTCAGTGTGTCAAAGGTTACAGGGAGAAGGCAGGATAATGGGGTTGAGATGGAAAATAAGTCAGCCATGATCAAATAGTGCAAGAGACTTGATGGGCTGAATTGCCTAATTCTACTCCTACATCTTATGGTCCATGCGGAGTTTGTTCTTCTGTAGCTTCAGTTTTCCTTGGATTGTCCATGTGTTGTAGATGTTAATTAGGCTAATTAGCCATTGAGGGTTAATCAGGCATTTTAAATGGCCCCCAGTGCAGTCATATGGGGAGGGAAATGGTGTTATTCAGAGGGGTTGTAGAAGGATTAGTGTGATGTGTGTGGGGGGGGGGGGGGAGTGAGTTCAAGGGGACAATGGAATCTGCAAATAGATACCTGTAGGGTGTTGAGGCCCTGGGTCAAAAGGTCTATCCTGCGGTGTGACTTTTCAAAAAGTAATTTATAGGGAGGCACAGTAGTATAACATTATTACAGCACCAGTAACATGGGTTCAATTCTGCCACTGTCCCGTAGGGAGTTTGTGCAATCTCCCCTGACCATATGAGTTTCATCCAGGTGCTCTCACATTCCAAAGAGGTACGAGTTATTAGGCTAATGGGCAACATGGGTGTAATTGGGTGCCACAGGTTCATTAGGCCAGAGAGGCCTGTTACCATGCTGTATATATAGATAAATAAATGAAAGTTACTATGTAGATTCCTCCAAGAACATCACAACCTTATCGTGGTTTGGAGGCTAGCATGCCTCAATGACCTGGAGAGCTATGCAGGCTGCAGTCAGGGCCTTGTGTTTTGGCTCTTGGTAGGGTCACTTATGCCAAACAGTTCAAAGGGCAGAGGCCAAATTAACTGTGGTCCACCAGTCCTCCAAATTGGGGGGTTCAGCTCAAGGCTAGCAAACCTGATTGATCAAACAAAATTGTTACGGAAACAGCAATGAAGAATTCTTCTACTTCTGATTGTGAAGGGTATTCCTGAGTCTCCACCCAGGACTTGCATGGCTGACAGTAGTGAAAACCGAGAGGTAGCTACTGACACAACGAAGGAAGCCCTGAACATTGCCAGAGATGGGGTACGTCCATTGCTGCCCTAAACACCAGCAGTGTAACTGGCAGTAAGTAAGTACAGTGTGGATTGATGTTCAAGTGGATCCTGATGTTTCTACATTGCCACCATGCTCCTATAGTGTAGCCATAAAGAAACTCAAATTCAGATTGAGATTTTTGTCTAGGCTTTGTACAATTAGCCATGGAATTTTATATATACTATAATTAATCCTAATAAAAGAAAAGACTTCTGTGGTTACTTGTCAAAGAGCAGGTATGATTTGTTTGTCTGTTAAATGTCCCATGGCTAAACCAAACGTTTGTACTTAACCACTTAGGAAAATTCCATTACCATTTGAGGCTTCCTTGCAGAGATCTCCAATGGGCAGACAAGCTTAAATACTTGTTCCATTATGAGTTTTAGCTGTTTCCTGCCCTTTTAAATGCATTTAAAGTAGCTGATGAGAAATTGAAGAGCTATAATGTGCAGACCCTCAGACCAAGGACTGGGATCAACCTGAAATGAAAATCTCACTGATATGAGCAACTTGGCTGAGCCTTGCATTGGTTTAGACTGGAAAAACATGCCTGATTTCTATATCCAAATCTGAATCAAGAATCTATTATAAACTGCTTTGTCGAGCACCTTCACTCCATCCACAAAAATGCATGATTTTCCCTTGGCCAGCCATTTTAATTCCAATCCCCATTCCCATTCCGGCATGTCACTCCATGGCCTTCTTCTCTGCCATGATGAGCAACACCTTATATTCCATCCAGGTAGCCTCAAACTTGATGGAATGAACATCCATTTCTCCAATTTCTGGTAAATTTTCCCCCTTTCCATTCCCTCTTCTTTAAGTCCCCCTCTTACCTCTTCTCCTCACCTACCTATCACCTCCTCCAGTGTCTTTCCTCCTTCCCTTTCTCCCATGATCTACTCCCCTCCCACATTAGTTTCCTTCTTATCCAGCCCTTTACTTTTTCCACTTATCACCTCTCATCTTACTTCAACCCCTCCCCATCTGCCAGCTTTCAACTATCACCTCCTAGCTTGTACTCCTTCCACTCTCCCACCTTATTCTAGCATCTTCCCTCTCAATCCTGATGAAGGGTCTCAGCCCAAAATGTCAATTGTTGATTCATTTCCAATGATGACCTACTGAGTTCCTCCAGCATTTTGTATGTGTCATAAGACCATAAGTCATAGGAGCAGAATTAGGCTATTCACCCCATCGAGTCTGCTCTGCCATTCCATCATGGCTGATTTATTATCCCTCTCAACCCCATTCTCCCACTTTCTCCTCATAACCTTGATGCCCTGATCAAGAGTATTAAATATCCCCAATGACTTGTCCTGCACAGTCGTCTGTGGCAATGAATTCCACTGATCCACCAGCCCCAGTCTAAAGAAACTTTTTTCTCATCTCTGTTCTAAATGGATGTCCCTCTATTCTGAGGCTGTGCCCTCTGGTCCTAGACTCCCCCACTGTAGAGAACAAACTCTCCACATCAACTCTTCAATAGGTTTTAATGAGAACCCCCCTCAATTCTAAACTCCAGTGAGTACAGCACCAGAGCCATCAAACTCGCCTCGTATGTTAACTCTTTCATTCCTGGGATTGTTCTCATGAACTTCCTCTGCACCCTCTCCAACCCCAGCACACTTTTTCTTAGATAAGGGGCCCAAAACTGCTCACAATACTCCAGGTACATTCTAACCCATTGTTCCCTCTAAGCTGTGTGGGTGACTGAAATGCTTCCACGCACATAACCTTTGTTGCCGCACAGCTGGAATTTTCTGTTATACTCTGTATTGTTAATATAGTTTTGAAATCTCTGTCAATTTTCTTGTGAAATGCCCTCTAATTAATTGTGTTAATGAATATAATCCATCAAGTTTCTAAAATGTACAGCAACCTTTACTTTGAAACATTTTGAGAGAATTAGAATACAAAAGCAAGGATGTAATGCTGAAGTTCTTTAATATCTTTATACAGCTCTGTGGACCAGCTATTGCTCTGAGCAGGAAATTTTTGCATGGCCTGAAAACTATGCGGAAGTTTAAATGTTTCTTTTTCTGTAACATACACAAACACAAGACACAGCTCACAACACAAGTAAACAATGTTAGGCAGTCAAGACATCTGACAGGCTCAATAGCAAAAGTAAAATGTAGTCAACATTTTAGAGCTTCAACATACATTGTCATTGTTTCAAGTTGCAACACAGTTACATATTGTAAAAATAAACACAGAATGGAAGTCGTTAGCTTATAGTTAATTGGTCTTGACCCACTGAACACTGATGTAGTCTAGTCAAAATATTTTATTTTTGCCATTGTGCTTGTTGGTTGTTTTGCCTTCATCAGAGTAACAATAAGGAAGTGGCACAAGTCATCCATTATTTTGAATCCAAGTGTAGGTCATGGTTCATGAGTTTATGTTCCTGAAGCATAAATCAAAACCCCCATGCTTTTGTCATTTTTGTTTCACAGGGTGTGCAGTTTGCTCACAATGATGATGTTTACTGTCCATTTCTGATACTCCCTTGAATGGAAGAAGTAATCACGTCGATGGGTCTTCTGTCACTTGAACCACGCTACACTCAGTGGCCACCTCCTGTACCTGATAAAGGTGAGTTACCTATTAAAAAGGTAAGGTGAAGTACCATTGAGTGCATGTTTGTGGTCTTCTGCTGTTGTAGCCAATCCACTTCAAGGTTCAACAGGTTGTGCATTCAGAGATGCTCTTCTGCACAGTTATCTGAGTTACTGTCAGCTTGAACCAGTCTGGCCATTCTCCTTTGACCTCCCTCATTAACAAGACATTTTTACCCACAGAACTGCTGCTCACTGGATGTTCTTTGCTTTTGCACCATTCTCTCTAATCTTCAGAGCAGGGGTTCCCAATCTTTTTATGCCATGGACCCTTACCATTAACCAAGGAGTCAGTGGATGACAGATTGGGAACACCTACTCTGGAGACTTTTGTGTGTGAAGATCCCAGGAGATCAGCAGTTTCTGAGATGCTCAAACCACCCTGTCTGGCACCAACAATCATTCCACCGTCAGTCACTTAGACTACATTTCTTTCCCCTTCTGATGTCTGGTCTGAACAACAACTGAACCTCTTGACCATGTCTGCATGCTTTTATGCATTGAGTTGCTGCCATATGATTGGCTGATTAGATATTTGTATTAACAAGCAGGTGTACAGGTGTACCAAAACCTGGGTGTAGGTAAAGCTGAGTTTATAATACTGGATGCAGATGGCAGATTTTCCCCTGAATTCAGCAATTCCATATTTCCTGTTGGAGATAAAGCATTCTAACTTGATCCTCTCTACAGTTGAGGAATTAAATTAGTCTTTGGATCAATAGCCTCAGAATTTATTTCCTACCATCAACTCGACTCTAAATGATTCCACAACCTATGGATTCACTTTCAAGGACCTCTACAACTCATGTTCTCAGTGTTATTTCTCCATAGTAGCCTAGCGTTTAGCATGATGCAATTACGGTTCTGGTTGTCGGAGTCTGGAGTTCAATTCCGGTGCCATCTGTAAGGAGTTTGTACGTTCTCCCCATGACTACATGGGTTTCCTCTCAGTGCTCCAGATTCCTCCCAAAGTCCAAAGATGTATTGGTTAGTAGGTTAATTGGTCATTGTAAATTGTCCTCTGATTAAGCTAGGGTTAAATTGGTGGGTTGCTGGGTGATGAAGCTCATTTCGCTCGAAGGGCCTGTTCTGCGCTGTATTTCTAAATCAATAAATAAAATCTTACTACCGCACTCACAATTTGTCTTCTTTTGCACATTGGTTGTCTGTCAATCTTTGTGTGTGTTCTTTCAATACGTTTCAATAGGTACAAGGGGTGATTGATAAGTTCGTGGCTTAAGGTAGGAGTCAATTTTAGAAAATCTAGCACATTTATTTTTCAACATAGTCCCCTCCTACATTTATACACTGGGTCTAGTGGTCGTGGAGCATACTCATCAGTTAATAAATCATCCGGGTGATCAATAAGTTTGTGGCCTAAGGTAGAAGGAGATGAGTTATAAACTTCAAACTTTCTGCATTCTCACTCACCTGCATGTGCATGTAACGAGAGCTGTATAACTCAAATAACACACACAAAATGCTGGTGGAACACAGCAGGCCAGGCAGCATCTATAAGGAGAAGCACTGTCGACGTTTCAGGCCGAGACCCTTCGTCAGGACTCGTCAGGGTCTCGGCCCGCAACATCGTCAGGGTCTCGGCCCGCAACGTCGACAGTGCTTCTCCTTATAGATGCTGCCTGGCCTGCTGTGTCCCACCAGCATTTTGTGTGTGTTATTTGAGTTATACAGCTCTCGTTACATGCACATGCAGGTGAGTGAGAATGCAGAAAGTTTGAAGTTAATAACTCATCTCCTTCTACCTTAGGCCACAAACTTATCAATCACCCGGATGATTTATTAACTGATGAGTATGCTCCACGACCACTAGACCCAGTGTATAAATGTAGGAGGGGACTATGTTGAAAAATAAATGTGCTAGATTTTCTAAAATTGACTCCTACCTTAAGCCACGAACTTATCAATCACCCCTTGTACATTTAATGTCAGAGAAATGTATACAATATACATCCTGAAATTCTTTTTCTTTGCAACCATCCACAGAAACAGAGGAGTGCCTCCAAAGAATGAATGACAGTTAAATGTTAGAACCCCGTTTCACAGCGAGAAGGGAGACATAACAAAACAACTCGCTAATTTATGGTGTTAAAAGTCTGCTGCATCACTCTATGCCCAAAGAACGCGGGGATCTGGGCACACAGTCAGCTCACTGCTTTCAATCTTCCGTCTCCTGCGATGCATCAGACGGCGGCACCAGCCTTGAATCAGCCCGCCTCCAGAGCCACAAAAATCCGGCACCCTGAAGGTGCACTAAGTCTTCCAGGCCGCAGCCTTGGCATATCGAAAAGTGGCCGATCGTGAGGCCCCAAGAGCGGGTCCCTGTTCTGCAAAGAACCGAAGTCAGCGTGTAACCCCAGGTCAGGATCTTCAAATGAACCTTGAAAAGGAAAAAAAGAGACATCAAAGATAGAAATGGAGCTGTTTCCGAAGATGCAAGCAAAGGAGTTGCCATTAGGCGCCAACATCCTCTTAAGCTTCTTTGATTCTATTGTATTTCTTTGTTCTACTGTAAATGCCTGCAAGGAAATTAATCTTTTGGTGGTATGCGGTAACATATGCAGTGCTGTGCAAAAGTCTTAGGCACGTATATATAGCTAAGGTGCCCAGACTTTTGCACTGTACTGTAGTAATTTCAAATATTGCACTGTACTGCTGCCACAAAAGAAAACAACTTTCATGACATCTGTGAGTGATGATAAACCTGATTCTGATATGGGTCTCTATTGTGGACTCAGAGTGGGATGGAGTCAGGGACAGGGGAATCATGGTTCGGAAAAGAGGAATGGAGGGGGCAGGGAGCAGGAAGCACCAGAGAGACATTCTGTAATCATTAATAAACTGATTGTTTACAATCAAATAACCTTGACTAGTGTCTCAGGGCTGGGTGTGTCTGAGCCCACACCACCCCCTGCCCCGGCACTCCTTCTCTGCCACCTGTCCCACGCCCCTCCACCCTCAACATTCCCAATGTCATTTGCTCCTGCTAGATTTACAAACTTGCTCTCCGCTCCACATTGACAAATACAGTACACTGATAATAAATTTACTTTGAAATTGACATTTCTACCATTGATGTTGGGTTCGCAGGTCTGCATTTATCAGACTGGTCTGTTATGAAAGAAGTCTGAATTAAATGGCAATTGTTGGTGACTAAAAGAGTGAAAAAAACAAAATGGCTTGAAATTCCTTTGAATCTTGCTGCTGGTAAGATTTTAAAATTAAATCCAATTATCAATAGTTCCCATTTTACCTTATGTGGTAAAACAGGTTCTAAATGACTGTTTCCTAAAGCATTTTCTTTGGAATGTCTGCTTTAAAATCTGAAAACTGCCTCACAACAAAAAATTTCTCAGTAGAATCCAGACACCCAAACAGGATTTAGTTCCAGCTATGCTGAATATTTGTAATAAATGACCTCTCCTCCGAGTTTGATGTGCTCACTGTTTAAACAGGACAATTTAGTAACAAAATATTCCCATCTCAGTGCTTAGGCACTTACGGTACGGAAACTGCACTGTGGTGGACAGGAAGGGTCTTTGACGGATCGTCAAGACTGTCCAACGCATTACCAGCACCAGCCTACCTGCCACCAAGGATATATATACAGAAAGGTGCTGGAAAAAGGCCAGCCACATCATGGAGGTTCCCACCCACCCTGCTCAGGGACTGCTTGTCCCACTCCCATCAGGGGGGGAAGACTATGTAGCATCGATGCCAGGACCACCAGACTCAAAAACAGTTATTTTCCCCAAGCAGTGAGGCTGTTCAACATCTCCACCCAATAACCTACCCTCCACACCATCAACCACCACTACTTTATCATTTCCTGTCAGTCACCTTACGTACACACACACTCCTGTACCTACTGTCACTTTATGGACACACATTCAATCTAAGTACAGAGGTTACCTTATGTATTTATATTTATTGTGTTCTTTATCTTATTGTGTTTTTCTGTGCTGCATCAGAGTCAGAGTAACAATTATTTCAACCTCCTTTACACTTGTGTACTGGAAATGACATTAAACAATCTTGAATCTTATAATTGGCAACTGCTGTTGAAGACTTCAGTAAAAACAAATTTTTAAAAAAGAAATCACAGGGGCTTATCTGAAATGCTGACTCATTAAACAAAAATAATTAGAACTTGGCAGAAACTTTGACTGTGTTCACTCAGGTCTTGGCTATTTGTTCAGTTAGGTATTAACATTATTCTTTGCATGTTGGATTGAACAGAGCTTCAATTATTCAGCTTTCTGTGAGTCTTCAGCAGTTTTTCAGAGCATGAAGACAATTTGCTTCTGAGGTTTTGAAGATTTCCTTTTAACCCCCAAAGATGTGTGGGTTGATGGATTTATTGGTGATTCAATTAACCCAGAAGCTTCTCCCCACTGTTGAGGACACCTTCAAAAGGCAATGCCCCAGGAAGGCATTAGAAACGAAAGATGGGTCAATTTGGCTCGCTGCTCTGTGGGGTGCTCGACCGAATCAGCTGCAGTGGTACCAGGCATGTGAACTTCAGTTCTGTGTGCTGCTTGCTTGCCTTATTATTTACATGATTTCCTTTGTTGTCTTCTTTCTCTCAGCACATTGGGTGTTTGACAGTCTTTTTTTTGCTTTTAATGGGTTTTATCGGGGTTCTTTGTTTCATGGGTGCCCTCAAGGAGATGAATCTCAAGGTTGCATAAATTATGCATACTTTGAACGCTGAACTTGGATCCATCTTTAAGGACCCTCATTGTCCAGAACCTGCCCTCTTCTCATTACTGCCATCAGGAATGAGGTACATGAGCCTGAAGACACACACTCAATGTTTTAGGAATGGCTTCTTCCTCTCCACCATCAGATTTCTGAATGGTTAATTAACACTACCTCGCTAATTTCTGATTGGTCTCACTAGATTTGCTCTCTTGATTACCTTCCTTCTCCTGCTTTCTCCCCATAACCTTCGACACTCTTACTAATCAAGAACCTATCAACCTCAGCTTAAAATATAGTCAATGATTTGGCCTCCACAGCCGTCTGTGGCAATGAATTCCACAGATTCACCACATCCTGGTTAAATAAATTCCTCCTAATCTCTGTTCTAAAAAGATAACCTTGTATTCCGAGGCTGTGCCTTCTGGTCCTTGATATTCTCATTGTTGGAAACATCCTCTCTATGTCTTTGCCTTTCAATATTTGATAAGCTTCAATTAGATCCCACCCCTTGTTCTTCTAAACTCCAACAGGTACAGGTTCCAGAGCTGTCAAGCACTTCTCGTATGTTAAAATATTAACTCCATTTGTCACATGTACATTGAAACATTGGAACAAACACTGAAATGTATCACTTGCGTCAACGACCAATGCAGTGTGGGGATGCGATGGTGGCAGTCTGCAAATGTCGCCATGTTTCTGGCGCCAACATATCATGCTCATAACATATGACCCGTGCTTCATAGGACTGTATGTGGGAGGAAATAGAAGCACATGGAGGAAACCCACATGGTCACGGACAGAATATACAAGCTCCTTACAGGTAGCGGGGGAATTGAACCCGAATTGCTCACACAGTATAGCACTGCGCTAACCACTACACTACCACGACGCCCACCTTCTAGTCCTGGGATCATTCTCAGCAACCTCCTCTGGACCCTCTCCAATACCAGCACATCCTTTCTTAGATAAGCAGCCTAAAACTGTTCACAATACTCTGTGGAGTCTGACCAATAACATAAAGTCTCAGTTTTAAAAAGTTTGAAATTAATTAAATAAGTAATTAAAAGCTATCAGTAATAGAAAACAGGAAGTGGCCTGACACAACACTCATTGTGTTAACCATGTGACACCGTGTGCAAATTGTGCATAACAAGGTTCCTGAAATGGAGAAGTAATCAGGAAGAATAAATCTCTTCAAAGGGAGTGGACAACTAATAGCATTTTTGTGAGTGAGTTTACAGTGTATGCTGCATTAATTGTTGCATTATTTCCAGTGATTATGAGCCCAGTAATTAAGTTAATACCCTGAAATATTTCATCAGGCCTCTTTAGATTTACTTCTATTGCATACATGATCGCGGTGGTAGGACTGTCGAGACCTACTGCATACGTAAGTCACATTGGCAATTCTTTCTAGCAATAGATTTGTGGATCTTTTATCGTTCGAATGTTGAAGCTGCATGGGTTTCTTTCAAGAGTTATACCTTTTGCTTCTAGTTTGGATCATCAGGAAACATGAAAGATCTACTCATGTGTAGAAGACTCCTCCAATAATCTGCTATCTGATCAGAAATAGCAGTTAGTATGGAAGCATTAAAGTTTGGAGTTCCATTTCGGAGGAGTTTGAATGTTCTCCCTGCGAGTGTATGGGTTTCCTCTGGGAACTCTAGTTTCCTCCCATAGTCCAAAGACCTACCGATTAGTAGGTTAATTGACCCGTGATTAGACTAGGGTTAAATCGGTGGGTTACTGAACTGCGTGGCGTGGTGGGACAGAAAGGCTCCCACTCCATGATGTATCTCTAAATAAATAAGATTACTGGTTTGGCACTGGGCTTCCCAGGGTTCCTGTTTACACAGTGCCTTGAAACCCTCTGGAATGCTTAAACCACTTATTAGGTGGCATCTTAACAGTGAGGTCTAAATGTGTTGGAATAATATTGAAGCCTGGTAACTCTGCCAATCTTGCATCCAAGTCCTGAGAATGCTGCGTTAATGGTGTGTCACTGTGTTCAACTCAAAGCAAGAGAAAGAACATAGAACACTACAACACAGTACAGGCCCTTCAGCCCACAATGTTGTGCTGACCTTTTAACCTGCTCTAAGATCAAGCTAACCTTTTCCCTCCTACATCACCCTCTGTATTTCTATTGTCTATACACCTACCAAGAAGTGTCTTAAATGTCTCTAATCTATCCTCCCTTACCATCTCCCCTGGCAGGGCATTCCATTACTCACCATGCTCTGTGTGAAAAAACCTCCCCCCTATCCTTTTCACAAAATCACCTTAAAATGATACCCCATTGAATTGGTAATTGCTATTCTGAAAAAAGTCTCTGGCTATCCACTCGATCTATGCCTCTTATCATCTTGTACATTTTAATCAAGTTACCTCTCCTCCTCCTTCACTCGAGAGAGAAAAACCCTAGCTCTCTCAACCCATTCTCATAAGATATGCTCTCTGATCCAGGCAGAATCCTTGTAAGTATCCTTGTACCCTCTCTAAAGCTTCCACATCCTTCCTATAATGAGGTGACCAGAACTGAACACAATATTCCAAATGTAGCCTAACCAAAGTTTTAAAGAGTTGCAATTTTACCTTGTGGCTCTTGTACTCAATCTCCCGATTAATGAAGGCCAACACATCTTATGTCTTTTTAACAACCCAATTGCGATTCCAAACCAGGTCTTCAGATCTGATCTCTTGTGTTCACAGGAATTATGTTGAACTGCAAAAAAAGCTTGGGTCATTCTGAAAAGGTCACCTACAATGCAACAGAAATGCAAGCTGTTTAAAGTTCCAAACTTTTCAACTTGCCCCTCCTGAACTACCTCTGCAAAGCTTGGTGTTTAGATCAGTTTGAAATGCTGTGAATGTTATCAGTAAGAAGAGAGACCTAGATTACCTGTTCATTCAATACGCTCTGCATTAAATTGTGCAGTGACCAGGCTGGAGACAAGAGTCACGATGACTGCGAGTGTGAGTGTCCGGGATCAAGGCCTAGAGGTGGTCTGTCCTAGGATGGAAGGCCTGTGTGTGTGGGGATGAGAGGATGGAAAGTGGGCTTGCTTTACTGTTGTCTTGCTTTGTTTTGTGTTGTGTTGTGTTGCTGTTCTGTGGAACATTGGGCATACATTTGTGCGGCAACCTTTTTATATTATTTTATTAGAGACACAGCATGGTGACAGGCCCTTCCGGCCCACTCAGCCCAAATACACCCACGTGACCAATTAGCCTAATGGCCTGTACGTCTTTGGACTGTGCGAAGAAACCGACATGGTTGAGGGAAGAACATACAAACTCCCCACATGCAGTGGCGGGATTTGAACCTGGGTCGCTGGTGCTGTAATAGTGTTCCACTAACCACTACACTACTGTACTGCCCCTAACATTGAATACTCACAGCTTACTAATCCTCACCTGTACACCTTTGGAATGCGGGAGGAAGCCAGAGCACTCGGAGAAAACTCCATGCGGTCATAGGACGAATGTACTAACTCCAGAAAGAAAAGACCTAGCTCGCTCAGTCTATTCTCAAAAGCCATGCTCTTTCGCAAAAGAGGGAGAATCCAGCGGTAAATCTCCACGGCAGGAGTTAAACCCCGATCACTGGCACTGAAAGTGATTGCTCTAACCCTGCTGCCCCTCAGCACATCCTTGGGAGTGTTGGTTGTTAATGTAAATTTATTTATTTAGCGATAAAGCACGGAATAGGCCCCTCTGGCCACACCACAACCCCCATTAACCCTAACCTAATCACGGGATAATTTACAATGACCAATTAACCTACCCGGTACATCTTTGGACGGTGGGAGGGAACTGGAGCACTTGAGGAAAACCCACGCATTCCACGGGAAGAACATAAACTCCTTATAGAATGGCACTGGAATTGAACTCCAAACCCTGGAATGCCTCAAGATGTAATAATGTCGCACAAACAATGCATTTCTCTGTATGTTTTGATGTACATGTGATAAATTAATCTGAATCTGAATCTGAGCTTGTTTTTTTTGCTTCCAGGATTTCAAAGTCCGGTTCCCTGGTTGCTTTGTTGAGACCCACCGCAGTTGCAGGAGTATTTGAAGCTGATGCCAATGAGAACCTTTCAGTTCTGACTATTAAAAGAACCACATCATTCTGGCAGCTTTCCATCTAATTTTCATTAAATCAATCCATGTGGTTTAAGAGTTGAATCGAGCATTAACTCAGAATTTTAATGCATACCTTGTTCCATTAAAGTTATTTTTACACACTTGCTCCCATGTGGTTGTTCTGTGATTTAAAAATCAACTTCAATCTGACAAATTCTTTGAGAAAACTAAAAAGCTCAGAGATTCCTCCCAGCATTGGCATGTTAAGAATTAAAAACACCATTTTGTGTTAGTGCAGCACAGCTTTACTGTGGTGAATCAGCCTTGGATAGAAAATTTAACAAAGAAAATGTAACCATTAAGTAATGCATGGAACCCATTTGAGCAATGACACGGTGAAGCAATGAGTGACATAGTAGCGTAACGCTTTACAGCCCTTCCATCTGCCGTAGTACAGTTTCCATGCCTCACAGTGATGCAGTATTCCGCTGTGCATCTGTTGAAGGTCTATAAGACCCTAAGAAATGGGAACAGAGTTGGGTCATTTGGTCCATTAGGTCTGGTCCGCTATTCCATCATGGCTGATTTAATTTCTCTCTCCCCATTCTCCTGCCTTCCCCACATAACCTTTAACGCTGTTACTAATCAGGGACCTGTCAACCTTTGCTTTAAGTATACCAGTGGCTTAGCCTCCACAGCTGTCTGTGGCAGTGAATTACACAGATTCACCACCCTTTGGCTGAAGAAATTCCACCAAATCTCTGTTCTAAAGGGATGTCTGAGGCTGTGCCCTCTGGTCCTGCACACCCTCATTACTAGAAACATCCTCTGCAGGTTCACTCTATCTAGACCTTACAGTATTCAAAAGGTTTCAATGAGATCGCCCCTCATTCTTCTAAACTCTGGAGTAATGGGGTCACCTTCTTGAGGCATTGCCCCTTGAAGAGGCTCTCAGTGTTAGGCAGGGTATTGGCTGTGTTAAAGCTGGCTGGGTTGACAAAAATCTCTGCAGTTTCTTGTGATCCTCTGCATTGGAGCTAGTTGTGGGCGCTGCTGGTAATGCCAGCATTTATTGACCATCCTTAATTGCCCCCGAACTGACGTAGCAGATGAGAGTCAACTGCACAGGTGGGTTTAGCCAAACTGGTTAAGAACAGCAGGCGACCCTCCTTGAAATGGCCTTTGTGAACCATGGGTTTTAAACTACTTGGTAGCTTCATGGACATAAGCACAAAAGATTCTGCAGTTGCTGGAAATCTAGAATAACAAATACAAAATACTGCAGGATCTCAGAAGGACAGGCAGCAAATATAGAGATGAATAAACAGTTGATGTTTTGGATCTCGGCCCAAGACGTCAACTGTTTATTCTTTTCCATAGACGCTGTCTGACCTTCTGAGTTCCTCCAGCATTTCATGTGTGTTATTCTGGTAGCTTCATAGTTGCTTTTACTAAGACCAGCCTATTAAAATTCCAGATTTAGTTAATTATTTTCAATTTCCTGGCCTCTGTGGTTTGAATTGAATGAGTGTCTGTCTTCATAATACCAGTGACTGGTCCTGTATTTTTAACCGCTATGCTACATTACCTCCTTATTCCTGTCTAGACTCCCTCAGCAGACAAGGGTTGACACTGCTTTACAGTGATTGGGGAGTGAGGAGTGTCATAACCCAAAGGGAACTGGTTTTAGTGCATCACTGTCTGGTATAGGGGGGCCAATGCACAGGATTGGAAAAAAGCTGCAGAGGTTGTAAACTCAACCAGACAGCACACACAGAGTGCTGGAGGAACTCAGCAGGTCAGGAAGCATCTATGGAGGGGAATAAACAATTAAGAAGCTGGGAGGTGACAGGTCTGGAAAAGGGCTGAAGAGGAATGAATCTGATAGGAGGAGTGAGTAGAGGAAGGGAAAAAGGTGGAGAGCCAGAGGGCAGTGATAGGCAGTTAAGGAGAAGCGAAAAGCTGAGAGGGGTGCAAGAACGAGGAATGGAAAAAGATAGAAGGGGAGAGGAGAGAAATTATTGGAAGTTAGAGAAATCGATGTTCATTCTGTCAGGTTGAAGGCGTCTCACCAGTAAGGACATCTTCGAAAAGCTGGCATTCAGCATTATGGACTCCCCCAACGCCACCTAGGGCATGACGTCTTCTCATTACTGCCATTAGGGAGGAATTTCAGGAGCCTGAGGGAACACACTCAACATTTTAGGAACAGTTTTATTTATTGAGATACAGCATGGCACAGACCCTTCTGGCCCTTTGAGCTACTCTGCCCAGATACCCCTGATTTAATCCTAGCCTAACTGTGGGACAACTTACAATGGCCAAGCGACTGACCAACCGGTACGTCTTCAGACTGTGAGAGGAAACCAGAGCACCTGGGGGGAAACCCACGCGGTCACGGGGAGAGCATACAAACTCCTTGAAGGCAGCGGTGGGAATTGAATCTGAGTCACTGGTACTATGAAGCATTGTGATAACCACGATGCTGTCGCGCTGCCCTTCCTCCCCTCCGCCATCAGGTCCTAAACTCTGAAACCTCATCAACCCTGGAACACGACCTCATTACCCTGCCCTGTTTTTGCACCACACAATTTTATATTTCTTATTGTATTGTACTGTCTGTTGCCGCAAAACAACAAACTTTGTGACATATGTCAGTGTTAATAAACCCAATCCTGATTCTGTTGCTTATTTAATACAGTGCCCAGTAGACCCTCAGTAATGGACTGCGGTGCCCGACCTGGTTGGTGCCACACTGGTGCCAACTCGCCTCACGTGATCCTTTCATTAGTGACTCTACCAAGCATGCTGGTGTAGAGTGCTGACTATGTGGTCACTTGGATTAATTCCCTGTCTGTGACTCAGTGAGTAATACTTTCACTTCTGTGGGTTCAATGCCTTCGCCCAAGGAGGACCCAACACTGCTGATGGGCTGAGAAGGGATAACATTTTATCAGCGGGTTTCTTTGGAATTTTTTTCCTGAAGCACTATGAGGCGCCAGGAAGGAATCAATTCAAAACAGATCAAAAGATTTCTGATTGTTCAGGTAATCAAATAATATGGGAATAGTGCACGAAAATGAGGTCAGTGGCCATGATCTTGCCTAACAACAGGACAGGCTCAAAGGGCCATATGGCCTACACTGACTTCTCAGTTCCTGAATTATTGAAACAAAGTCTGTTGTAATCGGTTTATTGCAAAAGAATAGTGTGAGCGCATCAAAATCTTATTAATCTTTTGATTTACAAATGTAAGTTGAGAGTCAGATATCAGAACTTAAATATTTACAGTATATGTAATTTAAGTTTGTTTAAGATTCCAGATTCAATATTGTTTAATGTAATTTCTATGACACAAGTGTAAAGGGAACAAATTAATTGTTACTCTGGACAAACTTACTGACTGCCCATTCCACCATGGTGTTTAGGGCAGCATTGAAGGTCCTTCATCTCTGTCTGTTCATACCGTCGTATACAGACATAGAAGGATCCTTCATTGCTGTTTCTGTAACAACTTTATTTTACCAGTCACGGATGTTGGCCCTGAGCTGAACCCCACAACCTGGAGAACTGGTGGACCACTTTTAGTCTGGCCTCTACCCTTTGACCTGTTTGGCATGGGTGACCCTACCAAGAGCCCGAGCACGATGTCCTGACTCCAGCCAGCGGAGCTCTCTGGATCATTGAGGTATTTAGGCCTCCAAACCCTACGATAAGGTTGTAGTCCATTTGGATCTGATGTAGCACCAAAAAGAACACAATAAGATACGGATCACAATAATAATATAAAAAACACAATAAATATAAATACCTAAGATAGCTTCTAAACATAGATTGATTGTATGCCCATAAAGTGACGTAGGCACAGGAGTGTCTGTACATAAGGTGATTCTGAAAGGAAATGATAAAGTAGTGGTGGTTGGGGGTGTGGAGGGGTGGGTTTGTGGGTCGAGGTGTTGGTCAGCCTTACTGCTTGAGGAAAGTAACCGTTTTTGTCTCTGGTGGTCCTGGCGTGGAACCAATGTAGCCTCCTCCCTGATGGGAGTGGGACAAACAGTCTGTGAGCCTCCTCACCTTCATGATGTTAATGGTCCTGTTCCGGCACCTTTTTCTATGTATGTCCTTGATGGTGGGTAGGCTGGTGCCACTGAGGCATTGGGCAGTTGTAGAGCAGTTGTTTGACAAGAGTCCTTGACGATGATGGCTTGGACCCAAGTGCTGGAGTATCCGAGGCTGGGATCGAGTCACGGTTTCAAATTGGTTTGAGAATCCGAGCACAAAACAAACACTATATGAGATCACGAGTAGGCTTACGAATGAGAACCAAACCTCAATTTAGGTGCTCCTTGAATGCTCAAACTTTGGCACCCAAAACATGATTGCCAATTAGTGGGACTGTCCTGAATCCTTAAAGGGGTCACACCTGCTATCCATACACCAGGGAGTTCAAGCATCTAAACCCTGGAAACTGGCGCGGATGGGTACGTGTCATAAAAGAACACCCTCCTGATGGCCCTGGCTGCTCGGAGCCCTTGAGGTTGGGTGCAGGGCTTCTTGTTCCAGACGCACACCTCGCATGCCAGCACACATTTGTGGACCTCCCTCGCCGTTCCAGCCCACTGATATCTTCTCTTAATGAACTCAAGGGTCCTGACAGTCCCTGGGTGAGCAGTCATTCTCGATGCGTCTCCCCATTGAAGAACTTGAGACCAGACTGGACTAGGAATGACCAGCCAACATGGAGGTCCGTTCTGAGGAACACCCCCCCCCCCCCCCCACTTTGCGTCTGGGCCTTGCAAACAAGTGTGTGCATCCCCCAATGAACTGACGCTATCACCTTGGCTTGGAGCAAGACGGTGGCAGGCTGCTTTTCTTGTTTGGGACAAGGCATCTGGCTTCTGGTTCTTAGATAGGTCAGGATGAAATTAAAACAGTTAAAGATGAACTCGGTATTAAGTCTTTTTGGGACCTGTTTATCTCAGGATCTCTTGCTTCATTTGACCAATTGTCAACTAAATTTGCACTCCCAAAAACACATTTTTACAGATACCTTCAAATTAGAGATTTCTTACGTTTCCAATTAACTACTTTTCCTATAGGTCCTGATAAAAATTTACTGGACGATCTTTTAAATTTAAAACCTTTTGTTAATGGTTCTATTACCGGTATCTATAACTTGTTGATTGATTCTAGACAAGACTTTTTAGATAAAATAAAAAAAGCTTGGGAGGATGACCTAAATAGTCAGATTTCTGATGATAGATGGAATAAAATTCTTAAACGGGTTAATAAATCATTTTTCTGTGCTTGTCATTCTCTTCTACAATTTAAAGTGGTTCATAGAGCTTACATTTCGAAACAGAAGCTGTCCAGTTTTTATCCGAAAGTTTCTCCACTTTGTAATAAATGCAACTCTGCTGATGCCTCTTTAATTCATATGTTTTGGTTTTGCCCTAAAATTGAAAAGTTTTGGTGGGAAGTATTCCATACCTTCTCACAACTTTTTAGGGTCCAATTTGACCCAAAACCCCTTACTGCCTTGTTTGGTATTATTGCAAATGAAGATATAACTTTAAATACTCCAAACCTACAGGTTTTAGTTTTTACCTCTCTTTTAGCAAGAAGAGCAATCTTGCTTAAATGGAAGGAGTCTACCCCTCCTACACATCTTCAATGGCTACGTGATATTACGTCTTATTTAAATTTAGAAAAGATCCGCTGCTCAGTCTTAAATTCGAAACAATCTTTTTATGATATCTGGGGACCTTTCCTAAATTACTTTCCCAATTTATAAAGTTTAACAGTGCACAGACTTTTATGTATATTTTTATCTTCTCTTCTTAAGCGAATATGTTTTTTTTCTAATTATCCATTATCATCCATCAGCTTTTTTCTTTGGTAGTTGGTAGGGGGTTGACTTTTTTTTATATAAAAAATTTCTTTTATGATGTATGACCTATCTTTAAATTTTTGATTACAGAGTGGTATACCTTTATGAGTTATGCTATAACATTTTGATCAATTTTATTACAATATATGAATGTACACAAGTTATGTTGAGATGTATGTTGCACTCTGTAAATCTTGCTTTTTTTCTTCTGAATAAAAATATTGTAAAGAGAAAAATGTTAAAGAAAAGAGACCACCTGGCTGCCTAGAATTCAGTCTCTTGGCCTCCTGAATGTAAGCCAGGCTCTTGTGGTCTGTCCATATGAGAAAAGGTTTTTGGTCCCCTCGAGCTATTCCTCCAGAGCCAACTTGACCGCAAGTAGCTGTCTATTCCCGATGTTGTAATTCACCTCGGCCAGGGATCGTCACCTAGAAAAGAATGCACACAGGTGAAGGTTATTGTCTGAAAATTTCCATTGAGACAACAGCACCCACTCTGACATCTGAGGCAATATCACTTCCACAGTGAAGGGAAGGTCCAGACTCGGTGCAACCAAAATGGGAGCTGTCATGAACCACTGTTTGAGCTCTGAAAAAGCAGCCTCCACCCCCTCAGTCCAAACGAAAGGGCCCATGGATCTTTTGGTTAGTGCCGTCAGTGGAGCCACTGATAAACTTTCGATAAAATTTAGCAAATCCCAGGAATCGTTGGACCTGCTTCACACTGGATAGTGAGGGCCAATCTCTGACTGCTTGTGTCTTACTAGGGTCCATCTTGAGATTGCCATTAGAGATGATGAAGCCCAAAAAATAGTGATTATGTGAAATTCAGACTTCTCCGGCTTGAAGTGAAGTCCATGATCAAGAAGCCTCTTTATGATATCCCTGATGTGAGCAGTGTGCTCCTCCGTGGACTTCGAGAAAACCAGGATGCCATCCCAGCAGACGAAGGCGTACTTATGGAGAACATCCTGAAGCACATCATTTATAAAAGCCCGGAACACTGCTGGCATGTTCACAAGGCCGAAGGGCATTACCAGGTATTCACAGTGCCCTGTCGGTGTGTTGAATGCCATCCTCCACTCATCACCTTCCTTTATGCGAACCATATTGTATGCACCCTGCAAGTCCGGCTTTGAGAATTCTCTTTCCACTTGGAGAATCTCAGAAGCAGTGTTGATGACTGGAAGAGGGTAACAATTCTTGACCATCGTGTGACTCAGCCCTCTCTAATCAATGCTGGGCCACAGACTCTTGACCTTCTCCTGTACGAAGAAGAAGCCAGGTGGAATGAATGAATCCCAGGGCAAGAGTGTCCTTAATATACTCCTCCATAGTGCTTCTCTCTGGGCCTGAGCATGTATAATTGACTCCGCGGAGGACATGTACCTGGCAATAGATCTATTGCACAGTCATAAGGTTGGTGAGGTGAAGAGTTGAGGCCTTTCCCTTACTTTTCCAAATCCTTGTAGATGGAAGGGATTTCTGTCAGCTTGGGCGCTGCAATGACCCCCGAACCTTCCTTCGAGGATGATTTCTGAGACTCTGTTGGCAGCAGAGGTGCTTCAGCAGATCCCAGAGTCTCCCCCATAGGCCCACAAGAGTCTTTAGTGAAAACCGAAGCAAAAATCATTGTTCTAATCCTCACCCGTCTCTTCAGACATTGGCAGCAAGATGCAACAAATAGTTCTGGGCTCCTGGATCTCCGTCTTGGAACCTTTCCCCTTAGGCAGGACCTGGCAACTGGAGCCCCTTGGCTTAGCTGCTCGAGTTCCAGACTGCTTGGGCACCTCCTTGGTTTGCTCCTGAACTGGAGATCTCATTTCAGTGCACCCCTGAAAGGATCGGGTTGGGACTCGCACAGGCCTATTGGATATAGCTGGCTTATCCTCTTTTATAGGTAGGACTGGGTTTCCTGAAGTCTCCAGGTTACCCTGAGGAGAAATCTGTACCCTTGCTGGTCTTGGGAGAGTCTGGGGGCTGGAACACCAAGCCAAAAACAAACCCTCTTGCAATGGCTGGACCAAGCAGTGATACTCCCGTCCCTCCAGTCCACGGATGGGTTAGGCTGAGCTAAAGGTACCCAAGGATCACGGGTATGAGTGGAGAGTCAATAATGTAGAAACTAATATATTCCACATGAATTCCTATCCTCACCTGCAACATCACAATTTGTTGCTGGTTCTTCCCAGAACCTATCAGGTGGCCGTCCAAGACAGTTGTAGGCAAGGACTGACTCAACACTCACCGCGGAATGTCAAACTGACGGGTGGTTCCCCTATCCAGAAAATGATCCGCTGCCCCAGAGTCTACAAGAGCCTTTACCTGCCTCAGGTAAACTCCACCTTCAGCATGAAACTGGAATTCGAGAGGTTGGGTATAGTGGCTGTCACCGTCACAGTCCCCCTGATGTTTGGCAGTCTCCGCAGACGCCCTGGTGGCTGCAACGTCAGACATTCTTCCTCACAGTAAAAGCAGCAACCTTGACTCTGGTGCCGGGGTACGCCACTGCAGAGAGCCCAGTGCAACCCATCTGCGACAGGCTGGTCAAGGTCTGAGGTTGGGGAGTGGAACATGATGTAGTCTTGCTTACGCTCTGCCAGACGGTCATCGAGATGGATGGACTGGTCAATGAGAACTTCTAAGTTCTCTGTTGGCACTCCCGGGGCAAGGGCACCCTTCAGTTTATTTCGGAGTCTGTGGCGGGATAGCGTGGCCAAAGCCTCCCCGTTCCAACCACTCTCCTGGACCAAGGTTCGAAATTCGATCACAAAGTCGATTAACAAATTTCACGACACATGCCGGTGATAATAAATCTGATTCTAATTCTGACCACTGACCACCCACCTATTGAAACTTCATCAGGCGGTCTGAGCTTTGGCTGGCTCTGGCAGGGTGATGCAACACCCCTTCACGGCGGCCATGAGTTCCTCCGAGTTGAGCAAATCTCCAACCTGTGTTCCCAATGCGCAGTGGCCCGGTGTAGGGCTCTTCCAGTCAGAAGAGAGATAATGAAGGCTATCTTTACACAGTGCGAAGGGAACCAGGACAGCTGGAGCTCAAACACTGACAAGCCTGTATGAGGAAGCCATGGCAAAAATCAGAGACCCTGTCGAATGTCTCTGGGGTTGGAAGATGTACCGGCTCTGGAGTGGGGCTGATTGGTTCTCCCAAGTGACTCTGGCCTCCTCCTTTGCAAAAGTTGACCAATGGCTACCTGGAGATCGTGTATCTCCAGGCTCTGTTGGGAAATATCTTCACTGTGGCTAGTCACAGCAGACGGAAGTCTCTGACACCCTGCTGGGTCATACTGGCTCAATCATACTGTGATGAAAGTCTTTGATGAGGATGGCTTGGTCCCAAATGCTGGAGTATCCGAGGCAAAGATCGAGACACTGTTTTAAACTAGATCGAGAATCTGAGCACAAAACAAACACTAGATGAAATCACGAGTAGGCTTACGATTGAGCTCTGAACCTCAGTTTAGGTTCTCCTAAAATAGTCAATCCTTGCTGCCCAAAACATAATTGCCAATTATTATTATTATTATTACTTTATTGTCACCAAACAATTGATACTAGAGCGTACAATCATCACTGCGATATTTGACTCTGCACTTCACGCTCCCTGGAATACAAATCAATAGTAAATATAATAAAAATTTAAATTATAAATCATAAATAAAACCGAGAGACAGGTCCGGATATTTGGAAGGTACGGCCCAGATCCGGGTCAGGGTCTGTTCAGCAATCTTATCAAAGATGGAAAGAAGAAATTAGCAGGACTGTCCTGAATCTTTAAAAGGGTTGTGCCAACTATCCATACTCTGGGGCGTTAGAGTGTCTAAACCTCGGAAGCTGGTGCGGATGGGTGCTTATTGTAACAATTTGCCAACTGGCTGTAGAGCCTGCAGTGCAGTTTCCATATCATTCAGTGTTTCAGCTTGTTTGGATGCTCTTTACTGCACACCTGTAGAATGATGTGAGTATAGGTGTGCATAGTCCAATCACCAACAAGAGAAAATCTGCAGATCCTTGAAATCCAAGCAACACACACAAAATGCTGGAGGAACTCAGCAGGCCAGGCAGCACCGATGGAAAAAGTAGTCAACGTTTTGGGCCGAGACCCTTGGGCAGGGCTTGGACCGAAGAGTCTCGGCCCAAAGTGTCAACTGTACTTTTTTCCATAGTTACCGCCTGGCCTGCTGAGCATTTTGTGTGTGTTGTGCACAGTCCAGCTCTCTCAGCCTCTCAAGAAAGTAGAACCTCTCAATAAATTAGAAAATATCTGTTCACGATAAGGGTTGTATTTCTTCTTTATTTGCGACCTGCAGATTGCAGACATAATGTGTTTTTGGAATCAATGCGCTGCTTTCACTTGTACATCTGAGACCCATTCTGAGTTTGCTCTACTCCTCAGAGCGATGTTCAACTTCCTTTGCATGGGAGCTTTTCAATTGACTGCCTTCTTTGCCAAAATGAAACTAAACACCAAACCCTTTATTATCTAAACTTTACCTTGAGGTTTCTCTGCAGTATTTGATTTTCCTTTTTCTCATCCTCCGCACTTTCTTGCTGAATTTGGTTGTTTGAACTGGTAAGATGGTGAATCATGAGTCAATAGTAGTGATGATTCAAGTTTTTGTTCAATATCTTTTGACACTGGGTGGGTTCAAATGATTCAGTTTAATATCAGAGTATGTATACAATACACAACCTGAAATTCCTACTCTTCATAGACACCCATGAAACAAGAAACCCTGCAGAATGAATGATAGAAACAACAGAACTCCGAAGCCCCCTTCACACCCCCCCCCCCATCGCACAAGCAGCTTCAGAAGTTTCAACCCTCCTCCTCCTCCCACTATTCAAGCAATAGGAAACTCTTCCAATATCTTGATCTAGGGTCTATCAAAAACTACAGTCCATAAGCCAGCACTTCAGTACCTCAGACAGGCTCTCTCCCACCAGTAAGGGAGAGAGTGGTTACTTCCACAACAATGGGAGCAGAGAACAGCAACTCACTGTTCTGATGTTACAGTCTTCCGCTTCGCTTCTCCAAGTTCCACCCCGCCCCCCCCCCCATCTTGGGGACCGGCAGGCCCTCACTCTCCATTGAAAGAGAGAGAGGGACTGTGATTGCTCAAGTACAGGGGTACAGGGGCCTTCTTCCAACTGCAGCACACACTGCCTGCTAGCTCAATGTTTCAGTCTCCCGCGACGCTTCAGTCAGTGAAATTGACAAGGAACTGGGCCGTCTATGGGACCACTCCCCGAAGGCGCTCGTCTGCCAGGCTGTTTCTGGAGGTAGCGAAGCACTGGGCTGCACTGCTGGTCCGAAAACCCACTGCTTGCGAAAAATCCTAGTTTGGACTGTAGTTCACAGACTCCAACAGAACCCCAACCACCTTGAAAAGAAAAGAAACACATAAGAGAAGAAGAATAAGCTGTTTTGTGGATGAACTGGATGAAGTCACCTGGGTCTGCAAAAACCGCTGGTGCCATCTTTCCTCACTTCTCCTCACCCTGCCTATGTTCAACACAATACTGGAAGACAACAGAGCAAATCTTATTGAAGTCTGTGGCAAATAAAGCTGCGTTAAGATTGAAAGTTATTTATCACAACATACAGTGAAATGCCCCTACTTGGGGCAGGCCACGTGTTGCTACATGGCCACAAGCCTCGGCAAAACCATGTAGAACACAACAAAAACAATGACAGCAAAGTAAATCCTGTTCCTCACTCCCAACAGTGCACATACACAGACTTCTAACCCCAGGAAAGGCCATCTTCAGCCTCCAGCTTCCAGTGGACTCGGGCTTGGACTTGCAGACATTGGGCCTTCAAATACCCCCGTGGACTTGCAGAGATTCGCAGACTTAGAGCTCTGGCCAACAGTCCTCAACTTTTGGACTCCAATTCAACCCTTAGGCCTTGATCCTTGGCATCTACCTCAGGACCCAACGATCACTGAAAAACCAAGCCTCGAACTCCAGACTTGCCAATGACTATTCCAGCCAATAAGTCTTGACCTTTGGCCTCCATTCTCAGCATTGACCCCTAGACCAATCAGTTGCTGAACACTATGCCTTGACCTCTGGACTAGCAGATTATGGGACCCCTGATTACTTTGGCCAAAGGGCCTTGACTTCCAGACTTCCAATTCAGCTCTCAGCTGTAAATCTTTAGCACAGACTCCAGGACACACCAATAATTCTTTTTTTGGAGCATTGTGAGCAGTTTTGGGCCTGTTATTTAAGGAAGGATGTGCTGGCATTGGAAAGGGTCCAGAGGAGGTTCACAAGAATGATTCTGGGCATGCAAGGGCTAATAAATGAGGTGTGTTTGATGACTCTGGGCCTGTACTTACTGGAGTTTAGAAGAATGAGGGAAGATCTCATTGAAACCTATTGACTATTAAAAGGCCCAGATAGAGTGGGCTTGAATAGGATATTTCCTATAGTGGGAGAGTCTAGAAAGAGAGGCACAGCCTCAGAACAGAGGGATGTCCATTTAGAACAGAGAGGAGAAGGAATTTCCTTAGGCAGAGGGTGGTGAATCTGCAGAACTCGTAATTGAGAATATTTAAAGCTGTGACTGACAGATCTTGGTTAGTCTGGACGTCAGTGGTTGGGGGAGAAGGCAGGAGAATTATCCCCCTGAAACACTCAGTCAAGCTGTCATGAACACTCGATGCTTCAGCCTGATCCAAACTCCAAGACCTCATTCCCTTCACCAAAGGAGATGAGATGGGGACCTTGGTCAGCATGGACTAATTGGGCCAAAGGGCCTGTTTCCATTCTATATGACTCCGACTCTATAAATCTAAGAGTATGAGCCTTGTGCTTTAAATTCCAGAGCCACAAAGACAAAATGCTGGATGAACTCAGCAGGTCAGGTAGCATCTATGGAGGAGAATAAGTAGTCAAAGTTTTGGGCCAAGACCCTTCCCAGGACTGGGAACAAAGGGTAATTTGAGATTCCAAAAGGTACAGTCAACCCGGCTGGGCACATGAAGGCACTGCCGCAAACTCCGCATGATAGGTGACACCAGGTGAGGGGGATGATGGGTGGCTGGGGGAAAGGGGAGGTGACGGGACTGGAAAAGGGTTCTCATAATTCTATAAACCTCAGCTTGCAACACTTCAGTGCAAACTACCCAAATTTGTCGAACCTCTCCACATATGCTCTCTAATCCAGGCAGCATCCAGATGAATCACTTGTGCAGGACCTCTCCCATTGCTTCAGGTATTTGCATTGAGGGTGGCTGTGTCAGGTAACCACAGATGCATTTCGCAGGTGTTTTCATTTTGAGATGTTATGTATTCATTATTTAAATAACAGACAACTTTGTTTGGACACCTGTCCATTTGAGAATGAAATGTACATTGGCCAGAGGCTACATTCTCTCAGCTTGAGTGAGGAGGGACACAGCTGTAGTCATCTGCTGTGAATTTATTTGGGAGTGCACATTTATGTTTACATTAATGGGATTAGAGTCTCTGAATGCTTAGCAAACACTATGGCTTGAAGCACATGTTTCCATGTTATAATCACTGACTATACTGATTGAAAGTCTTCAAACCCATCTCAGGGCACCACGGTTAGTGTGACACTATTGCAGCTCAGGGCTTTGGAGTTGGGAGTTCAATTCCTAGTTCATCTGTAGGAGATTGTACATTCCTCCTTATGAACACGTGGCTTCCTCCACGTGCTCTGGTTTCCTCCCACAGTCCAAAGACTGGGTTAGTAGCTTAATTGTTAATTGTCCTGTGACTAGGCTAGGGTTAAATAGGTTGCTGGGTGGCGTGGAACATTGGGCTGAAAGAGCCTGATCAGTGCAAAGGACGTGGCGATACTATCATCTGAGGAAAGACTGAGTTGACTGGGTGTAGTGGCCAAGTCACTGGGCATATTTGAAGCAGAGGTTAATAGGTACCTAATCAGTAAGAGTGTCAAAGGTTATGGGGAGAAGGCCGGAGAATGGGTTTGAGAGCGATAATAACTCAGAATGGCAGAACAGACTCGAGGGGCCAAATGGCCTATTTCTGCTCCTCGGTCTCATGGTCTGATTGAACGATGGAATGGTGGAGCAGACTTCAAAGGCCAGTCTTGCTCTTAGCTTCTTTGTTTTGTATCAATAGCATCAACATTATTGCTAGCAAGGTATTTGCAACAGGGATCACTGCAACATCCAGCAACCAATATGGTTTGAATAATAATCTTTTGTACCAACGATATAATCAGACACTGCACACTCAGCAACCTGTCACGGGTCACTTCCAATCACGCATTGTTTCAGCATTTGTGCTGGTTGGTCAGGGTCTTGTTTATAATTTTCAGTTTGGTTGCTGCCTAGTAACAGCAGAACCAGTTCTTTTAGTTTGGAGCAATTGAAATCTAATTAATTGAACAGCTGCCTGCATCTCTTTCCCACAGCACTTATGATCAGCGGCCACTTTAGTAGGCATGCCTATAAACTACTCGTTAGTGCAAATAGCAAATATCCAAACATGTGGCAGCAACTCAATGCATAAAGCATGCAGACACGGTCAAGAGGTTCAGTTGTTGTCCAGACCAAACATCAGAATGAGGAAGAAATGTGATCTGAGTGACTTTGAATGATGGTTGGTGCCTGACGGGGTGGTTTGAGTATCTCAGAAACTGCTGATCTCCTGGGATTTTCACACACAACAATCTCTAGAGTTTACAGAGAATGATGCGATAAATAAAAAAAAAAATCCAGCAAGTGGTATTTCTGTGGGCACCAACGCCTTGTTAATAAGGGAAGTCAGAGGAGAATGGCCAGACTGGGTCAAGCTGACAGGACGGTGACAGTTCCTCAAATAACCACACGTTACAACCGTGGTGTACAGAAGAGCATCTCTGAATGTGCAACACTTCGAACCTTAAAGTGGATGGTCTACAGCAACAGAAAACCATGAACATACATTCAGTAGCCACTTTATAAATACAGGAGGTACCTAATAAAGTGGCCACTGAGTGTAACTTGCTTTGTTCACTGCAGAAGTTCACAAAGAAGTTAAAGAGTGGGGGATTACTTCTGATAAACAGAGATGATAACTATTACCTCCAGAGGAATAAACCCAAGGTGAGGCTAACAGTTTACAGTGAGGTGCTAAATATACCATAAGACATAGAAATAGACTTGGTCTGTTTGTCCCATCGAGTCTGCTCTGCCATTTCATCATGGCTGATCTATTATCCCCCCCCCATCCCATTTCTCCTGCCTTCTTATAACCTTTGAGACCCTTATTAATCAAGAACCTACCAGCCTCTGCTGTTTAAAATACCCAGTGACCTGGCCTCCACAGCCATCTGTAGCAATGACTAACATAATCAACTTTTATCTATAACTCAGGTCATCCAGTCCCAGCACCATCCTTGTAAATTTTCTCTGTACTCTTTCAGTCTTAATGATATCTTTCCTTTAGGGAGGTAACCAAAATCAGAACCAGACTTAATATCACCAGCATATGATGTCAAATTTGTTGTCTTTGCAGCAGCAGTACAATGAAATGTATAATAATAGAGAAAAAACAGAAACACAATGAAAAACTGCACACATTACTTCAAATTTGGCCTCATCAACATCAAAGTTCAAACTAAATTTCATACCAAGGTACGTGTATGTCACCATACATCATCCTGAGGTTCATTTTCTTGCAGGCATTCATAGAACATAGAACAGTATAGCACAGGAACAGGCCCTTCAGCCCACAGTGTTGTGACAAATCATTAAGAAGTAAATCAAAAACACTCAAACGCTAATCCTTCCTACCTACATCATGTCCATATCCCTCCATCTTCCTTACATCCGTATGCCTATCTAAATGTCTCTTAAAAGCCTCTAATATATTTGCCTCTACCTCCATACCGGACATCATATTCCAGGCATTCACCATTCTCTAAGTAAAAAGTTTACCCCTCTCATTCCCTTTGAACATATCCCCTCTCACCTTCAATGCAAGCCCTCTGGAGTCAAGACATTTCAACCCTAGGAAACAGATATTCTGTTTACTCTATCTATGCCTCTCATAATCTTGTAAGCCTCTATCAGATCTCCCCTCAGCTTTCACTGCTCCAGAGCAAACAATCCAAGCTTATCTCATGATGGGACATGCTCTCTAAACCAGGCAGCATCTTGGTAAACCTTTTCTGTACTCTCTTCAAAGCCTCAAAATCCTTTCTATAGTAGGGTGACTAGAACTGTATACAATGCTCCAGATGTGGTCTAACCAGAGTTTTATAAAGTTGCAACATAACTTCCTCACTTTTGAACTCAATGCCTTGACTAATAAAAGCAAACATTTCATAAGACTTCCTCACCACCTTATCGACATATACAGCCACTTTGAAGGAGTTATGAACTTGGATCTCTCTGCTCAAGGTCCCTGAATCTTGTCTTTAACAATGTACTGTCCCCTTGCATTTGCCTACCTAGGTGCAACACCACATACTTATCAGGGTTAAAATTCACAGTACAACAACAAAATACAATGGAATCAAACTGACAAACAGCCAATACACAAATACAAAAAAAACCTGATACTGAGAGCATGAGCTGTAGAATCCTCAAGAGTGAGTCGACAGGTTGTGGAATCAGCTCAGTGTCGAGATGAGTGAAATTATCCACCCTGGTTCAGGAGTCTAATAGTTGAAAGTTAATAACTGTTTCTGAATCTGGTGGTGTGGGACCTAAGGTTTCTGCACTTCCTTCCTGATGGCAGCAATGAGAAGAGAGCACTATTTATTTTTATCTATTGCAATGTAGTGCTGCCACAGAACAACAAATTCCATGACATATGCCAGTGAACCATCAGGCCCTTGAACAAAAGAGGAGAACTTCACATCTATTGAGATGTTTCCACAACCAATTTTCTCAGTGGTCCCAGCAAGGAAACGATAGGAGTCAGTTGCACCTTTCCTCATCCCCTGTCATGGCGGCTGTTGAACTTGAACGCACGCGAGGGCATCCGTCGCCCAAACGCGGTGACACCCTCGCGCCGGGGATCACTGGGCGCCTCGCGCGGCCGGCGGGAAGGGCCGTCGCTACCGACCCGGAGCGCGGACAGATGGGCGCCGCCTCCAAACCTGTTTAGCACACCGAATGTTCGCGGGGAACCCGGTGCTAAAATATTCACAGACGACCTGATTCGGGCTCAGGGTTTCGTAAGTAGCAGAGCAACTACCTCGCCGCCATCTACTGAAAGTCATCCCTCGAGTCCGATAGACTACGCGGGGGCACACGCCCTGCCGCTCTCCTCGCTCGTTCTCTCCGGACTGCGACCGCCGCGGCTCCGACCCTCACCTTGTCCTCTCACCCCACCCACGACCTGGCCAAGGCGTCTGGCTGCGGGCGGGCGGGCGGAAGGCTGTCTAGTGAGGCAACGAAACCCTCAAAACTACTTTGGTACCTTGAGTCCAAGCACCCTGCACAAACCGGTTGAGTTTTTTGAGTGGAAAAAAACGTGAGCAAGCGGGACAGAAGCGAGTGCTGATAGCCACGTAAACTAAATTGCGGAATAGACTGGACATAAGAAACCTCTTTCGAGTATCGCTGTTTTCCGGTCGTGATTAACCTCCCCTCCCCCCGTTGGCCGGTCTGCAAGAATATTGTCAATATTAAACCGGTCCCCGGTGCAAAAAAGGTTGGTGACCCCTGAATCATCTCACTTATGGACCCTTTATCTTCTATTTCATGCTGTCGTTATTTATTGCTATTTATTTATATTTGCATTTGCACTGTTTGTTGTCCTCTATGCTCTTGCTCTTTCATTGATCCTCTTTACTGTTACTGTTCTATAGATTTGCTGAGTATGCCTGCAGGGAAAAGAATCTCAGGGTCGTATGAGGTGACATGTATGTATTCCGATATTAAATTTTACTTTGAACTTCAATATTAGACCTGATTCTGATCTTCCACAACTTAATGTCCCAACTTCTGTCCTAATTACACTGATTTATGAAGGCCAATGTGCCAAAAACTCTCTTTATGACCCTATCTACCTGTGATGTCACTTTCAAGACCAAGCACTGGTCCTGGATTACTAACACTGAGTGTAACTCTCTCTCCAGGCAATTTGCTATGCAGGAAAGAAATTTTGAAAGCTTCCTTGGTGACTACTGGCGTGTATTTCAAGTTTCTACCTGTCTAGACAAACCTGACCCCTGCAAATAGTGGTGGGTGTGTGAACACACAGCATTACTTGTACTTAAAGTTCGAATTGTTGTGCGATGATGTCACGTATTTGCATTTAGGTGGGTCATTTCAGTAAATGGAAGCTGGGTGGGTTACTCTGATTAACATAAGGACTCACTTCACCTTTGCCTTCGCTTTAGGCTGTGATTGAAATACCGCTAAGATTGGAGCATGTGACAGTTGCAGTGGCACAGTAGTGTAGAGGTCAGTATAAGATTTTGCAGAGCCAACTGTACGATCGAGGTTTAATTGCTGCCTCTATCTGTAAGGAGAGACATCTCTACCAAAGGAGGTGTAAGGTGCTCCTTCCCTCCGCTAGCCCGCTGGTCACCCTTGGGCAGGAAGTAGCACCTGCTTAGACCCCCCAGTCAGGATCATGTGAAGCCATGGGAGCAGGTGGTGCACATCACAAGTCCTGGTTGTGCGACCACTGACGCCAGGCAGACAGTTTCTGAAGATGGCTGGGGTCACCCGTCTTGTGAAGGCACCGCCCAGAAGAAAGCAATGGCAAACCACTTCTGTAGAAAAATTTGCCAGGGACAATCATGGTCAAAGACTATTGTTATGTTTTGCAACTTCAAAACATTAAACTAATTCAAAGACACGGCATCCAAAATGCAGGTTTGCTTTTAGCAAGGCACACACGTATCACGTGGTAATGTGATGGCATATGCAATTAATGTATTTATAACCTGTAATTATATGAAACAATATAAGATTACTTAAATATTATCAAAATGCCTACATCATATGACATGGCACTTAATGATGATGATGACAATCAGTAAAGGGTTTGTATGTTATCCCAGCAACTGCATGGCTTTCCTCTGAGTGCTCCGGTCTCCTCCCGTATTCCAAAGATGTACCAGTTAGGGGTAGTAAGTTGGCGCCGGAAGTGCGACGACACTCGTGGGCTGTCCCCAGTACATCCTCAGACTGAGTTAGTCACTGAAAAATAGGACGCCTCTCACTGTATGTTTCCGTGTTTTGTTGTACATGTGACAAATAAAGCTAACCTTTAAAAATAATACTGCCTTTAACCTATAGACTTTGGATAAATGAGAGGTAAGTGAATCAGAGTAGGAGGGGTTTGGATACAGTAGATGATGTGTAGCTGTTGGGAGAGGGGTCTAGAACTGGGGGATATTGTGTAAGGGTGAAGAGATGCCCACAAGTCTAAGGTGAGGGGCAGGTTGAGACAGTATCTGTGGGATGGGCTTTGAAGCCAGGGTCAAAATCTCACCTGTCATCTGCCAACTTGTACTCTTACCCCTCCACCATCTTTTAATTGACTTTACCCCATCCTTTTCAGACCCGATGAAAGATTTCAGCCTGAAACATGGACTGCTCATTCCTTTCCACAAATGCTGCCTGACTTCAAAGTCCAATGTAAATTTATTAACAAAATACATATATGTCACCATATACAAACCTGAGATTCATTTTCTTGTGAGTATTCTCAGTAAATAACTAGAAACACGATAGAATCAATGAACAACTACACACAAAGATGGACAAATAACCAGTGTGCAAAAGACAACAAGTTGTGCAAATACAAAAAGTAAAAAAACAAAATGTTGTTAATCAATAAATAAGCACTAAATATGGAGAACATGAGTTGCAGAGTCCTTGAAAGTGAGACTCAAGGTTGTGGAGTCAGTTCAGTGTTGAGGTGAATGAAGTTATCCACGTTGGTTCAGGAGCCTGATGGTTGTAGGTTAATAACTGTTCCAGAACCTGGTAGTGCCTCAATAACTCTGAGGGCTCTGTTGGCAGGAGTCAGGGCTTTATACTTTAGCTCTTTGGTAGTGTCATCCATGCAAATATGAACCTGGAGGTGTGGGGCTCCTGGCCCTAAGGCTCCTGGCCCTCCTTCCCAATGGCAGCAGCAAGCAGAGACCATTGTCTGGATGGAGGGGGTCCTTGATGATGGATGCTGACGTTTTGTGGAAGCGCTCCTTGTAGATGTGCTCAAAGATGGGGACGGCTTTTCCTGTGAAGGACTGGGCAGAATCCACTACTTTTTGTTGGCTTTTCTTTGCTTGGGCATTGGCAGTTTAAGTCATTTTGGCATAGACTAGATGGGCTGAAGGGCCTGTTTCCGTGCTGTCCTTCTCTAAGAGAGCATGGCCTAGATGGCGGGGGTCCTTGAAGATGGTTGAGGGGTAATAACAGTTCTTGAGTTTGGTGGCGTGGGTACAGAGGCTCCTGCACCTCCTTTCCCAATGGCAGCAGCGATACAAGAGCATGGCATGGATGGTGGGGGTCCTTGATGAGTTCTGCCAGCATTGTGCGTGCGTTATTACCTGAGACAGTCGTTTACTAAAATATCCTCTACAGAGAAGGATCTGGACAACATTACCTAGCCTCAGACTTGCTGTCATTTCATGAACTGTTCTATCTCACACTCTGTTACCATAATAGCTGTCTTCAAGAATTCAGTGTGGCTTCGTATAGTAATACCAGTCGTCTAGACTGGGCCAGACACGTTGACACCATAATAAATTTAAACACACTCTATTTTCTTCGGTGTTAGAAGTCAGACAACTCTGCTTGATGCCTTGCTTGCTGTGAGGATAAGGCTGCCTTTCTCTTGTTGATAGCTCGTTTAGTTTGGATCAGACTACGCAGTAAAATGGAGTACAGGTCCCAAATGAATTTAACTTACAGTATCAGGTTGTAGTGTCCTATTGTGATGAGAGTTAATGAGTCCACATTTAGTCGAATTTTACAACACATGCATTCTTTCATGAGTATGTCTGGATGGTTAAGGGAAGTGGTGTTAGATTTAAAGACAGGTTTTACTGATCATTGTCCAGTTATGACTGTGTTTTTATTCTCAGCCCATAACAGATAGTATCTTTCTTTTTCCTTCTCCTGCCTTTTTCTCAGTGTGGCTGCAAGCAGAGCAGGTCATAGCAGGGCCACAAACTCGCTCCTACCATTCAATAAACCCTGCTTTGTCTGCCTACTGTTTCCCGATTTAGCAAGCTACCGGTAATTAAAAACCGCACCCTTGTTTTGCAATTCCTCTGCGGTCTTCCTACCCGCTCCCCTGTTTCAGTCTTTCCCAATTCACTTGCCCATCCCCTCCCCCTGTGGCCCATCTCTCTTCCTCAACTATCAAGAGCCTCAACCATCAGGCGTTTGAACCAGAGGGGATAATTTCACTCAACTTCACTTATCCCAACACTGAACTGTTCTCATGAATTATGTGATCACTTACAAAGACATATTTACTGCTTATTATGTTTTTCATATTTCTACAGTTCATTTTCTTTTGCACATTGGTGGTTTGTCTTATTGTGTGTGGTTTTTCATTGATTCTATCGTGTCTCTTAGTATTTACTGTGAATGCCTGCAAGAAAATGAATCTCAGGGTTGTATATGGTGACAATAAATTTACATTGAACTTGTTTTCCTCCCATGGCCCTCAGTCCTCTCTTTCTTCTTCAGCCCCTTACCTCTCTCACCTATCACCTCCCAGCTTCTCACTTCATCGTTCCCTCTCCCAGCAACCTGCCTTCCCCCCCACCTGGGTTCATCTATCATCCGCCAGCTTGTACTCTTCCCCTCTCCCCCAACCTTCTTATTGTGACTTCCTTCCCCTTTCTTTCCAGTCCTGATGAAGGGTCTCAATCGGAAATGTTGACTTCATTCGTCACCATAGAAACTGCCTGACCTGCTGAGGTCCTCCAGCATTTTGTGTGTGTTAACCTGCCAGAGGTCTGTATCTCACTCATTTTGTACCCTCACCTATCTCAAAGTTCAAAGTAAATTTATTATCAAAGTTCATATATGTCACCATATACAATCCTGAGATTCATTTTCTTTCAGGCATTCACAGAAGATACAAAAACACAGTAGAATCAGTGACAAACCATACACAGATGAATAGCCAGTGTGCAAAAGAAGATAAACTGTACAAATACAAAAATAATAAGTAACAAATAATATTGAGAACAAAAGCCAAAGACTCCTTGAAAGTGTGTCCACAGATCAAAGTTCAAAGTAAATTTATTATCAAAGAACATAAATGTCATATACAGCCCTCTGCACCTCTTGGCTTCTTGCCTCCTTTTAGATGCCCTTCATCCATCCTTCTGGCTCTTTTGCTCAGCTGTCCTAATATCTCCTTTCATGGCTTAGCTTTAATGCTCCTGTCACGTGTTCTGGGAAGGTAAAAGCATCTTGTTGAACTTAACATAGAGCAGAGTGCCAATCTTTTAACCTACTTTAATAAAAATTGAATCCTTTTCTCCTACATAGTCCTCCATTTCTCTATCACCAACGTACCTATCTCAGATCTGCTCTGGGTCTTTTCATTGTCATTGATGTCAACAGGACATCAACCATCTCGACTTCACCACTCCTCTCTCCAATTCCAACCTCACTCCTTCCGAGCGCTCTGCTCTCCACTCCCTCTGCACTAATCCTAACCCCACCATCGAAGGAGGTCTGGCAGACTGACCTCTACCTAACCGAGGCCCAGCGACAACTGTCAGACACCTCCTCTTACTTACCCCTCGAAGAGGTTCCCAGTGAGGAACACCAAGCCATTGTCTCCCACACCACTGATGCACCATCAATAACTCACTCTGAGACGTAAGAAGCGAGATATCGGCTTTTATTGACTGGAAGAATGAACAACACTACATCCTGGAGAATGAGGCCGGGCTCAGGCCTCAATCGCCTTTATACAGGGGTCTGTGGGAGGAGCCACAGGAGCAGTCCAGACAAGTATATGTAGTTCACCACAACCACTAATCTTATTAACTCTGGGAATCTCCACAAACCTGTTTGTCCAGGTAGACCGATTGTTTCAGCCCCACTGAACTCATATCTGCATATCTCGTCTCAGTTTTATCCCCCCGGTTCAGTCCCATCCTACCTATATTCTTGACACTTCACACGCTCTTGATCTTTTCAATGATTTCAAGTTCCTGGCTCCCATCATTTCATTTTCACTATGGATGTCCAACCCCTGTACACCTCCATCCCGCACCAGGAAGGCCTTAAAGCTCTCCGTTCCTTTCTGGACACCAGACCCAACCAGTTCCCCTCCACCACCACTCTCCTCTGTCTGGTGGAACTTGTCTTCACTCAATAATTTCTCCTTTGGCTCCTCCCATTTCCTTCAAACTAAAGGTGTAGCCCTGGGCACTCGCATGGGTCCCAGCTATGCCTGCCTTTTTGTGGGCTGTGTGGAACAGTCTATATTCCAAGTCTATACTGGTGCCTGCCCCCCACTTTTACTACGCTACATCGATGACTGCTTTGGAGCTGCTTCCTGCACCCATGCTGAGCTCATCGACTTCATCAACTTTGGCTCCAACTTCAACCCTATACCTCAAATTTATCTATTTCTAACACCTCCTTCCCCTTTCTCAATCTCTCTCTCTCTATCTCTGGAGACAGCTTATCTACTGATGTCTATTATAAGTCCTCTGACTCTTATAGCTGCCTCGACTATACCTCTTCCCACCCTATTTCTTGTAAAAATGCCATCCCCTTCTCTCAGTCCTTCTGTCTCCACCACATCTGCTCTGAGGATGAAGTTTTTCATTTCAGAATGTAGGTTTATCCTCCTTCAAATAAATGGGCTTCCCTTCCTTCACCATCAATGCTGCCCTCAACCGCATCTCTTCCATTTCATGCACATCTACCCTTACCCATCCTCCTGCCACCCTACCAGGGATAGGGTTCCTCTTGTCCTCACTGACACTGCACCAGCCTCCGCACCCAGCGCATAATTCTGCATAGCTTCCACCATCTCCAATGGGATCCCACCACCAAGCACATCTCCCCCCCCCCCACTTCCTGCTTTCCACAGGGATCGCTCCCTAGGCGTTTGTTTCTCCCCACTGATCTCCCTCCTGGCACTTACCCTTGCAAGTGGAACAAGTGGCAATCTCCTCCCTCACTACCATTCAGGGACCCAAACAGTCCTTCCAGGTGAGGTGACACTTCACCTGTGAGTCTGTTGGGGTCAGCTACTGCATCCAATGCTCCAGGTGTTGCCTCCTGTATATCAGTGAGACCTGATGTAGATTGGGAGACCGTTTTGTCGAGCATCTGTGCTCCATCCGCCAGAACAAGCGGGATCTCCCAGTGGCCACCCATTTTAATTCCACTTCCCATTCCCATTCTGACATGTCAGTCCATGGCCTCCTTACTGTTGCGATAAGGCCATACTCAGATTGGAGGAACAACACCTTATGTTCCATTTGGGTAGCCTCCAACGTGATGGCATTAACGTCAAGCAAACTTCCAGTAATGACCCTCTCCTTCACCATTCCCCATTCCCTCTTCCCATCTTTCACCTTATCTCCTTACCTGCCTATCACCTCCCTCTGGTGCTCCGTGCTTTCTTCCATGACCACCTGTCCTCTCCTATCAGACTGCCCCCTTCTCCAGCCCTGTATCTCTTTCAGCAGTCAACATCCCAGCTCTTTACTTCACCTCTCCCCTCACTCCCAGTTTCACCTATCACCTTGTGTTTCTCCCTCCCCTCCCCCACCTTCTAACTCTAACTCCTCATCTTTTTTCTCCAGTCCTGAAGTCTGCCCAAAATATCGACTGTGCTCTCTTCCATAGATGCTGCCTGGCCTGCTGAGTTCCTCCAGCATTTTGTGAGTGTTGCTCAGATTTCCAGCATCTATGGATTTTCTCTTGAAAATTGTTGAGATTCCACTTTCTTTCTGATTAGCTTCAGCTTTCTGCTTTCAAGGTATCCTGTTATAAAGCTACTCTGTCCATGCCTGGATGTTTTCACTGAAGGACTTGGAGAGAATTTAGAAACACATTTATTTTTTGATCCCAGCACATTCTCTCCCTCTCCCTCATACCTACACAACACACAGTCACATACACACACACAACACACACTCACATACACACATACAACTCTCTCTCTCACACACACACACACACACACACACACAATACACACATACACACAACTTTCTCAGACACACACATTCTCACGTACACACACAACACACACTCACAGACACGCACACTCTCACACACACATTCTCACGTACACAACACACGCTCAGCTACACACACACACACACACACACACACACACACACACACACACGTCTAAAGCTTTGCTTATAACACAGGGCTTCTTTTCGACTGTGCTGGTTGCAGTTTTGGTTCCTGTTTATGGTTCACTTTGGATAAAACCTCTCCAAATTAAAGCGGCATCAGCAGTTTACAGCGTGATGTGGTTATGCGACACACGTCAGCATGACTCCAACATACTCCACACTCCAGCTGCTGCCCAATCGTTGAAAGGAATGGAAGCAGTCTGCTTCATCATTCTACAAAGTCATGTCTGAGCCACAACTCCAGTTCCATCATCTACCTGATCCCAAAATCCACAGAGTCTCCCGGCTTCAGCCACGCACTTTAAATTTTCACAGAGCTCCGGAGCAGATTTCAAAGATACTTCACCACCGGAGTGAAAAACATTTCTCCTCATCTCTGTCCGACTTAGCTCTATCATGGGTACTGGTCTCGCCTTCTTTGAAGGCATCTTTAATAGATGATGCCTCAAGAAGGTGACATAAGGACCCTTGCCCTTTAGGACATGTCCTCTTCTCATTGCTACCATCAGCAAGGAGGTACAGGAGTCTGAAGGTACACAGTCAATGTTTTAGGATTAGGTTCTTCCCCTCCGCCATCAGATTTCTGAACAGACAATGAACCCACGAACACTACCTCACATTTTGCTCCCTTTGTGTATTACTTAGTTTTTATATATTTATTATTGTAACTTATAGTAATATTTGATGTAATAGTGGCACTGTACTGCCCACCACAAAATAACAAATCTCATGACGTATGTCAGTAATCGTACATCTGATTTCTGATTCTAATGCTGACCATTGTGTCTAGGTTTGGTCTCCATACTACGGGAAGCTGTGATTAAGCTGGAGAGGGTGCAGTAGAGATTCATAAGGATGTTACTGGGATGTAATGGCTTGAGTTATGAGGAGAGACTGGATAATATGGGATGGTTTTCCTTGGAGTGAGGAAGATTTATAAACTCATGAGTAAAGTAGATAAGGTCACAGTTTTTTCCCCAGGGTATGGGAGTCTAAAACCTGAAAGCCTAGAACATAGAACACTACAGTACAGTACAGGTCTTTTGGCCTATGATGTTGGGCTGACATTTTAACCTACTCTAAGATCAATCTAACTCTTCCCTCCTACATAGACCTCCTTTGTTCTATCATCCATGTAGCTATCTAAGAGTCTCTTAAACGTCCCTAATATATCTGCCTCTACCACCATCCCTAGTAGTGTGTTCCACGTGCCCACCATTCTCGTGTAAAAAAAACTTGCAGTGCTGTGCAAAAACTTGGGCACAGCACTGAGGTAATTTTATGTATTGCACTGTACTGCTACCACACAAAAAAAATCAAATTTCCTGATATATGTGAGTGATGATAAACCTGATTCTGATTTGGGTCTCTACTGTGGACTGAGAGTGGGAAGGGTGCAGGCAGGAATTCTGGTTGGGAAAAGGGAAGGGAGAGGGGAGGGAGAGGGAAGCACCAGAGAGACATTCTGTAATGATCAATAACCCAATTGTTTGGAATCAAATGACCTTGCCTGGTGTCTCAGGGCTGGGCGTGTCTTGACCCTCACCACCTCCCACTCCTGGCACTTCTCTGCCATCTGTCCCACACCCCTCCCATGGTGCTCCACCCTCACCATTCCCAATATCCTTTGCTCCTGCCAGTGTTACAAACTTGCTCTTTGCTTCACTTTGACAAATACAGTTCTGTGCAAAGGTCTTACACACACTAGCTATAATACACAGTATACGTGCCTAAGACTTTTGCACAGTTCTGTGTCTCTGACATCCCCCCTATACTTTTCTCTAATCTTCTTAAAATTATGCCCCGCTTGTAACAGCCATTTCCACCCTGGGGGGAAAAGGGTGCTGGCTATCCAGGCTTTCTATGTTTCTTGCCATCTTGTACATTTCTATCAAGTCACCTCTCATCCTCCTTTGCTCCAAAGAGAAGGGCCCAGCTCACTCAACCTGTCCTCATAAGATATGGTCTCTAATCCAGGCAGCATCCTGGTGAGTCTCCTCTGCTTCCATGTCTTGCATGGGTTTAAGGTGAAAGGAGAAAGACTTAAAGGACACCAGAGGGGAAGGTTTTTCAAATGGGTATATGGTACAAGCTGCCAAGAAGTTGTAGAAGTGAGTACATTTGCAAGTTTTGGATAGGTACGTGGATCGTGGCCCAAATGCAGGCAAACTGCACGAACACAGGGAGGCTCCTTGGTTGGCTTGGACGAGTTGTGTCAAAGCACCTTATTACAGTCATAGATCACTACAGCACAGGATCAGGTCCTCAGCCCATCCAGCCTGTGCCTAGTCCCGTCCACCCGCACCTGGACAATAGCTCTCCCTACCCCTCCCTTCCGAACTTCTCTTAAATGTTGCAATGGAACCCTCATCCACCACTTCTGCTGGCTGCTCATTCCACAATTGCACCACACTCTGAGTGAAGAAGTCCCTCTCAGGTCCTCATTAAATAACTACAACAATTACAGCAGTTCTGCATAAATATTTCACCTTTCACCCTGAATCTATGACCTCTAGTTCTCACCTCTTCCATGTCATATGACTATGTTGGAACTTACACTCAATATTGCCTTATTAGTTACTTCCTGTACCTGATAAAGTGACCACTGAATGTATGTTCAAGGTCAGCTTCTGCCTGCTGTACCCCATCCACGTCATAGTTCAACGTGTTGTGTGTTCAGAGATGCTCTTCTGCACACCACTGTTGTAACGTGTGGTTATTTGAGTTCCTGTCGCCTTTCTGTCAGCTTGAACCAGTCTGGCCATTCTCCTCTGACCTCTCTCATTAACCAGGTGTTTTCACCCACAGAACTGATGTTCACTGGATGTTTTTTTGTATCATTCTCTGTAAACTCTGGAGTGAAAATCCCAGGCGATCAGCGGTTTCTGAGATACTCAAACCACGCCACCTGGCAACAACAATCATACCACAGTCAGTCACTCAGATCACATTTCTTCCTCATTCTGATGTTTGGTCTGAACAACAACTGAACCTCATGACTATGTCTGCATGCTTTTTTGCATTGAGTTGCTGCCACACGATTGGCTAATTAGATATTTGCATTAACAAGCAGGTGTACAGGTGGTCACTGAATATATCTTCAAACTTTGATCCTGGTTCTAGACTTTGGAGTAGAGATATCCTAGCTTCAAGATACACCCCTTTGAGCAAATGCAACACAATCATAGTATTCCCACTTTATACACAAAGACTACTGTGTAAATAAATGATAGCAGCATCTCCTCAAATATCAAAGTTCAAAGTAAATTTTATTGTCAAAGTACTGATGCAATGCCTATAAAAAGCATTCACCCCCCCCCCCCTTGGAAGTTTTCATGTTTTATTATTTTACAACATTGAATCACAGTGGATTTTGGCTTTTTTTTGATACTGATCAACAGAAAAATACTCTTTCTTGTCAAAGTGAAAAAAGATCTCAAGAAAGAAATCTAAATTAATTACAAATATAAAATAGGAAAAAATTGATTGTATAAGTACTCACCCCTTTCAAGTCTGTATTTAGATGCACCTTTGGCAGCAATTACAGCCTGGAGTCTGTGTGGATAGGTCTCTATCAGCTTTGCACATCTGCACACTGCAATTTTTCTCCATTCTTCTTTACAAAACCGCTCAAGCTCTGTCTAATTGCATGGGGATCAAGTCCAGTGACAAATTTTCAATTTGATTGAGGTCTGGACTCTGACTTAGCCACTCCAGGACATTAATTTTGATGTTTTTAAACCATTCCTGTGTGGCTTTGGTTTTATGCTAGGGATCGTTGTCTTGCTGGAAAACAAATCTTCTCCCAAGTCACAGTTCTCTTGCAGACTGCATCAGGTTTTCCTCCAAGATTTCCCTGTATTTTGCTGCATTCATTTCACCCTCTAACTTCACAAGCCTTCCAGGGCCTGCTGCAGTGAAGCATCCCCACAGCATGATGCAACCACTGCCGTACTTCACAGTAGGGATGGTGTGTTTTTGACGATGTGCGGTGTTTGACTTACACCAAACATAGCGTTTAGTCTGATGGCTAAAAAGCTCAATTTTGGTTTCATCAGATCATAGAATCTTCTTCCGGCTGACTTCAGAGTCTGCCACATGCCTTCTGGCAAATTCTAGCCAAGATTTCATGTGAGTGTTTTCAATGGTGGGTTCCTCTTTGCCACTCTCCCTTAAGTCTGAGACTGGTGATGCACCTGGGCAGCAGTTGAATGCGCAGTCTCTCCCATCTCAGACACTGAACCTTGTAACTCCTCCAGAGCTGTCATAGGTCTCTTGGTGGCCTCCCTCTCTAGTCCCCTTCTTGCACGGTGACTCAGTTTTTGAGGGCAGCCTGCTCTAGGTAGATTTACAGCTGTGCCATATTCTTTCCATTTCTTGATGAATGACTTAACTGTGCTCCAAGGGATATTCAGTGACTTGGAAATTTTCTTGTATCCATCTCCTGGCTTGTGCTTTTAATCAATTGAATCATCTTGACTGCACACAGGTCTCCAAAAACAGATCTCTATTTAACTAATCAATTGGCTGCATCAGTGATGACCTTGTGTGTCATATTAAAGGGGGGGGGGGAATACTTAAGCTATCAATTATTTTGTGTTTTATATTTGTATTTAATTTAGATCACTTTGTAGAATTCAGTTTTTACTTTTACATGAAAAAGTCTTTTTCTATTGATCAGTGTCAAAAAAGCCAAATGAAATCCACTGTGATTCAATGTTGTAATATTTCCAAAGGGAGTGAATACTCTTTTTGGCACTGTATTATTTTTTTGGTATACTCAATAAATTTATAAAATAATAGCTGTAACAGAGGTCAATGAAAGACCCCCCAGCGAAGGCATTCAACCAGAGTGCAGGATTCAGCAGAGAAGTGTGTAGTGTGTAGGCCTCCATTAGTCCTTGGAAAGTTTCCAGGGCGCAATCCTGGGCAGGGTTTTATGGAAGACCGGCAGTTGCCCAAGCTACAAGTCTCCCCTCTCCACGCCACCGATGTTGTCCAAGGGAAGGGCATTAGGACCTATACAGCTTGGCACCGGTGTCGTCGCAGAGCAACGTGTGGTTAAGTGCCTTGCTCAAGGACACACACGCAGCCTCAGCCAAGGCTCGAACTAGCGACCTTCAGATCACTCGATGAATGCTTTAACCACTTGGCCATGCACCAACACACCAGAGAAGTGCAAATACAAAAAGCAGAAATAGTAATAACAAATAAATATTGAGAACGTGAGATGAAGAGTCCTTGAAAATGAGTCCAGAGGTTGTGAGAACATTTCAATGATGGGGCAAGTGAAGTGAAGTTAAGAAGCTCCTGTTGAGCTTCATCAGAGTCCTCCAGATAAACTCTGAAAGAAAGAAAGGATCAGGGGAACTAAATCTTAGGGAGGGAGATTTTGAAGGAGCAAAAATTAAGAACTTACAGATTATGGAAACGGAACATCGAATATTACAGAACAGCACAGGCCTTTTGGCCCATGATATTATGCCAACCTTATAACCAGCTCAAAGATCAATCTAACTCTTCCCTCCTGCATAGCCCTCCATTTTTCCTTCATCGATGTGCCTGTCTAAAAGTTCATTAAATGCCTGTAATGTATCTGCCTTTTATGACCTTACCTGGCAGGGTGTTCTGGGCACACACCACACTCTATGAATTTGCCTCTAACATCTCCTCCTATACTTGCCTCCAATCACCTTAATATTATCCCCCTTCATATTAGCAATTTCTGTCCTGGAAAAATGTTGCTGGCTAGCCACTTGATCAATGTCTCTTATCATGTTATACACCTCTGTCAAGTCACCTCGTATCTTCCTTTGCTCCTAAGGGAAAAGCCCCAGCTCACTCAACTTATTCTCATAAGATATGCTCTCCAATCCAGGTAGCATCTTGGTAAATCTCCTCTACACCCACATCCTTCTGATGATGAGGCAAATAGAACTAAATGCAATGTGCCAAGTGTGGTCTAAATCTGGAATAAAAACAGAAATGCTGGAGACAACAGATTCGGCAGCATTCACGCAAAGAGTAACAGTTCAATGTTATGGTGTCTGCGCTCTTTGTCAGAATTGGGAAAGAGAAAACACAAGTTAGTTTTCAGTAGCGGGGAAGGATAGAAAGAACAAAGGGAATTAGGTTCATGAGAATGATTCTGGAAGTGAAAGGATTAACCTTCGGTAGCAGAGCGAAGGGCGCTGAGTAGGCTACGGTCAATCATGGAAAACCCTGAACATCCTCTACATAGCACCATCCAGAGACAGAGAAGTAGCTTCAGCGGCAGGTTACTATCGATGCAGTGCTCCTCAGACAGGATGAAGAGATCATTACTCCCCAATGCCATTCGGCTTTACAATTCAACCGCCGGGGGTAGGATATGTTAAAGTGCCGGGGTTAGGACTGAGCTTAAGTTACCATTCAATGTATTTTATTTTAAGTATTTTATTTTATGTATGTATTTTAAGTATTGTATGTAATTAGTTTTGCTACAATAAGTGTATGGGACATTGGAAAAAATGTTGAATTTCCCCATGGGGATGAATAATGTATCTATCTATCTATCTATCTATCTACCTATGAAGAACGTTAGAAGGCTCTGGGCCTCTACTCGCTGGAATTTAGAAGAATGAGGGGGCATTTAATTAAAACCTATTGAATATTGAAAGGCTTAGATAGAATGGCTGTGGAGAGGATGTTTCCCATGGTGGGGGGAGTCTAGGACCAGAGGGCACAGCCTCAGAATAGAGGGATGTCCATTTACAACAGAGATGAGATGGAATTTCTTTAGCCAGAGTGTAGTGAATCTGTGCAAGTCGTTGCCACAGACGGCTGTGGAGGCCAAGTCATTAGGTATATTTAAAGTGGATGTTGATATGCTCTTGATTACTCAGGGTGTCAATGGTTATGGAGAAGGCAGGAGAATAGAATTGAGAAAGGTAATAAATCAGCCATGATGGAATGCAGAGCAGTACTCGTTGGGCCAAATGACCGAATTCTGCTCTTTAGTCTAATGGCCTTAATATGTCAGGTAGGATGAGACCGGATCACATAGTTTACCAGTTTCAGTCTGTATTATGTGTTGTTATTGGCAAGTTCGTGAGACATGCCCAACAGGCCAGACTATACTAACAGAAGGACTATCAGGATATTGAAGGCACCCTATATACAACTAGGGTGCCTAAGACTTTTGCACAGAACTGAAGTAATTTTATGTATTGCACTGTACTGCTGCTGCAGCAGAAAAACAAACTTAATGATATTTGTGAGTGATGATAAACCTGATTCTGATATGGGTCTCTATTGCGGACTGAGAGGGGGAAAGGGGGCAGAGGAGAGAATTATGGATGGAAAATCTACTGCTGTGTGCCCAAGGTCCCGGGATCTTTGAGATCTTTGGGTACAGAGCTCGGAAAAAGCGACACAACAGACTTCTAACATTGTAAACCAGCGAGTTGTTTGTTATGTCTCCCTGTTTGCTGGGAAAAACTTCCTTCTCCCTTATTAGGGAGCGAGAGCGCCTGCAATATGTCAAATGCCGGGTGAAATGCGAAGTCTTTGGGGTAACTGCAAGTCTGTGTCTTTGCTGTTGCTTTGCTCACACTTGAGTGCTCGATGGTGGGTGCTGATGCTTTTTTTTGCTGGTGGGGGAAGGGGAGGATTGTTGCTCACTGCTGCTTGCGCGCGGGAGGGAGCGGAGCTGGGGGGGGCGGGGCGGATCTTTGGAGTTGTTATGTTTATCTGTCGTTCATTCTTTAGGGCACTCCTCTGTTTTCGTGGATATTTATGAAGAAAAAGCATTTCAGGGTGTATATTGTATACATTTCTCTGACATTAAATTGGACCTTTGAACCTTTGAATATATACTGAAATGCGTTGATTGCATCAAATCAAATCAGTGAGGATTGTGTTGGGCAGCCCACAAGTGTCACCACACTTCTGGCACCAACATAGCAGGCCCACAACTCACTAGCTCTAACCCTTTGGAATGTGGGAGGGAACTGGAGCACCCGGGGAAATCCTACACGGTTACAGGAGAACGTAGAAACTCCGTACAGATAGTGGCAGGAATTGCATCCCAATCTTTTCCCCAGGGCTGGCAAGATTTAAAAGTGACCTGAGAAGAAGTGGTTGCAGCAGGTTCACTGTGACTGCGTGGGTTTCGCCTGAGAGCTCCAGTTTCCTGACAAAGTGGGTAGGTGAATTGACCGCAGTAGGTTGTCCCTCGTGCAGGTGGCTGGTAAAATCTGGGGGGAGTAGATGACAATATGGGCGCGAAATTGAGTAATAATGGGTGCTTGATGGTGGATATAGATCTGATGGGTTGAAGGGCCTCTTTCTGTGCTGTATCTCTCCATAACCATGGATATTGATCATTAGAAGATCTAGGTTAAAGGGAAAGGCTGAATAAGTTATGACTTGATGCTGTCAGCTGATTGTGCCGAAGCAAAGTTTAATTAATGTGGTTTGTAGATTTGTTCTCTAATTCAGGTTTCTAACGTGCTCTAATTTCTACATCTAGTTCTGGTTGCTTTTTTGTTACTACTTTTGGGTGATTTCTGAATCGGAGATAATGAACACTGAGCCAAACTGTACTGAAATATGCCTTTTCATTTTGTGTTTTGTACTCTGTGTTTCACTCATGTTTTTGTTGCCATTTGCATGATTATTTCGCACATGGGGAGAGGGGGATTTGATGTTTGATGTTTTCCCTTGAGCAGGTTTTTCTTTGTTTCGTGATTGTCTGTGGGGAAGCCAAATTTCAGGGTAGTGTACTACATACATACTTTGATAAACATGTACTCTGAACCTTTTGAATGCCTGACTTTATTCCCTAGAGCACAGCAGAGTAAGGGGAGGTTTTATGGAAGTATACAAAATTATGAAGTGTTGTAGATAGGGTGAGTACATACATGCTTTATTCCCTCAGATTGGATGAGAACAAAACTAGAGGTCATTGGTTAAGAGTGAGATTTTAAATATGTAAGGGGAACCTGAAGGGAAACTTCATCACTCAGAGGGTGGTGAGAGTGTGGAATGAGTGATGAATGTGAGTTTGACTTTAACATTTAAGCGAAGTTTGAATAAGTACATAGACAGATATGGTTCAGGTGCAGGTAGATGGGACTAGAATACCTGACTTGCATGGACTAGATGGGTCGAAGGGTTTTTTTCTGTGCTCTATGACTAAGTGTTTTTGTATTTATATTTTTATTTCAAAGGAATTTTCCTCCTCATTTCAGTAATGAGGTCATACTTGAAAAAGGGCTGATCTTAAAAGCTGCTAGTGTAGACTTGATGGACTGAATTACCTGGCTTTAAGTTGTAAAAAGATTGAAATGTAAGAATAGATCGTCCCTTTTGTCAGTAAGTAAATCTGCATGCGTTTAACTTTTATCATTTGCCAAGAGTCCAGATAATGTTCTGAAGCATCACTGGGGAAGCAGACAGCTCCGTATTTGTAGAATAATGTCTTTTGCCAAAAATAAACAGTTTAGCATTCTTTCTTGAATGTTAATGGCAGTGTTTTTGAAGGAGTAATACTCTTACAAAGGTAAACGTATGCACTTATTGGTGGGGCCCACATTGGGACAGGATACTGAGGGAGTAATTTGACAGGGGTTTTGCCCTGTCCAATTAATTTCACTATTATTTTCAACTAATAAATCCCATCAAGAATATAAAGAAGTGATAATGGGTTTTTTTTGTAATTGGAGTTAGTGCAGTGAGTTTACATAAAACACTGAATAGTTCTGAAATATCATTACCAAAGATCTACATGTTGTTGGTTTGTTTCAGTTGGAGCATCAGAGGCCAAGGGGAGACCTGAAAGAAGGTTATAAAATCATGAGAGTTTCAAGTTCAAAGTAAATTTATATATGTGCATATATGTCACCATATACTCCTAACAAACTGTGTTAAGGAGTTGGAGCTGGAACTGGATGGACTGCACATCATTCGGGTGGCTGAGGGAGTGATAGATAGGAGGCAGTTACACTCAAGGTGCAGGACACAGGGAACTGGGTGCAGTCAGGAAGGGGGAAATGGGTTAAGGAGCCAGTGCAGAGTACCCGTGTTCCCTGTTCCCCTCCAGCGACTCTCGTAAGGCTCCATTATCTTCAGAGGAGAAGCTTCAACAGATTGCTTAGATTCATTTATTTATCATGTATTACGTATTTAATGGTGCAATCATATTTGGGTAATCTTGTATGTATCTTGTTTGATTAAGCATTCTTGTTTGTTTAAGTAATTCATTATGTTTTTTATATGTAAAATATGTTAATTGTATGCTACCATGTGATACGTGCGTGCCTTGCTTCAAGTAAACTCTAAGTTAGACCCGCATTTTGGACTCCCTGCGTCTTCTTTGAATTAATGAAATACCTTTAAGCTAACAAACCATGACAATGTGCACACCGAAACATAGAGTGAAATGTGTTGTTTGTGTTGACAACCCACAGCTGAGCTGGGGGCAGCCTACATCGCATGCCCACAATGTAAGGCAGAACAACACAGAACACCACAAACAATAAAACAACTGCAGCAAAACTGAACCATCCCTCCCCCCCACCCACTGGTACAGACAGTCCTCCAACCCTAGGCCGTCAGTGGACTTGTGGACAATGGACCTCCAACTTGCCTAGTGGACCCAGCTATGTAGATCCAGGGCTTTAGCCACTGAACTTAAACTTCCAGACCTCTGATTCATCTTTGGGTTACAGAAGCACAGGAGGCAGAAGAAAAGGAAATTATAGGGCAGTAATCCTGGCTTCAGTGGTTAAAGTCCATTATTAAGGATGAGGTTTCAGAGTACTTGGAGGCACTTGATAAAGCAGGCCAAAGACAGCAAAGTTTTCTTAAGGGGAAACCTTGCCTGACGAATCTGTCGGAATTCTTCGAGGAAGTTCTTTGTTTACTGCAATTTACAGAAGATCTTCGACAAGCTGCTGCACAAGAGCCCACTGTATTTTAGGAAAGACACTAGCATGGATAGAAAATTGGCTGATTGGCAGGAGGCAAAGAGTGGGATTAAAGTGGGCCTATTCTTGTTGGCTGCTGGTGATGTGGAGTTCCTCTTCTTGGGGTCACCTCTTTTCATGTTACAAGTCAATGGTTTGGATGATGGCTTTGTAACTAAGTTTGCAGATAGTATAAAGATAGGTGGAAGGGCAGGTAGTGTTGAAGAAGCAGAGAGTCTACAGAAGGACTTGGACAGATTGGGGGAATGGGCAATGAAGTGGTAGATGGAACATCGTGTAGGCAAGTGTATGGCGATGTGCTACGGAAGAAGGAATAAAAGTGTGGACTACTTTCTACAGGAAAGAAAACTGAAAAATCAGGGGTGCAAAGGGACTTTGGGTGTCCTTGTGCAGAATTCTCTAAAAGTTAGCATGAAGGTTGAGTCAGTGGTAAGGAAGGCAAACGTAATGTTAGCATTCATTTCAAGAATATAAGAGCAAGGATGCAATGCTGAGGTTTTATAAGGCACTGGTAAGACTGCATCTGGAGTATTGTGAGCAGTTTTGGGCTCGTTATCTAAGGAAAGATGTGCTGATATTGGAAAGGGTCCAGAGGAGATTCACAGGAATGAAAGAGTTAGCGTATGAGTAGTGGTTAATGGCTCTGAGCTTTTACTCACTGGAATTTAGAAGAATGAGAGGGAATCTCATTGGAACTAATCGAATATTGGAGGTCCCTAGATAGAGTGCATGTTTCCAATAGTAGGTGAGTTTAGGACCAGAGAACACAGTCTCAGAGTATTGTCCAATTAAAACAGAGGTGAGAAGGAATTTCTTTAGATGGAGGGTGGTGAATCTGTGGAATTCATTGCTTCATACGGCTATGGAGACCAAGTTATTGAGTATATTTAAAGCAGATGTTGATAGTTTCTTGTTTAGTCAAGACGTCAAAGGTACGGGGAAAAGGCAGGAGAATGGGGTTGAGAGGGATAATAAATCGGCCATGATGGAATGGCAGAGCAGACACAATGGGCCAAATGGCTAAATTCTGCTCCTATGTGATCCGATGTTTTATATCTCTTAAGTGGCAATACCAATGTTTCTTGTGCAATATCATTGCAAAAGTAACATCAATTTCATTGTAAAAAGGAGGGGAAAATGCAGCAGTCATTTGGAAATTTCTATTAAAGGAAGTAGCAGTCAAAAGTCTTTAATCTGGATTTTATTCCGTGTTGATCTGAGGGACAGTCACTGCCAAGTTGCAGGAAATCTAGCTGCCAACAAGCACACATTTCACACTGCAAAGTGATAATCCTGAGATACTCAGTGAAAGTTCTGGAAACTCTCACCAGGTCAGGCCGTGTCTATGGAGAGCAAAGCAGCAAGCTTTCACATCCAGGGTCTATCCTCATTCCAGTGGTGGGTCATCATGTTATAGAGTCATATAACATAGAAACAGGCCCTTTGGCCCAACTGCCCAATGCTAGCCAACAATTCCATCTTAGCTAGTCCCGTTTTTCCCTTACGCTTCTAAACTTTTCCTATCCAGCATGCTAGTGTAGTGGTTAGTATAACGCTATTAGAGTGCCAGCGATCACCAATAGGAGTTCAGTTCCTGCTGTTGCATGTAAGGAGTTTGTACATTTTCCCCATGACCATGTGGGTTTCCTCTGGGTGCTCTGGTTTCCTTCAATGTTCCAAGATGTAACAGTTAGGATTTGTGAATTGGGGACAAGTATATTGGCGTCATAAGTATGGCGACACTTGTGGGCTGCCCCAGCATGATTTTTACTGATTAATTTGATGCAATTGATGCATTTCGCTCACGTATCGAAATGCATGTGACATCTCTGAGTGCCTTCTAAATTTTGTTAAGATACCTGCCTCAACCACTTCCTTTGGCAGCTTGTTCCATGTGCTGACAACACCCTGTGTGAACTGAAAGATCCTCAACACAAGATGTTAACTATTTCTCTTTCTGCACATATTGTCTGACCTGCTCAGTCTTTCTAGCATTTTTTATTTTTATTTCTGATTTCCTGCATCTGCAGGATTTTGACTTTCAGATAACGAGTTTCCGTGACATTGGTTGAAGGACTGACATTGGCAAGGATGTCAGAGATAACTCAATTGCTCCCCGGAATGTAGTGGCTGGCACAGTGAGGAAAACCATTGCCTCACAGTGCCAGAGCTTCAGGCTGGTTTCTGACTTCCGGTGCTGTCCGTGTGGAGTTTGCCCGTGCTCTCTCTATGACCACGTGAATTCCTCCTGGATGCTCCAAGTAACACTTAATGCCTAAGATTTCTGAATGGACATTGAATCAATCACACTACCTTTCTATTATTTTTATTTTTTATTTTATTTTATTTTGCTTTTTTCCTTGCATTACTTATTTAATTTTATATAGTGGCAGGGTGGAGATACATCCCTACAAAAGGAGGTGTAAGGTGCTCCTTCCCTTCTCTGGCCTGCTGGTCACCCTTGGGCAAGGTGTAGCACCTGCTTAGCCCCTGATCAGGGTAATGTGAAGCCACGGGAGCAGATGATGGATGGTTGTATGAGCAGTTGGTGCATATCACACGTCCTGGTTATGCGACCACTGACGCCAGGAATCCACGTGTCGCATAACAACAAATTTCACGAAATATGCCAGTGATATTAAACCTGACTCTCAGCGTTTCCTCCCCCATCCTAAAAATGTCAGATTGGCCACAGGAAATTGCTTCTGGTGTGTACGTCAGTGGTAGAATCTGGGGAGAGTTGATGAGAAAGTGGGGTGAATAACAAAGGGATTCAATTTAGAAAAATGTCCTGCTGAGCTCCTTCAGCATTTTGTGTGTGTTACTATTAATGTTAGGTTCGAGTACTGTAAATGGATGTGTTTGAAGGTCAACACAGACTCGATGGATCAAAGGGCCTGTTTCCATGCTATATCTTTATATAAGTTCCATTAACAGTGGACTGTAAAGGGGCAGTTCACAGTTAATTACAGGACCCTTAATAGTGTTGATGTACAATGGGATATTGGGCTCCATGTCTGTAACTCCATGAAAACATTAAATAGTGGTAAGGAAGGCATTTGGCATGCTTGCCTTTGTTAGTCAAGTCACTGAATTCAAGAGTCAAGAAGTTATGTTGCAGTTTTATAAAACTCTGGTTAGGCCCAATCTAGTGGTTGTCCATCTTGTTCGACGATGAAAGGACACCAGTGCGGGAGAGTTCTTAAAGTGGAAAAGTCATTGAACTGGGACAGATCCACACTCTCAACCTTAGAAGTCTGAGTCCAGTGGTATGAACAAGTGTCACAAACTAGGATCTTCCTTGGTTGCAGTGGATGACCACGACATCTTCTGTGTCTTGTCATGCACTTGGCTCTCCATGTAGCGTTGCAGTACTGCCTTCCTGGCTGTTGGATCACTTTGTAGATCTTATCTGCCCAGTCCACTGGACCTTTCTGCATATGTGAGGACAGGCATGTCCCTATCACACCGGGATATGAGCCTGCTGGATGTCCTCACCTGGTTTAGCTCACCTGTCGAAGCCGTGTACCGGGGTATTGCATGCAAACAGCTACTTGGAGCCACAAGTGAGAGCTGAATGTCCAATGGGGACCAAAAGTGAATGAGCTGCCCTGAAATGGACACGACAAACCCCTTCATCAGAAGTGTTACTCCTCCCTGGACACTCATACACCCTCGGCCAAATCTAGAGTATTGCATTCAATTTTAATCCGTAAGCCCATATGAAATAGGAGCAGAATTAAGCCAATTTTCCCATTAAATCTGCTCCACCATTCAGTCATGGCTAGTTTGTTTTCCATCTCAAATGCATTCTCGTGCATTCTCTGTAACCTTTGGCACACACCGGTAATATCAAGAACCTAATCAACCTCCGCCTGTAAGTACAGTGTTCTCAGTAAATGTTGGTTGGCTCAATGTAGGAAAGATTTCAAGGCTTTGGAGAGGATGCAGAAGGGGTTCACCAGGAGTAGAGGCAATATCCACCTTGGGGAACAGATAGAGTTCACAGAATTTTAACATTGCAGTACTGGCTCAGGATGTTGAGATTTTTGTCACCAAACTTTGTGTATGTATAGTTTTTCATAAACTACTTCCTTTCCTGTAAATACTGTACCTGCAAGAAAATGAATCTCAAGTTCAAAAAGGTCACCATACACAACCTTAAGATTTGTTTCCTCACAGGCATTTACAGGAAAATAAAGAAGTACAATAATATCTCTGAAAAACTATAAATAACAAAGGCTGAAAAACAACAAGTGTGCAAAAGATGACATATTATGTAAATAACAAATAAATAATTAAAAATACTGAGTTAGGAAGTCCTTGAGAGTGAGTCTATAGGTTATAGGGTCAGTTCAGCCTCCCCACTATTGAGGATGTTTTCAAAAGGCACTGCCTCAGAAAGGTGGTATCCATTATTAAGGACCCTCCATCCAGGAATACCCTCTTCTCATTACTACCATCATGGAGGAGGTACAGGAACATCTTCTTCCCCTCCACCATAAAGATTTCTGAACAGACAATGAACCCAGGAATCTCACTGTTTTTGCAATACTTCATTAATTTTTATATATATTTCTTATTGTAACTTGTGAATTTTTATGTACTGCTGCTGCAAAATAACAAATTTCACAACATATATCAGTGATAATAAACCTAATTATAATTCTGATTCGGACCCACATCAGGTTACAAAGGTCAGACAGCCTAATCCTGGGTCAAAGAGGCTGCTTCAAACGGCATTGCAAATGAAGGAATTGAGAGAGAGAGAGAGGGAGAAAGCTGCTTATTTGATTTTTAATATACTGTATATCTCTTATCATAATTTATAGTACATTTTATGTATTGGTTTGTACTGCTGCCACAAAACAACAATTTTCACCACTAACACTCATTGGCCATTTTATTAGGTATCTCTTGTACCCAACAATGTGAACGTATGTTTGTGGTCTTCTGCTGCTGTTGTCCATCCATTTCAAAGTTCGATGTGTTGCATATACAGTTACTGTCGCCTTCCTGTCAGCTTGAACAATTCTGGTCATTCTCCTCTGACCTCACTTATTAACAAGGTGTTTTCACCCTCAGAACTGCCACTCACTGGATTTTTTTTTGTTCTTCACACTGTTCTCTGTAAACTCGAGAGACTGTTGTGCAGGAAAATTTCAGGCGATCAGCATTTTATGAGATACTTAAACCACCAAGTCTGGCACCAACAATCGTTCCATGATGAAAGTCACTTAGATCACACATCTTCTCCGTTCCGACATTTTAGTCTGAACAACAACTGAACCTCTTGACCGTGTCTGCATGCTCTGATGCATTGAACTGCTGCCACATGATTGGCTGATTAGATATTTGCACTAATCAGCAAGTGTACCGGTGTACCCGATAAAGTGGCCACTGAGTGTACAGTGTGTCAGTGGTAGTAAACCTGATCGTGATTTTGATTCTGATCCTGACTCTGAATGTCATTCTCAATCTGGTCCTATAATACTGTGAATTAGAACAATGCTTTGTCAGGGTGTCTGGGCAATGCTTCCTGGCCAGCTGCTCTACACAGTTGTTTCATAATTCAGGGAACTGACACTCATCAGGAAATCAGGTTTGGGGAACAAGCAGAAGGAAATATTTAAAAAATATCATTGCACCAAACTGGGCTGAGGAAGTTTCTTGTGAATGCTTAGTCACCAAAGTAAACCACTGAGACTGCATTTGTTGAGAAAATGCTTGTCTCGATAATTACTGGAGAAAGCATTGGAGGAAGGGTGTGATAGGGAAAGTTGCCAAAGCTGTAGCATTGCTTAAAGGGAAAATTTGCAGACTAGCTATGGTGTTGTTGAAAGTCCAGAATTACAATCAAAGAAGTGTCCTGACTAGTTGCATTGTGGTCTTGTATGATAGTTCAAATGCGTAAGAACATACAAAGAGGCAGAGTGTAGTGGACTCTGCCCAATACATTACAGGCACATCCCTCCCCACCGTCAGTCGTATCTAAAGGAGATGTTACATCATGAAGGCAACATCCATGATCAAAGATCCCCACCGTTCAGGCCATGCCATTTTTTCACAGCTACCATTGGGCCAGAGGTACAGGAGACTAAAATCCCAAACCACCACAGAGAAGGCACAGCAGCTTTTCTACTTTCTTAGAAGTTGGCATAGATTCAGAATGACACCTAAAACTTTGACAAGATTTTATAGATGCACAGTGGACAGTACTATATCCTGACTAGTTGCAAACAGTTTGGCACAGAAACATCAATGCCCAGGAATGGAAAGTCTACAGAAAGTGGTCTATCACAGGCAAAGCCCTCCCCAACATTCAACACATATACTAGGAATACTGCCACAAGAAAGCAGCATTCGTCATCAAGATATCCACCATCCAGGTCACGCTCTCTTTTCGTTACTACCACCGGGCCAGAGGTACAGAAGCCTGAAGTTCCACACCACTAGGTTCAGGAACAGCTACCTCCTTTCAATCATTCAGTTCTTGAACCAACCAGCACAACCTTAATCACGACAGTTTATCAACGCTGTGATAAACTAAAATGGGCTTTGCTTTTTGTTTTAATTGTTTTCTTTCTTGAAAAAAAATTGTGTTTTATATGTTCAGTCTATGAGGTGTGGTTGATAAGTTCATGGCCTAAGGTGGAAGGAGTCAATTTTAGAAAACCTAGCACATTTATTTTTCAACATAGTCCTCTCCTACATTTGTGCACTTAGTCCAGCGGTCGTGGAGTATACGGATCTTGGACCTCCAGAAAGTGTCCACAGCAGGGGTGATTGATAAGTTTGTGGCCTAAGGTAGAAGGAGTCAATTTTAGAAAACCTAGCACTTTTATTTTTCAATGCAGTCCAGTGGTTGTGGAGCATACGGATCTTGGACCTCCAGAAAGTGTCCACAGCAGGGGTGATTGATAAGTTTGTGGCCTAAGGTAGAAGGAGATGAGTTATTAACTTCAAACTTTCTGCATAATCACTCAAAGAGTTGACCTGCATATGCATGTAATGAGAGCTGTATAACTCATCTCCTTCTACCTTAGGCCACGAACTTATCAATCACTCATCTGTGGACAGTTTCTGGAGGTCCAAGATCCGTATACTCCACGACCGCTGGACTAAGTGCATAAATGTAGGAGGGGACGATGTTGAAAAATAAATGTGCTAGGTTTTCTAAAATTGACTCCTTCCACCTTAGGCCACAAACTTATCATTCACCCCTCTAATGTTTTTTTCTTGTGAATGCTGCTTATGTGATGCTATGTACTTGTGATGCTGCTGCAGGTAAGTTTTTCATTACACCTGTGCAGGCATTCAATGGCCACTTTATTTGGCATATCTGTACACCTGCTCGTTAATGCAAATATCTAATCAGCCAATCATGTGGCAGCAACTCAATGCATAAAAGCATGCAGACGTGGTTAAGAGGTTCAGTCGCTCCCCTGTGGATAAAATTAAAATGGCCTGGGAGCAGGATTTAAATATCTCCTTATCTGAGGAGAGCTGGGACTCAGTTCTCAAATCGGTTAACTCAACCTCTCTTTGTGCTCGCCATTGTCTCTTACAGTTTAAGATTGTTCATAGAGCCCATATGTCTAAATCTAAACTATCTCGATTCTACCCTGGCATTAGTCCGCTCTGTGATAAATGCAAGAGGGGCGTGGCCTCTCTCATCCATATGTACTGGTTCTGTCCTAGCTTGGAGAAATTCTGGAAAGATGTCTTCACTACACTATCGGGTATTCTGAATCAGCACCTAGAACCTAACCCCTTAATTGCTCTGTTCGGTTTTTGGGGCGAGACAGATTTATGTCTGGGTCCGACCAAATGCCGAATACTATCCTTTGCCTCTCTCCTGGAGAGACGCTTGATCCTCCTTAGATGGAGAGATGTTGCCCCGCCCACTCATGCGCAATGGAAATATCATTGTAAGTCTTCTCTGCACTCTTTCCAGTTTAACCACTTCTTTCCTACAAGCTGCGGGCAGTATCAGGTGCAGAAAATAGCATCATAAAGTCTCAGCCACAAGCTGAAAGCTGGGCTGCCACATGTGACGCAGAGCAAATTCAGTGGCCACGGTATCTGGATGCCAACGGTAGCATAGTGGCTAGCATGACGCCATTACAGCTCAGGGCATCGAAGTTCTGCGTTGAGTCCCTGCACCCTCTGCAAGAAGTTTGTACATTCTTCCTGTGAGTGCATGGGTTTCCTCCGGGTGCTCCGGTTTTCTCCCACAGTCCAAAGATGTACTGGTTACTAGGTTAATTGGGCATTGTAAGTTGTCCTGCGATTAGGCCAGGGTTAAACCAGCTGTTTGCTGGTTGGTGTGGCTTGTTGTGTCGATAGGGCCTGTTCTGCACTGTATCTCTAAATAAAAATAAATGATAAAACCAAAATATTCTGATTCAGTTGTACAGTGAGTTTTAATTTCCTTATCAAATTGACACTAATAAAGGTTAAAATAAACCTTTCATGCTTCTCAATTCATATTATCTTGCTTTTTGCGATGCTACCCCCCCCCCCCCCCCTTTCAGTCCCTGATCAAGCAAGCAGTGACACTGGCTTTGATCTCTGTTGTTATCTGTGAGCCAGAATAACAGGAGTCAGTGTTGCAAACTCTCAGCAGGCCAGGCAGCATCTGTGGAAGGAGGAAGAGCACCTTGGGCTCAAGTCTGTCAAGCTGAAATCAGAAGTCTCTTCATCTCTCACAGATGCTGCTTGACCGGTTGTGTGTTTCGAGCATTTTCTTTTTTTAAAATTTCAGGTTTTTGGCATCTGCAGAGATCTTGTTCCTTTCAAGTATCACAATGAACCATCCGGAGATGAAAGCAAATGCAGATGCTGGAATCTCGGAATCAAAATTAGGTTTATTATCACTGACCTATGTTGTCATATTTGGTATTTTGTGACAACAGTACACTGCAACACATTAAAAATTACTATGTTACACAATTAAAAACACACAAAATAAATACATAAGACAATCTATGTATGTAGATTGATTGTATGCCCATAAAGTGACACTAGACACTGAAGTGCCTGTGCATAATGTGAATGATAAAGTAGTGGTGGAGGGGTAGGTTAATGGTGGAGGTGTTGATCAGCCTCACTGCTTGGGGAAAGTAACGGTTTTTGAGTCTGGTGGTCTTGGCTTGGGTATTTTGTAGCCTCCTCCCTGATGGGAGTGGGACTTCCACTGTGAGTTGCCAGATGGGCTGGTGAGTAGTGAGGACGTGGATCCACAAGATCACCTGATATGGACGAAGTCTCATATGATCCAAAGTTCTACTTCAACTAGCCTTGCGTCACCTGGGTGTGGGAGTAGGTTCTACCACTCCAAGTTGCGGTACCTTTAACGATAAAGATCAGCTTTATTTGTCACACGAATGACGAAACAAAGAAACATACAGTGAAATGTGTTGTTTTGCGTCAATGACCAACACAGTCCGAAATGTAAGTGTAGCCATGCTTCCAGCACCAGCATAGCTTCCAACCCTGACTGGTTTGAGATGGTGCTGGTGAAGCTCAATGACTACTTGCTGGTGGCAAATAAAACAAGGAAAACAACTAAATTCTTCATTAATCATGCTTTTTCTGATAAACGATCACTAGCCTGTAACCTCCCTCTCAGAGTTGAGTTCTCGAACCGGCTGGACAACCTAGCATTTTTGCAGTGGGAGCTGAAGTCTTGAAGGTGCGAGGTGGTTGCCGTGAAGTGTGTTCAGACCGACAGCGGGGTCCGGGACAGAGACGGGGGATGAGCCAACTGGAGCGAACTTGGAGACAACTCAATGTGGCAGAACTGAGGTGAGGTGAGTGGAGGGGGAGCCTGGGTCCGAGAGTGAGGAGATACCCAAAGTTAGATTGATTTAAGCGCCGAGCCAAATTGGAAAGGTCGGGTATGGGTCGAATAGAGGCAGCAGGGCTCGGACCCAAGAGCGTATCGAAGTGGCAGGCCCTGGGTCTGAGAGTGAGGAACAACCTGAAATTTGGATGATTTAAGGGCTGTGCCAGATTGAAAAGGACAGGGTATCGAGGCCAGTCAAGGGACGGGGTGTTCACCTCACTGCTCAGTGAGATTTTACTCATCTCTGCACTGAGCTAAGCTGTGGCCAGCAACTAACTCACTTTTGCTCTGAACATTACCTGCTTAGTTTAATTGTTTGCACTATTTATTTCTTTTTCTCTGCACATTGGGTGTTCGATGGTCTTGTTATGTTTTAATGGGTTCTATTGGGTTTCTTTGTTTTGTGGCTGCCTGTAGGGACACAAATCTCAAGGCTGTATAAAGTTACACATACTGTACTTTAATAATAAATGTACTTTGAACTTTGAAGTTCAAACTTTTAACCTGTACATCTTTGGACTGTGGAAGGAAACTGGAGCACCTGGTTGAAACCACATGGTCACGGGGAGAACGTACAAACTCTTTACAGGCGGCAGTGGGATTTGAACCCAAATTGCTGGCACTGTAAAGCTTTCTGCTAACCACTGTGGTACCATGCTGTCTTCATAGAACAGACACAAACCTTATGGATATGTTCCTATATAAGGCTGAAGGCTTTATATAACATTTGTTTACGTTATGTAAGGCAACCCTAATACAGAAAACATGTCCTGACCCAGACTGAGAGGTCGCTTTTGTTTGGAACTCCTTATCCCTCGGAAACTCCCGGAATTAATAAATAAAACTCTCAAAGTGCAGTCATTTTTCGTAACAAAAGCAATTACCAGCAGAGGGGGAGTGACAGAGGTGCTGGGGCTTTTGGCAGGATGAGTCACAGGAACATGGAGAGGGTGTTGCTCAGCAACAGGAGAAGCTGAGACAGTATAGGTCAGCCCAGCTTTCTGTGGAGGTCAGCTCAGAGATGATGCAGGGGGGGAAGAAACCTGCCAGGAAAGAAGAGAAGACAAATATTTAAGTCAAGCACTTTCACGCTGGTGATATAAAAGACAGGATTTTTTTATTAAACAAAATATACTTTATTCAAAAATAATGTACGATAAACCATTCAATGACTCTCAGTCCTTTACAAATGTTTGCATTACAGTCTTTACATTCCCACACTTTTGCCACCCAGGTAGCACTCTGTTACTTCATATTTACATACAGTGGTTTAGGGGTATACACCCCGCCCCCCTACCCCTCAACTCCCGTGGGAGAAGAACCCTAGACCGTGGTCCTTCCCCACCGGGCCCTTGCGGTGGCTGCACCGAGTTTGAGTGCGTCCCTCAGCACGTACTCCTGCAGTCGAGAATGTGCCAGTCGGCAGCATTCCCCCACGGACATCTCCGCGTGCTGGTAGACCATCAAGTTTCGGGCCGACCAAAGAGCGTCTTTCACCGAGTTGATGATCTGCCAGCAGCACCCGATGTTGGTCGTGTGCATCCCCGGGAACAGCCCGTAGATCAGAGAGTCCTCTGTCACGCAGCTGCTGGGGATGAACCTCGACACTGTCCCTTCCATCCTCCTCCACACCTTCTCCACGAACCCACTGTGTGCAAAGAGGTGGGTCACCGACTCCTCCTCACTGCAGTCCTCCCATGACAGGATAACCCACGGGAGCCCATTTCAATTCAACTTCCCGTTTTGATACAAGCCCCCCTATGGCCACAATGAGGCTAAACTCAAGACTGGAGGAGCAACACCTCAGATTCCATGTGGGTAGTTTCCAGCCTGAAGACATGTACTTTGTTTTCTCTAATTTATGGTAATTTCTCATAGTTTCTCCTCTCTTATTTCATTCCTTGTTCTGGATATCCTTTTGCTTCTCCTCACCTGCCCATTACCTCCCTCCAGTACCCCTCCTCCTTTCTTTTCTCCCATAGCCTCCTCTCATATGAGATTCCTTCTTCTTCAGCCCTTTACCTCTCCCAACTATCACCTTCCAGCCTCTTACTTCATACCCCTTGCTCCCACCTCACCCGGTCTCAACTATCATAAACACAAGAGATTCTGCAGATGCTGCAAATCCAGAGAAGTACACGCACAGTGCTGGAGGAACTCAGCAAGTCAGGCAGAGGAGTAAACATATCAGGTTGAGTACCTTCATCGAGATTCATGAAGGGTTGCAGCCCCAAATGTCGACTGTTTATTGGAGGACTTGATGAGTTTCCCCACTATTTTGTATATGTTGGTCCCATTATCACCTGCCAACTTGTCTTCAACCCTACCCTCCTTCTTTTTAGTCTGGCTTCTTCTCCCCTTCCTTTCCAATCCTGCTGGAGAGTCGCAGCTAATTCCCCTCCATAGATGCTGCCTGACCTGATGAGTTCCTCCAAGTGTGTTGCTCAAGATTTCTTGTGTTCAAGATTTCCAGCATCTGCTGGATCTCTTGTGTTTAAATACTTCAATGTATCTGGAGTTACAATTTATATCTAACTGGCAGAGTGGAGAACATGCCATTAAGCCTTAAACCTGCTAAACAAGTGAACAGACGGTGATAGCCAGTACTATAAAATAGCAAATTAAACCTAAAATCAGTAGTCACTTGAAAATTTGAGTCATGTGGTCCTTCAGCCAACGCCTAGTAAAATTCACTTGGCAATTAGCTTGCAGATGTTTCATCAGCAGTCAGGGTGACATTTTCAGTGCACAGTTGTTAGTGTTTCTTTCTGGGAGTGGTTGTGTTTATATAGCACCCCACCCCCCCATTCCCCATTCACTTGCCTTGGTCCTGATTGGTTATCCCTTCAGCAGACCTTTGAATTCTATCCAATCAGGACCGAGGCAAGTGAATGGGGGGGGGGGGGGGTATGTAAATGCAAGCAGTTCCAGAGAGAAACGCCAACAACTGCACACTGAGGATGTCACCTCAGCAGGTGATGAAACGTCTGCACGGTGGTTGCCAAGCTCAGCGGATACTGCAACATCAGAGTTTACTGTAATTTGGTTGGGTGGGGCCTCAACAACCTGTGACCATTGCATCATGAGCCCGTGTTCAGCTCTGCGCAAATTAGCCTTTTGCATGTAGTATTTCCTGACTCAGATTCTGTCAGCTGATGATAAGCATGAGACTCTGCCGATGCTGGAAATCCAGAGTAGCATACACAAAATGCCGGAGGAGCTCAGCAGGTCAGGCAGCATCTCAATGCAGACATGGTTAAGAGGCTCAGTTGTTGCTCAGCCTTATCATCAGAATGGAGAAGAAACATGACCTATGAGACATTGACCACGGAATTGGTGCCAGGTGGGGTAGTTTGAGTATCTCAGAAATTGCTGATCTCCTGCACAACAGTCTCCAATGTTTACAGAGAATGGTGTGAAAAATTAAAAAAATCCATTGAGTGGCCGTTCTGTGGGTGAAAATGCCTTGTTAATGAGAGAGCTCAGAGGAGAATGGCCAGACTGGTTCAAGGTGACAGCAACTCAAGTAACAACGCATTACAAGAGCATCTCTGAACGCACAACATGTCAAACCTTGAAGTGGAATAACCTTGAAGAAGAATAAACAGTTCAAGCTGAGGCCCTTCATCAGGACTGGAAAGGAAGAGGGAAGAAGCCAGATAAAAAGATGTGGGGAGGGGAAGGGTAGATGAAGTGAGAAACTGGGAAGTGATAGGTAGAAAGGTTAAGGGCTGAGGAAAGAATCAGATAGGTGCAGAGATTGGACCATGGGAGAAAGGGAAGGAGAAGAGGTGATTAGCTTTGATGGGAACAGTGCAACCCAAATCCTTATCCTTGGTTAACTCAATACCTAAAACTATAAGGGATACAGTCAGTTGGCACTATTAAACGCCAGCTCAAAACCTATTTATTTAACCTTGCTTTTAACCAATATCATTTTGCCTTTTATTTTCATGTTTGCACTTTATCCCGAGGTAAAGCACTTCGTCTGTATGAGAAGTGCTCTGTAAGTTATTATAATTATTGTTATAGCTGTAGGTCCATGGCAAGAACTCCCAGGCACAATTCTGAGGAAGAGTAAAGGCATTCCCTCCGGTGCTCCTAATCAATATTATTTCCCTCTGTCAGTGTCAAAGGAATTTAAGACATAATGATGATCTAACTTTCTAAGTATTCTCCACCCTAGAGTGTGTTCGATTCCTCAGCCCGTATACTAAATTTGGAACGATACAGAGATTAGCATGCCCCCCCGCGAGAGAATTTTAAATAAATTGGCCGGTGCTGTAGTGGCATCCGCATCGGAGGAGGAGGCGAGTGGTCGAATCCAGCTGGCTACTTGCATGCGTGCTGAGCTGACAACTCAGCTACGGGAAAAACGAACTGAAGAAACGGCAGGCTCAGAACGGAACAGCCGCCACCCCGGAGTAATTTCTCTGCTTTTGTCAAGAGAAGTTCCCATAGTCTGTCATCTCCCCTGCTCTATCTTCACTGCCGTATTGTCGACTTCCGCCAGAACCCCCAAAATCATGCATTTTATTCGCTAATCATCTGCTTGTGGGACATTTCCTGCCAGACTCCGTTTGTACACATGTTGTGTAACTGTCACACTCAATCGGGGAAGTGGTGTATGACAAGAGACATCTGGTAGCTTTAATTTAGTCTCTGCTGGCACTGAAGAACAGCCAAACCACTTCCTACAAAGTAAGGTCATAATCGAAGTACTGGTGTGTTAACCACAGCTGTCTAGACTATGACGCTTCCTGGATTTGGAGGGGGTTCCATATACCAGACAGCAGAATTACAACGTAGGGCAGTTGATGGAAATTGGGTTTTCTTTCACGAGGCCCTTAAAATAGATTATATTTTCACACGTTAGTTTAAACGTTAGTCTAAAACGGAGAAGGGGTGAACTGCTACAAAGCACAGCTGCCCAACAATTAGAGTAATCAGCGAGCAATCTGCTTGTGATTACAGTGTTGTCAACCATTATGTCATAAAAGGTATTTTTAAACAATTAGTTCAGTGCATCACCCCTACTAGGGCATAGGCTGCCCACAGCAGCTCACCCAGAGTCCTCTGTACTGGGCCAGTCGGTTGTCGTGGATGATCGAAGGTTTATGGGCCCCGTGGCTTCCATGGATGGGACGCGCGGTTTTCACCTCACAACGTCATAAGTCTACTAAGTGAAGATCCTTTCTCTCCCGGGTAAGTCTTTGGAGCTTCTGTTGGCGTTTCTGTAGCTCCTGGTTTTTAACGGGATGAGTTGCTAGCTCCATGCCCAACCCTCCTCCTTTCACAGCCAGGCTTGGCGTTGTCCATGGCGGGGTTATTTTCCAACAATTACTGTAACTGGTATTGAATTCAGAGAAAACCAATATTGAAGAAGGGAATTTTTAAAAAAAACCTTTTTAAAGAAATAATCTCGCATAGCAAAGCACCAAAGTTGAGTTTATTGACATGGAGGAATTTCTTTAACCAAATGGATGGTGAATCTGAGGAATTCATTGCCACAGACAGCTGTGGATGCCAAGTCATTGGGTATATTTAAAGCAGAGGTTGATAGGTTATTAGTAAGGGGGTCAAAGATTATGGGAAAAAGCCTTAGCTCCCACACCATCAGGTTCAAGAACAGGTTTTACCTTTCAACTATCAGACTCCTGAACCAGCGTGGATGACTTCACTCACCTCAACTCTGAACTGATTCCACGAGCTATGGACTCACTTTCAAGGATGCTACAACTCATGTTCTCAGTATCATCTATCAATCTATTTATTTATTATTTTTATTTGTATTTCCACAGTTTGTCTTTTTTTACACATTTGTTGTTTGCCAGTCTTTGTGTGTAGTATTTCATTGATTCTATTGTATTTCTTTCTTCTAATTTGAATGCCTGCAAGAAAATGAATCTCAGAGTCGTATATGGTGTCATATACATACCTTAATATTGAATTTTGATGTAGGCTTCACAATCCTTGTGCCATGTACGATAAACTCAACTTGACGTACCAAGATGGGATAGAGATACAACAGCCTTCATCTCCAAAGATTGTCACCGTGTTGTGGTGGGGAGATTTGTGAGCTCCTGAGATCCTGAGAATGATGCCATCTGGAGTTTGGCTCCTGGTGGGGTCACCATGGTGGTAAGGTCAAGGGGGAAATTACAGAAAAAGAGGGATTCAACCAAGACCTCATCGGTGGAGTTGGAAGATGATGACACATCACAACGGCAGTGAATGCAGAGGAAGGCTGCAGCAGTGAAGGGTCCCCAGTCGTCTTGCACTCCATGCCACTGGACCCTGACTCTGATCTATCAAGGCCTGTACATCAGACTCCCCATGTTAAATAAAGTCATGCACAGGCATTTTCCGTTGGGCAGGCTTAAAGATACTGCATGGATGGTTCTTTAAATATTCTACACAATCAAGACCATAAGACATAAGATATAGAAGCTGAATTAGGCCATTTGGCCCATCACATCTGCTGTACCATTTCATCATGGATTATCTATTTCCCTCTCAACCCAATCTCCTGCCTTTTCCCAGTAACCCTTTGTACTCTGACCAGCTAAGAATCTATCAAAAGATGAATAGCCCTTAACTCAGCAGTGGAGTTATCGGGGCACCCTCATGATGGTGTTTCTGTAGCAAGCTATTCTTGTCTTTAGGAGGCTGAGTTGCTAGCTTGATGCTCAACCTGACTTGGATTCGAACTCAGGAACCTTCACTCTGGAGTCCAGTGCTGATATTATTGCACCACCAAGCAGGAAGAATCTATCAACTTCTGCCTGAAATATACCCAACTGCCTGTGGCAACAAATTCCACTGATCTACCACTCTCTGGCTAAAGAAATTCCTCCTTATCTCTGTTCTAAATAGATGACCCTCTTTTCTGAGGCTGTGCCATCAGGTCCTAGACTCCCCCACCATAGGAAACATCCACTCTATTGAGGCCTTTCAACATTCGATAGGTTTCAATGAAATCCCCTCTCATTCTTCTGGATTCCAGTGAGTACAGGCCCAGAGCCATCAATCGCTCCGCATATGGTAACCCTCCTTGTGAATCATTCTTGTGAACCTCCACTGAATCCCCTCCACTTTCAGCACATCTCTTCTTAGATAAGGAGCCCAAAACTGCTCAGAATGTGAGGTTTTTCCTTGTTTTATATTCTAGTCCTCTCGAAATGAATGCTAACATTGCATTGGCCTTCCTCACCACCAACTCAACCTGCAAATTAACCTATAGGGAGTCCTGCACAAGAACTCAGAATTTTGAATTTTCTCTCCATTTATAAAATAGTTTATGCTTTTATTTCTTCTACCAAAGTGCATGACCGTACACTTCCCGACTTTGTATTCCATCTGCCACTTCTTTGCCCTGTCTAAGTCCTTCTGTAGCCTCCCTGCTTCCTCACACTACCAGCCACTCCACCTATCTTTGGATTATCTGCAAACGTGGCCACAAAGCCTTTCATTCCATCGTCCAAATCATTGACATACAATGTAAAAAGAAGTGGTCCCTACACAGACCTCTTTGGAATACCACTGGCAGCCAACCAGAAATGGCTCCATTTATTCCTACTTTTTGACTCCTGCCAATCAGCCAATGCTCTATCAATGCTAGTATCTTTCCTGTAATACCATGGCCTCTTAAGCAGTTTCATGTTGGCTCCCTTCTTGAAGAATGGAATGACATTTGTAACTTTCCAGTCCTCAGGAGCCATGCCAGAACCTATTGATTCCAGAAAGATCATTACTAATGCCTCCGCAATCTCTTCAGCCACCACTATCTGAACCCTGGGGTGTACACCATCTGGTCCAGGTGACCTATCTTCCTTCAGACCTTTCTGTTTCCCAAACACCTTCTCTCTAGTAATGGTAACTTCACTCGCCTCTGCCCCCTGACAGCCTTGAACTTCTGGCCTACTGCTAATGTCTTCCACAGTGAAGACTGATGCAAATTACTTACTCAGCTCATCCACCATTTCCTTGTCCCCCGTTACTACCTCTCCTGCTTAATTTTCCAGCAGTCCGATATCTACTCTCACCTCTCTTTTACTCCTCATGTCTCTGAAGAAACTTTTGGTATCCTCTTTAATATTATTGGCCTGCTTACCTTCGTATTCCAAGTTTTCGCTCTTTATGGCTTTTTAAGTTGCCTTTTAATGGTTTTTAAAAGCTTCTCAATCCTCTAACTTCCCACTAATTTTTGCTCTATCATATGCTCCTTCTTTGGCTTTGATTTCCCTTGTCAGCCATGGTTGCATCATCCTGCATTTAGAATACTTCTTTGTTGGGATATATTTATCTTGTACCTTCAAGATTGCTTCCAGAAACTCCAGCTATACCTGTTCTGCCATCATCTCTACTAGTGTCCCCTTCCAATCAACTTTGGCCAGCTCCTCTCTCATGCCTCTAAAATTCCCTTTATGCCACTGTATTACTGATACATCAGGCTTTAGCTTCTCCCTCTTAAACTACTGGGTGGATTTTATCATATTATGATTATTGGTCTCCTAAGGTTTCCTTTACCATAAGCTCTTTAATCAATTCTGGTTCATTGCACAACACTCAACTCAGAATAGCTGATCCCCTGGTGGGCTGTACCTCAAGCCATCTCGTAGGTATTCTACAAAGTTACCCTCTCAGGATCCAGCACCAACTTGATTTTCCCAATCTACCTGCCTATTGAAATCCCCCATGACTATCTTAACATTGCCCTTTTGACATGCTTTTTCTATCTCCTTTTGTAATTTGTAGCCCATATCTTTGCTACTGTTCAGAGTCCTGTACATACCTCCTACCTGCGTCTTTTTACCCTTGCAGTTTCTTAGCTCCACCCACAATGATTCTACACCTTCCGATCCTGTGGCACATCTTTCTAAAGATTTGATTTCATTTTTTACCAACAGAGTCACCTCACCCTCTCTGTCCATTTGGTACAATGTGTATCCTTGGATGTTAAGCTCCCAACTATAATCTTCTTTCAGCCATTACTCAGATGCCCACAGTGGTATACCTACCAATTTCTAACTGTGTTACGAGTACATCTTATCTTATTCTGTATACTGCATGCATTCAAATATAGAAAATTCAGTCCTGTAATAATCTCCCTTTTCGATTTTACATTGCAACTCATCCTGTTGACTGCAATTTTGCCCTATTTTCAGCTTGTCTTTGCTTGCCGTCTCAGCACACATTGCCTCTGTTTTTAAACCAACTGCCCCATCCTCAGTCCTGTCACTCTGGTTCCCTCTAGTCCTACAGATATTTATTTCAGAAAGGAATTTCTCACTTCCTGATCTTTACAGAATCTGAGAGTGGGAATCGGAAGCAGTTTAGTGACATCTGGAGCTTGATGGATGTTTGCCAAACTTAAAACGTTTGTATTTACCAGCAGATCTGTAATATTTAACACAGGAGTCAGGGGCAAGGGAACTGTAAACCTGTCAGTTTAATGTCAGCTGTGGGGAAGTATTAACTTTGACTGAGTATTTGAACATGTGTGAACCGATTAAAGAGAGGCAACAGCAGCTGGGCTGCATGACGTGCATTACTTTGAGGTGGACATTGGGTTTGGCATGGTAACATTGTGGTTGACGCAACGCTACCCCTCCCCCTCAACCAGTGACCCGGTTTCATATAAGGAGTTTGTATGTTCTCCCTTTGACCACGTGGGTTTCCTCCCAGTGCTCTGGTTTCCTCCAAAATTCCAAAGGTATACAGGTCAGTCAGTTTGAGCATGCTCTGTTGGCAGCGGAAACAGGCTACCCCCAGCACATCCTCAGACTTTTCTGGTTGTTGATGCAAACAACTCATTTCATTGTACGTTTTCAAAGTTCATCATTTATTATCAAGGTACATATATGCCACCATATACAACCCTGTATATTGTCTTGCGGGTATATTCAATAAATCCATTGAATAATAACCATAATAACTGCACCAACTTTGGTGTTCAACCTGACTGCAAAACACAACTATAAGTTAAAAAAAAGAAATAATAATAATAATAATAATAATAATAATAATAAATGAATAAGCAAAAACTATCAAGAACATGAGATAAAGAGTCCTTGAACGTGAGTCCATAGGTTGGAGAAACATTTATCCCCTTTGGTTCAAGAGCCTGATGGTTGAGGGGTAATAACTGTTCCTGAACCTGGTGATGTGAATCCTGAGGCTTCTGTACGTCCTTCCTGATGGCAGCAGTGAGAAGAGAGCGTGCTCTGGATGGTGGGAGTCTCTGATGACGGATGCTGCTTTCCTCGCGATAATGCTTCATGTAGAGGTATTACAATGGTGTGGTGGGCTTTACCCTTGATGGACTGGCCCATATCCACTACTTTTTGTAGGATTTCCATTCGAGGCCATTGGCATTTCCATACCAGGCTGTGATGCAGCCAGTCAATGTATTCTCTGCTGCACATCTATAGAAGTTTGTCAAAATGTTAGATGTCATGCCAAATTTTCACGAACTCCTAAGGAAGTAGGGGGGATTGCTGTGCTTTTTTCATAATTGCCCTTACATGCTGGGCCCAGGACAGGTCCTCTGGCATAATAACACTGAGAAATTTAAAAGTGCTGACCCTCTCCATCTCTGATCTTCTGATGAGGACTGGCTCATGGACCTCTAGTTTCCTTGTCCTGAAGTCAATAATAAGCTCCTTGGTCTTGCTGACATTGAGCAATGGGTTGTTCTTGTGGCACCACCCAGCCGCCTATAAACGGACTCAGCACCACCTTTGATTTGGCCTATGACAGTGGTGTCGTCAGCAAACTTGAATATCACATTGGAGCCTTCCTTGGCCACACATTCATAAGTGTAAAGCGAGCAGAGCAGGGGATAAGCACACAGTACATATATACATGTGACAAATAAAGCTGATCTTAATGGTGTCGGCATAGAAGTTAAATCATTAGAAAGGAATCAGTGGCCTTTCTCTCCTCTTTCTTTCTTTGTAGTTGCTGCCTGGCTATATTTCATTAGAAGTTTGAGGAGATTTGTTTCAATAGGTAGATTTAATGTCAGAGAAATGTATACAATATACATCCTGAAATTCTTCTTCTTTGCAAACATCCACAAAAACAGAGGAGTGCCCCCAAAGAATGAATGACAGTTAAAACATTAGAATCCCAAAGCCCCCCCAGTTCCTCCCTCTCACACACAAATAGCAGCAAGACAACGACCAACCCCCCCCACCCCTACCAGCAAAAAAGCATCAGTGCCCCCCACCGAACACTCAAGCGTGCAGCAAAGCATCAATAAAGACACAGACTTGCAGTACCCCAAAGACTACTCGTTCACCCGGTAATTCAACATACCACAGGCTCACTCTCTTCCTAATTAGGGAAAAAGAGGTGTCCCCATTTCACGGCGAGAGGGGAGACATAATAAACAGCTCGCTGATTTATGATGTTAAAAGTCTGTTGTGTCGCTTTTACCGAGCTCTGTGCCCAGAGAGTTGGCCCCAGAAAGGCTCAGGTCTCTGGACACACAACCCACGGTAGCTAACCGCTGCTCCCGATGTTCCGTGTTCTCCCGTGATGCTCAGTCAAGGGCACTGGCCTAGAATCAGCCCAGCTCCAGAGCCATGAAAATCCAGAATGCTGAAGGCACACTAGTCTTCCAGGCTGCATCCTTGGGATATCAAAAAGCGGCTGATCATGAGGCCCTGAGAACGGGTCCCATTCCCGCAAAGAGCTGAAGTCAGAGTGTAACTCCAGGTCAGGGTTTTCAAAGTATCCTTGAAAAGGGGAAAAAAAAGATATCAAAGATAGAAATAGAGCTGTTTCTGAATTGTTATTTCTGAACCTGCCTTGCCAATGGCTTATGTACATACCTACACACAGCGCCACTATATTATGTACACCGGCTCTTTAATGCAAATGTCTAATCAACCAATCATGTGGCAGCATCTTAATGTATAAGAGCATATAGACATGGTCATGAGGTTCACTTGTTGTTCAGACCAAACATCAGAATGGGGAAGAAAAGTGATCTAAATGATTTTGACTGTGGAATGATTGATGGTGCTAGACGGGTTAATTTGAGTATCTCAGAAACTGCTGATCTCTTTCGATTTTCATGCATAACAGTCTCTCAAGTTTACCGAGAATGGTGTGAAAAGCAAAAAGCACCCCGTGAGTGGTAGTTCTGTGGGCGAGAGCACCTTGTTAATGAGAGAAGTCAGAGCAGAATAGCCAGACTGGTTCAAGCTGACAGGAAGGAGACAGTGACCCAGATAGCCATGTGTTAGAACAGTGGTGTCCGGAAGAGAATCTCTAATGCACGGCACGTTGAACCTTGAAGAGAATGGCCATTTTGTTAAGTGCCCTCCTGTAGCACTCAGTGTAGTCTGGGTCATTCAGGATTTAACAGCTATTTAGTTTGGTTGAAATGGTCACTTTCATTTCAGTCAGAAGGCAGGAAGCAGTTTTGAATCAATGTTTACGGCTCGTTGGCACCTATGATATATAACAAAATCAATAAAACATCTGTGGACATATTTGCATTAGATTTACAAAGCTGTCCAGAGGGAAACGTCACCGCCTCTGTGACCAGTCTCACCACACAGATCGCAATGTACATTAGGTCCACACATGTCTGTGTATCATTATGACAACCTTCCACTGGGGAAACTGTTAAATTGAAAAAATGTGTCATAGCTTTGTACAAAACAGCCTCATAAATATTTAATTTCTGCAAGCAATTGTTCAGGTTCCGATCATTACTGAGTTTGACAGGATGCAGGGAAAACTATTGACTTGAAGAGATTTGGTGCTATAACCTAACTGATCCTCACGTCTCCACTATTCCCTTTGGTCCAAAGCTCGCAATCACATTAAGAAGTCATCAATAGATTTATTCCAGATTCTAGGTTTCCATTATTTCATCCTCCATGTCTGTTGATTTGGGCCTACTTTCTCTGCTAAGTGGACTGTCAATCTCTGAGTGGAACTCATAGTGTTTACTTAAAGATTGTCTGTACAATGTGGCATTGTCCGTTCCATGCTCCCATCTTAGTAGCCAAAGGCCTCAAAGTGTTACAGTTTGTGTGCCAAGTGTTGGATGTTTTAGGAAAATTAAAAGGCTGGGTTTCAATTGGTGTATTTCACTTCAGACGTCTTCTACTGAGCAGATTTTAGTTTGCGCCCAATATCCCCGTACTTCTATTTTGGAATTCCAAAATCTGTTTTCAACTTAGACCTAGCCTTTCCCATCCCTTTCCTCTCTCTTTCATTCTTTCTCTCTCTCCACTGTTTCCCCCTTCATCTCACTGTTCCTTTCTCTCTCTTTCTCTTTATCTCTCCCTCAATCTTTCTCCCACTCTCTCTCTCTCTGTTCCCCTCTTCCACACTCTCCAAAGATTTGAGATTTTTTCATTCCTTTAAATCTCACCTTTTGACCACTCATGATTTTTAATGTCCTGCCATGGTTATCTGTCCCTTCAGCTGATGAGCTCTGAAGTTCCCTCCTGAAAGCTCTCCAACTCTGTATCTCTCACCATCCCATTTAAATCTGGCCAGAAATTGAACCCTCTGACTATCTGGGTGAATTTTATAATGTACTTCAGTGAATAATTGTGTTTGGCAACATCCCAGCCCCGACCTTCAAAGGCCTTGTTATTTTTTATTTTTATACGTACATACGTTTGTTTGTATACATGCATATGTGTGTGTGTGTGTGTGTGTATTTACTTGAATGCCCACAAGAAAATGAATATAATGGTTGTATATGGTGACATACATGTACTTTGATAATTACATTTACTTTGAACTTTTTGAACTGGTCCACATAGAGCAAGATAGCCCACCCAGACTTATCTCATTTGCCAGAGTTTGGTCCATAACCATAACTCATACGAGCAGCATTAGACCATTTGGCCCATCGAGTCTGCTCTGCCATTCTATCATGGCTGATTTAGTATCCCTCTCAATCTCATTCTCATGCCTTCTCTACGTAACCTTTCTCATGTTTACTAATCAAGAGCCTATCAATCTCTGCTTTAAATATACTCAATAACTTCGCCTTCACAACTGTCTGTGGCCAAGAATTCCACAGACTCACCACTGTCTGGCTCATAAACTTCTAAACCTTTCTTATTCATGTACCTGTTTGGGTGTCTTTTAAATGTTGTCCATGTACCTGCCTCAACCAGTTCCCCCGGCATCTCATTCAGCGTACAAACCACCATTTGAGTAAAAATGTTACCTCTCAAGCTCCTATTAAATCTTTCCCCTTTCACCTTTAACCTATTGTTGTTTTACGTCCAAGCCTTTGTTCTAAGCAACACTATCAGCTCACAACTTTGTTGCAACAGGGTCCTTTAAAAGATTCCGTGACTCCGTTAATGGCGATCATTTAGATAGATCATTGTAAATACATGTATTTGTGCACATCTTATTCCAAATCAGTACTTTAGCCTCTAACTTTATTTTAATATAATTCTTAATTCTTTATTATTGGTGTGGATGCTGTGTAGCCTCCTCTCTGATGTAAATGTGTGTGGTGAATAAAGTTGATCCTAGCTGCTTGATTATTGCTTCCTCTCCCTTTAAATCCGAACTTCCTGCTCTGTACCTTATGTTGATGCTCTCAGTCTTGCCACCCCCCTACTTGCCTTTGGTATCAATTGTTTTATGAACTGTTGGTGAATGTTTTGAACGGAGAGGGTTCAGTGCATTTCTGAGCAGAGGCTTGTCAAACTTGTAGAGATATGAGGTGAAGAAAGACATCTGTTGTCTATAGTTAGCACTACCAAGGCACCAATCAAACAGATGAACAGTTGGAAAGGAATCGTTTCAAAAGGGATCAGAACACAACTCATGGTTCGGGGAAAATAAGTTGGAAAGAACAGCGAAAGAATGTTTTCCTAATTCCTCTTGAATTTTGAAAGTATTTCCGTAGGATGCAAAAATATATATTTTTAACTTCTGTGATTTATAGCCTATGTTTGTGATCCTTCTTGCATTTTCTTTTTTTTGTCCAAGAGCATTCCCAAGGAGACTTCCAGAACTTGGTCACGGTGTTGCTTTCTGGAAGTAGTTACGGATTAGTGTTTATATAGAGGAAAAAAAACTTTTAAAACTTTGAGAAGGTAAAATTATGATTTTAACTAGAGGAACATACAAAAAATGCTAGAGGAATGCCGGGTAAATACAAGGCCCAGTGTTAAATACAATCAACCCTGAACCTCACAAGGCATCCCTTTTCTAGGACTCCCCACCATCCAGGCCATGCTCTCTTCTCACTGCTGACATCAGGTAGGAGGTATAGCAGCCTTAGGTCCTACACCACCAGGTTCAGGAACAGTTATTACCTCTTAAACATCGGTCTTCTGAACCAGCGTGGATAACTTCACTCACCTCAACCCTGAACTGATTCCACAACCTATGGTTTCAATCTCAAGCACTCACAACTCATGCTAGCCTTATTTATTTATTTATTTATTTACACATACTTATTTGTTATTATTTGTTTTTTTTTTTGTATTTGTACAGTTTTCTCTTCTTTTGCACATTGGTTGTTGGTGCATCTTTGCTTGTGTGTAGTTTTCCATTGATTCAATTGTATTTCTTTGTTCTACTGTGAATGCCTGCGAGAAAATGAATCTCAGGATGGTATTTGGTGACATATACTATGTGCTTTGATAATAACTTTTTCTTTGAACTTTGAATTTTGAATTTTTGAAGTCACAGAAATCAGAACGTGACCTGCTCACCGCTGCAAAGTACCCGGGTTGTTGGGTGTGAAGCTGAGTGACGAGTTTCCATTCCTGTCAGGGCCTTCTGGTTTAGGCCAGTTGAAAGATCAGCTGGGCAACACACACAGAATGCTGGTGGAACTCAGCAGATCAGGCAGCATCTGTGAAGAGGAATAAACAGTTGACGTTTGGGTCCGAGACCCTTCATCAGGACTTGAAAGAAAGGGGTCAGAAATCAGGATAAGAAGCTGGGGTGGGGATGGAGTATAAGCTAATAGGTGATAAGTGAGGGGAAAGGTGGGTGAGGGGGAGAGGGGAGATGAAGTAAGAAACTGAGAGGTGATAGGAAGAGGTAAAGGGCTGAAGAAGAAGGAATCTGATAGGAGAGGAAAGTGGACCATGGGAGAAAGGGAAGGAGGAGGGCCACCAGAGGGAGATGATGGGCAGGTGAGGAGAGCAGAAAGGATGAGAAGAGAGTAGGATGGGGAGAAATGACTGGAAGTTTGAAAATTGATGTTTGTGCTATCAGGTAGGAAGCTACCCAGACAGAATATGTGACGCTGCCCCTCCAACCTGAGTGATGATCCTGGAAAATGTAAAACAGATGAAGAAAAAGGAAATGTAACTGGAGTTCAGCTACACTCTCAATCCACAATAGAGACCCATTTCAGAATCAGGTTTACCATCACTCACATGTCAAGAAATGTGTTGTTTATTTGTGGCAGCAGTACAGTGAAAAAGATAAAATTACTAAAGTACTGTGCAAAAGTCTTAGGCGCCCTAACTATACACATGTCGCTAAGACTTTTGCACAATACTATACATGGGCTGAATGCTGGAAATTGAGACTAGCTAGATGGTTGGCATGGACTCAATGGGCCAAAGGGCCTAATTCCATGCTGTATTGCTTTGTGACTCTGAATTCCTTCAGCAGATTGTTTGTAGCTCCAGATTCCAACATCTGCAGCCTCTTGTGTGTATGTTTAAGCCCCTTGTCTAAGAAAGGATGTGCTGGCATTGGAGAAGGTCCAGAGGACAGTCACAAGAATGATCCTGAGAATGAAAGGGTTAATTATGAGGAGCGTTTGATGGCTCTGGACCTGTACTTGCTGGAGTTTAGAAGAATGACAGGGGATCTCATGAAACCAATTGAATATTGAAAGGCCTAGATAGAGTGGATGTGAAGAGGATGTTTCCTAGAGTGGGGGAATGTAGCACCAGAGGGCACAGCCTCAGAATACAACGAAGTCCCTTTAAAACAGAGATGAGATGGAATTTATTTACTTATTGAGATACAGCCTGGAACACCTTGGAATAGGCCCTTCCAGACCTTTGAGCTGCACCACCCAGCCACCCTCGATTTAACCCTAGCCTAGTAACAGGACACCATTTATATTAACCAATTAACCTACCAACCAGTACATCTTTGGACTGCAGGAGGAAACTGGAGCACTGGAAACCTACGCAGTCATGCGGAGAACGTAGAAATTCCTACAGACCCCAGAAGGTGGGGAATCTGTGGAATTCTGTGGCACAGACGACTGTGGAGGCCAAGACACTGAGTATATTTAAAGCCAAGGATGGCAGGCTCTGGATTAGTCAGGGCATCAAAGGTTACATGGAGAAGGCAGGAGGATGAGGTTGAGAGGGCTGGCAGAACATGATTCCCCTCTCCCTGCCCCCTTCCCACTCTCAGTCCACAATAGAGACCCACATCAGAATCAGCTTCATCATCACTCACATATGTCAAGAAATGTGTTGTTTATTTGTAGCAATAGTACAGTGCAATAGCTAAAATTAATACAGCTATATATATACGCCTAAAACTTTTGCACATTACTTTGTGTTATGTCTTTCCAATTACCAAATGACACTTAATACTACTGAGCTAATACAAAGCAAGGTACTCTTATGTACAAAGTACTTTGTACTCAAAGTACAAAGCAAGGTACTTTGCCAACCACCTTCCTGTTTTAACCAATATACAGTACTGTGCAAAAGTCTTTGGAACTCTAGCTACAATATATACAGTATATGCACCTGGGATTTTTGCACACAGTGGTATGTTTCACAGAGTCATAGAAAAGTACAGCACAGAAACAAGCCCTTCGGCCCATCTACTCCATTTAAACTGCCTACTCCCTTCGACCTGCACCGGGATCATAGCCCTCCATATCCCTACCATCCATGTACCTATCCAAACTTTGCTTAAATGTTGAAATCAAGCTCACATGAACCACATTTGCTGGCAGCCTATCCTACACTCTCACAACCCGCTAAGTGAAAAGGTTTTCCCTCATGTTCCCATTAAACTTTTCATCTTTCGCTCTTAACCCATGTAGTCCTATCCAACCTCAGTGGAAAAAGCCTACCTGTATTTACCCTATCTATACTCCTCATAATTTTGTATACCTCTATCAAATCTTCTCTTCTACGTTCCAAGGAATAAAGTCCTAACCTACTCAATCTTTCCTTACAACTCAGACATGGCAACATCCTTGTAAATTTTTCTCTGTATCCTTTCAACCTTATTTACATCTTTCCTGTAGGAAGGTGACCAAAACTGCACACAATACTCTGAACCAGGCCTCACCTACATAATACAACTTCAACGTAACTTCCCATCTCCTGTTCTCAATACCTTGATTAATGATGGCCTGTGTGCCAAAAGGTTTCTTTATGATCCTATCTACCTGCGATGCCATTTTCAACGAAATTTGGACCTGTATTCCCAGATCCCTGTTCTACCACAATCCTCAGTGCCCCACCATTCACTGTGTGAGACCTACCCTGGCTGGTCCTACTGAATTACAAGTCTTCGCACTTGTCTGCATTAAATTCCATCTGCCATTTTTCAGTTTAGATGTACATGTGATAAATAAATCTAATCTAAATTAACTCTCTAAATCTCTCCCAGATTCCAGAGAGAATGTACTGAATCCCTCTCCCCATGGATTCTGCCTGAGTATTCTTCATTTTATTGTAAAAAGTATTTCCAATAATGTCTTTAATGATCCATCACCTTAAAATACTACCATTCTGGAATGATTGAAATTATTCTGTGCTTAATTCCTACATGCTGGGCCCAGTTACATCTCACAAACAGATTTCCAAATTTAAGACTTGAACAGGTTCAGAATTATCTGATTTATTTTTCCAAGTTGGCGCCAAGCTGTGGTCTCTGCTCTACTCTGGTTTTATATTTGTAGGGATGGGTTTGGGGACAGAGGTGAGAGATTAGGGGTTAGGGACAGGGATGTGGGGGAATTTGAAGTCAGACCAGAGTATAAGCTTCTGTTCCACATTTGAAGGCCAGCAATGTGGTTGTGGGACATCTGTGGTCAAATTTTGGGCCAGCAGACTTGCGTGGGTGGCAGCTGGTGCCAACCCCAGTCATCAAGGTGTTGGTGGGTTCCAGAATTGGAGTTCTGTGTGGGCAGGAGGAACAAGGTCTGATGACCCTAGAGTGAATTGCTGAGAGGCTGAGTGTTTGGCGGCCCATCATCAACGAGTCCAGAGTTTGATTCCTAGATTTCAGTGATCTGCGGGTCCAGGGATCAAGGGTTGATTGGAATTCTGGAAGTCAAGGCTCAGCGGTGAACCCACGCAAGTTTGCTGGGGTAGTTGAAGGCCTAATGTATGCGAGCGCAAGTTCGCTGGAGGCTGGAGGCCGTAGATGGCCTGTCCTGGGGTTGAAGGACAGTGGGTGGGAGAGAGGGTGGAATGTGGCCTGTTTGCTGTTATCGTTATGTTTCTTGTTGTGTTCTGTTTTGTTGAATTCTGTGTTGCTATACCGAGCATTGTAGGTATGCTATGTTGGGACCAGAATGTGTGGCCACATTTGCAGCCTGTCCCCAGCACACACTTAGACTGTGCTGGTTGTTAATGCATACGGCATAAGCTGTCTGTTTTGATGTGCATGTGACAAATAAATTTGAGACCCAAGAGATACCTCAGATACTGGAAGACCAGAGCAACACATGCAAAAGGCTAGAGGAATTCATAATCAGCCGGGTATTTTGTTTTGTTGGTCTCCTCTCTTGCTGCGGAAAAGGAGCGACACCTCTCTGTCCCTTGTTTGAGAGAGAGAGAGAGAGAGAGAGAGCCTGTGGTGTGTCGACTTGTCCAGTGAACAATTAGTTTTTGTTGGACCACAGATATTCGTCACTCCTTGGGGGCTTTGCCATTGCATGCTTGGAGGGTGCTGATGTTCAGCTGATGTTTCCTGCTGAAGTAAGTGGGGGAGGGAGGGGGGGAGGTTGATGCTTTGCTGCTGCTTGTGTGTGAGGGGAGAGGGGTCTTTGGGGTTCTAATGTTTTACTATCATTCATTCATTGGGGTTCTCTTCTGTTTTCGTGGAAGAGTAAGAATTTCAGGTTGTATACTCTATACATTCTCTGATATTAAATGGAGCCATTAAATTCAGCAGGTCAGGCAGCTTCCATGGAAATGAATAAACAGTCGACAAGACCCTTCATCACGACTGGAAAGCAAGGGAGAAGATGTTGGAATCAGAAATAAATTTGAATCTTGAATCTTGGAAGGAGAGACTAAGGTGAGTAAAGGGTAAAAGATCTAACACAAACAGAAAAAAAGGAAAAATGTTGAGCTTGCAACATCTTGGAGACAGCATCCACTGTGGGAGACTTGGGGGAGTTCCATTTGGGAGTTCGTCATGAAGCCAGGAATTCTGTCTAGACAGAATCAAATTGATAAAATGAAGGAAAAGGGGAAGTAAATGACAACAGGATACTTTCAAAAATATGAGTATTTATTGGACTCAGAAGTAATTCTTCCCTTCCAGTATCAGTATTTGAGTTCCACAACAACACCTGACACTCAGCCAGGTGAGTGATGGGACCCTGCAAACAAAACTGTAGATGCTAATGCACCACACTCCTCAAGAAACTAATTAGCAATGATTTGCTCCATTAGTTATAATTTGGTCCAAGTATGTCTTTTGTTGCGGATTCTCAAATAATTATATTCCAGATAAGGAGTATTTTGGCATTATCCCAGGTAATTTTGCAGCAACTTTATTTCTAACCCTTGCTCTCAAATCCCTCAAGTTCAACTCAGACCTTTATGGTAGATGAAATCTGTTAGGAATGCAGATATTGCTGTTACTCTGGAAAATGGGACAGACAGACATACTTTATTGATCCCGAGGGAAATTGGGTTTCGTTACAGCCGTACCAACCAAGAATAGTGAAGAAATATAGCAATATAAAACCACAAATAATTAAATAATAATAAGTTAATCATGCCAAGTGGAAATAAGTCCAGGACCAGCCTATTGGCTCAGGGTGTCTGACACTCCGAGGGAGGAGTTGTAAAGTTTGATGGCCACAGGCAGGAATGACTTCCTATGACGCTCAGTGTTGCATCTCGGTGGAATGAGTCTCTGGCTGAATGTACTCCTGTGCCTAACCAGTACATTATGGAGTGGATGGGAGTCATTGTCCAAGATGGCATGCAACTTGGACAGCATCCTCTTTTCAGACACCACCGTCAGAGAGTCCAGTTCCACCTCCACAACATCACTGGCCTTACGAATGAGTTTGTTGATTCTGTTGGGGTCTGCTACCCTCAGCCTGCTGCCCCAGCACACAACAGCAAACATGATAGCACTGGCCACCACAGACTCGTAGAACATCCTCAGCATTGTTCAGCAGATGTTAAAGGACCTCAGTCTCCTCAGGAAATAGAGACGGCTCTGACCCTTCTTGTAGACAGCCTCAGTGTTCTTTGACTAGTCCAGTTTATTGTCCATTCGTATCCTTAGGTATTTGTAATCCTCCGCTAAGTCCACACTGACCCCTTGGATGGAAATGCCACGGCAATGTAGCGTGCTGCTATGACGGCTCGGGGTGTTGGAGTTCAGAATTCAATTCCAGCACCGTCTGTAAGGAGTTTGTATGTTCTCCCCATGAATGCATGGGTTTCCTCCAGATGCTCTGGTTTCCTCCCACAGTCTGAAGACGTACCAGTTAGTAGGTTAATTAGTTATTATAAATTGTCCTGGAGTTAGGCTAGGGTGGTTTCTGGGCAGTGAGGCTTGTCGAGCTGAAAGGGCCTGTTCCGCGCTGTATCTCTAAATAAATAATATGTAGCTGACAGCCTTTGCATAGGAAGGACCCAGGAGCAGCACGAACCCAAGTGAGGGGCTCATCCCCGCAGCTTGGATCTGGGTAAACTCTGAAGAGGATCATGTTAGACTGCAAGAGGCTGAATTTCCAGAGAAAGTTTGGAACAGTGTAACGGGATTCACCTCTGCAGAGAGAATTCAGAATGATAATACTGTCTCAAAGACACTGTCCTAGAGGGTATGGAGGAACATAAGACTATGGGACAAAGGAGCTGCATTAGGCCATTCGGCTTATCAAGTCTGCTCCACACCCCTCTCAACCCCATTCTCCTGCCTTCTCCCTGTAACCTTTGACACCCTGACTAATTAAGAGCCTGCCATCCTTGGCTTTAAATATATTCAGTGTCTTGGCCTCCACAGTCGTCTGTGGCAAAGCATTCCACAGATTCGCCACCTTCTGGGGTCTAGGAATTTCTACATTCTCCGCATGACTGCGTGGGTTTCCTCCGGGTGCTTTGATTCCTAGATTTCAGTGATCTGCGGGTCCAGGGATCAAGGGTTGATTGGAATTCTGGAAGTCAAGGCTCAGCGGTGAACCAATGCAAGTTTGCTGGGGTAGTTGAAGGCCTAATGTATGCGAGCGCAAGTTCGCTGGAGGCCGTAGATGCCCTGTCTTACTGGTCGGTAGGTTAAGTGCTTAGTATAAATGGTGTCCTGTTACTAGGCTAGGGTTAAATCGAGGGTGGCTGGGTGGTGCAGCTCGAAGGTCTGGAAGAGCCTATTCCAAGGTGTTCCAGACTGTATCTCAGTAAGTAAATAAATTCCATCTCATCTCTGTTTTAAAGGGACTTCGTTGTATTCTGAAGCTGTGCCCTCTGGTGCTACATTCCCCCACTCTAGGAAACATCCCCTTCACATCCACTCTATCTAGGCCTTTCAATATTCAATTGGTTTCATGAGATCCCCTGTCATTCCTCTAAACTCCAGCAAATACAGGTCCAGAGCCATCAAACGCTCCTCATACATTAACCCTTTCATTCTCAGGATCATTCTCGTGAACGTCCTCTGGACCCTTTCCAATACTAGCGCATCCTTTCTTAGACAAGGGGCTAAAACATACACACAAGAGACTGCAGATGCTGGAATCTGGAGCTACAGATGATCTGCTGGAGGAATTTAGAGTCACAAAGCAATACAGCATGGAATTAGGCCCTTCAGCCCATTGAGTCCATGTCAACCTTCTAGCTAGTCTCAATTTCCAGCAGTCAGCGCATGTATAGTATTGTGCAAAAGTCTTAGCGACATGTGTATAAGTGGGGTGCCTAAGAGTTTTGCACAGCACTGTAGTAATTTTATGTATTGCACTGTACTGCTGCCGCAAAAAAAATCACAACATGTGAGTGATGATAAACCTGATTCTGATATGGGTCTCTATTGTGAACTGAGAGTGGGAAGGGAACAGGGAGAGGGGAATCATGGTTGGGAAAAGGAGAACAGAGATTGGATGGAGTAGGAAGAACCAGAGAGACATTCAGTAATGATCAATAAACCAACTGTTTGGAATTAAATGACCTTGCCTGGTGTCTCAGGGCTGGGTGTGTCTGCACCCGTGCCTCTCCCCGCTCCTGGCACTCTTTCTCTGCCACCTGTCCCACACCCCTCCAACGGCACTTCACCCTCACCATTCCCAAAATCCTTTGCTCCCACCAGAGTTACAAACTCGCTCTCCTCTCCATGCTTCTGTGTAGAAGTCTTGGGTATCCGAGCTATATATATGTGCCTCAGACTTTTGTATAGTACTGTACCTCCAGGTCCCTACTCTCTGCATACTAATCCAAGTGCTTCTTAAATCACTGTACCTGCCTCAGCCACTTCTTCTGGTAGTTAGTTCCATGTGTTCACAGCCCTCTGTGTAAAAAAGTTGCCCTCAGGACCCTTTCTCGTCTTTGCCTTCTCACACTAAATCTATGCTTCCTAGCTTTGGACAGTTCTACTCTGGGGAAAAGGCTGTTAATGCCCATCTTAACCAAGGCTTTCGTAATTTTAAACTCTTCAATCAGATCTCCCCTCATTCTCCTACACTCCAAGGAATAAAGAATCAGAACCAGAATCAGGTTGAATATCTTTGGCAAATGTTGTTCAAAGTAAATTTATATCAAAGTATGTATAAATTATACAACCTTGAGATTTGTCTCCTAACAGACAGCCATGAAACAAAGAAATGGAAAAAAACATTAAAAAAAGACACCCAATGTGCAGAGAGAGAGAGAGAGAGAGAGAGAGAGAGGAGAGAGAGAGAGAGAGAGAGAGAGAGAGAGAGAGAGAGAGAGAGAGAGAGAGACCATGTAAACAATAAACACAAGCTAATAGTGATGGAACTGAAGTCCACAATGTGAGTGTGTCCCCAGACCGTTAGTTCAGCGCAGAGCAGAGCAATAAGCTGGACCAGCCCGTCCCTCGCCTCCAGTCCCACACCCTGACCGTTTTGATCTGGCCAGGTGCATAAATTGTCATCTGAACATCGTGGAATTTGAAAGTCCTAGCCTGGCAAACCTCACCTTCTCACTTGGGCCTTTCAGCCTTGGTCAGGAAACATTCTGTGGGGAGAGGGGAACCGTCAATGTTTCGGGTTGAATCCAGCATCAGGACTGAGATAATCTGTTGTCTGTTGTGTCTCGATATTCAGTCCTCAGTCACTGATGCCTAAAGATGCATGCAGTTCTGGTCACCTACCTACAGGAAAGGTATCAATAAAATTGAAAGAATCATTATCTTTATGTGCCAAGTCATATGACATGAATGAACACAGTCAATGACCATGAATGTTCTTGACAACTTTTCTACAGAAGTGGTTTGCCATTGACTTCTTCTGGATTGTGTCTTGAAAGAGTGCAGAGATAATTAACAAGGATGTTTTTGGGATTGAAGATCTGAGTTATAGGGAAAGGTTGAATAAGTTAGGACTTTGTTCCCTGGAGTGTGGAGATTCAGGGGAGATTTGATAGAAGTATACAATATTATGAGGGGTATAGACAGGGTGAATGCAAACAGGCTTTTTTTTCACTGGGATTGGGTGAGGCTAAAACTGGAGGTCATAGGTTAAGGATGAGAGGTGAAATATTTAAGGGAAACATAGGGGGAACATCTTCACTTAGACTGTTGAGTGTGTGTGTGGAACGCGTAGCCAGCAGAAATGATGGATGTGGGTTTGATTACAACACTTGCAGAAAAGTTTGGATAAGCACATGGATGGGAGGGCTATGGTCCATGTATGGGTCGATGGGACTAGGCCGAACAATAATTCAGCATGGACTAGATGGGCTGAAGGGCTGGTTTCTCTGCTGCAGTGCTATAGTGTGCTGTTACTTGTAAATCAATTTTTAGAAGTACTTTGTTGATAATGGTCAGCAATCCATTCAGTACAGCCTTTGGTTGATTGAGGGAAAGGATGTTTGAAGATCAGGACCAGAGAGCTGGCATAAAAACTAGGAGGCATCAGTGTTACCTCTCCTCCTATATATGTCCTGGACCTGGAATACCAAGAGCAGGCTCCTTAAAGCATATTGCCAACACCATCTCTGCCACATCTGCTGAATCTAAGAAGGATAAGTGAATCAACACAAGTGTTGTGATGCAATGGAGATTTGCCAGGATGCTGCCTGGATAAGACAGCATGTCCTATAAAGAAAGTTTGAGCAAGCTAGGGCTTTTCTCTTTGGAGTGAAGGAGGATATGAAGTGACTTGATAGAGGTGTACAAGATGATAAGATAGTGGACTCAGTCTGTCCGCTAGATCAAGTGGACAGCCAGAGATGTTTTCCCAGGGTGGAAATGGCTAACACCAGGGGGCATGATTTAATGTGATTGGAGGAAAGTATGGGGGAGATGTCAGAGGTACAAGTTTAACACAGAGAGTGGTGGGTGTGTGGAATGCCTGGCAAGGGTCGTGGTAAAGACAGATACATTAGGGGACATTTAAGAAACTCTTGCATAGGGACATGGATGATATAAAAATAGAGGGCTATGTAGGAGAAAGGGTTAGATTGATCTTCGAGTAGGTTAAAAGGTTGGTACTACATGGTGGACTAGGGGGTCTGTACAGTGCTGTAGTGTTTTATGTTCAGGCTAACAGCACCGGTCCATGAAATCCCAGTCCCATGTCTGTTCTAACTCCATCTACAAGTTTGCAGATGATATCACCATAGTGGGTCACATCTCATGGACTTCGGAAAGCAGGAAGGGTGCCGTGAGAATGCTTCTGATGACATCAACTGTGTTGGGTTTGAGAGGGTTGAGAGCTTCTCGCTTCCAAGAGTCAACATCACTAATACCTTGTCCTGGTCCAACATATAGATGTCAAAGGCTAAGAAATGCCACCAGTGCTTCTACTTCCTCAGAAGGCTGAAGTAATTTGGTGTGTCCCCGTTGAGCCTTACCCATTTTTATCAATGCACCATATAAAGCATCCAATCTGGATGTACCGTGGCTCAGCACGACAACTGCTCTGCATGCGACAACATGAAAGTGTAGAGAGTTGTGGACACAGCTCAGCACGTCACAAGAACCAACCCTTTTTCCATAGACTCTGTTTACAGTTCTCACTGTCTTAGTAAAGCAGCCAACATAATCAAAGACCCCATTCTGTCCTCCCCCACATCCTTCCCCCACCCCGCTCATGCAAAAGATACAACAGCCTGAAACCACCAGGCCTGAGGACAGCTTCTACTCCGCTGTTATCAGATCAGACTTCTTCTACGATAAGATGGACTCATGACCTCAGAATCCACCTTTTTATGATCTTGCACTTTACCACATACTTTTCCCTAACTTTTATACTCTATTCTGCATTATTATTGTTTACTTTATTCTACCTCAATGCACTGTGTAATGGTCTGTATGAACAACATGCAAGACAAGCTTTTCACTGTATCTCTGGACATGTGACAGTAATCAACCAATACCAGGTTTATTATTTGCTCCAATGAGACCAATAGTTGATCTGTCTCCATGTAACTGAATTCCACCCAAATTCCGTATTAGTTTCACTCGTAAAATCCTGGCGAATGTAGATTTAATTGGGCAGGAATCGGTGTGTTGTCCATTCACTACCCTCTATGTGTGTCGAAGTATTTTATATCTTCAGACCTCAAGGTCTGGTTCTAATTTTCAGACGTTGAAGTTTCAGTTTACTAATCACAGTTAAAGCAAATTGTTCCCAAGTTCCATTGTAGTTATTTAGATGGGATTTGATAGCAAAATGCCTTTGAAGTCCTATTGCAGCAATTAATGGGTCTGAAGGCACCACAAAAGCAGCATTTAGGATTTGAAATGAATATTCCTAAACACATTGTTGTGAATTTTAACTATTCAAGGTCTCAAGAGAACAACAAAATTAATTCTATAAACTCATCCACAGAATGTAGTAATGCATACAGTTCTGGGTGCACCACTATAGGAAGGATGTTGAGGGTGCAGAAGAAGTTTACCAAGATGCTGTCTGGCTAGAGGACATGTGTTATCATGAGAGGCTGATAAACTTGGGTTGTTTTCTCTGAAGTGTTGTAGACTGAGGGGAGATCTGATAGAGGTTTATAAGATTATAAAAGGTATAGAAAGAGTGGACAGGGAGAATCTTTACCCCAGGGTAGAGGGCATGTATTGAATGTAAGGGGTGGTAGGTTCAAGAGGGATGTGAGGGTAAGTTTTTTACTCAAAGAATGGTGGATGCCTGGTATGGTGATAGAAGCAAACACATTAGAGGCTTTTAAGAGACACTTAAATAGGCGCGAGGATGAGAGGAAGATGGAGGGATATGTGTGTGTGTGTGTGTGTGTGTGTGTGTGTGTGTGTGTGTGTGTGTGTGTGTGTGTGTGAGAGAGAGTGAGTGTGTGTGTGTGTGTGTGTGTTTTTGTGTATGAACTGCATGTTTGGTGTGTGAGCTGCGTGTTTGGTGTGTGAGCTGCGTGTTTGGTGTGTATGAACTGCGTGTTTGGTGTGTGAGCTGCGTGTTTCGTGTGTGAACTGCGTGTTTGGTGTGTGAGCTGCATGTTTGGTGTGTGAGCTACGTGTCTGGCATGTGAGCTGCATGTTTGGCGAGTGAGCTGCGATCTCCATCAAGATCGTGGCTCAGATTCAGTTATTTGTTAGATTTGTCAGGATGATTGTGGGGATAAGGGTGGGGTCAGGGGTCAGTTTGGAGTTTAGGGGCAAAGACTTGGGGGAGTTAGAGGTCGGGCCAGTCTCTAGTCTCTTTCCAGTCAAAAATTTACTGTATTATCACCCTTATTGTTGGCTGTTAATGCAAATAATGCATTTCATGGTATGTTTCAATGTACTCGTGATAAATAAATGAATCTGAATTTTAGTGTTGAAGATTAAAGTTTTTTTTGCACTACCTTACTTTCCCTGTTCTATTTTTTATTTATGATTTATAATTTAAATTTTTATTATATTTACTATCGATTTGTACTCCAGGGAGGCGAAGCGCAGAATCAAATATAGCTGTGATGATTGTACACTCTAGAATCAATTGTTTGGTGACAATAAAGTAATAATAAAGTAATAAAGTGAATATGTTGAATGCCCAGGATGCACAGCATTCTCCTGCCCTCTGAATATTGCTCTTTGTGGTTTGAACAAAATAGTGATTATTTTTGCTTATAGAGTAGTTTTTCTCCTTGGAAAGATAGTCCAAGATGCTTGGAGATGTTTTCAAGACTCTTGGTGGGGGAATTTAGAAGCAAAAATCAGGGGTCGAAAGTGCTACAAGGGCCAAAGTGTCCATCCCATCTTGTCTCTGAGCAACAGCCACCCGCCTCCAGTGGGAGTCAGGGCTTAGGGGTCAGAGGGGGTGGAGACAGGTGCAGGAAGCTCTTTGCTTCCTTTATATTCATGATCACGTTCTTTGAGTGTTTGATCTGCATCCTGTTCCTAATGCCACTAAAACATACCAGCTGTGTTTGTAGGTGGAACTGAGTAAGTTGTCTAAGAATGAATGAACCAACTCTGCATTGAGATCTCACTGTTGAGTGATTATATGTTTCAACTTGACTGCTCTCAGGGAAAAAAAGTTTTACCACTCCACAGAAGTTTTAAAAACACTGTCAAGTTTACAATTTTCTAATTAGTGGTACAGTAATTCCTTGATTTACAAAAAGGATGCACTTGTGGAAAATGTTTTATTACACAAAATTTTGTAGATCAAAACTCTGGGTAAAATACACAGATTTCAGTACATTCAATTGTCAAAGTAAATTTATTATCAAATTATGTGTATGCCACCATTTACTACCCAGAGATTCATTCACAGTAGACACAAAGAAACACAGCAGAATCAGTGAGGAGCTACACACAAAAACTGTTAAAGAACCAATGTGCAAAAGAAGACAAACTGCTTAAATATAAATATTAAAATATATTATATAAATAATAAAAATAAATAGTAATAAATAATATCGAGACCATGTGTTGTAGAGTCATTGAAAGTGAGTCTGTAGGTTGTGGAGTCAGCTCAGAGCTGAGGTGAGTGAAGTTGTTTCCAATGGTTCAGGAGACTGATGAGCGAAGGGTAATAACTGTTCCTGAACCTGGTGGTGTGGGACCTAAGGTTTATGGCAGCAGCAAGGAGAGAGCAGAGTCTGGATGGTGGGGGTCCTTGATGATAGATGCTGCTTTCTTGTACCAGTCCTCCTGTGCTCAATGGTGGGGAGGATTTTTCCTGAGATCGACTGAAACTTTTCGTAGGTTTTTCCATTCATGGGCATTGGTGTTTCCATACCAGGCCATGATGTAACCAGTCAGGAGACTTTGTAGAAGTTTGTCAAAGTTTTAGATGACATGCTGAATCTGCACAAACCTCAATAAAAGTGCCTTCTTTGCAGTGGTACATATATGCTGGCACAAGTCTGGTCCATGTCGAACTGTTACTCCGTCTCGTCCCAGCAACCCCCACTTGGGCCATAACCCCCCCTCCATGTACTTATCCAATCATCTCTTAGTTGCTACTTTCATAGTAAATGATCCTTTGAACTTTTGAAACGTTGCAATTATTTCTCACAAAAGTACTTTGTGGTAGGACAAGGGAAAACAAAAAACAACATAGTATAAAAGTATGAAAGCTTCAGAGAACGTGCAGTGCAGGTAAATAAAGTGCAAGATCGTAATGAGGAAGATTCTGAGGTCGAGTTACCACAGGTCCACAGGCATGTAAGTAGCTAGCACTTTCTGTCCAGGTTAGGATCCAAAGATTCCAATTTGTCGTGGGGGGCAGTGAAGCTCCCGTCAAGAGATTGTTTGCTGCTTCTTCACCTTGAGTGGAACTTCACTGGGTCTGGCTCACAGTGGGATTGGGGTGGGGAATTAAGGTGATAATCCTCCAAGGCTGGGGTCAGGCTTACAGACCGAACTAAGGAAGCAATTGCCCAACATGTGTTTGGTCTCCAGTGGTTAGCAAAATGCTGTACAGTACAGATGACCGGGTTCAATTCCCGCTGCTGCCTGTAAGGAGTTTGTACGTTCTCCCCGTGACCGCGTAAGTTTCCTGTGAGTGCTCTGTTTCCTCTGAAAGTCCAAAGACATACCAGTTGGTAGGTTAATTGGTCATTGTAAATTGTCCTGTGATTATGCTAGGATTAAATCAGGAGTTGCTGGGCAGTGAGGCTCGAGGGGCCAGAAAGGCCTATTCCGTGCTGTATCTCAATAAAGAAAAAATAAACAAATTTCAGATTGAAGGACTGAAGGAGACAGGAAGAGGAAACCAAAAGAACTTGAAGTTCCAGAGAAGTTGGCAGTGGGAAGGATTGACAGAGAAAAAGGAAAAGGGTGAATCTAGGATTGCTGTGTGGATAAATTGATGGGTTAATGAGGCATTTTGCTCAGCACAGATCAGCTGGGCCGAAGGGCCTGTTTCCATTCTGTATGACTTTATGGTTCTAAAGCATATATGTCAAACTCAAGGCCCGCGGGCCAAATCCGGCCCGCGGTGGAATTATCTTTGGCCCGCGAGATAATATCTAATTACTATTAAAGCTGGCCCCAGTAATCGAAGCGTCTATGGCGTATGATTTGGCTAATGCTGAGTTTATTCAGGTACCAGGTTTTCAGGGTTTTTAGTGTTTATTCGGCAGTCTTCTTCATAAGAAACGGAATTTGTAAAGTGAAACACTTTGTAGTTATAGCAGAGACTGAGACACATGAGAGCAGGCTGAAAAAACTGAGGCAACGAAAGCTGCGTTCGCACGCGTCCGACTGATCTGGCCCGCATGAAGCTGCATTTTGCTCAATCCAGCCCGTGACCTAAAATGAGTTTGACACCCCTGTTCTAAAGGATCCATTTGATTGATCTTTTTACTAGCTTAAACCAGAAAGCATTGACACCAATCGAAATTTGTCACCCAACAGCTAAGTCCAGGGGTTGAATTAGGACCTCTCCTGATCTTAGTGAAATACTCAGCTCTGCATTTACCTGGGTGTCTCTCACTTTTCAAAGCAGCTACTAGTTCCACCACAAACCACCCCCTCCCCCCCACCACAGTTCTGACAATTGAATAAGCACAAGAGATTCTGCAGATGCTGGAGATCCAGAGTAATACACACAAAATGTTTGAGGAACTCAGCAGGTAGACACCATCTATGAAAAGGATAAAGGTCAAGACCCTTTGTGAGTACTGGAAAGACAGGGTGAAGAAGCCAGAATAAGAATTAGGGGTAGGGGGAGGAGTACAAGCTGGCAGTCTGGCCCGAAATGTCGATTCTATTCCTTTTCATGCATGCTGCCTGACCAAACATTAAAGTGGGGAAGAAACGTGATCTAAGTGACTTCGACCATGGAATGATTGCTGGTGCCAGACGGGGTGGTTTGAGTATCTCAGAAACTGCTGATCTTCTAGGATTTTCATGCACAACAGTCTCCAGTGTTTGCAGAGAACGGAGTGAAAAACAACCAAAAAAATCCAGTGAGCAGCAGTTCTGTGGCCAAAAATGCCTTGTTAATGAGAGAGGTCAGAAGAACATGGCCAGACTGGTTCAAGCTGACAAGAAGGTGACTCAGATAACCACACATTACATCAGTGGTGCGCAGAAGAGCACCTCTAAACATAAAACATTTAGAAACTTGAAATGGTTGAGCTACAGCAGCAGATCACTAACACTGAGTATATCCGCACTTTGATAACACATTCATTTTGAGTTTGACTTTGAATCCTGGCATCTCAAAATGGGGAAGGAATTTCTGGGAGAGGAAGTGGGAACCTCATCCAGAGGCAGAGGCCCAGAGAAGACAGAAGCCCAGAAAATGTCCTGAAACAACCTCAGGCCACCCACCATTTCTTGCTGCTACAGGCACTTCATCCTCCATCTGTGGAATGTGTCGGTGTGGCTCCCAGATTATCCTCATCAGCCACTTCAGAACATTCAAAACAAGTAGAGATGCAAATCATCCTCAATCCCTAGGGAACGTCTGAGACAAGAGGACTAAATGTCGGAAACTGATCAGATTTCCTCAGGAGGAAATCAGTCAGGCACTCAAGTGTGGTTCCAAGTGATTGAATTTCAAGTCAAGGTGAATCTGAAAGGGATCAAATTAAAAAATATGCTAACTTTACCAAAGGCACTTCAAATTTCTTCCTCCCAAAGTTTTCACAAATAGTGTGGGTTCTAATTACACTTTTTAATTAATGTCAGTTGATAGCATTTGCTAATTGCTCAAGAGCTGAGCTTGTGAAAGTTTTTTTTAAAACCCAAGCCGTTTTGGTTGCTTTTCATTGCTAATTGCTGTCGTATTGGGTAATTGTTCCAAGTGAGGGAACCATATGGACTATCTTCACCTGCGGGGTGTCCTTCAGCTTCCCGATGATGTGCCAGACAGCTTTGCAGGATGTAATCAGTGCCCCAGACAGCAGTGTTACGTGGAAACTAAACCAGACACAAGAAAACCGCTGCCTTTGGAGCCAAAATGGGCATTACATCCTTACAGAATTAAGCATTTTCACAGGAATTCTCTCAGGTTGAACTGCGGGTCAGATTTTTTTTAAGAAGTCTTTTCGTACTGAAATTCACTTTAACAGGCAGCGTGATCACAAGATCACAAGACAAAGGAGCAGAAGTAGGCCATTCGGCCCATCGAGTCTGCTCTGCCACTCCACCATGAGCTAAACTATTCTCCCATTTAGTTCCAATTCCCGGCTTTTTCCTCATATCCCTTGATACCCTGACTAATTAGATACCTATCAATCTCCTCCTTAAGCACTGGCTGACACCAAAAGGGAACTGTTTCTAGATGATTACTTTTTTAAAAAGCAGCACGGTAGCCAATGCTTTACAGTACAGACGATCCAGGTTCCATTCCCGCCGCTGTCTTACGGGGGTTTGTACGTCCTTCCCATGAGTGCATGGGTTTCCTCCAGGCCCTCCGTTTTCCTCTCACAGTCCAAAGACCTGCTGGCTAATTGGACATTGTAAATTGTCCCATGATTAATCCCTGATGATTAAAATCAGGGGATTGGTGGGCCAATTCTGAGCTGTGTAAGCAAACGAAAATATTAATGTACATTTAAAATTAAACAGAACATTTTATTGCGGGATATAGCACAGAACAGGCCTTTCCGGCCCAAAGAACCCCCACCACCCAGCAACACACCTACTTAACCCTAGCATAATCACAGGACAATTTACAGTGACCTATTAACCAACTCATTGGATCATGGGAGGAAATCAGAGGCCCTAGAGGAAACCCAGACACTCACGGGAAGGACGCAACGCACACAAAATGCTGGAGGAATTCGGCAGGTCAGGTAGCACCTATGCAGTGGAATAAATAATTGACATTTCACGCCCGGGCCCTTTATCAGATAAATTAATTGGTCACATGGGTTTAATTTGGCAATGTGGCCTCATTGGGCTGGAAGGGCCTGTTAACGTGTTGTATCTCTGATCAAAATAAATAAACATATAAAATAGAACTGAATCTGATGTGGCCCTTCAGCAAATCATGTTGTACCAATCTCTATAAACCTATTCCACAATCAATCTTAACCCTTCCCTCTTACACAGTCCATGACATCCATGTGCCCAACTAAGAATATCTTAAATGTTCCTATTGTGTCACCCTCCACCACCACCCCCAGCAGTGCTTTCCAGGCACGCAGCACTCTCTGTGCAAGTAACCTTGCTGTCGGTTCATGTGGTTGTAGGGTGATAACTGTTCCTGTACCTGGTGGTGTGGGACATACAGTGTTCTGTCGCTGAGGCAGGGTAAGGCTTCTGCAGGTCAGTTCACGATGGTTGCTGGAAAGCAGCTGTTCCTGAATCTGGTGGTGTGGGACTTCAGATTTCTGTACCTCCTGCCTGACAATAGGAGCGAGAAGAGGGCATGACCTGGATGGCGGGGGTTCTTGATGATAGATACCGCCTTCCTGAGGCTGTCAGTGCTGTAGATCCTGTCGGTGGTGGGGCGGGCTGTGTTGTCTTCATACTATCCTCAGCCTGTCCTTTTGAATTACTATGCCAGTCGCTGATGCAGTCTGTCATTGGAACAATCCTACTGGTGCTTTTCCCCATGGTTTCTCTTGATGCCTTTTGAAAACCCTGAATAACCAAGTTTTAAAGATAAAGGTTAAATATTAGCTTTATGTGTCGCATGTACAGCACCTCTGGGTAGTGGGGGTGGAGATATGTCTTTACCAAAGGAGGTGTAAGGCATTCCTTCCCTCTGCTAGCCTGCAAGTCATCCTTGAGCAAGATGTACTACCTGCTTAATCCCCTGATCAGGGTCACGTGAAGCCATGGGTGTGGGTGGTGGATGGTTGTATGAGCAACTGGTGTCTATCATAAGTCCTGGTTATGTGACCACTCACACCAGGCAGACAATCTCTGAAGAGTGTTGATAATGACTGAGGTCACCCGTCTTGTAAAGACACTGCCCAGAAGAAGGCAATGGCAAACTACTTATGTAGAAAAATTTTTCAGAACAATCATGGTCGTGTTAAGTCCATGATTGCCCACGTCTTACAACATGGCACACGATGATGATGTCATACAACAGAGCACATAATGATGCCAATGACAGTACATTGAAACATCAAAACATGCGGTGAAATGTGTTGTTTGTATCGACAAGCGACACAGTGTGAGGACGTGCTGGCGGTAGCCCACAAGTGTCACCACACCTCCAACACCAATACAGCATGCCCACACCTTACAAACCCTAACTCGTACTTCTCTGGAATGTGGGAGGAAACCTGAGCACCTAGAGAAATCCACACAGTAACAGTGAGAACATGTAAACTCCTTATCGACAGCAGCAGGAATTGAACCCAATCTTAAAGCTGGCGCTGTAAAGTATAATGCTACGCTGTTGAGCTGCCCAGGTCTAATCCACTCTCCACACAGTGAAAGGATTCCCCACCCCTTTTCCCTACGTCCCTGTATATTTTGCCCTCTGTCTCCCCTGGTTCACGAAGGGATCTGCTTCTCTTCTGTTACCTTATCAGTAACCCAGGCCACTCATTGGGCATGTCTCTTGTCTACTTGGCTCCAGGCTCAGTTGATTCCACTTAAAGTGACAATGCCTGACTCCCCGTTTCTCCTCTTAGTCCCGGTATACAACTGATGAGTAACTTTTGCCATTTTGGGCAACATTATCTTTGACAAGAGATTCTGCAGATGCTGGAAACCCAGAGTCTCTTTCTCTCTCTCTCTCTCTCTCTCTCTCTCTCTCACACACACACACACACACACACACACACACACACACACACACACACACACACACACACACACACACACACAAGGAACTCAGCAGGTCAGGCAGCATCTATGGAAAGGAATAAAAAGTTGACCTTTCAGGTCAAGATTCTTCATCGGGACTGGAAAGGAGGGGAGGAGGAAGTGCCAAATAAGAAGATTGAGGGAGAGGAAGGAGTGCAAGTCTGGGTGAGTACATGGTCGAAGAGTTGGAGACCAGCAGAGATCACAGACGGAGAACGGTGAGAGAGGGTCTCACTGAACTCCCATTGAAGAGAAGATTTAAACTTCTTCAGGGTAGTCTTTCCTTGAAGAGTCTTCGCAGTGGATCAGCAAACTATAAACACAAGAGATTCTGTAGCGGCTGGAAATCCAGAGCAACATGTAACATGCTGGAGGAACTCAGCAGGTCAGGCAGCATCTATGGAAATGAAAAAACTTGAATAAACAGGAATAAAATATCCTAAACATTATCCAGGACATTTCTTCCACCCCAATGCACTTACGCTTGATCTTTGACCAACAAACATTCATTATTTTTGTGAGGCAGCATAACGTTACAGTAACTCCATGTGTCTGTTTTAATGTTATTCAGCATGTTTCTTTCATTTGTTTTAGTTCTGGCTTGCAACACTGCGAAATAGCAATGGACACTAATCTGTTTAAGAACATTTTCACCATCCTTCTGGCTCTCGAGATACTTTATTCCATCGAGTGCTTTGACTAAAATAGTGGAGGCAATATTGTAATTACAAGGGAGCAACTACTAGCATCCAGGAAGCAGCCTTTGTTTGCCCTGCAGAAGCTCAATATTCTGGACGAGCTGAGACGGAAAATACTGAGGATGCAGATCGGGTAAAAAGTGGTGCGACAAGAGACGGAGATATAAACCATATCTCCCGTCTATCATTGTGGGGAATGAAAGATCACTGGCAAATAAAATGGAGGAACTAGCAGTACTCATGAGGACACGGAGTGAATATCGGGAATGCAGTGCTATGTGTTTCACTGAGACATGGCTATAAGAACAAATCCAGGATTCCAATGCTGCTGCAATGATATGAGCAGACAGAGTTCATCTCCAGTGCGGTAAGTGGAAGGGAGGTGGGCTTGCAGTGCTTGTGAGCAACAGGTGGTGTAATCCCGGTCACATTTATGTGAAAGAAGGAATCTGCAGACTGGACCTCAAACTGCTTGCTGTGAATTTGCATCTGTTTTACCTACCACACGAGTTCAGCCATGGCATATTGCTCGTTGTCTATGTTCCGTCTTCCCGATGCAGTCCTGAAGCTGCGTGTGATGCCATACACATTACCATCACGAGACTAGACTCACCACCCCAAGGCGTTCATTGCAGTATTGGGAGACTTCAGCCATGTTTCTCTCTCGACAACCCTACACCACCTTCAAGCAGTTTGTTAAGTGTCATGCAAGAGAAAATAAAACATTGGATCCCTTGTATGCAAATGTTAAAGATACATACGACTCCATACCTATCCCCGCACTTGGAATATTAGATCACAACCTGGTTCACCTCATGCCCTTGTATAAGCCCAAAGTACAACAACAGCTAGCTACCACCAAGACAGTAAAGAAATTATCTCCAGAGGCCATCAAGGCCTTGTAGGGCTGCTTAGAGAATGCTGACTGGAATGTGCTTTGTGAATCTTCTGGGAAGGACATTAACAGACTTACCGATTGCATCACTGGCTTCATCAGCTTCTGTATGGACACTGTAATACCATCAATGGCTGTCCACTGCTTCCCTAACCACAAACCATGATCACCAGTGATCTAAAGACTCTTCTCAACCAGAAGAAGAGAGTCTTTAGATCAGGAGATGGAGGATTTGAAACATGGCAGTGGGAGCTAAAGGAGAAGATCAAGGAGGCTAAAGAGGAATGCAGGAGAGAGCTGGAGAACGGGCTTGAGCAGAGTAGCACACGGGAGGTGTGGAGAGGCATGAAGAACATCACTGGCTTCAATCAGTCTAGCTGTAGAGACTCGGAATGCAACTGTGAATGGCCTAATGAGTTAAACCATTCTTCAATAGCTATGATAATTGCCCTCCTGTTCACAGCCCCCTCATCACACCAGTCCAGGTGCTGAGGCACCCAATGCTCCCTCAGCAACAATGCCTTCCCTCCTCCCTCCTCCCCACTCCAGTTCAACACCTGGATGAACAACACAGGCTACCACTGTCTACATCCCTTCCTTGCCCTCCACCTACCATCCACACCTCCACATATCAACTGCTATTGTCCCAATCTTCACAGTCCCCAGCACCCACCTTCCACCAGCTCCCCAGTCATCTTGGACTCACCTTCACTACTGAGCCGGTGAGAAGGGCTCTGGGGAAACTCAGACACGGCAAAGCTCTGGAACCGGAATGTGTGAACCTCAGGGTCCTGAAGCAGTGTGCTGAGCAGCTGTGTGGAGTTCTCCAGCACATTTTCAATCTGCGTCCCAGCCTGGAAAGGGTCCCGACTGTGTGGAAAACCTCATGTGTGGCCCCAGTATCCAAGAAGGGCCAATGGAAAGTCTTGAATGACTACTGCCCAATGGCCCTGACCTTTGAAGACCCTTGAGAGGCTGGTCCTGGCTCACCTCCGATCCCAGTCAGATCTGCTCTTGATCCCCTGCAGTTTGCCTACCAGAAGCACGCTGGAGTCAATGATACTGTCATCCAACAGAGCCTCCTCCCATTGGGATAAGCAGGGCAGCAATGTGCGGATCATGTTCTTTGATTTCTGAAGTGCCTTCAATACCATACAGCCCTCACTGCTGCGGGAAAAAGCTCCATTCAGTGCAGGTTGGCACTTCCATTGCATCCTGGATAAAGGACTATCTGACTGGCAGACCGCAGTTTGTGCAGCTTCAGAGCTGTGTCAGACATGGCTATAAGCAGCACTGGGGCCCCACAGGGGACTGTATTGGCTCCCTTACTGTTTACCCTGTATGCCTCGGACTTTAATGCAACACTGAATCATGTCATCTGCAGAAATTCTCTGATGACTTAGCAATAGTCGGATGTATGAAGGGAGGACAGGAGAATGAATACAGGGCCCTGGTGGAGGACTTCGTTGGATGGTGCAAGCTGAATCATCTGCAGCTCAACATCAGTAAGATAAAGGAGATGGTGATGGACTTTAAGAAGACTAAGCCTCCCCTGCTCCCTGTTACTATTGATGGTGAGGATGTGGATGTGGTGAGGACCTACAAGTACTTGGGGGTGCACCTGATGACAAACTTGAGTGGAGCACCAACACAGAGGCTGTGTACAAGAAGGGCCAGAGTTGCTTCTACTTCCTGAGGAGACTGAGGTCCTTTGGAGTATGCACACCTCTCCTTCACACGTTCTACCAGTCTGTTATTGCCAGTACAATCTTCTATGTGGTGGTATGTTGGAGCAATGGCATCAACACAGATGATGCCAACAGGCTCAATAAACTGATTGGAAGGCCTGGCTCTGTTATAGGAGTCAAAATGGACACACTGGAGGCTGTGGCAGAACAAAGGACCCTACGGAAAATCCTGGCAATTCTGGACAATGTTTCTCAGCCTCTGCATGCCACCTTGGCTGAACAGAGGAACACTTTTAGTAATAGACTAAGACAACTGCACTGCTCCAAAGAGCGCCGTATGAGACCATTCTTACCCTCGGGCGTCAGGCTCTATAATGAGTCAATCTATAGCCAGGGAAGTGATCTTGTAATCTTTGACTTGTAAATCTTATTTTAAGGTAACTTATTTTTATTATTCTTACTTCTCTTCTAATATTTGTACATCTGTGAACTTATAATGCTTCTGCGACATAGTAATTTCACTTGTGATAAATTATCTGCTTTTGCGTATAATTGCATCTCTTTATTTCCTCCATTTCCAGATCATTTGCATCCTTTTTTTCCTGTCAGGTCAGTAAATCCATGAGAGAATCCTGCGGGAAGTTCTTTTTACAAGAGCTGTTACTTATTTATTGAGTTATTTATTTATTTTGTTTTTATTTGCACAAATTGTCTTCTTTTGCACATTGGCTGTTTGTCCGTCTTTGTGTGTAGTTTTTCATTGATTCTATTAAGTTTATTAATTTTATTGTGAACGCCTGCAAGAGTGTCAGCAAGGCGAAGGAGCTGAGTATAGACTTTCAGAGGTGGAAACCAGAGGTCCATGAGTCAGTCCTCATCAGAGGATCAGATGTAGAAAGGATTAGCAACTTTAAACTCCTCGATGTTTTCATTTCAGAGGACCTGTCCTGGGCCCAGCACACAAGTACAATTATGAAGAAAGCACGATAGTGCGTCTACTTCCTTAGGATCTGCATGACATCTCAAACTTTGACAAACTTCTACAGATGTGTGGTGGAGTTTTGTGGTGGTGGATAATTTCATCTTTTTTGAGGCATTGTAAGTGTTGTTACTTCGATGTACTTGTGCTATTTTTGAATAATAATAATTAAAAGATTTGAAAAGAAAAAAGAAAAGAGAATGTATTGACTGGCTCCATCACGCCCAGTCTGTTATGCCCCCCCCCCCCCCCACCACCAATGAGCACATCTACAGGAAACGCTGTCGCAGGAAAGCAACATCCATCATCAGGTATGCCCACCACCCAGGGCACGGTGTCTTCTCGCTGCTGCCATCAGGAAGAAGGTACAGGAGCCTCAGAACTCGCACCACCAGATTCAGGAACAGTTATTACCCCTCAACCAGCAGGCTTTTGAACCAAAGGGGATAGCTACGCTCAACTTCACTTGCCCCTTCACTGAAACATTCTCACAATCTATGGACTCACTTTCAAGGACTCTTTATCTCAGGTTCTCGATACTTATTGCTTATTTATTTATTTATTTATTATTATTATTTCTTTCTTTTGTATTTGCACAGTTTGTTTTCTTTTGCACACTGGTTGAATGCCAGTGGACGTTCATTGTTCATATTATAGTGTTATTGAGTATGCCCACAAAAAAATGAATCTCAGGGTCATAAATGGTAACATATATATGTACTTGGATAATAAATTTTCTTTGAACAGTACAGCAGAGTGATATATACCAGACGATACAGACCTACTCCAAGGGTTGAGGAGAGAAGATTCAATGAGGCTGAGATCTTCATGGACAAGAATAATTTCTAAAGCAACACACACAAAATGCTGGAAGTCAGGCACATCTACGGAAATGAATAAATAGTTAAAGTTTCATGCTGAGACCATTGTTCAGAATTGGAAAGAAAGGATGCCAGGATAAAAAGATGGGGGTGAAGCTAGCTCGAAGGTGATAGGTGAAGCCAGGTGGGTATGAAAGATAAAGGGTAGGAGAAGAAGGAATGTGATATTGGAGGAGAGTGGACAATAGGAGAAAGGGAAGGAGCAGGGGACCCAGGGGGAGGTGACGAGTAGGTGAGAGCAGGTAAGAGGCCAGAGTAGGGGATAGAAGAAGAGAGGAGGGAGAGAGAAACATTTTTTTACCAGAAGGGGAAATTGATATTCATGCCATCAGGCTGGAGGCTACCCAGGTGGAAGAGAAGGTGTTAGTTACTCCAACTTGAGAGTGGCCTCATCGAGGCAAAAGAGGAAGCCTTGGATTGACATGTCAGAATGGGAATGGGAATTGAAATTAAAAAGTTTGGTCACCGGGAAGATCAGCTTGTGGCGGAGAGAGCAGAGATGGTCCCCTTCCCCCTGATTTACAACAGTTCTGTTGTGCCTGTCAATAATGATAACAGGGTACAAATCCAACACCACAGCCGGAAATAAAAGGGTTCATGTTTGACTTGTCATTTAAATGGTGAAAAAACAAGACTAGAATATCTAAAATGCCTTTGACATTACATTCAAAGCGTCATAAAGTACTTCAAGCCGTGGAAGAGAGTCTGAAACATAGTCATGGTTGTGAATAAAAGACCTGTGTCAGCCGTTTGGCAGGCAGCAGACCCCACAAACAGCAACATGATAAAGACAAATCTGATTGTTTATTATTGTTGATCTTCTAAGCGTTGGTCAGAATACCCGAGAGGCTTCTTCTGATCTTCTTTGAACGAAAAAAAAATGCTTTCGGGGGCAGATGGAGCTCAGCTCTCATATTGCACCCACGAGGCCGTGAGTATAACAATGCAGCGATTGCTCAGTATTGCAGGAGAGCGTGTGCCTGGTTTGTTATTTATTTTAGAAACAGTGCGGAATGGGCCCTGCCAGCCCTACACGCCTCAACGGCCCGCAACCCCCTACAACGCCAACTTAACCCTAACCTAATCACAGGTCAATTTACAATGGCCAACTAACCTACCTAGTACGTCTTTGGACTTTGGGAGGAAACAGGAGGACCCAGGGAAACCTCATTAATTCCATGGGGAGGACATGCAGAAACTCCTGACAGAGGATGCCGGGATAGAACTCTGAACTCGGGCGCTTCGAGCTGTAACAGTGTTGCACTGACCGCTACGCTGTAGTATCTTCAGTCGGATTCGAATCCATGATCTTGTGTTCATATTTTGTCATGTAGAAAGAGGCCTTTCAGCCCATTGAGTCTATACTGTTTTTGTTAATTCTCATTTATCCTGCCCTCTGTAACCTATTCTCTCTCACTTGCCTATCAACTCACTGAGGTATCTAACGTGAGAGGACATAGGTGCAGGAAGCTTAGACGGGATTTAGAACATATAGAACATAGTGCACTACAGCACACGATCTATGATGTTGTGCCAATGTCTTAACCTGCTCTAAGATGAATTTAACCCTTCCCATCCTCATAGTCCTCCATTCTTCCTTCATCCATGCACCTACTTAAGAAGCTCTTAACACGTCCCTAATGTATCTGCCTCTACAACCGTTCCCGGCAGCATGCTCCACACCCACTACTCTGTGGGAAAACAAATTACCTCTGCCATCCGCCCTATACTTTCCTCCAATCACCTTACAATTACCCCCCCCCCCCTCATACTAGCCATTTCCACCCTGGGAAAAAGTCTCTGGCTGTCCACTCAATCTATGCCTCTTATCATCTTGTACACCTCTATCAAGTCACCTCTCACCCTCCTCCTTCATTCCAAAGAGAAAAGCCCTAGTTCCCTCAGCCTGTCCTCATAAGAAATGCTCTTTAGTCCAGGCAGCATCCTGGTAAATCTCCTCTGAACCCTCTCTAAAGCTTCCACATCCTTCCTATGATGAGGCAACCAGAACTGAAAACATTACTCCAAGTGTGGTCTGACCAGTTTTATAGAACTGCAATTTTACCTCGCACCTCTTGAATTCAATTCCCTGACTAATCAAGGCTAACACTCCGTAACAATCCTATCATATGAGGAAGAATATTTTCACCCAGAACAGCTGGTGGAACCACCGAGTGTCCCAATGGTTTAGGGCCATTGGGGGAACACTAGTTTATTTATTACTATTGTTTTTTCTCTCTGCTAGATTGTGTATCGCATGGAACTGCTGCTGCTAAGATGACAAATTTTACATCACTTGCCGGTGATAATAAACCTGATTCTGATTGTCAGGGCTTAGAAGATAATAGAACCTGTGCTGGTAAGTAGGAATAGTATAGATGGGTATGCAACGTTGGTATCAATGTGGTGACCTCCGTATAACTTTATAACTCTAATTCCCCATCTGTGTACACGAAGTGGCATTTACAGTAGCCAGTTAACCCACTCATCAGTACGGCATTAGGATGAGGGAGGAAACATTGAGAATGAGCAAACCCCACACAGACAGCGGCAGAGATCAGGATCAAACGTGGATCCCTAGAGCTGTGATACAACAACTCAACCTCTGGTACATGGTATAACCTCTGGTATATGGTACAACCTCTGGTATATGGTACAACCTCTGGTACATGGTACAACCTCTGGTATATGGTACAACCTCTGGTACATGGTATAACCTTTGGTACATGGTACAACCTCTGGTATATGGTACAACCTCTGGTACATGGTATAACCTCTGGTACATGGTACAACCTCTGGTATATGGTACAACCTCTGGTACATGGTACAACCTCTGGTATATGGTACAACCTCTGGTACATGGTATAACCTTTGGTACATGGTATAACCTCTGGTATATGGTACAACCTCTGGTACATGGTATAACCTCTGGTACATGGTATAACCTCTGGTACATGGTACAACCTCTGGTACATGGTACAACCTCTGGTACACTCTGCTGCCTGTTGAGTGCTAGTTAACACAGAAAGGTAAGATTACTGTGTGCCAACTTTGTGCCCACCAGCAAAGTGGAGCAGCTTCTTCCCCTCCTCTATCAGATTTTTGAACAGCCCATAAATCCATGAACACTTCCTCGCCACAGGCACAAGATACCGGAGGAACTCAGCACGTCAGGCAGCATCTACATAGGGGAAAAAACTGTTGATGTTTCAGGCTGTAACCCTTCATTGAGATACTTCATACCTCTATGTTTTGCAAGGGCACCTGAGACTTTTGCTCAGTACTGTATTTGTCAATGTGGAGTGGAGAGTGAGTTTATAAATCTGGCAGGAGCAAAGGATGTTGGGAATGGTGAGGGAGGAGCACCATGGGAGGGGTATGGAACACGTGGCAGAGAAGAAGTGGCGTGGTGGGGACTGGCACAGGTACAGGCATACCCAGTCTGGAGGTACCAGGCAAGGTCATTTGATTCCAAACAATCGGTTTATTGATCATTACAGAATGTCTCTCTGGTGTTTCTCACTCCCTTCCCCTTTTCCCAACCATGATTCCCTCTCCCTGTTCCCTTCCACTCTCAATCCACAATAGAGACTCATATCAGAATCAGGCTTATCATCACTCACATATGTCATGAGATACATTTTTTTTTAATGTGGCAGTGGTACATTAAAATGACTACAGTACTATACAAAAACCTTAGGCTCCCTAGCTTTCTGTGCCCAAGACTTTTGCACAGAACTGTAACTTATTGTAACTTTTATATTTTGCCCTGTACTGCTGACACAAAACATTTCACATTATGTCAGTGATAATAAACTGAATTCTGATTCTAGACTTGTGACGGGCCTCTCAAATGCTAAAGTTGACTTTGTGATCTCATTAACCATCTCATCATGGCCTGGGACTTTATTTGCCTATATTTATTTATTTAGAGATACAGCCGGGAACAAGCCTTTCCAGTCCAACGAGCTGCACTGCCTAGCAACCCATTGTAAGATAGATAGATAGATAGATAGATAGATACTTTATTCATCCCCAAGGGGAAATTCAATGTTCCTCCAGTATGATATCACATAAACACAAGACAGACCAAGACTAACTGACCAAAAAAACCACATAATTATAACATACAGTTACAACAGTGCAAAGCAATACCATAATTTGATAAGAGCAGACCATGGGCACGGTAAAAAAAAGTCTCAAAGTCCCAGATAGCCCATCATCTCACGCAGATGGCAGAAGGAAGAAACCTTCAACGTGGCAAAACTTCCCGATGCAGCCTCTGGAAGCACCCGAGCACAGCCAACTGTGAGTCCGTCCGAAAACAATGACAATGTACAATGACCCGTGAGCCGACTAACCGAGACATCTTTGGACTGTGGGAGGAAACTGCAGCAGCTGGAGGAAACCCATGCACTCATGGGGAGAACGTACAAACTCGCAGAGGACGCTGGAATTGAAATCATGGTAACATGACGGTAACTACACTTTCTCTGTAGCTGCGACACTATTGAGATTTCTGAGATAGTTACATATGACATGATCTGTCAGGGTGGCATGGTAATAAAGCTTTTCGTTATATCTCGTACATACAGATGACAATAAATAAACCCCAAAACCTATTCACTAGCTGCTAGAAAGCTGCCATGTCATCAATAGTGCCAGGAAGCACCAATGTACAGGAATGGAAAAGGCTGGATACAGCCCGGTCCGCCACAGGCAAAACCCTTCCCACCACGGAGCACATCTACAAGGAGCACTGTCACAGGAAAGCAGCTTCCATCATCAAGTACCCCCACCATCCAGGCCATGTTCTCTTCTCACTGCTGCCTTTGAGCAGGAGGTACAGGAACAGTTATTACCCTACAACCATCAGGCTTCTGAACCAGCATGGAGAACTTCACTCACCTCAACCATGACTGATTCTGCAATCTATGGTCTCACTTTCAAGGACTCTACAACTCTTATTCTAGGTATTATTTGTTTTGTTTTTATTTGCACAGTTTGTCTTCTTTGGCACACTGGGTGTCTTTGTGTATAGTTTTTTTAAAACTCTATTGTTCTACTGAAAATGCCTGCAAAAATTCATCACAGGTTGCATATGATGATGTATATATACTTTGATAATAAATTTACTTTGACTTTGACAGTGTTTATTCATTGGTATTAACAAACTGCTTTCTCAAGGACAAATATCAAAAAGTCTCCATCTCATTTTATTATGGAGTTTTATTTTATTAAAACGTGCAAAATTTAAGTCTTTATGTTGCCACAGAGTTGGAATAAGACAAAAGACCATAAGACATAGGGGCAGAATTGGGCCCATCAAGCCTGCTGTGCCATTCCATCATGGCTGATTTATTATCCCTCTCAACCCCATTCTCCTGCCTTCTCCTCATAACCTTACTAGTCAATAACCTATCAAAGTTCAAAGTAAATTTATTATCAAAGTACATACCTGTCACCATATGCTATCCTGAGATTAATTTTCTTGCAGGCATGCTCAATAAATCCAATAACCAAAATAGAATCCATGAAAGACCTCTGCTTTAAAGATACCCAAATAACCTGGCCTACAGAGCGTAGTCTGTATCTGTGGCAAGGTGCGCAAAAACCCGAGAGGTCTGAAGATCCACCAGACAAAGATGGCCTGCTTGAGGCGGGTACAAGTGAAGCAACGCACAGGAGCAGTAGCTGGTACTACAAGTTCTGTGGTGCAGACTACAGAACCTGGTCAGACGGAGGAGCCAGGCCCGGAGTCACCCCACAGTGCCTGGAACCTCCAAGCAACACAAGTCCCCCCACTAAGCAGGAAGTCGGAACAGCGTCAGGTGAAGTGGCCTGCCACTAACACGGAGTGGCCTCCAATTGGATGAGGATGTAGACAAGATTCTGGAGGCGATATCGAAGGGCAATGCTGACCAGAAGCTCCGGACTATGTGCACCCTCATGAGCAGAGGCTCAGAACAGTTTGGCGTCAAGGAAAAGCATGGAACAAGTAGTCCAGCGAGACCAAACCGGCGGGAACTGAAGATCAGCCAGCTGAGACAAGAACTCAGATCTCTGAAGCACCAATTTAAGATGGTGCTCCACCAAGGAGGAGGAGAAAACTGCCCTGTCAAACCTCACAGATATCATAAGGAGGAGGATCATCACACTTAGGCGAGCTGAGGGGCACTGAAGGAAGAGCAAGAAGAGGGCCCAAAAGGGCAGTGCTTTCATTACCAATCCCTTTGGCTTCACCACGAGGATACTGGGACAGAAGCGAAGCGGCCACCTCACTTGTTCTGTAGAGGAGATAAACCACCATCTCAGTATCATTTTCAGTGACACCTTGAGAGAGCAGGACCTCGGCCTGTGTGAGGCACTGGTGACACCACCAGAACCGGTGACCCAGTTCATCTCTGAGCCTACCCTGAGGGAGGTCAAAGCAGCAAGAGCAAGTTCGGCCCCTGGCCCCAGCAGAGTGCCTTACAACATCCACAAGCAGTGCCCAAGGCTCCTTGTGCGATCCTGGAAGATCTTAAAGGTGATCTGGCGGAGAGGGAAGGTCGCTGCTCAGTGGAGGCAAGCGGAGGGCGTCCAGATACCAAAAGAAGAGGATTCAAGCAAAATCGAGCAGTTTTGTATCATCTCGCTGCTCAGCATTGAAGGGAAGATCTTCTTCAAGATTGCGGCCCAACATTTAACTGAGTTCCTCTTGAAGAATGGATACATAGACACCTCAGTACAGAAGTCCCAGGAGTACCTGGATGCCTAGAGCACACAGGAGTGGTGACCCAGCTGATCCGGGAGGCAGGGGAAAACAGAGGAGACCGTGCAGCGCTCTGGCTAGACCTAACCAACACCTATGGATTCAACCCACACAAGCTCGTTGAAACAGCACTGACAAGACACCATGTTCCAGAGATGATCCGAAACCTCATTCTGGACTATTACAGCAACTTCAGGTTCCGAGTCTCCTCAGGGTCACTAGCATCTGTCTGGCATCAGCTGGAGAAGGGCATAATCCCTGGCTGCACAGTTTCGGTGTCACTCTTCTCACTGGCCATGAACGTGACTGTCAAGTCAGCGGAGGTGGAATGCAGAGGCCCCATGTCTAGATCTGGCACTCTGCAGCCCCCCATAAGAGCATTCATGGACGACCTGACGGTGATGGCAACATCCGTCCCTGGGTGCAGATGGCTCCTTCAAGGGCTGGAATGTCTCATCTCATGTGCAAGGATGAGCTTTAAACCAGCCAAGTCCAGGTCTCTGGTCCTGAAGAAGGAAAGAGTGGCCGACCGGTTCCACTTTACCCTGGGAGGGATCCAGATTCCAACGGTGACAGAAAAACCAGTCAGGAGCCTAGGCAAGATCTTTGACAACTCCCTGAAGGACACAGCCACGCTTCAACAAACCAGGAGCAACTTGATAACCTGGCTCACCGCGATTGACAAATCGGGGCATCCAGGAAAATTCAAAGCCTGGATGTACTCTGGCCTACTCTACTCTGGCCCCTTCTAGTCTACAAGGTGCCAATGTCGACAGTGGAGGCTCAAGAGAAGAGCATCAGTCAGTTTCTCCGGAGGTGGCTGGGGCTTCCCTGGACCTTAAGCAGCGTGGCCCTGTCTGGGCATTCCACCAAACTGCAGCTCCCCATCAGTGGCCTATCAGAGGAATTCAGTCACTCAAGCCAGGGAGGTTATGATGTTCCTCTGATGTTAAAGTCGCTTCGGCAGGAATCCAGCTAAAGACCGGAAGGAAGTGGCAGGCACAGGAAGCTGGTGACAGAGTGGAGGCACGTCTGCATCACAACATTTTGGTGGGCACTGTGGCGGTGGGGCTGGCAGGAATGGGCCGTTTTCCCAAACCACGCTACGACAAAACCCGCGGAAAGGAGAAGTGTCAACTGGTTCAGGACGTGATATGAGCAGAAGTGGAGGAAGAACAACACAGCAAGATGGTCAGCACGTACAAACAAGGGGCCTGGACTAGATGGGAGCGTTCGGAACCTCACGAGTTCACCTGGACAGAGCTCTGGAGAGCCGAGCCATTGCGCATCCAGTTTCTCATCCAATCAGTCTATGACGTTCTCCCAAGCCCGGCTAACCTGCACAAGTGGGGCATGGCAAACACTCCAGCATGCCAACTGTGCCAGAAGAGGGGCACCTTGGAGTATACCCTAAGTTGCTGTCTGAAAGCGTTGGGAGAGGGGTGATACTGCTGGCGCTATGACAAAGTCCTTAGGTCTATGGCGGATGCAATCAGCACGGCAATTCAAGACAGCAAAAATCAGCATGCTCCCAAACAGTCCATCACTTTTATTAGAGCGGGGGAGAAGGCTCAACGTCAGCCTGTCTCTTCAAGAGGGCTTCTTGCCACTGCACGAGACAGGCAGCTCCGAGTCAACCTAGGGAGGCAGCTCAAGTTCCCAGAGATCATTGCAGCTACTCCGCTCCACCTGGACGTGGTGTTAATATCGGAGTCTACAAAGCAAGCGGTCCTGCTGGAACTTACTGTCCCCTGGGGAGACAGGATTGAAGAGGCCAACGAGCGCAAGAGGGCTAAATACGCAGATCTTGTTGCAGAATGCTGGAGCAATGGCTGGAGAGCTCACTGTGAGCTTGTCGAAGTTGGGTGCCCGGGCTTTGCTGGCCATTCATTACAGCGGACTCCTAAACTCCTTGGAGTTAAAGGACTGCACTGCAGAAGAGCCACCAAGAACATTCTGGAGGCTGCTGAAAAGGCCTCGCGGTGGCTGTGGATCCGGAGGGGGGGATCCGTGGACTGGTGTGCCACTTGGACACAAGTCGGGGGCTGATCATCCCTGGCTGGGTCACCCGGGCGAGGGTGTCTCATGATTAAAGACCCGAAACATCCTGTGACCCCGGGTTCATCACTGAAGGTGTGTCCAAGTAGCACCAGAAGGTGTATTTCACAACTGCCTCCACAACCATCTGTGGCAATGAATTCCACATACTCACCATCCTTTGGCTAAAGCATTTCTGTTCTAAATGGGTGTTCCTCTTCTGAGTCTGTACACATTGGATCTAGACTCCCCCACTACAGGGAATATCCTCTGCACAGCCACTCTGTTTCGGCCTTTCAGTATTCGATAGGTTTCAGTGAGATCCCCCAACTATTTCTGAACTCCAGAGAGCTCAGGCCCAGAGCCATCAAATGCTCCTCATACATTAACCCTTTCATTCCCTGGATCATTCTTGTGAAGCTCCTCTAGGCCCTTTCCCAATGCCAGCACATCTTTTCCTAGATAAGGGTTCCAAGACTGCTCACAATACTGTGTGAATATCCTGTGGTTGAATCTTCAAAGATTTTGCATCATTTTTGACTGTAGAATTTCCGGCATTGAGGCATCACCCATCTTGTGTGGTCACCCTGCTTGTGGCTGTACAAATGATGTACAAAACACATGTTGTCAAAAGAAACTGTTCCAACAGCAACACAAGGCCTCAGAACTACCCACAGTCTAGCTCAGAGAGCCCAAGAAAATGTCGGTTTGCGCATCAGACTGTTAATTCTTACCATATTCTGTTTACCTTCCACAGATAGTAAGAATTGCTTCAAAACCATTTCACCATCTTGGCAGGCTTGATGTCTGAGGCAATGTTATTAAGAACTTCATGGAAAAAAAGAGTATTGGGAACAAAATCAAAGCAGAGGTATGAAACTGAATTCTGTTTTCTTATTTTGTCCTTAAATGCACCAGGTAAAGAGATTAAAACTGCCAGGTGCAACATTAAAAATGGTTTGATTAAAACAAAATGAAAGCAGTAAGTGTTGGAGCCACTTAAAGAGCAGGCCGCATTGACAGAGAAGGACAGTGGTTTCTGAATTGGCAGAATTATTGGCGTTGGGTCTCCACAACAGCGTGACGCTATTATAGCTCATGGAGTGGGATTTTGGAGTTGAATTCTGGTGTCCTCTGTGGGCGTTTGTACGTCCTTTCCTTGATCGCATTAGTTTCCCCGGGCGCCCTGGTTTCCAAAGAACCATAGAACACTACAGTACAGTACAGGCCCTTCAGCCCTCCATGTTGTGCTGACCCATATAATCCTTTAAAAAAAAGTACTAAACCCACGCTACCCCATAACCCTTCATTTTCTTTGAGGTGCCTGTTAGTAGGTTAATTGGTCATTGTAAATTGTTCAGTGACTAGGTTAGGGTAAAAATGGTGGGTCGCTGGGCCAGAAGGGCATATTCTGCACCGTATCCCTAAATAAAAACCAAATCTTATTGTCGTCACATGTACCAGGGTACAGTGAAAGACAGTTCTCGTTGCCTTGCGTACAAATAATTTCAAAACATAAGTACATCGAGGAAGTACAAGTGAAAGGCAATAAAATTTTATAGGAAATAGAGTCATAGAATAATACAGCACAGAAGCAGGTCTTTTGGCCCAACTCATCCAGGCTGACCAAGATCCCATCTAAGCTAGTCCCATTTAGAGTCAGAACCACAGAGCAATATAGCACAGATACAGCCCTTGCTGACCATAGTGCCCACTCAGATGGTCCCAAATTCCCGCATTCGGCCCATATTCCTCTCAGCCCTGCACCTCCGTGTACCCATCCAAGTCAAGTCAAGTCACATTTTATTGTCATTTCGACTATAACTGTTGGTACAGTACATAGTAAAAATGAGACGATGTTTTTCAGGACCATGGTGTTACATGACACAGTACAAAAACTAGACTGAACTACGTAGTACAGAAAACACAGAAAAAAAACTACACTAGACTACAGACCTACCCAGGACTGCATAAAGTGCACAAAACAGTGCAGGCATTACAATAAATAACAAACAGGACAATAGGGCAGTAAGGTGTCAGTCCAGGCTCTGGGTATTGAGGAGTCTGATAGCTTGGGGGAAGAAACTGTTATAGTCTGGTCGTGAGAGCCCGAATGCTTCAATGCCTTTTCCCAGATGGTAGGAGGGAGAAGAGTTTGCATGAGAGGTGTGTGGGGTCCTTCATAATGCTTTGCGGATGCAGTGTGTAGAGTAAATGTTCATAATAGCGGGAAGGGAGACCCCGATGATCTTCTCAGCTGACCTCACTATCCGCTGCAGGGTCTTGTGATCCGAGATGGTGCAATTTCCGAACCAGGCAGTGATGCAGCTGCTCAGGATGCTCTCAATACAACCTCTGTAGAATGTGATGAGGATGGGGGGTGGGAGATGGACTTTCCTCAGCCTTCTCAGAAAGTAGAGATGCTGCTGGACTTTCTTTGCTATGGAGCTGGTGCTGAGGGACCAGGTGAGATTTTCTACCAGGTGAACACCAAGGAATTTGGTGCTCTTAACAATCTTTACCGAGGAGCCGTCGATGTTCAGCGGGGAGTGGTCGCTCCGTGCCCTCCTGAAGTCAACAACCATCTCTTTTGTTCACATTAAGAGACAGGTTGTTGGCTCTGCACCAGTCCGTTAGCCACTGCACCTCCTCTCTGTAAGCTGACTCGTCGTTCTTGCTGATGAGACCCACCACGGTCGTGTCAGTGGCGAACTTGATGATATGGTTCGAGCTGTGTGTTGCAGCACAGTCATGGGACAGCAGAGTGAACAGCAGTGGACTGAGCACACAGCCCTGAGGGGCCCCCGTGCTCAGTGTGATGGTGTTGGAGATGCTGCTCCCGATCCGGACTGACTGAGGTCTCTCAGTCAGGAAATCTAGGATCCAGTTGCAGAGGGAGGTGTTCAGGCCCAGTAGGCTCAGCTTTCCAATCAGTTTCTGAGAGATGATTCTGTTGAATGCTGAACTGAAGTCTATGAACAGCATTCGAACTTACGTGACTTTTTTGTCCAGTTGGGTTAGAGCCGGGTGGAGGGTGGTGGCAATGGCATCATCTGTTGAGCGGTTGGGATGGTACGCAAACTGCAGGGGGTCCAGTGAGGGGGGCAGCAGGGTCTTGATATGCCTCATGACGAGCCTCTCGAAACACTTCATGATAATGGATATGAGTGCAACGGGACAGTAGTCATTTAGGCAGGACACTGAAGACTTCTTCGGCACAGGGATGATGGTGGCGGCCTTGAAGCATGTTGGAATGGTGGCGCTGCTCAGGGAGACGTTGAAGATGTCAGTGAGAACATCTGCTAGCTGGTCTGCACATCCTCTGAGCACTCTACCAGGGATGTTGTCTGGTCCAGCAGCCTTCCGTGGGTTGACCCTGCACAGGGTTCTTCTCACATCGGCCACGGTGAGACACAGCAACTGGTCATTTGTAGGAGGGGTGGACTTCCTCGCCGCCACGTCATTTTCCGCCTCAAAACGAGCGTAGAAGTTATTCAGTGCATCTGGGAGGGAGGCATCACCCGCACAGTCAGGTGATGTTGTCCTGTAATTGGTGATGTCCTGGATGCCCTTCCACATGCGTCGCGTGCCACCGCTGTCCTGGAAGTGGCTGTGGATTCGTTGGGCGTGTGCACGCTTTGCCCCCCTGATGGGTCAGGACAGTTTGGCTCTTGCTGTTGTTAGGGCTGCCTTGTCGCCTGCTCTGAAGGTGGAGTCATGGGTCCTCAGCAGCGCACGTACCTCCGCGGTCATCCATGGCTTCTGGTTAGCGTGTATAGTGATGGTCTTGGACAGAGTAACATCATCAATGCACTTGCTGATGTAGCTGGTCACTGATGCTGTGTGCTCCTCTAAGTTGGTAGAGTCGCCATCAGTTGCAGCCTCCCTGTGCTCCAAGTGCTCCTTCAGTGATACTGTTGTGCCTACCTCAGTTACAGAGAAAGTGCAGTGCTGATAAACAATAAGGGTCATGACAAGGTAGACTGTAATATCAAGATTTTGCCTCTGACGCACATAAGGTCTATTCAAGAGTCTGATAAAAGCGGGATAGTAGCTGTCCTCAAGCCTGGTCATACCTTTTTTCAGGCTTCTGTGTCTTTTGCCTGATGGGACGTGGGGAGCTTCATATTCTGGAATAAGGGGAAGGGGAGAACAGAACAAAACAACAATAACAGAAGAAATTCAGTGATGAAGGATTTGGTGGCAATGGCAACTGTTATGTTTTCTAACTCCAAAGCATAAAATGAATTGTAAGGAAAACAAGGGAGCCAAGAGATGCTAGACTTGGTTCATTTTTATTTCAAGTGAGGTGTGTGCGTATAACCTGGTGGTGTGATAACGTATGCCTTTTACGTACTCTTAGAGATAACTCACAAAGAATGCTTAATCAAACAACATATTTACAATATTGCTCAAATATTATTGAAATATTAAATACGCAACAGGCAAAGGATCTGTGTGCTGTAGAACTCTATGTCTCTACAAAATCTTCGCGTTGTGGTTGCATAACCGTCAGGGAAATACGCCAGTGTGATTATTAAATCTTGCACAACTCTCAACACCCTTCCCTAGCAGAAAGTTTCGTAAGTACTGATTTAACTTAAAGAATGATACACGACATCAGCATGAATGGGAGGGGTGTGGCTGATTTTAGTCCAGTTGTGGGTCCATGGGACTAGGCAGAAAAACAGTTTGGCATAGACTGGATGGGCCAAAGGGCATGCTGCAGTGCTGTGGGGCTCGGACTCCATGAGATCCAGTCAGAGGATCAGGTGCTATTCCTTGAGCGTACACCAGTCTCTATTGGAGTAACTTTGGAGATGAGGATAGAGAAGTCAGTGAGGGAGCAAAAGAGAGAATTAAAGTTACTTGCAAAATATTGCCAGCAAATCCTGTTTATATTTCAGATTCCCGACTTTTGTATGATGAAAGCATTAAGCAGATACGGTAAAACAATAACAATGTAAGATCATGATTGAAACCATGTGTCACAACTCTCCACAGCAAATGTGTTCATTTGACACAAACAGACTTTTAACAAGCACGCCTGATAAATTAGAATTACTCCTTTCATCTGACTCTCTTCAGTTATTGACACTTTATAGTTGAGTTACAGTGATTCATCGTGTATGGCAGTTAAATGTCAGCAGACAAGGGTAATGTTATTGTGAATAATGATTCATGCTGACAATATTTTGCAAGGGAGATTGCTAAACTGAGCTATTATAGGAACTTGTATTGCAATGTCAAAACCATTTTAACTCATTTTGTTATATAAAGCAATGGCTCAGCCAGTGTGGCAGCTGGTGATATTGATCCAGAGATTCCTTTTCATCTACATTGTACACATTATTAGGAACACCTGTACACCTGCTCGACAATGCAAATATCTAATCAGCCAATCATGTGGCAGCATCTCAATGTATAAACGCATGCAGACATGGTCAAGAGGTTCAGTTGTTGTTCAGACCAAACATCAGAATGGGGAAGAAATGTGATCTAAGTGACTCTGACTGTGGAATGGTTGTTGGTGCCAGATTGGTGGTTTGAGTATCTCAGAAACTGCTGATCTTCTGGGATTTTCACACACAGCGGTCTCTACAGTTACAGAGAATGGTGTGAAAAACAAAAAAATACTTCCAGTTTTGTGTATCTCAGAAAATGCTGATGTCATGAGATTTTCATGCACAACTATCTCTAGAGCTTAGAGAATGGTGTCTGGTCCTCATCGAGGGACGACTCAACCAGCCAATGATACTAAACCTGATTCTGATTCCGAAAAACAAAATAAATCCCGTGAGCGGTAGTTCAGTGAGCGAAATGCCTTGTTAGTGAGGGAGGTCAGAGGAGAATGGCCAGACTGGTTCAAATTGACTGGAAGGTGTCGGTAATTCAAATAACCACACATTACAAAATTGGTGTGCAGAAAAGTATCTCTGAATGCTCGACATGCCAATCCTTGAAGCGCGTGGGCTACAGCCAGAAGACCATGAACGGATGCTCAGTAGTCCCTTTATTAGGCACAGGAGGTAGTTAATAAAGTGGCCACTGTGTGTGAGTGTTACACAGGTAAAGATTAAATAAACATAGAACATAGAATAGTACAGCACATTACAGGCCCTTCGGCCTACAATGTTGTTCCAACCCTCAAACCCTGCCTCCCATATAACCCCCCACCTTAAATTCCTCCATATACCTGTCTAGTAGTCTCTTAAACTTCACTAGTGTATCTGCCTCCACCACTGACTCAGGCAGTGCATTCCACACACCAGCCACTCTCTGAGTAAAAAACCTTCCTCTAATATCCCCCTTGAACTTCCCGCCCCTTACCTCAAAGCCAAGTCCTCTTGTACTGAGCAGTGGTGCCCTGGGGAAGAGGCGCTGGCTATCCACTCTATCTATTCCTCTTAATATCTTGTACACCTCTATCATGTCTCCTCTCATCCTCCTTCTCTCCAAAGAGTAAAGCCCTAGCTCCCTTAATCTCTGATCATAATCCATACACTCTAAACCAGGCAGCATCCTGGTAAATCTCCTCTGTACCCTTTCCAATGCTTCCACATCCTTCCTATAGTGAGACAACCAGAACTGGACACATTACTCCAAGTGTGGCCTAACCAGAGTTTTATAGAGCTGCATCATTACATCGTGACTCTTAAACACTATCCCTCAACTTATGAAAGCTAACTCCCCATAAGCTTTCTTAACTACCCTATCTACCTGTGAGGCAATTTTCAGGGTTCTGTGGAGATGTACTCCCAGATCCCTCTGCTCCTCCACACTACCAAGTATCCTGCCATTTACTTTGTACTCTGCCTTGGAGTTTGTCCTTCCAAAGTGTACCACCTCACACTTCTCTGGGTTGAACTCCATCTGCCACTTCTCAGCCCACTTCTGCATCCTATCAATGTCTCTCTGCAATTTTCGAAAATCCTCTACACTATCTACACCACCAACCTTTGTGTCGTCTGCAAACTTGCCAACCCACCTTTCTACCCCCACATCCAGGTCGTTAATAAAAATCACGAAAAGTAGAGGTCCCAGAACAGATCCTTGTGGGACACCACTAGTCACAACCCTCCAATCTGAATATACTCCCTCCACCACAACCCTCTGCCTTCTGCAGGCAAGCCAATTCAGAATCCACCTGGCCAAATTTCCCTGGATCCTATGTCCTCTGACTTTCTGAATAAGCCTATTGTGTGGAACCTTGTCAAATGCCTTACTAAAATCCATGTAGATCACATCCACTGCACTACCCTCATCTATATGCCTGGTCACCTCCTCAAAGAACTCTATCAGGTTTGTTAGACACGATCTGCACTTTACAAAGCCATGCTAACTGTCCCTGATCAGACCACGATTCTCTAAATGCCCATAGATCCTATCTCTAAGAAACTTTTCCAACAGCTTTCCCACCACAGACGTAAGGGTCACTGGTCTATAATTACCTGGACTATCCCTACTAACTTTTTTGAACAAGGGGACACCATTCACCTCCCTCCAATCCTCTGGTACCATTCCTGTGGACAACGAGGACATAAAGATCCTAGCCAGAGGCTCAACAATCTCTTCCCTCACCTTGTGGAGCAGCCTGGGGAATATTCCGTCAGGCCCCGGGGACTTATCCATCCTAATGTATTTTAACAACTCCAACACCTCCTCTCCCTTAATATCAACATGCTCCAGAACATCAACCTCACTCATATTGTCCTCACCGTCATCGAGTTCCCTCTCAGTGGTGAATACCGAAGAGAAGTATTCGTTGAGGACCTCGCTCACTTCCATAGCCTCCAGGCACATCTTCCCACTTTTATCTCTAATCAGTCTTATCTTCACTCCTGTCATCCTTTTGTTCTTCACATAATTGAAGAATGCCTTGGGGTTTTCCTTTACCCTACTCGCCAAGGCCTTCTCATGCCCCCTTCTTGCTCTTCTCAACACCTTCTTAAGCTCCTTTCTTGTTACCCTATATTCCTCAATAGACCCATCTGATCCTTGCTTCCCAAACCTCATGTATGCTGCCTTCTTCCACCTGACTAGATTTTTCATCTCACTTGTCACCCTTGGTTCCTTCACCCTACCATTCTTTATCTTCCTCACCGGGACAAATTTATCCCTAACATCCTGCAAGAGATCCTTAAACATCGACCACATGTCCATAGTACATTTCCCTGCAAAAACATCATCCCAATTCACACCCACAAGTTCTAGCCTTATGGCCTCATAATTTGCCCTTCCCCAATTAAAAATTTTCCTGTCCTCTCTGATTTCCATGATAATGCTAAAGGCCAGGGAGCTGTGATCACTGTCCCCCAGATGCTCACCCACTGAGAGATCTGTGACCTGACCCAGTTCGTTACCTAATACCAGATCTAGTATGGCATTCCCCCTAGTCGGCCTGTCAACATACTGTGACAGGAATCCGTCCTGGACACACTTAACAAACTCTGCCCTGTCTAAACATTTGGAACTAATCAGGTGCCAATCAATATTAGGGAAGTTAAAGTCACCCATGATAAAAACCCTGTTATTTTTGCACCTTTCCAAATTCTGCCTCCCAATCTGCTCCTCGGTATCTCTGCTGCTACCAGGGGGCCTATAGAATACCCCCAGTAGAGTAACTGCTCCCTTCCTGTTCCTGACTTCCACCCATACTGACTCAAAAGAGGATCCTGCTACAGGAAGTAGCGGGAAGTAGCTTCGTCTATAAAGACGAAGAAAAAGGAGTCATGATCATCCCATTCTCAGACAAGAGATAAACAACATTCCAGTTATAACAATTAACTTGCTACAGAGACAGATTCAAGTGGAGTGTACAGAAAAACTTCTAGAAAATACAGAACATTCCACAACTTCTAGGAAATTTGCTGAACAATTACATGCATATAACTGATTATATAAAACTATAAGCAAGCATGGAAAGGTTATACAAGGAATATGGAAGATAAAATAACAATTCTACACCCTTCATTAAGAAGAGGGACGCCTCACGTCTTAATAAGCTGGTAAGGAAGGCGGGCTCTGTCGTGGGCAAAGTACTGGAGAGTTTAACATCGGTAGCTGAGCGAAGGGCGCTGAGTAGGCTACGGTCAATTATGGATAACTCTGAACATCCTCTACATAGCACCATCCAGAGACAGAGAAGCAGTTTCAGCGACAGGTTACTATCGATGCAATGCTCCTCAGACAGGATGAAGAGGTCAATACTCCCCAATGCCATTAGGCTTTACAATTCTACCGCCAGGACTTAAGAACTTTTTAAAAGCTATTATTAATGCTTTTTGAGATAGTGATTTAGATGCATATCATATTTTTTACTGAGTTAAGTATTGTATGTAATTAGTTTTGCTACAACAAGTGTATGGGACATTGGAAAAAAGTTGAATTTCCCCATGGGGATGAATAAAGTATCTATCTATCTATCTATCTATCTATCTATCAATTACTGTATGCAAGAACACCTCCGTATTATTTTCAGATTTTCATACAATATAGGAGCCAAGTAACTGTGCAAACACACTATCAGTGGGAACTTGCCCAGGTCCGAGATGGGAATCAGAGGGATTAACCCAGGGTTAATGGGATTTAAAGCAGAGTTAGGGGGATTATTGCTGGGTTACTGAGATTTAACCCAGGGTTAATGGGATTTAAGGTAGAGTTAGTGGGATTATCGCCGAGTTAGTGAGATTTAACCCAGGGTTAATGAGATTTAAGGCAGAGTTAGTGGGATTATTGCTGAGTTAGTGAGATTTAACCCAGTTAGTGGGATTTAAAGCAGAGCTGGTGGGATTATCACAGAGTTTGAGGGATTTGCAAAATGGTGCTGGAGAGTAAACATGAGGAAATCTGCAGATGCTGGAAATTCAAACAACACACACAAAATGCTGGTGGAACACTGCAGGCCAGGCAGCATCTATAATTCAGGACGAAGGGTCTCGGCCTGAAACATCGACAGTGCTTCTCCTTATAGATGCTGCCTGGCCTGCTGTGTTCCACCAGCATTTTGTGTGTGGTGCTGGAGAGTGGTGGTTTAGCAAACTGCTCTCGGTAGGTCCACTCATCACCACTGTTATAATTCTTCTACTCTTCTAAATCTAAATTTTACATCTATTTTCACTGCCCTCTCCGGTAACACTGTATTCTGAACTGCTGTTGTTTCTTTGAACGACCTCAGTGCATTGTGTAATTAAATGATCTGTGTGGACTGTATGCAAGACAAGTTATCACTGTGGAATGAAATGATCTATACATAAGCGGGTTTCTCCCTGTACCTTGGTGCATATGACAATAATAAACCAATTTAGTTATAATTTACCATTCAGCTCATTGAACCTGTGCTGCTTCTTGGAACACATCCATTAAAGTTCAAAGTTCAAAGTTATATTTTATTATCAGTCATGTCATCACATACAACCCTGAGATTCTTTTCTCTGTGGGCATACCTAGCAAATCTACAGAGTAGTAACTGTAAACAGGATCAATGAACAACAAAAGGTGCAAATGCAAATATAAATAAATAGCAATCATTAATGAGAACATGAAATAACAAGATAAGGAGCCCTTAAACTGAGATCATCGGTTGTGGGAACACCAGAAATAGAATGAGTGTATTTATCCCCTTTTGTTCAAGAGCCTGATGGTTGAGAGGTCGTAACTGTTCTTGAACCTAGTGTGTGAGTCCTGAGGCATTTGTACCTTCTACCTGATGGCAGCAGTGAGAAAAGAGCATGGCCTGGGTGGTGAGGATCTCTGATAATGGATGCTGCTTTTCTATGACAATGTTTCATGTAGAAGTGCTCAGTGGTTGGGAGGGTCTCTTACATCTAGGGTGATATACAGCACTGACACAGGCCTTTCAACCCATGTGGTCCGTGCTGACCAAGATTGCCACCATTGGCCTGCATTTGGACCATACCTTTCCTATCCATGCACCTGTTCAAATGTCTTTTAAAAATTGTTATTGTACCTGCCTCAAGCACTGTCTCTCAGATCATTTCATTCACCTACCACCTTTTGTATAAAAAGTTACCCTTCAAGTTCCTATCAAACCTTTCCCCTCTCACCTTAAACCAATGCCTTACAATCAACTTCCTCCCTGAAATATCAGGGAGGAAATCAGCAGCTCTTGGCTTTGACAGTAATCCCCAACCCCATCTACACCAGAGGGAGTTTTCAACAGCCAGTTAACTCACTGGATAGCACAGTAGCGTAGCAGTTGGCAAAACGCTTTACAGCACCAGTTCAATTCCGGCCATCGTCTGTAGGTTTTCCAGTTCCCTCCCACATCCCAAAGGCGTACTGATTACGGTTAGTAAGTTGTGTGCACGCTGTGTTGGCGTCAGAAGTGTCAGGCTACTCCCAGTACGTCCTCAGCATTAGGGCTGATGCCTCAATGCACGTGACAAATAAAACTGGTCTTTATCTTTCTCACCAACCTGTACATCCCAGGGGGAAACTCACCCAGTCACAGAGAGAACCTACAAACTCCACACAGGTAGCGCCAGAAATTGGAATCGAACCAGGGTCACCAAAGCTGTGTAGTGGCAGTACTGACTACCCTGCAACGCACACAAAATGCTGGAGGAACTCAGCAGGCCAGGCAGCATCAATGGAAAAAAGTAGTCGATGTTTCGGGTCGAGACCCTTTGCAGGACAAACTACCCTGCAGCTGATGGCGTAGTGCATTCAGCCTGTTCCATCTCATCAGTGGGTAGAACGTTGAATGATCCCCAACTCTTGCCGAGATTGAACAGACGGGTGTGTGGATGAAAGTTATACGTCTATAGTTTTTCATTAGAACTGGAAATAGAGATAAATAGCTTTTAAAATGGGATAGAGAGAGGAGAAAGCAAAAGAGTCAGTCTGTGATGTGTGGAGGCAGGAGAAATCAACAAATAAAAGAGTGAAAAGAGGCAGCTTTCTTTTCTCCAGTCCTGCAGAAGGGTTTTGGCCCAAAACATCAACCGTACTGCTTTCCATAGACGCTGCCTGGCCTGCTGAATTCCTCCAGCATTTTGTGTGTGTTACTCGGATTTCCAGCATCTGCAGATTTTCTCTCCTTTGTGAAATAAAAGAGGTGATTATTTGAGAACTTATTTATTGAAATAGCGATGGCCTTTCTGCCCCTTTGAGCCATGCCACCCAACAATCCCCCAAAGTAATCCTAGCCTAATCATGGGACAATTAACCTACCAGTTGGTACATCTTTGGACCGTGGGAAGAAACTGGAGCACTTGAAGGAAACCCACACGGTCACAGGGAGAACGTACAAACTCCTTACAGGCAGTGGTGTGAATTGAACCCGAGTCACCTGTTCTGCAAAGCGTTGTGCTAACCACTGCGCTACCATGTCACCCCATATCGGTTCTGATGTGGGTATTGGTTTATTATTGTCACATGTAGCAAGATATAGTGAAAAGCTTGTTTTGAATACTGTTCATACAGATCATACCATTACACAGCGTATTGAGCTAGAACAAGGTAAAACACTAACAATGCAGAATAAAGTATAAAAGCTTCCAAAAGAGTTCAGTGTAGGTAAACAATAAAGTGCAAGATCATAATGACGTAGATCGTGAGGTGAAGTCTTCATCTTATCATTCAAAAGTCTGATAACAGTGGGGTAGGATCTGTACTCGAGCCTGGTGGTACATGCTTTCAGGCTTTTGTATCTTCTACCCGAAAGGTGAGGGGTAGAAAGGAGTGAAGGAAGATGAGAGGTGACCTGATAGAAATGTACAAGATGATAGGAGGCTTAGAGAGAGTGAACAGCCAGTGCTGTTTCGCAGGGTGGAAGTGATTAATCTGAAAGGGCATAATTTTAAGGTGATCGGAGAAAAACAAACAGGGATGTTAAAAATAGTTCTGCTTTTACATAGTTTTGTTTTTACACACAGGAAGTGGTGGGTGCGTGAAACGCCCTGCCAGGGGTGATGGAAGAGACAGATATATTGGGGAGATTTAAAAGACCCTTAGATAGGCTTATGGATGCAAGAAAAATGGAGGGCTATGTGGGAAGGAAGGGTTCGATTGACCTTGGAGTAGATTAAAAGGTCAGTGCAACATCAAATGTGAAAGAGCCTGTACTGTTTTGTTGTCTGCATCCCATGATCTAAAGTGGCAGCATTAGTGATGGTGAACATAATGTTCTGATTGTTCTGAAACCCCATCTGGTTCTCAAATGTTCTTTGTGGAAGGAGGTCTGGGGTCATTAGACAGTCTGCACTCTGCGTGACTTCGGGTTCACAATGCTGTCACTGACCCTTTATTGCCTAACTAACTGGTGCAGTAAGCCGGTCATTTCAATGGATATTCGGCGTGAGGGAGGGGCATTAGATGCTTGTCCACTGAGCAGCGATCATGTCTTATGAAGGAATTTAAGAAAGCTTTAAAGTTTCTGGTAAGGTGATGGCGAGCTTGGTCACACCGGCCTCTATGGGTCCAACAAATGGTGCAAATGTGTATTTTAAATGTTTCTCTTGGATCACAGACCCTGTGGGACATTGGTAATACAAGATACTGTGAATCTGGTTCATTGGTGAGACAGATGGTGGAGGAGCTACGTGGCCTTGGTTGTTGCAATGACCAGGCCCTCATGCTGTGGTGATGCTTGTTACAGCCACCCGGGGAGGAGATACGTGAGAGGACGGACAAGTGGTAGTGTGCTGGAATCCGTGCCGGATTAGGGGCTGGCACCTGTAGGCCGGCTATCCCATTGGTGCTGCCCTCCAGTGTTCACTTTCTTTAAGACAAGTTGGATTCCCTTCATCTGTGGCTGACCAAGTGATTAGGAACTGCTGCATGCTTGTTCTTGCAGAAACATGGCTCCAGGATGACATCCCATATACCATCAATCTTCAGACCATGCCACTCAGGGACTTGTGCTAATACTACTTTGTGACTGTATGTGCTGGATCGTAACTATGTGTGCTGTATGTGACTTGGACTTGGAGAAACAGTTTCATTTAGCTGTATACTTGTCATAGTTGAATGACAATTAAACTTGAACTTGAATTCGAATGAGTGCTTGTTTCAAACGTAATACATATTTCAGGTGTTAACCAATTACATCTATGTGCTAAAGGCCATAATACTTGAGAATCAGAAAATTAACTGTCCAATGGTAAGTGTTTTCTTAGAATCTTCATATGCATCTTGATCTTGTCTTGGTATACTTGCTGACCTTCGGCTTAAACCAAAGGCTGTAGAAAGGAGTAATGGGCCTTCAAGAGTCATGTTCAGTCAAACTAACACTTTTGAAGAGATTTGGTACATCACCAACGATTGTACCAAATTTCTACAGAAGTATAGTGCAGAACATTCTGACTGTTGTATCATCATCTGGTATCCAGGGGCCAATTCATTGGATTGGAAAAAGCTGTAGAAGGTTGTAAACTCAGCCAGCTCCATCATGGACACTAACCTCCCTCCATCGAGAACATCTTCAAAAAGCAATGCCTCAAGAAGGCAGCATCCATCATTAATGACTCTCACCATCCAAGACATGTCCTCTTGTTGTTACTACCTTCACAAAGAAGGTATAGGAGTCTGAAGATACATTCTCAATGTTTTAGGAACAACTTCTTCCCCATTGCCATCAGAGTTTTGAAAGGTCCATAAACCCATGAACACTACCTCACTCTTTTGCACTACTTATTTATTAAGTATATTTCCTACTGTAACCTATAGTATATTTTATGTATTTCACAACATATGTCAGTGATTATAAATCTGATTCTGATTCAGAAAGCAAGCGAAATGGTGAGGTAGTGTTCGTGGGTTCCAGGATGGTTCAGAAATCTGAATGTGTGTCATCAGGCTCCTGAACCTCCTCCCTGATGGTAGCAATGAGATGAGGGCATGTCTTGGACAGGTTGAACTAAAGAGTGGTAAATTAAATGAAGACACAAGAGACTGCAGATGCTGGAATCTGGAGCACCAAACGATCTGTTGGAGGAACCCAGCCGTTCGAGCAGTGTCTGTGGGTGGGAACTAAATGTTGACGCTTTGGGACAAAACCCTTCTACTGAAGTTAAACCAATTGCTCGGTAGCATAACAGTTAGAGTAAAGCTAACACTGCACCAGCAACACAGGTTCAATTCCTGCTGCTGCCTGTGGAGAGTTTGTACTGTACGTTCTCCCCGTGACCGCATGGGTTTCCTTCCCTGGGGTGCTCCGGTTTCCTCCCACAGTCCAAGGAAATACGGATTAGTAGATTAATTAGTCATGTGGCCTCACTGGGCCAAAAGAACCTGTTACCATACTGTATCTCTAAAAAACTCTATAAGTTAGGGAGAAGTGAGCATGGTTTAAAAGTGAGGGCTTTCTAATGCCTGTTAATGGGATACTCAGATTAACCAGTACATTATGTGTACTTTCTCCTAGTTCTCACTGGGGTCACTCATGCCTTTAATGGGGTCATTTAACCCTGATACTTGACCAGATGTAGAGGAAAAGGAAAAGCTCACATTTCCAAAACACTGTTCACAACCTCGGTACCTCCCAAGGGTTTTTGCTGTCAATCAAGTAAGTTTATGACCTATAATGCATTTGTGCACAGGAAACGCGGCCACCAATTTGCACATTGTGATAAATGAAAATCAGGTAACTGCAGACAGCATGATAAAGACTAGTTATGCTGTTTATTTTCTAAGTAGCACAAGAGCAAAAGAAATCCCACAAACATAATTGCTAGAATTCCTGCATAAAAATAGAACCTGTTGATGCTGTAAATGTGCTTCTCTCTGCACAGATGCTGTCTGACCTGCCATTCCTGCTCTTTCACTGATGATGGGGATTTCCTTGAAACCTACCAAATATTGAAAGGCCTAGAATGAGTTGACATGGAAATAGTGCATCCTATAGCGGGAGATGATGCATCCACTAGTGGGCGAGTCTAGGACTAGAGGGCACATCCTCAGAATACAAGAACCTCCTTTTAGAACTGAGATGCAGAGGAATTTCTTCAGGCAGAGGGTGGTGACTCGCTCTGAACCTCTTGCTCCTTCCCCTAAACCTAAACTCCAAATCTAGTTCTTTGATACCTTTGTTATGGGGAAAAGTTTTCTTCTAACTTTTCTGACTACACATGGTCTTTTACACCTGCATCAGGTGACCCTTCCTTTCCCCTCTCAGCTAAACCATTCCATTGCAGAAAGCATCTTTCTCTGTTGCAAACACATTCTCCCTAGAGCATGGTGACCAGAACTGTACACAGTTCTTCAGTATACCAGTTACTTGTGAAGTTTACCTTGAATGGTTGCATATCGCTATTCCAGTGCAGCAACTGGCCTTGTACAGCTGAGAGTTTTGTAACGTAACTTTGTTTATAATAAATTCTTTTATTCTTTCAGTTTTTCATAAATTCTTCTATATACTTGCATTTCTTTGCTTTCCTGTAAATGCCTACAAGAAAATGAATCTCAGGTTGAAAGTAAATTTATTATCAAAGTATAATACACTACCTTGAGTTCTATTTCCTTGCAGGCATTCACAGGAAATATAAAGAAATACAATCGAATCTATGAAAGACCATTTATAAACAAAGACTGGCAAAAGAATATAAATTGTGCAAATAAAAATAAGTAAAACTGAGAACATGAGTTGCAGCATCGTGAAAGTGAGTCTGTAGGTTGTGGGGTCAGTTCAGAGCTGAGTTGAGTGAAGTTATCCACTCCAGTTCAAGAGCCTGATGGTTGTAGGGCAACAACTGTTCCTGAATCTGCTGGTGTGGGACCTAAGGTTTCTGTGCCTCGTGCCTGATGGTAACAATGAGAAGAGAGTGGCGTGATGATGGATGCTGTATTCTTAGGGCAGTACTCCCTGTAAATATGCTCAGTGGTGGGAAGGGGTTTGCCAGTTTTGGACTAGGCTGTCTCCACCACTTTCTGCAGACGTTTCTGTTCCTGGGCTTTGGAGTTTTCATACCAGAACATAACACTACCAGTCAGGATACTCTCCATTGTGCATCTATAGAAGTTCATCAAGGTTTTTGGTGGCATGCTGAATCTGCGCAAGCTTCGAAGAAAGTAAAGGTGCCTTTGTGCCTTCTTTGTGATTCTGGTCCTGGGTCAAATTCTCTGAAATGTTAACGCCAAGGAATTTAAAGCTACTGGCCCTCTGCATCTCTGTTCCCCTAATGACAACTAACGTGGGGAGAGGGAAGGATTAATCGACACTTTGGGTCAAAACACATAGGTGGGCTCTGGTGCTGGGGATCTGGAGTGTTCAAGCACAGCTCTTGCATTGAATCACCTGTGGGTACATAACTATAAGAACAATCACATCTTCCAACATTGCACTTCTCAAATCTATTTCTTTATCTGTGAAACACTCCCAGTCATCATTTCACTGTAAGTTCATTTTCAGGACACATAGCAGGAATGGGTGGGAAGCGACTGGAGTTACAGGTTGAACAGGAAGTGATGTCATGCAGTAAAGGTATGTCAAGTGTGCAAGAGGCTCGGTGGATAGAAAATACCAGTGAATGTATCATCAATCAAATTAGAAGGATGAGTCCATTACGCCTTGGCATGGGATCTCTTAACTTGTCAAAACACACCATCTCTGAGTAGCATTTTACAATAGGGTGCAATCTGCTCCAATTGGATTACAGATCTGAAGATAAGTTTTATATGTCAATGTATGTCAAGTCATCAAGATGTACAGTGAAATGCACCATTTTGTGTCAAGAACCAACACATCCTGCAGATGTGTCGGGGTGGCCCGCAAGTGTTGCCATGCTTCCAGTGATGCAAATAATGCATTTCGCTGTTTGTTTCAATGTGTATGTGACAAATTAAGTTAATCTCCAAGACTCTGACATTCAATCTTTGCTCTGTCCCTCATGATCATAAAATAAGATAACCTTATTTTGCGATCCTGAGGAGCATAGATAGGATCAATCATCACAGTCATTCAAAGTATGTTTATTATCAAAGTTCATATTGAAGGAGAAAGTGGTAGAGTTGAGTACAATTACAATGTTTGAAAGACATTTAAACAGGTGTATAGATGAAAAAGAGTTCAGAAGGATCTGGGCCAAATGCAGGGTAATGGTTCTAGCTCAGGAAAACACATTGGTCAGAATGGATGAGTTGGGCCAAAGGGCCCTTCTCCATGCTGCATAAACCTATGACTATGACTCATTCTCCCCACGTTCCCATTAATTGCCCCACAGATTTTCCTACTTACCTATACACTCTCTCTCTCTACTGCATGTTATGCCACTGACGTTTAGGGCAGCAATGAAGATCCTCCATCTCTGGCCGTGTTCAGGACTTCCTTCATCATGTCAGTAGCTTGGCATCACTAGTCAGTTATGCAAGTTCCAGGTGGAGACTCAGGAATAACATCGCACTCAGATGTATAAGAATTTTTCAATGCTGTTACTGTAACAATTTTGTTTGACCAGTCAGGGATACTAGCCCTGAGCTATTGAAATTGCTACATCAATGGAAACAGCAGCCAGAGAAGCAATTGAGTTGCATTCAGTAATTTTGGTCTTTGACATTCACTTTTCATCAGGACTGGAAAGAATGAGTGGAGAGAGCCACTAAAGAAAAGGTAGGGTTGAGGCTTGGAACAAGAGATGGCAGGCAATAGGTAGATTCAGGTGAGGGGCATTGGAAGGGCAGGTGGGGCAGGGTGGAGAGTGGGAATGAAGCTTCCATGAGAGTCATTAAGTTATAAGATCATAAGACCATAAGACATGGGAGCAGAATTAGGCCATTCAGCCCATCGAGTCTGCTGTGTCATTCTATCATGGCTGATCCCAGATCTTACTCAACCCCATAAACTTGACTTCTTGCTATATCCTTTGATGCCCTGATCGATCAGGAAATGATTGGCTTCTGCCATAAATATATACATGGACTTGGCCTCCACTGCAGTCCGTGGCAGAGCATTCCACAGATTTATTACTCTCTGACTAAAAAATTCTTCCATACCTCTGTTCTAAAGGGTTGCCCGCCCATTTTGAGGTTATGCACTCTAATTCTGGATACCCCCAGCGGAGGAAACATCCTGTCTACATCCACCCTATCTAGTCTTTTCCACAACCTACCAAAATGCTTATCTTTTGATTGGAACAAGGAGGAATGTGTTTGTAGATGTGTACCAGATCATACCAGATAGTGTTGGGCAGGAGGGAGACTAAATTCTGATCAGCAAAATTGAAGAAGACAATAGATAGCTTGAAAGTATATTTTTTTCTTAAATGCTAATTCAGTTGCTATTATTTAAAAGAGTAATAATTAATGTATGTACCTAAAATATTTTCTACTAGTAACTGGAAATACACTATTTTGCCAAACAATAGCAAAACTCTACTCAGGATATAGCTCTGTAATGAACGGTACAAAGCTTAGTTGGAAAAAGAAGAGGGTTGGGCATGTGGTTAGCAGCCCCAGCCCATAAAAACCCAAAGCTATAGAAAAGCAAACAGAAAATCACAAAGATCTCACCCCTGGGTGAGGAAGGATCTTCGCCTAGAAGACATATGATGCTGGACTGGCAGGTTTTCTGGACAATTGGATATTGTTAATATCTTAATATACTTTTACTGTACTTCACATTATTTAAGATGGTACTTGTTAGCGTCATAATTATTGCAGCAAAACCAGTTAAAAAGGAATGCAGGAAACAAAACCCAACACAGTTTGAAGGGATGTATAGCCAAACAGTCCCTTTGGCCTAACTTGTCCATACTGACCTAGAAGAAAACTAGACACATTTGCCTGAATTTCACCCATATCCCTCTAAAGATTTCCATTCCACATGTCTGTACAGGTTTCTTTAAAATGCTGGTATTGTATCTACTAAGGGTGATTGATAAATTCATGGTCTTAGGTAAAAGGACTCAATTTTAGAAAACCTAGCACATTTATTTTTCTACATAGTCCCCTCCTACATGTACATACACACTTAGTCCAGCGGTCGTGGAGCATATGGATCCCTTCTTTGTAGAAGTGGTCCACAGCAGGGGTGATTGATAAGTTTGTGATCTAAGATAGAAGGAGATGAGTTATTAACTTCAAACTTTCTGCATTATCACTCAAAAAGTTGAACTGCACGTGCATGTAATGAGAACATCTTGGACCTCCAGGTGGTCCACAGCAGGGGTGATTGATAAGTTCATGGTCTAACGTAGAAGGAGATGAGTTATACAGCTCTGGTTACAGGCACGTGTAGTTCAACTCTTTGAGTGATTATGCAGAAAGTTTGAAGTTAATAACTCATCTCCTTCTACACAAGGCCACGAACTTATCAATCACCCCATGCTGTGGACCACTTCTGGAGGTCCAAGACGCTGACTTCTACAAAGAAGGGATCCGTATGCTCCACGACCGCTGGACTAAGTGTGTACATGTAGGAAAAATAAATGTGCTAGGTTTTCTAAAATTTAATCCATCTAGCTTAGGACACGAACTTATCTATCACCCCTCGTATCTCACCTGAGACTGGAACTGGAGTCCATGGTCTTCGAGGGATTGTGGGAACGGGGGACCCGTAGTCTTCTTCGAAGGAGCGTGGGAACTGGGGGTCCCGTTGTCTGAGAGTGAGTGAGGAGATAGGGGGTCCTGTTGTGGGAGAGGGAATGTGGTTGTGACGTTCTTCAGATGAGCGGAGTCGGGTGCGGAGTAAACTCAGGACTCGATAGTATAAGTTATCGATGAAGATTTAGTCGGAGAAAAATACAAGGAATAATCAAACTAAGAGCTCGTTTTCTCGGGACTTGAGCACACAAAACTCGAATCCAGGTCTCGGCGATGAGCGCCGGTCCAGAATAAGCTTAAATAGAACATGAAGCACAGGTAACCCGTGTGGGTAGGAATCAAAAAGTCACCACTAAAGAACGAGAAACACAAAGAAACCATATTCACATAACAAGCGTCACGAAAAAAATACAGTGAGAGCATAATGATAAAAATTATCATTAAACAGCTCTAATAAACTCAAGTAAAATGCGTTGAGATCTGTCGCTATACGGCGCCCCTCTCCGGTCCGTAGGGTTCCTGACTGCGCCCCTCTCCCCACCCCCATGGCCGGCAGCTGATGGCCCAGGGCGAATGTCCTTTATGAATGTCCATGATTAATTAATGGTCCAGAATGTCCTGAGATGGAACCCAGCATTTTTCCTGCTGGCCATAGCCTTCACAGTCTACGAAATATTGTAGTTTGCCACGAAGACTACGGTCGTCTAACTGGGCAAACCTGTTGTCCGTCGAAAAAATGAGGACGGGAAGGAGCCCTGGGAGCAGGGGCCAAAGAGAGACATAAAGGTGAGATGAACACGCAAGGTTCAGAATTAGGTTTCGTATCACCGGCTTATGTCATGAAATTTGTTGTTTTGAGGCAGCAACGCATTGCAATACAAAATAATAACTGAATTACTGAGTGTATATTTAATTTAACTTTATATATATATATATATATATTAGTAGTACAAAAAAGTAGTGCGATGATGTTCATGGGTTGAATGTCCATTCAAACATCTGATGGCAGAGGGGAAGAAGCAATTCTTGAATCGTTGAATGTGTGCCTTCAGTCTGCTCTGATGGTAGCAACGAAAAGAAGGAATGTCCTGGGCGGTGGGGGTCCTTAATGATGGATGCGCCTTTCTGAGGCATCGCTCTTTGAAGATGTGTTGGACGCTGGGGAGGCGAGTGCTCACGATCCTGTGCAGTGACCACTCCCACCCCCACAACACCAGACGGTGATGCAGTCAGTCAGAATGCTCTCAACGGTACATCTGTACACATTTTGACTGTCTTTATGACAGACCAAATGTCTTCAAACTCCCGATGAAACATAGCTACTTTCTTGCCTTCATTGTAACTGCATGGATACGTTGGTCCCCGGACAGATCCTCAGATGTTGACAGCCAGTAACGAGAACTCGCTCACACTTTCCACATCTGATCCGTTTATGAGAACTGACGAGTGTTCCGTCGTCTTACACTTTCTGAAGTCCACAATGAGTTATTTGTTCTTACCGATGATGAGTGCAAGGTTGTTGCTGCAACTAGCGGATATATCTCGCTCACGTATGCCCTCTCGTCACCGTCTGAATTTTTGCCAATATCGCTGTGGCGTCAGCAAATTTATAAATGACGTTTGAATTCTGCTTAGCCACTTAGTCATGGTTCTGTGTAATTGTAAGCGATATGTCACTGGATTGATTTTTTCCGAGAACCTTCGAAGAGCCGAAATATTTAAGAGTCTGTTTCCGAGATGCCACCTGCATGGGAAGGTCCACGGCGGAAAGCCAACCCCGCTGGCCCGGACAGGAGGAATGACCTGGTTGCCTAATGCTGCTGCTGTTGAGAGTTGGCCATTAAAGTCAATCTTGCCTTCGACCATGTCTGTCTGCATCTCTTAACCAATTTATCAGCAGCAAGGTTACCCACCTCGGACTCCACTGAATAGTGGTATACTGTAGCCAAACTGACATTTGAAAGGGGACATCGATAGCCTGGATGGGTCGGAGAGGAATTTTCCAGATTTTTTCTCCTCAATTGGCAACTCGGTTTTTTTCCCCCCCGGGTGATCACATGGGTTTGGGCGGGATGAATAATAAAATAAAATGGGCGGCATGGTGCCCTGTTGGTTGGCACTGTTGCCTTGTGGGATTCGGTGAAAACTAGAGTTAAGATTGGATCAGCCATGATCTTGTTGAATGGCGGAGCAGGCTTGAGGGGCCGATTGGCCTACTCCTGCTCCTATCTCTTATGTTATTATGTTCTTATCCCAACGGAGGAGCGAAAAGGGTTATTGCGCTCGAATTCTGCCCAAATAAGATGGTCACTCCATGCAGTCAGATTCCCGAGACCAGACATCTTTGGGAATCTGCCCATAACTTTGCGGGTAGAATCTCGAGGACAAACTAACAGTTGTCCCGATGAGAAGACAAGAGGTCCTCCAGAATTTGGAACTGAATTGCGGGCCACTCTGAAGCCGTGAATCAGGGAAATACCTTGCACCGTCAGCTCGGTCGTCCCCGCCGCCGTGGGTAGTTTGGGGAGAGGAATAAAGTGACAATCCTTCATGAACCGGTCTACCATAACCTCGGAACGGAGGAAGGCCAGTGATGGAACCAGGGATGAGTGGGAATAGATAGACTCAGTAAACATCGCGGGACAGTGCTCTGGGCTCTTTATTCCAAGTATATACATCGCATGATGAAACGTGGTCTTAGTTTCTGATTGTTGGAACCAGGTCTGTATGTAACGATAAAGTTGAACTTTTTGAAGAACAGTGACCAGTCCGCCTGCCAAGAGTTCAGTCTCTTGGCATCCTGGTGATAAGCTAGGTTCTTATGATCAGTCCAAACCAAAAACCGAGTGTTTGTCTCCCTCCAGCCAATGCCTCCATTCTTCAAGTGCCAATTTGATGACAAACTGTTGCCGATGTCATCGTTCATCCCGGAGAGAGAGAGAGAGAGAGACTACTGGAGAACAAAGCACATGAGTGCCAATCACAAACAAGTCTGCAGATGCTGGAAATCACACATACACACACATACACACACACATACACACACACATATACACACACACACATACACACACACATATACACACACACATACACACATACACACACACATACACACACACACACACACACACACACACACACACACACACACACACACACACACACACACACACACACACACACACACACACACACACAATGCTGGAGGAACTCAACAGGCCAAAGCAGCATCAATGGAAAGTAATAAAGAGTCGACGTTTCGGACTGAGATCCTTCTAAAGAACTGAGAAGAAAGGGGGTAGATGCCAGAATAAAAATGATGGGGCGAGGGGAAAGAGGCTAGCTGGAAGGTGATAGGTGAAGCCACATGGGTAGGAAAAGGACAAGGGCTGGAGAAGAAAGAATCTGATAGGAGAGGACAAAGGACCATAGAGAAAGGGAAGGAGGAGGAGACCCAGGGGAAGCAAAAGGCAGGTGAGAAGTAGTAAAAGATCGGAGTAGGGAATGGAGGTGGGGGAAATTTGTGTACCGGAATGAGAAATCGATGTTCATGTCTTCAGGTTGGAGGGTACCTAGATGGAATATAAGGTGTTGCTCCTCCGCCCCAGGGTGGCCTGATCTTGGCACAAAAGGAGGCCATGGATCGACCTATCAGAAGGGGAATTGGAGTTAGATTCTGGTCCGATATAGCAAAGCTCCATCTCCAACGTTCGAAGTGTCAATCTCCACTACAAAAGGTAGGTCTGGATCAGAAGGAACAAGTACAGGTGCCGTGGTAAATCTCTTCTTGAGATCGCAGAAAGCGGTTTCTGCCTCTGGAGTCCAACGGAAAGGCCCAGTAGATCTTCAGGTGAGATTGGTAAGTGGAGCAGCAGTTGCAATGAAGTTCTGAATGAAGCGCCGATAGAAATTGGCGAACCCTAAAAAGCGTTGGAGCTATTTGAGTGGCTTAGGTTGGGGCCAATTTCGTACTGTTTGGGTCTTCTCAGGGCCCATCTGTAAATTCCTGCTGGAAATGACAAAGCCCACAAAATAAACTTTGAAAACATGAAATTCTCTCTTTTCAAGTTTAATAAAAATTTGGTTCCTTAGAAGGCATTGAAGAACACTCCGTCCACGGTGGACATGATCCTGAATCGACCGAGGAAAAAAAAGAATATCGTCCAAATAAACAAATATAAAGTGGTCAAGCATCTCCTGGAGTGCGTGGTTGATGAAGTTTACGGAGTGCTGGAGTGTTAACTAAGCCAAATGGCAGCACCAAGTACTCATGATGTCCGGTGGGAGTGCTGAGGGCCGTCTTCCATTCATTTCCCTCTCAGATTCGAATCAGGTTGTAGGCATTCCGGGGGTCTACTTTGGTAAAGACTGTGGCTCCTTGTAATGACTCAAATACCAGGTACCCGCTCTTAACAGTAATTCTGTTTAGAACTCAGGATGTCAAAGCCTCCTTAAAGCAATCCTCCATAGCTTGTCTGTCGGGAGCGGGCATGCCGTTGAGCCCTCCCCGGTGAGGACACGTAGCAGATTGTCAATTCCTGGCGCACTAGTAGTCCCTATGTGAGGTAAGCGTAGAGGCTCACCTCTTGCTGAACACCTCTACAAATCCGAAGACTCTGAAGGCACTCTAGACAAGTCCGGTCCTGGGGAGTCAGGAAGCATCTCGATGTGGTTCTCAGCAGACACATCGTGAATTCGGTGAGGCCTCTCAGCTGGGCACTTACCCTGGCACAGGGTCGACCAACCCTGTCCAGGTTCCAAAGGTCTACTGTCCAGGGCCATAGCAGAGAGAGGCTGGTAAAACCCGCCGAACCAGTTTGCCAAGGCTCTCGCAGAAGGTTGATGCCTCACGCTAGATAATATGGTAAAACCACTGAGCTACTCGGCGAAACGTGAGAAACTTGATATTGTTTACACTTCTCCCCTCACTGGACAGTCCTGGGAGTTTTCCCAACATCTCGGGACGGGGAACTGGTAAGTGACCGGGCCTACCACAGTATAAACAATACCTCTGCCTCTGAGGTCTCTCGCTCAGCTGGGGAGACCCGGGTTCTTCCGAGCTGCATGGGTTCTTCCGGAGATGACTGCGGTGATCTGCGTTGGTTATCGGATTGAGGAAGCGGGGTAGGCTTTGGGTAGTTCTGAGAAACGGCCCACTGGGTGAACTCGTTACGCACTCCCTCCTCCTTTTAGAAGTACGGTACTCGATTCTTACGACCTTGTCCATAAGTTCCTCCAAATCCCTCACCTGGTCCCTGGGTGCAAGAACGTCTTTAAACTGGTCAGTAACCAAAGCCTCGCTGTTCCGCCAGCTCCGTGCTGCTAGGATACAGGTATCAATGGTATAGTGGGTTGCGGATCGCACTCCGTGACGCAGCTGGAGGAGTCTTCTGGCTGCCTCTGAATCGCCGGCAGGATGAAGGAATACCCTCCTCATCACTCTCAGAACGCACGGGAGAGCCGTTGCCCGAGAGGAAGGAAATTATATAGGTCGCCGTACTCCTGTCGGAAGGGAGCTTGGCGGGTTGTAATTCAAAGACCACAGAGCATTGATTTCAGGACCCGCAGCAGACTCGGGGTCTCCATTGTACCGCTTCTCGGCCTGCAGGTTAATTGATGCTGGGAACACAGAGCAGGACACACGGGTGAATGCTCGAAACCAGATTCCTTCCCTGAGGAACGTGAATCCCGCTCATAGGTCCCTGGGTGCCGCCATGATGCAGGTATCTCCCGGAGAAACTGCTCATGGCGTCCAAATCCCCGTCCTTGGCAGGTCGATGGCGTGGGAAGTTGGTCAATCTCCCTTGAGTCCGGCTGTAACGATCTTCAGACGAAGATCTAGGTGAGAACTCGATAGTAGGAATTAACAGTGAAGATTTATTCGGAGAATAATACAAGAAATGATTAAACCATGGGTTCACTTACTTGATTGAGACTTGAGCGCACACAACGGTAGTTCACACAGAACTGGAACCCAGGACCTGGCGACCAACGCTGGTCTAGAATTACCTTACAGAGAACATCAGAAACAGAATCAGGTTTATTATCACCGGCATGTGACGTGAAATTTGTTAACACAGGAACCCCACGCGGGTCAAAATCAAAAAATTAAACACTTAAGAGCGAGAAGTTTAAGGAAACCTTTTTCACTTACCTAACGTTAATAAAGACAGTGACAGGTTAATGATAAACATAGTCATTAAACAACTCTAATAAACGACGTTCAGGAGCGTCGAGACCTGCGGCTACTAGGCGCACCTCACTGATACTAAGGATTCACGATCTTGGGAATTGGGATACGGTTGTGTGAGAGGGAGGGTGTGAATTGGGATCTCGTCGTGCGAGAGGGAGTGTGGGAATTAGGTTCCTGTTGTGTGAGAGGGAATGTGGGAACTGGAGTCCTGGTGTACGAGAGGGAATGTGGGAACTGGGATCTCAGTGTATGAGTGGGAATGTGGGAACTGGGATCTCAGTGTATGAGTGGGAATGTGGGAACTGGGATCTCAGTGTATGAGTGGGAATGTGGAAATTAGGATCCTGGTGTGTGAGAGGGAATGTGGGACCTCGGATCCAGGAGTGTGAGAGGGAGTGTGGGAGCTGGGGTCCTGTTGTGTGAGAGGGAATATGCGACTGGACATAGCGCAACACACACAAAATGACAGTGCCACGTGACAGTGAGTATAGGAATAGAATGAGGTGGAGTATAAATGCGTGGCTGAGGGATTGGAGCAGGGGGCAGGGATTCAGATTTCTGGATCGTTGGGACCTCTTATGGGGCAGGTGTGACCTGTACAAAAGGATGGGTTGCACTTGAATGCGAGGGGGGCCAATATCCTGCCGGGAAGGTTTGCTAAGGCTATTGGGGAGAGTTTAAACTATAATTGTTGGGGGCTGGGAACCAAACTGAAGTGACGGAGGAAAGGGAGGTTGGCTCACAAATAGAGAAAGCTTGGAGACAGTGCAAAAGGGAGGATAGACAGGTGATAGAGAAGGGATGCGCTCAGTCCAATGGTTTGAGATGTGTCTACTTTAATGCGAGGAGTATCATGAATGTAGAAAAGGAGGAAGTCATGGAGAGGTTGCCTACGGAGTCTCTGTGGGTGGAAGTTAGGAACAGGAAGGGGTCAATAACTCTACTGGGCGTTTTTTTATAGATGTAACAGGGACATCGAGGAGCAGATAAGGAGACAGATTCTGGAAAAGAGTAATAACGGTTGTTGTGGTGGAAGATTTTAATTTCCCAAATATTGATTGGTATCTCCCTAGAGTGAGGGGTTTAGATGGGGTAGAGTTTGTTAGATGTGTTCAGGAAGGTTTCTTGACACAATATATAGATAAGCCGACAAGAGGAGAGGCTGTACTTGATCTGGTATTGGGAAATGAACCTGGTCAGGTATCAGGTCTCACAGTGGGAGAGCATTTTGGAGATAGTGATCACAATTCTATCTCTTTTACCATAGCGTTGGAGAGGGATAGGAACAGACAAGTTAGGGAAACGTTTAATTGGATTAAGGGGAAATATGAGGCTATCAGGCAGGAACTTGGAAGCATAAATTGGAAACAGATGTTCTCAGGGAAACGTACAGAAGAAATGTGGCAAATGTTCAGGGGCTATTTGCGTGGGGTTCTGAGTATGTATGTTCCAATGAGAAATGGAAAGGATGGTACAGTACACGATCCGTGGTGTACAAAGGCTGTTGTAAACCTAGTCAAGCAGAAAAGAAGAGCTTACAGAAGGTTCAAAAAACTAGGTAATGATAGGATTCTAGAAGATTATAAGGCTAGCAGGAAGGAGCTTAAGAATGAAATTAGAAGAGCCAGAAGGCATTGGCAGACAGGATTCAGGAAAACCCCAAGGCATTCTACAAGTATGTGAAGAGCAAGAGGATAAGATGTGAGAGAATAGGACCAATCAAGTGTGACAGTGGGAAAGTGTGTATGGAACTGCAGGAAATAGCAGAGGTACTTAATGAAAACTTTGCTTCAGTATTCACTATGGAAAAGGATCTTGGCAATTGTAGGGATGACTTGCAGAGGACTGAAATGCTTGAGAATATAGATATTAAGGAAGAGGATGTGCTGGAGCTTTTGGAAAGCATCAAGTTGGATAAGTCACTGGGACCTGACGGGATGTACCCGAGGCTACTGTGGGAAGCAAGGGAGGAGATTTCTGAGCCTCTGGCAATGATCTTTCCATCATCAATAAGGACAGGAGAGGTTCTGGAGGATTGGAGGGTTATGGATGTTGTTCCCTTATTCAAAAAAGGGAGTAGGAATAGCCCAGGAAATTATAGGCCAATGAGTCTTACTTTAGTGGTTGGTAAGTTGATGGAAAAGATCCTGAGAGGCAGGATTTATGAACATTTGGAGAGGCATAATATGATTAGGAATAGTCAGCATGGCTTTGTCAAAGGCAGGTTGTGCCTTACGAGCTTGATTGAATTTTTTGAGGATGTGACTAAACACATTGATGAAGGAAGAGCAGGAGATGTAGTGTATATGGATTTCAGCAAGGCATTTGATAAGGTACTCCATGCAAGGCTTATTGAGAAAGTAAGGAGGCATGGGATCCAAGGGAACATTGGTTTGTGGATCCAGAACTGGCTTGCCCACGGAAGGCAAAGAGTGGTTGCAGACGGGTCATATTCTGCATGGGGGCCAGAGACCAGTGGTGTGCCTCAGGGATCAGTTCTGGGACCTCTTCTCTTTGTGATTTTTACAAATGACCTGGATGAGGAAGTGGAGGGATGGGTTAGTAAATTTGCTGATGACACAAAGGTTGGGGGTGTTGTGGATAGTGTGGAAGGCTGTCAGAGATTACAACAGGACATTGCTAGGATGCAAAATTGGGCTGAGAAGTGGCAGATGCAGTTCAACCCAGATAAGCGTGAGGTGGTTCATTCTGGTAGGTCAAATATGATGGCAGAATATAGCATTAATGGTAAGACTCGGCAGTGTGGAGGATCAGAGGGATCTTGGGGTCCAAGTTCATAGGACACTCAAAGCTGCTACGCAGGTTGACTCTGTGCTTAAGAAGGCATACGGTGCATTGGCCTTCATCAATCGTGGGATTGAGTTTAAGAGCTGAGAGGTAATGTTGCAGCTATATAGGACCCTGGTCAGACCCCACTTGGAGTACTGTGCTCAGTTCTGGTTGCTTCACTACAGGAAGGATGTGGAAGTCATAGAAAGGGTGCAGAGGAGATTTACAAAGATGTTGCCTGGACTGGGGAGCATACTTTATAAGACTAGGTTGAGTGAACTCAGCCTTTTCTCCTTGGAGCGACGGAGGATGAGAGGTGACCTGATAGAGGTGTACAAGATAATGAGAGGCATTGATCATGTGAATAGTCAGAGGCTTTTCCCCAGGGCTGAAGTGGCTAGCACGAGAGGACATAGTTTTAAGGTGCTTGGAAGTGGATACAGAGGAGATGTCAGGGGTAAGTTTTTTATGCAGAGTGGTGAGTGCTTGGAATGGGCTGCTGGTGGCGGTGGTGGAGGTGGATATGATAGGGTCTTTTAAGAGAATCCTGGATGGCTACATGAAGCTTAGAAAAATAGAGGGCTATGGGTAAAGCCTAGGTAGTTCTAAGGGAGGAATATGTTCCTACCTTAGAATATGTAAGGGGTTCTTCTTTATGTTACTGCGTATGTTAATCAAAATGGCTTCTTTGTTATTTTAAAAGTAAGAATGCTTCTTTGTTATAGTAACTGGTGAGAGAGTGCTTTCTCTCACAGCTTGTTTGGGTTATAATTACTGATAACAAGAATTGTATTCATTTGTTAACCAATTAGGATAGATGTTATTCTTTCCTGTGGGTATGTAAGCTAGTGTTGTGCTGACTTGTGGGGAGTTGGAGGGGAGATCGCGAGGAAGGAGGACGTGCTGGATGCGCTCTGGTTGACCACCGAGGTTGGTCCCAGGCAGCGGGTTGAGGAGGTCGGAGAAGATCAATTAGTGGACCAAAGACTTCGATAGTTGAGCTCCAACGGTTGTGCACGAATTGACTGAACTCTGATAAGTTTTGGCGCCTTTTCTTTCATATATATTGTATCACTATTAATTACCTAGTTCTAGTAAGATTTATAAAGTGTAATTTGTAAGATGTACATTGTGTGCTGGTTGATGATTGATGTTTGAGGCCGTATCAGGTGGCATTGCACAGAAACCGACACAACCGTGAGACAAGGTTGGGTGGGGGACGGGGTCTCCCCTAGATGCGTACGAGCCAATATAGCTGAGCGTTACACAGCCTTGTGGGCTGAAGGGCCTGTATTCTGCTGTATGTTTTCTATGTTTCTAAAATGCTGGAGGAACTGCAGCATCTATGGAGGGGAATAAGCAGTTGACGTTTCAGGCTGAGACCTTTCTTCAGGACTGGAAAGGAAGGGGGAAGCAGCCAGAATAAGGTAGGTGGGGGAGAGGAAGCAGTACAAGCTGGTAGGTGATAGGTGAAGTCAGGTGAGGGGGCAGTTAAATGTTTTGGGGGAAGAGTGATGAAGTGAGAAACTAGAAGGTGATGGGTGGAAGAAGTGTTCAAGGGCTAAAGAAGAAGGAATCTGATAGGAGAGGAGAGTGGACCATGGTAGATAGGCATGGATGAAGGGCACCAGAGGGAGGTGATTGGCAGGAGAAGAGAAAGGGTAAGAGGGGAAGCAGAATGGGTCATGGAAAAGGAGAGAAGGTGAAGGGGAAGAAATTTCCGGAAGCTGGAGAGATGCATTTTAGGTCGAGACCTTTCATCTGGATTGGAATTAAAATAGTGGGGAGAAAGCCTGTATATTCAGGTGAGGGGAAGGGGTGGAGGAAGAGGCAGCAGGTGATAGGCGGATCCTGGCCAGAGGGAAATGGTGGACAGATGAGGGAGGGGAGAGAGGGAAGAGAAACAAAAGCTGTGAGGTGACAGCTACAAAGGCTGAAGATGATGGGATCTGATCGAAGAGGAAGGTAGAGAATGGAAGAAAGAGAAGGAGGTTGGGGAGGGGAACCAGTGGGAGGAATTTGTGTGGACTGGGCAGATCGAGAGAGTGGCAGGAGGGGAAAGGTACAGACTGAAGGGTAGTTCAGGAGGAGAAAGAAAAGCAGCAGAGAGGGCCTCTTAAATTGCCTCTGTAATATTCCTGAGGGCAATTATTGACAGATACTAATGTTGTCCGATGAATGAATTAACAAAGGGTGATCTCTGAGAAATATAATCAGTGTATGGCTGTTTATGACTGTAATATAGGGAGGAGGCTGTTTCCATGATGCATTGAGCTGTGTCCACAATTCTCTAGAGTTTCTTGTGGTCTCAGGCAGAGCAGTTGCCAGACCAAGCCATGAGATATCCAGATACATTTTAAAGTTGCTGTGGAATTGTGGTCCACGGTCGTGTAGCGCTTAGCATGACGATATTACAGCTCGAGGAGTTGCCGATCAGAATTCAATTCCAATGTCATCAGTAAGGAATCTGTATGTCCTCCCCGTGAAATGTGTGGGTGTTCTCCGGTTGCTCCTCATTCTTCCTACAAAAAGACATATGGATTAGGTTAATTGGTTATTGTAACTTGTTCCATGATTAGGCTAGGCAGAAATCGTGGGGTTGCTGGGCGGCTTGGCTCAAAGGACCAGTAGGGACTATTCTGTGCTGTATCTCAATAAATCAAAGAGAAATAGTCCCGCTACCAAAGTATTTGGTTGATGATTCTGGTGGGTGACGATGTGAAATTATTTCATGCTGATGGTGACGGGGGTTTCGAATGGTGGTGGGACCAGAATCCAAGACAGCATTTCCAAAGGTATTTTGAGGAGGTCCTGGTGTATTGTCACCTGAAAACCTAAAGTTCGAGACTGGGATTAAAGTCACAGAGTCAGACAGAGAATCCACGTAGAAAGAGGCCATTTGGCCGACATGAGCCATTCTGACCATCAACCACTCACTATGCAGATTCGGAATCAAATTTATTATCTCTGACATGTGTCGTGAAATATGTTGTTTTGTGACAGCAGTGCAGTGCAATACTTAAAATATAACATAATAAGAAATAAATACACTCAGTGGCCATTTTATTAGGTACCTCCTGTACCTAATGTAGTGGCCAATGAGTATATATGTTCATGGTTTTCTGCTGCTGTAGCGCATCCACTTCAACGTTTAATATGTTGCGGGTTCAGAGATGTTCATCTCCACACCACTTTTGTAACTTGTGGTTATTTGAGTTCCTGTTGCCTTCCTGTCAACTTGAAGCAGTCTGGCCATTCTCCTCTGATCTCACTCATTAACAAGGCATTTTCTTCAATGGAACTGCCACTCACTGAATATTTTCATTTTAGTTTTTTTGCATTGTTCTTTGTAAACTCTTGAAACTGTTGTGCATGAAAATTCCAGGAGATGAGCAGTTTCTGAAATACTCAAACCACCCCGTCTGGCACCAACAGCCAGTTCACGGTTAAATTCACTTAGATCACATTTCTTCCCCATTCTGATGTTCGGTCTGAATGACAACTGAACCTCTTGACTATGTCAGCATGCTTTTATGCATTGAGTTGCTGCCACATGATTGGCTGATTAGATACTTGCATTAACAAGCAGGTGTACAGGTGTACCTAATAAAGTGATGTTGAGTGTATGTTCATCTCCAGTCCTTTCAGCAATGCACATATCCTGTAAATGAATAATTATACAAAAAAACCTTCTTTATAATTCAGAGTTAAAAAGAAACAATTTTGGAAGAAATATCTGGAAATGAGCGAGACGATAAGCGGATGTTTGTATCAGAGGCTGTGTCTAGCTATGGTGTTGTAACGAGGCCATTATGTATTCCAAATAAAACACCTGCCAATAGAAGTACTGCTTGAAATAACTGGCTGTACAGATGATCACTGTCACAAAGGCATCCAGTAGAATTTATTGTCGAGAACTGTGTAGAATTTATGCTTTTCTTTGGATATTAAAGTACTTCCCCTACTGGCAAGACACAAAGTTGTAACCCCTGCTTATTAAACAGTGCCTTCTACACAGGTTGTGTCTCACATGTTGGTATCTCATCCTCTATATATGAACAGACACGAGATATTGCAGATGCTGGAATTGGGAACAAAAAGAAACAAAAACAAAACGTTGAGTGTTTATTCCTCTCTATAACTGCTGTCTGACCTGCTGAGTTTCCCCAGCATTTTGTGTGTGTTACTCAAGATGCTGGAGGAACTCAATGAGTTGAACAACGTCTCTGGAGGGAAGTGGACCTTCCCTTATTCTGCCTATTAGCCCCCTTGCCTGATCCAACTATCACCTTCCAGCTCCTGCTCCACCCCTTTTTATACTGGCTGTCTCCCCCCACCCCCCATCTTTCAGACCGATGAAGGGTCTCTACCAAAGGAGGTGCAAAGCGTCCTTCTCTCAGCTAGCCTGCAGGTCACCCTTGGGAAAGGTGTAGCACCTGCTCAGCCACCCGGTCAGGGGACGTGGAGCCGCAGGAGCAGGTGGTGGATGGTTGTATGAGCAGCTGGTGCAGATCACAAGTCCTGGTTATGGGACCACTGACAATCTCTGTAGAGTATTGATAATGCCTATGGGGCCACCCGTCTTGTAATAACACAGCCCAGAAGGAGGCAGTGGGAAACCACTTCTGTAGAGAACATTGCTATGGAGAATCATGATCATCCATGTCATATAATGACGATGGTGACCTATATTCACTATATATTACTCTGAAATTCATTTTCCTGTGGGCATTCATAGCAGTAAAAAGCATGGAATAATGGGCAGGGAAGCGCTGGAGGAGTTTGTGGGTGATGGGCAGATCGAGGTGGTGAGGGGAGGGGAAAGAGACTGGATGATGGGTGCTGGGTAGTTTAGGAGGAGAAAGAATTTCTTCCGCCCCCCCCCCCCCCCTCCCCACCTCTCTTTTTCCATTCCCTATTCTGGTTTCCCTCTCATCCACAGAGAAATAACCCAACTTTTTTGAGAGAATTTGCTCCTTCTCAGGTTTCCTAAGGACTTTGCTATATTTGAGGCTTCTTGTTGCGAGTCACAAGCCCCCACTTTCCAATCCCACTCAATGACTGCTGCAATTTAACAATAAATCAGCCATGATTGAATGCCAGAGTGAACCTGATGGTTCGAATGGCCTAATTTGCTCCGATTGCTTATGGTCTTATTCACTGAGTCTGAAAGGAATATAAATGGATAATACATGCACTGGCCACTTTATTGTGTATGTCCTGTACCTATTTAAGTGGTCACTGAATGTATGTTCATGATCTTCTGCTACTGCCCATCCACTTTAATGTTCGATGTGTTCTGTGTTCAGAGATGCTCTTCTGCTCACTTCTGTTGTAACCCATGGTTATTCAAGTTACACTCACCTTCCTGTCAGATTGAACCAGTCTGGCCATTTGTTTTTCACACCATTCTCTGTAAAGTCTGTTTGTATGAAAATCCCAGGAGATCAACAGTTCCTGAGTTACTCAAACCATCCTGTCTGACACCGACACCCATTCCACAGTCAAAGTCAATTGGATCATATTTCCTCCTCGTTCTGATGTTTGGTTTGAACAACAACTGAACCTCTTGACCGTGACTGCGTGCTTTTACGCATTGAGTGCAACCACATGATTAACTGATTTGATATTTGCATTTACGAGCAGGTGCACTTAATATAGTAGCCCTGAGTGTAAATCCTTGCAAAAAATATACTCTTAAATCTCCTTTATTGTATTTGTAAACATTGAATCTAAAAGTATCCAGTATGTGGGAGTGCAAGGCAACTATCGATGTGTGAGAATCTTTCAGACAAATAGCTTAGGTTGAGTGGTTCAGGTGATTCTCTGAGCTTTCATTTCCCTTGCCAATGAAAGCAGAGGTGGCCTCTGAAGCCCTTGGAGTGTGAAGCAACTTCAAAGCACATCACGCGCAGATGAGCTGTTTCCTTTGGACCAGCGCAGATGTGGCTGAGTCCCGGCTGTGTGGTATTTTTGGAAAGTGAGATCTATTACTATTGGCATGGATTCAGAGGCTTTAGTGTGGTGGCTGTCTGTCGTATGTGACGATGATAGAATCTGTGACAAAGAGGTTTTAAAATGCAGAAGCCCTGGGGCTGTACCACTCTGTCGACCTCAGAAGTCCGGATTCAATGGTAGGAGTAGCTGTCAGAGCTGGGGTCTTCCTTGTTTGCTTCCTTGTCTTCTATGCCTCGGCATGCCCTTCGCTCTCCACAAAGCATTGCAGATCACCCTTCCCGGCCATTGGATCTCACTGTAGATCTCATCCACTCCGTCCACCAGAGCTGACCTCACATGCTAGGACAGGTATGACCCTATCTCCCTGGGGTGTGACATTGCCAAATACCCTCATCTGGTTTAGCCCCCCCCCCCACCCCCACATCGAAGCTGGGTACCGGGCTGTGGCCGTGGTCGCACACAAACAGCTGCTTGGAGTCACAGGTGAGAGCTGAGTATCTAGTGGGAACCAAAGGTGAATGAGCTGCCCATGATGGACACAAAAAGCCACTTCACCAGAGGTGCTACCCCCACCGTGGACACCCCATACACCTGACTTTAGTGTGTATGCTTCCAAATGATACTGCCTCAGTTGTGGGTCTGGTTGGCAGGATGGTACAGCTCCACGGACCCAGGTTCAATCCTGACCTCTGGCGCTGTCAGCGTGGAGTTTGACCATAAGACATAAGAGCAGAATCAGGCCATTCAGCCCATCAAGTCTGCTCCCCTATTTGATCATGGCTGATAGATATCCCTCTCAACTCCATTCTCTTGCCTTCTCTCTGTAACCTTTGACATGCTTACTAATCAAAAACCTATCAAACTCCGCCTTAACTATACCCAATGACTTGGCCTCCACAGGTGTCTATGGCAATGAATTCCACAGATTCACCACCCTCTGGCTAAAGATATTCCTATCCATCTTTGTTCCAAAGGGACATCCTTGTATTCTAAGGCTGTGCCCTTTGGTCCTAGCCTTTCAAAATTCAATGGATTTCAATGATGTAGCCCCTTATTCTACTAAACTCCAGTGAGCACAGGCCCAGTGCCATCAAACACTCCTCATGTGTTAACCCTTTCATTCTTGCGAACAGCCTCTGGCTAATCTTCTAAAAGGTGCAGTCACAGTTTACGATGGCAATGTCAGAACCCAAGTCTGGAGGGAAGACAGACTCAGACAGCGACCAGAGCTTATTCATAAGAATTCTAACAGAATATCAATGGCTTGGCCGAGCAACACTGCAAGACTAACCTTCTCAAAACTAGGACCTTGTGATTAACACTAATCGGGCGTCCATTTAAATAATACAAATAATATGGAATCCCTGAGCCTCTCAAATTAAACTTAACAAGTTAAAACAGAAAGCACCACACTACTAAGTACAAGTCGCTCAAGAGAAAGACAAGGAAATCTAAATGATTAACGACTCTTATTAAACAACAATTAACCAATTCAGGTGATATAAAAACCATGGAGCACAATGCTCTTCAGCGCCTCACACAGGTCCAAAGAGGTCATTACAGGTGTTTTATCAATGAACATTGTTGCTTTGGCTCTTGTTGGTCCCCTGTCTTACAGTGTGATGCCATAAGAGATAATTGTTCGGCTTCATATCTCTGCTCCACATGTTTGGCAAGAAATTGCTTCTTCTCTTTGTCCCTGCCCCCCACTCTAAGATCAAATATCTGAGATCCCATATCTAAATCAGGTTTATCATCAGCAACCTGTGACATGAAATTTGTTAGTTTATAGCAGCTGTACAGTGCAAAACATAAAAATAATTACAAGAGTAACTAAACATTGCAGGAGATGAATATTGAGCTTGTGTTCATGGGTTTGTGGACTGTTCAGTAATCTGATAGTGGAGGGGAAGAAGCTGTTCCTAAAGCATTGAGTGTGGGTCTTTATTATCAAAGGATATATACAGTATATATTACCAAATACTGTGTTGAGATTTATTTTTAATATCATCCATTTATTTATTTATTGAGATACAGTGCAGAACAGGCCTTTCCGGCCCTTCAAGTTGTGCCTAATTTAATCCTAGCCTAATAGACAATAGACAATAGGTGCAGAAGTAGACCATTCGGCCCTTCGAGCCTGCACCGCCATTTTGAGATCATGGCTGATCATCTACTATCAATACCCGGTTCCTGCCTTGTCCCCATTTCCCTTGATTCCCCTATCCATAAGATACCTATCTAGCTCCTTCTTGAAAGCATCCAGAGAATTGGCCTCCACTACCTTCCGAGGCAGTGCATTCCAGACCCCCACAACTCTCTGGGAGAAGAAGTTTTTCCTTAACTCTGTCCTAAATGACCTACCCCTTATTCCCAAACCATGCCCTCTGGTACTGGACTCTCCCAGCATCTGGAACATATTTCCTGCCTCTATCTTGTCCAATCCCTTAATAATCTTATATGTTTCAATCAGATCCCCTCTCAATCTCCTTAATTGCAGCGTGTACAAGCCCAGTCTCTCTAACCTCTCTGCGTAAGACAGTCCAGACATCCCAGGAATTAACCTCGTGAATCTACGCTGCACTTCCTCTACAGCCAGGATGTCCTTCCTTAACCCTGGAGACCAAAACTGTACACAATACTCCAGGTGTGGTCTCACCAGGGCTCTGTACAAATGCAAGAGGATTTCCTTGCTCTTGTACTCAATTCCCTTTGTAATAAAGGCCAACATTCCATTAGCCTTCTTCACTGCCTGCTGCACTTGCTCATTCACCTTCAGTGACTGATGAACAAGGACTCCTAGATCTCTTTGTATTTCTCCCTTACCTAACTCTACACCGTTCAGATAATAATCTGCCTTCCTGTTCTTACTCCCAAAGTGGATAATCTCACACTTATTCACATTAAACGTCATCTGCCAAGTATCTGCCCACTCACCCAGCCTATCCAAGTCACCCTGAATTCTCCTAACATCCTCATCACATGTCACACTGCCACCCAGCTTAGTATCATCAGCAAATTTGCTGATGTTATTCTCAATGTCTTCATCTAAATCGTTGACGTAAATTGTAAACAGCTGTGGTCCCAATACCGAGCCCTGTGGCACCCCACTAGTTACCACCTGCCATTCTGAGAAACACCCATTCACCGCTACCCTTTGCTTTCTATCTGCCAACCAGTTTTCTATCCATGTCAATGTCTTCCCCCCAATGCCATGAGCTTTGATTTTACCCACCAATCTCCTATGTGAGACCTTATCAAATGCCTTCTGAAAATCGAGGTACACTACATCCACTGGATCTCCCCCGCCTAACTTCCTGGTTACATCAACACAGGACAACTTACAAGGCTCAGTAACCTACTGACTGGTAGGTCTTTTGACTGTGGGAGGAAACTGGAGCACTCGGAGGAAACCTATGCAGTCACAGGGAAATGTACCAACTCCTTACAGGCAGCGACAGGAATCGAACCCTTGTCGCTGGTACTGTGAAGCAGTGTGCTAACCGCTACGCTACTGTGCCTCCCATTTCTCTGGGTCGGTATGGCTGGGACTCAGGATTGGAATCCAGTTCAATATCATGAAACTTGTTGTTTTGAGGCAGCAGTGCATTGCAAAGACATTTAAAAATGCTATTAGTTGCAATAAAAGATAAGTAAACAAATTAAGGATCAAGTATCAACTTTATTTGAAATTTACACTCAGTTGCCACTTTAATAGGTACCCCCTGTTCCTAATAAGGTGGCCACTGAGTGTATGTTCATGGTCTTCTGCTGTTGTAGCCCATCCACTTCAAGGTGCAGACTGATACCCACCCCCCATTCTTCTTAATTCTTATCCTCAGATAAAACATTACCTCGGAAACAGATTAATTTAACACATTGCTTTTGGGGAGAGATTACTCTACGTCTGACAGAAGTAACAAATGCTTTTGGGGAGAGATTACGTCTGACAGAAGTAACAAATACTTTTGGAGAGAGATTACTCTATGTCTGACAGAAGTAACAAATGCTTTTGGGGAGAGATTACTCTACGTCTGACAGAAGTAACAATTGCTTTTGGTAAGAGATTACTCTATGTCTAACAGAAGTAATAAATACTTTTTGAGAGAGATTACTCTATGTCTGACAGAAGTAACAAATGCTTTTGGGGAGAGATTACTCTACGTCTGACAGAAGTAACAATTGCTTTTGGTAAGAGATTACTCTATGTCTGACAGAAGTAACAAATACTTTTGGAGAGAGATTACTCTATGTCTGACAGAAGTAACAAATGCTTTTGGGGAGAGATTACTCTATGTCTGACAGAAGTAACAAATGCTTTTGGTAAGAGATTACTCTATGTCTGACAGAAGTAACAAATACTTTTGGAGAGAGATTACTCTACGTCTGACAGAAGTAACAAATACTTTTGGAGAGAGATTACTCTATGTCTGACAGAAGTAACAAATGCTTTTGGGGAGAGATTACTCTACGTCTGACAGAAGTAACAATTGCTTTTGGTAAGAGATTACTCTATGTCTAACAGAAGTAATAAATACTTTTTGAGAGAGATTACTCTATGTCTGACAGAAGTAACAAATGCTTTTGGGGAGAGATTACTCTACGTCTGACAGAAGTAACAATTGCTTTTGGTAAGAGATTACTCTATGTCTGACAGAAGTAACAAATACTTTTGGAGAGAGATTACTCTATGTCTGACAGAAGTAACAAATGCTTTTGGGGAGAGATTACTCTATGTCTGACAGAAGTAACAAATGCTTTTGGTAAGAGATTACTCTATGTCTGACAGAAGTAACAAATACTTTTGGAGAGAGATTACTCTACGTCTGACAGAAGTAACAAATACTTTTGGAGAGAGATTACTCTACGTCTGACAGAAGTAACAAATGCTTTTGGGGAGAGATTACTCTATGTCTGACAGAAGTAACAAATGCTTTTGGGGAGAGATTACTCTACGTCTGACAGAAGTAACAATTGCTTTTGGTAAGAGATTACTCTATGTCTGACAGAAGTAACAGTTCTTCATTGGTGTCTGTTTACTTTGGGGCTATACAGGATGTGAATCAAACAAATGCCTCTGGGGTGTCTTCACATGGAATTCCAAGAAACAGAGAATGGGATTGGAAGAAAGGATTGATGATTGTGGTTAGAAGAGATCACATACTAAAATGTGGAAACCACCCTTGTGTTTTAACAGTCTACATTAACTCAAGTGACTGCTCTTAAATCAGCAGTCATGTGAACAAGTACAATGAGGTTCAGGCACAATGAAAAGCTTGTAGCGACATCTCAGGCATGTAGGGTCAGACGCGACATCTCAGGCATGCAGGGTCAGACAACACTTCAAGAGCAGAATCAGATTTGGGTTCAGTATCACTGATAAATGTCATGAAATACTTTGTTTAGCAGTAGCAGCACAGTACTGTGCAAAAGTCTCAGGCACATATATACTGCTAGGGTGCCTAAGACTTTTGTATACAGTATTGTAGTAATTTTATGTATTGCACTGTACTGCTGCCATCTATTTCTTGGAATACCATTTCATCTATATACCTATCCATATATCTATCTATCTATATAATAAATAACGCAAAGAAGGAACTAAAAAAATACTGAGGAAGTGTTCTTGGGTGTATTGTACATTCAGAGACCTGATGGCAGAGGGGAAGAAGCTGCTCCTGGAACATTGAGACTGTGTCTTCAGGCTCTTGTACCTCCTCCCTACTGGTGGCAATGAGAAGAGGGCACATTCTATAGAACATATCCCAATATTTTAGTCCCAATGTCCGCATGCAATTCTGTCAAGTCAAGTCAAGTCACTTTTATTGTCATTTCGACCATAACTGTTGGTACAGTACATAGTAAAAATGAGACAACGTTTTTCAGGACCATGGTGTTACATGACACAGTACAAAAACTAGACTGAACTACGTAAAAAAAAACAGAGGAAGTTACACAGGACTGCATTAAGTGCACAAAAACAGTGCAGGCATTATAATGAACTGGACTCCATTTCAAAGTGGAGGGAGAGGTTCATTCTCTCCTTAGGGGATTCACTGCAATTGAGACTGCCGCCTGCATTTGCAGAACTTATCGCAGTTTCTTTGATGATCAAAATCACAGATAGCAAACAGCAATGTGCACCCACAAGCCCTTTCTCTAAGTGTAGGCTGGGAGTTCAAGACCAGCTGGAACGCAAGACAAAGGGTGGATGGCGACTTTTGAAAGCCTATCAGTCGAGACATTTTTCATAGTTCCAGTCCTTTGTTCTCTGTGGAGATCCAAAGTCAATAAAAAAAAAAGTGACCTCGGCCTGCATTCATGTGAAGCTTGGCTCACAGCTCAGAAAGTCGTTGTCACAAGAATTTGGTTATAAACCTACTGATGCACGTATCATAAACACATGAGATTCTGCAAATGCTGGAAGTCCAGAGTAACACACACAAAATGCTGGAGGAACTCAGCAAGTCAGACGGCATCTATGAAAAGGAGTAAAGAGTCCATGTTTTAGGTTAAGATCCTGATGAAGGTCTCAGCTCAAAATGTTGGTTCTTTATTCAGCAGGAGAGGAACTGGAGTGATAGGAATGAGGAAGGGATGTTGGTTTACAAGCAGAGGTGGTGTATAGTAAGATTGTCAGGAAGGGCAAGCAGATGATAGGGCAAATTTGCAGTCAGTGGGATGTTTGCAGTTTGCAGGACAAAATTGAAAAGGGTGATAAATACAAGACAGAAAGTTTTATATTTGAATGCCCACAGAATACGAAATAAAGTAGCTTATCTTGTAGCACAGTTAGAGATTGGCAGGTATGACATTATGGGTATCATGGAGTCATGGCTGAAAGACGAGTGTAATTGGGAGCTTAATATCCAAGGATACACAATCTATCAAAAGGACAGGCAGCTAGGCAGAAGAGGAGGAGTGGCTCTGCTGGTACAAAATGAAATCAAATCTTTAGAAAGAGCTGACATAGGACAGTAAGATGTAGAATCCTTGTGGGTAGAGTTAAAAACTGCATAGATGAGAAGATTCTGATGAGAGTTATTTCCAGGCCTCTGAACAGTAGCCAGGATGTGGTCTACAAACTCCAGCATGAAAAAGCGTATCAACAAGGCAATATTAGGTTAGTCATGGAGAATTTCTATATGCAGATAGATTGGAAAAAACAAGCTGATGGTGGATCCCAAGAGAGAGAATTTGTGGAATACCGCCAAGGTATGCAGCAGCCTCTCCGGACTCCGGATTGGGGATTGCCAAACGTTACGTGGATTTTCTGGTGTAGTCTATTTTGTCATGTACTTTGCTGATATCATTCTGGAGGAACGTTGTTTCATTTTTTAACTGCATTGCATTTGTGGTTTTTAAATGACAATAAACTGAATCTGAATCTGAAGGTAGCTTTTTAGAACAGCTTGTGGCTGAGCCTACTAGGGGATCAGCAATTCTGGACTGGATGCTGCACAATGAACCAGATATGATTTAGGAGCTTAAGGTAAAGGAACCCTTAGGAAAAAGCGATCATAATATGATAGAATTCACCCCGCAATTTGAGAAGGGGCTAAAGTCAGATTATCAATATTACAGTGGAGTAAAGGGAATTACAGAAGCATGAGAGAAGAGTTGGCCAAAGTTGATTGGAAGGGAACACTAGCAGGGATGACGGGAAAGCAGAAAAGGCAGGAGTTTCTGGGAGCAATTTGGAAAATCCCAGATACATACATCTCAAAGAAGAGGAAGTATTCTAAAGGCAGGATGACACAACCATAGCTGACAAGAGAAGTTAAAGGCAACATAAAAGCAAAAGTGAAGGCATATAATAGAGCAAAAAATAGTGGGGAGATAGAGGATTTGGAAATTTTTAAGAAAACAACAAAGGCTACCAATAAAACATAAGGGGGAAAATATGAAATATGAAGGTAAGCCAGCCAGTAATATCAAAAATGATAATAAAGATTTTTTTCAGATTTATGAAGAGTGAAAGAGAGGTGAGACTAGATATTGGACTGCTGGAAAATGACGCTGGAGAGATAGTAACGGGAAGAAGGAAATGGCAGATGAACTGAGTAAGTGTTTTGCATCAGTCTTCACTGTAGAAGACACTAGCAGTATGTTGGAGGTTTGAGAGTGTCAAAGACAGAAGTGGGTGCGGTTGCTATTATTAGGGAGAAGGTGTTTAGGAAACTGAAAGGTCTGAAGGTAGATAATCTGAGATGCAAAAGGACATGGGATTCCTTGTACATGATTCTCCAAGGGTTTATTTGCAGTTTGAAACAGTGGTGAAGAAGGCAAATGCAATGCTAGCATTCATTTCAAGATAACTAGAAAGCAGGGGTGTAATGTTGAGGCTTTATTGGTGAGGCCTCACTTGGAGTATTGTGAGCAATTTCGGGCCCCTTATTTAAGAAAGGATGTGCTGACACTAGATAGGGTTCAAAGGAGGTTCACAAGAATGATTCTGGGAATGAAAGGGCTATCATATGAGCAGCAATTGAAGGCTCTAGGCCTGGACTCACTGGAATTTAGAAGAATAATGGGGGATCTCAGTGAAACCTATCAAATGTTGAAAGGCCTAGAGAGAGTGGATGTGAAGAGGATGTTTCCTTCGGTGGGGGAGTCTAAGACCAGTGGGCGCAACCTCAAAAATAAAGGAACAGAGATGAGGAGGAATTTCCTTAGCCATGGGGTGGTTAATTTGTGGAATTCATTGCCACAGGCAGCTCTGGAGATCAGGTTGTTGGGTATATTTAAGGTGGAGGTTGATAGGTCCTTGATTAGTCAGGGCATGAAAGATTATGGGAGAAGGCAGGAGTATGGGGTTGAGAGGGAAATGAATCAGCCAAGATGAAATGGCAGAGAAGACTCGATGGGCTGAATAGCCTGATTCTGCTCCTGTGGTCTTATGGTCTTACCTCTTGCTTGAAGGTAGCTGTGAGAAGATTGCATGGCTTAGATGGTGCGATCTTTGATGGTAATGTTGCATCTGGAGGCAGCACCTCCTGTAGATGCTATGGTTGGTGGGGAAGGATGTGCCTATGATGTATCATCATGGAGAACTATGATGGAGAACTGGGAATTCATTTTATGATAGGTTTCATTGCTCTGATTATTGTCTTTACTATTTTCCTTGCTCTTTGTAACAAATTTCAACCTCAAAATCTCATACTGCTGCCTCTGACTGCAGAGAGATTAAAAGATAAATCATTTTAAATCCCCTTTCATTTCATTTGTGTGGTAAAGAGCCCAGAGTTTAGCAGGGAACAGATCTATCAGTATGGCAGATGACAGCTTCACAAAATCATTCTGTTTGTTAAGTCTGACTAATTCCCTTAAACCAGCTGTGGGACTGATAAATGCCACATTGGGTCAGAGGAGCCATTGCTTACCTTTCAATAAAACTGCGGTCAACAAAATCAAAACAGAGCTCTTAAATTGCCAGAAAAAACACATCTGAAAGTTGCAATTACTTCAAGGGATTCATCGGGAACAAAGAGCTAGTGTTGCCAGTAAAATCCAAAATATATTGGCTGGATTAGAGAACACGTCCTAATGAAGACAGCTGGCTGTTGGTGTAGTGGCATCAGCATCAGACTTCAGGGCAAATGGTCCCAGGTTCGAATCCAGCCAGCTCCTTGCACACTGTCCATTTGTGCTGGGTTGGGCGGCGGGGGTAGCAACTTGGCCTTGTAAAAAACAGACAAAAATGCCTGTCTGATGGTTGCCGCCTGATATGCCACAGGGCGCGGAGAGGAACAACTATCACTCTAACAAAGAAAGATTGAGCAAGCTGGGGCTTTTCTCTTCAGTGTGAAGAAGGGTGAGGTGACTTGAAAGTAAGTGTACAAGATGATTAGAGTGGACAGCCAGAGAATTATTCACAGAGTTCCAAGGGGAAAATTTTAATATGATTGGAGGAACGTTTAGGGGGGTTCTCAGAGAGAGGTGGGTGTATGGAATGCGCTGCTAGGAGTGTTGGTAGAGACAGATACAATTCATTCATTCATTATGTGCCGTGCCATATGACGTGAGTGATCATGATCTTGACCATGAATGTTCTTTGTAAATTTTTCTACAGAAGTGGTTTGCCATTGACTTCTTCTGGGCAGTGTCTTTACAAGACAGGCGACCCCAGACATTATCAATACTCTTCAGAGATTGTCTGCCTGGTGTCAGTGGTCGCATAACCAGGACTTGTGATATGTCCCGGCTGCTCATTCGACCAGCTACTCCCATGGGGGTGGGGTGGGGGGGTTGCGCTAAGCAGGTACTACACATTGCCCAAGGATGACATGCAGGCTAGCAGAGGGACGGAGCTCCTTACACCTCCTTTGGTAGAGATGTATCTTCACCCTGCCATCCATGTATATACGGTAGGGGTATTTAAGAGATCTGTAGATAGGCACATGGATGAAAGAAAAAAATGGAAGGCCAGATAGGAGGGAAGGGTTAGATTGATCTTGAAATAGGTTAAAAGGTTGGCACAATATTGTGGGCCGAAGGGCTTGTACTGTGCTGTAATGTTCTATGTTCCATGTTGGCACTGAACTGTTCAAAGTTCAAAATAAATTGATAATCAAGACACATATATGTCACCATATACAGCCCTAGCATTCATTTTCTTTTGGGCATGCACAGTAAATCCAAGAATATTTTTTGCTGTTGCAAAACCACAAATTTCATGACGTATGTCAGTGAGGATCAATCTGATTCTGATTCACACCGCTTTATGCCAGTCGTTTATACACTGATGTAAAGAAGAAGATTTCAATAAGAGAGTTTAGCCTTTAACAGCAACAGCACTGCCGGATTGCAGTTGCAATGCTCCCACAAAACAATGAATTTCCCAACTTACTGAATATCAGTGATCATAAACGTGGATTTTCTGATGTGCCTTCAGAACAACCAAACTCTATCATGGCTGGCATTGGGGTTTAGACAAATGGATAGAAAGTCAAATGGGAAATGATTGCACTAAAATCTTCCGTTCGCTCTGTTTGGATTAGACACCAGACATAAAGTTGGCCAGATGACCACACAGATAATCCAGGGGAAAGGCGTGATTAATATCCTTGTGCTGAGCATTACATTCACAGCAGAGAATGGCAGGGAATTTGCAGATGTTCCCATTACATAATAACCATGAAAATAGAAAGGTTGCAAGAATCATTGACAGCTTGCCTGGCTGCACACCTGGAAGCTCAATCAAGTGAAATTTGGTCATGAGAACAGTGTTCCAGAAAGGGTCAGCGTCAGGGGAATGAATCCCAGAGAGAGATAGTGTCCAGGGGAATGTATCCCGGAGAGAGAGAGAGACAGTGTACGGGGGGAATTTATCCCAGAGTGAGAGAGGTGGACAGTGTACGGGGGAATGTATCCCAGAGACAGAGAGAGAGCGAACATATGGGGGAATTTATCCCAGAGAGAGAGAGAGACAGTGTACGGGGAAATTAATCCCAGAGTGAGAGAGACAGTGTACAGGAGAATTTATCCCAGAGAGAGAGAGAGAGACAGTGTACGGGGGAATTTATCCCAGAGAGAGAGAGAGAGACAGTGTACGGGGGAATTTATCCCAGAATGAGAGAGACGGTGTATGGGGGAATTTATGAGAGAGAGAGAGAGAGAGAGAGAGAGAGAGAGAGTACGGGGGAATTTATCCCAGAATGAGAGAGACGGTGTATGGGGGAATTTATCCCAGAGAGAGAGAGAGACTGGAGGATTTGGAGGATTGTATAAACAATTGGCACAGAGTGAGAGAGACAGTATCAACTGATTTGTGGATGAGAATGGTTTAGAGGAACATGTGCCAAATGCAGACAACTGGAACCAGGAATGAAAAGCGTCTTGATTAACAGGGACTAGTTGGGCAGAAGGGCCTGTTTTTGTACTGTATGACTCTGATTCTGTGACTCTCTGGGAGGGGGCCACATTGCGGTTAGCGCGACAGTGTTACAACTTGGGCCTCGGAGTTTAGGGTTCAATTCCGACATCGTGTGTAAGGAGTTTGTACATCTTCCTTGTGACCGCGTGGGTTTCCTCCAGTTGCTCTGGTGTCCTTCCACATTCCAAAGATGTACTGGTTTGTAGGTTAATTGATCATTGTAAATTGTTCTGTGATTAGACTAGGGTTAAATAGGCGGGTTGTTGCGCGATGCGGCCCTTGAGACTGGCTGGAAGGTTCCGTCCTGTGCTGTATCAATCAATCAATAAATAAATAAGTAAATAATCAAACAAACAAATAAATAGATAAACGTGAGCCCACAGCCTCCAGGCGAAGGTGTCACGTAGAGAGCGACGGCTGGTTCTGAATAAAAGAAAGAAAGTTTACCATCCCGAGGCACCGTGTCATTAATCACAGTGTCCTAATAACAAGAGGTGGTTACCGCAACACTATTACAGCTTGGAGCGTTCCCGAGTTCGGTGTTCATTTCTGGCACTGTTCTGTAAGGAGTATCTGTAAGTTCTCCCTGTGGAATGTGTGTGCTTTCCCGGGTGCTCCAGTTTCCTCCCACAATCCAAAGACATACTGGGTACATTAATTAGCCGTTGTAAATTGTCCCGAGATTAGGGTAGGGTTAATTGGGCTTGTCAGGGGTTGCTGGGTGGCATGGCTGGAAGGGTCAGAAGGGCTGTCTCGCAAAATTAAAATAAATAATTAAATAAGAGATCTGTATCAACTCTGACCGTGACCCCAGCTCATCCTCGTTATTATATCTCTCCAATCAGATGATAAGAGCCGGGTTCAGCTTCTGCCGCTGTCGGTAAGGAGTTTGTACATTATCTCTGGATTCCTCCCAGAGTCCAAAGACGTAGGGGTTAGTAAATTGTGGGCATGCTATGTTGACACTGGAAGTGTGCTGATACTTGCGGGCTGCCCCCAGCACATCCTCGGACTGTTTTGGCAATACAACGCATTTCACTGTGTGTTTCGAAGTTTCAATGTACACGTGACAAATTAATCTTAAACAGAAAAGATTCTGCAGATGCTGGAAACACAGAGTAACACACACAAAATGCTGGAAGAATTCAGAGGGCCAGACATCATTTGTAGAGAGGAATAAACAGTCAACATTTCATGCCAAGACCCTTAATTGTTTCAGACCTGAAATGTCAACTGTTTATTCCCCTTGAAAGATGCTGCCTGACCTGTTGAGTTTTTCCAGCATCTTGTGTGGGTTACTCAGACCAATAAAATTAATCTTTATCTTACTCTTTAAAGCAGGATTAATGTAAAGGGTCAACTTAGATTCGATGGGTTGAAGAAATTTTAATTTCTTTCAGTTTTCGAACATTATCAACAGCAATACTGCAGGACAACAATCCATGGTTGCAGAGAAGAAAGTTTACATCACTTCATTATCCCATGTGATGTCAATGCCTTTGAATAAACACACTCAGCTATTTGTGACTGTTCCTTCTCTGTAAGAGTAAAATATCGAACGGTCAATTTATAGCAAATAGGAAAACAGCCAGTGTATGAAGTGTTGTCAGAATGCCATACCAAATCACAGAGTAATCGCCTTCTAGCCGCATTTAACCCCACCCACTTCATCAAGTTTAAGCTTAATTGTCATTCAAGCAACACACACGAATACAGCCAAATGAAATATCATTCCTCTGGGGGCCAAGGTGCAAAGCACAGTACCAACAGCACATAACACATATACCTGCGATATAGGAAAAACATATAGTCACAAAACAATCACATAGCCCAAGTCCCTGAGTGGCCCGGCCTTTAGACTGAAGGCACATGGGATGTTGTCCTGCTCCAGCTTGTCTTTCACCGAGCAAGCACTGGAGAGCAGCACCGAGCAAGCACTGGAGAGCAGCACGGATGGGAGGGGCCAGCCCCCAATCAAGTACGGATTCGAGTGCATCCACAGAGGCCTCTGCTCTCTCCCACACCGCCCCCAGTGTCTCCTCTCCTGCACAGCTGCAATAGGTACCTAGGTCCACACAACATGTGAGGCAACGCAGCTCTCCTGCCGTCGGTCTCACTAATAAACCAGAAAAATGGACTTGCAGTATTCTACATTACCGATATCCAACTTGCAACCACAGGGCAAGCATTTGCACCAGTTGTTGGACTGTGCATCACCTCTGCACAGTAATGGTATGCAAGTCCAGCTGACAAGGCAATATGCAATAAGTCCAGCTCCATTGCTAAAAGGCAACTCCAGCAGTATCTTGAGATTAATTAAAAAAGATGTAAAGAACAGACTATTATACCTGTGAACAGGACTGCCACCATCTTACCATCTTTGGTCATCCAGTTCAAAGGGGGGGGGGGCTCAGGAAGGGAGGAGGACATCCTACTAAACCTGCTCCTGAGACTGTCTAGGACAACTATCTGGGGATCTTGGAGACAGGCAGCAGAAGGTTCCGCTCGGATTGACTGCCTGGCAATGTTCGGGGGGTATGTCCGTGCCTAGGTAGCCGTGGAAGAAGAGCACGCAGTGTCCACAGGTAACGTAGGTGTGGATTGAGACTGTTGAGCACCACAGGGGATAAATGCCAGCTTGCTGAGGGTGGGAATTAATTAGTTATGACTTGTCTGGTTTTGTTTGCAATGTGATTGTACAATAGTACTGTAGTCACTTGAATTTATAATAAATGTACTTGTGTAAAAAAAAAGGATGCAACTAACAGCAGGGTAGAAAGGTAAGTGTAGAAAGCCAGTGTAGAAGGTAAAAACCAGATCACAGCATGTTAAAGAATACAGTCATAAAGTCACGGGACGGATGAATCAGCAGGTGACTCATGGTAGGACTGCCATTAATATCCCGTTGTCTCTCAGATTCAAACACCCCATACTTAGCACAAGAGATTCTGCAGATGCTGGAAATCCAGAGCAACACACACAAAATGCTGGAGGAACTCAGCAGGTCAGGCAGTAGTTTCAGGGCTAGAAAGGAAGGGGAAAGAGAGGAGAATAAAAAGGTGGGGGTGAGAGATGAAGGAGGGTAACTAGAAGGTGATAGGTGAAGACAGGTGGGTAGGAATGGAGAGTAAAGAATCTGTTGGGAGAGGAGAGTGTACCAAAGGAAAAATGGAAGGAGGAGAGGCCCCAAGGGAAGTGATAGACATGTGAGAAGAGGTAAGGGGCCAGAGTGTGGAATAGAAGAAGGGAAGGGAAAAGTATTTTTTGGAGGCTACCCAGATGGAACATAAGCTGTTGCTCCTCCACACTGAGGGTGCCCCCATCGTGTCACAAGAGGAGGCCAAGGACTGACATGTTGGAACGGGAATGGGAATCAGAATTAAAAAGTTTGGCCACTGGGAAGTTTCTCTTTAGGCAGATGGAGTGGTTCCCAGTTTACAGTAGGTCTGACCAATGTGGAAGAGGCTGCATCAGACACAATAGACAATCCCGGCAGATTTGCAGGTGAAGTGTTGCCTCACCTGGAAGGACTGTGTGGGGCTCTGAGTGGAGGTGAGGGAGGATGTGAAGGAGCGGGTGTAGCACTTTGGCCCCCTACAGGAATGTGCTGGGAGGGAGATTAGTGGGGAGGGATGAACGGACAAGGGAATCACGGAGGAAGTGATCCCTGCTGAATGCAGAGAGGACGGAGAGATAAAGATATGTTTGATGGCAGAAATTGTGGAGAATGATGTGTTGGATGCGGAGGCTCACGGGGCGTAGTTAAAGACAAGAGGAACTCTACCAGTTTTAAAATGGCAGGAAGATGGGATGAGCACAGCTGTTCAGGAAAAGGGTGAGGGCAGCATCAATGGTGCAATATCATCAGCTATGTTCAGTGGCCACTTTACCAGGTACCACCTGTGTGTATGTTCGTGGTCTGTTGTTGTAGCCCATCCACTTCAAGGTTCAATGTGTTGTACATTCAGAGAAGCTCTTCTGCACACCGCTGTTGTAATGTGTGGTTATTTGAGTTACTGTTGCTGTCCAGTCAGCTTGAACCAGTCTGCACATTCTCCTCCACATTTTCATTCACTGTGTTTTCTCCCACTGGATGTTATTTGTTTTTCTGTAAACCCTAGAGATTGCTGTGCGTGTAAATCCTGGGAGATCATCCGTTTCTGAAATACTCAAACCACCCCATCTGGCACCAACAATCATTGAAAGCTACTTAGATCACATTTCTTCCCCATTCTGATGTTTGATCTGAACAGCAACTGAACCTCTTGACTATGTCTGCATGCTTTTATGTATTGAGTTGCTGCTGCATGATTGGCTGATTAGATATTTGCATTAACAAGCAGGTGTATGTGTGCACCTAATAAAGTGGCCACTGAGTGTACATTTGGTTATTTGTACAATGTGATTTATAGGATTGTTTTTACATTTATATTCATTGTGCTTTTTACCATTCTGAGTAAACTCTAGAGGCTGTTGTGTGTGAAAATCCCAGGAGATCAAGCAGTTTCTGAGATACTCAAACCACCCCATCCGGCACCAACAATAACTCCACAATCAAAGTCACTTAGATCACATTTCTTTCCCATTCTGATGTTTGGTCTGATTAATAACTGAACCTCTAGACCATGTCTGCATGCTTGTATGCATTGAGTTCCTGCCACATGATTGGCTGGTTAGATATTTGCATTAAAGAGCAGGTGTACAGGTCTAGCTAATAACTTGGCTACTGAGTGTATAGTAATTCAGTAGACCAGAGTGGCAGGTTCCTTAGCTCAATTAATCCAAGCTGACACCTCACATTAATCCTGCTTGAATTGGACTTTTTCCTATTCCTCCCACATTCCCATCTCAATGGGAATGCTGGAAGAATATTTACAAAAAGTAATGGATACAGCCCAGTCCATCACAGGGAAGACTCTTCCCGCAGCTGAGCACGTCTACAAGGAGTGTTGCCACAAGAAAGCAGCAGCCATCATCAAGGAACCCAGCATCCAGGCAATGCTCTCGGAAAGAGGAGACGTGAGCCACACCACCAGCTTCAGGAACAGTCATTATCCTACAACCACCAGGCTCCTGAACCAATGTGGATAACTTCACTCACCACAACACTGAACTGATCCCATAACCTACGGACTTACTTTCAAGGACTCTACAACTCATGTACTCAGAATTATTTATCTATCTATCTTCCTGTTATTATTATTATTTGCTTTTTATTTGTACATTTATCTTTTTTTGTACATTGGCTGTTTGTCAGTCTTTGTGTGTAGTTGTTCATTGATTCTATTGTATTTCTTCAGTCAACTGTGAATTCCTGCAAAAAATGAATCTCAGAGTAGCGTATGGTGACATATATGTAATTTGATAATAGATTTGAACTTTTAGATTGCACCACTCACCTACATACTTACGGAATTTAGAGAAACAGTATCTCTGATGGTTGTTGGGTAATAACCTAGTGATGTGGGATCTAAGGGTTCTGCATCTCCTGCCCAGTGATAGTAACGTGAAGAAAGTGTGGCTCCCATGGTGGTGGTCTTTGATGATGGATGCTGCTTCCTAGTGACTGAGGAACTGATTATATCAGTTTGCATCCCCGGAGTCCAATACATCTTCAAAAGACAATGCCTCAGAAAGGCAGCACCAATCTTTAGGGACTCCCATCACCCAGGACATGCCCTCTTCTCATTGCTACCATCAAGGAGGAGGTACAGGAGCCTCCACGTCTTGTGTCTCTGTGACAAGAAGTTCTACATCCTATTTTGCAATTGCTGGTCACACACACCCATCATTTTAGAAACAGCTTCTTCCCCTCTGCCATCAGATTTCTGAACAGTGCATAAAACATGAACATTACCTCACATTTTGAACTGCTTATTTATTTTTTCATATTGTAACTTGTAATTTAAAAAAAAATGTACTGCTGCCACAAAGCATCAAATTTCACAACATATGTCAGTGATAATAAACCTGATTCTGATTCTAATTTTGTCTGTGCTCCATGTGAGTATAATCAGGGATAGGCAATAAATGCTGGCATTAACAGCAATGCCCCCATGCACTGTGAATAAACTTAAATTTAATAGATAAGCAAGGCCGGGATAAAACAATTAATGAACCAGGTGAAATGCCATTCTATTGTCTTTTTCCAAACTTTTATTTAACTTACTAAGTTTAATCTATCTATGGTGAGATTTGAACTCCCTCATGACCTTTGATGTAAGCCTCTGTATTACTGGTCCGGCCAAGTGGATTTGATTCAGTTTACTGCGTCGTTTTCCTCTACCTTCCATGGTAACCGGTCTACCAGAATTACCTCATAAGAGGAATGTTTATTGCCGTAGGTATCAGCGCCTCCCAACACTTTGGGGAATGTATCGAGGCCCAAGTCACCATCTTTGGAAGACATCAGCGGACCAGCCGCACCAGAAGTGGTAAACACGCACACATCAACACACGCACAAGTTAAAATCCAGTTACTATGGAGATCATCTAACAACAGTAAACCATCCAAAGTTTCTGATGTCATCGATATCCTTTAAATGATTTCACTGCCTCGTAAAACCCTGTAAGATAATTATTATTATTCTTTGCCCTCGTCCCTCTTGCCAGAACATGTGTGTTGGTACCTACAGTATTTCGAAGAGCCTTCCAAATATCCAACTTGGCATCTGAAGACTCGGACTCCATCAGTCACATCACAGCATCTGCAAAGCCTATCATCTCAGGGAAAACTACAGCACAGCAAGCAAATTAACTTCATCTGCCTCCAACTCTTGAAGAGCAGGCCGAAGAAAAATGCTGTAATTGGAGGTGCTTTGGGAATTATTCTTGGAAACAGCTGAAATCAAATCCAAAGAATGCGCAAAAAAAAGGTAAAAATCCTCAATTGTCTGGAACAAAGCGGGGTTTCCAAGGAAACAGTTGCCACAGGAGTAAAAGCAAACAGCGTCAGCTTCCAAAACAGAGACCCTCTTGATTCCTGTCCATTGGCAGAGTGTGTACAGTTGCTGGATTTCCTCATGTTGTGCTGGTCTTGGCAAAGACCAACGTTATATGGAATAGCATGGCAGAGTTTCTGCGCACAATTACTGAGAGTTTGAATTCTCTACATTGAGACAGAAGGGATGTGAAAGAAAAACAGATTCTTAACTCCCGGACAGCAGAGAGACAAAACAGCTTCTCTCTCACTCTCCCTCTCTCTCTCTCTCTCTCTCTCTCTCTCTCTCTCTCTCTCTCTCTCTCTCTCTCTCTCTCTCTCTCTCTCTCTCTCTCTCTCTCTCTCTGTCTCTCTCTCACTCTCTCACTCTCACTCTCTCTCTCACTCTCTTTCTGTCTCTGACTCGGAGTTGCCTTTGAGTTTAATTGTAGGCTATTGAAGACTGTGTTCAAACAGAAACCACTGTCATGTTGCTAAAGGGATGCTTGGGGCATGAGGACTGAAAATTTAGAATTTTCCTTTTCTTTGATCACTTTAGGTTCGCAGAATGTTGAAAAAGTCACACGGAGGTGGGAGGCGGTCTTTACAAGACAGAATCACCTCTATTTCAAGGATTTCCAAGTTCTTCAAGACTTGATGTTGCAGTGTTTGCCGAAATTGGCAATTAGTTTGCAGAGGTTTCATCCTCAGTCGAGGTGACATTCTCAGTGCGTAGTTGTTGGTATTTCTCTCTGGGAGTGCTCACATTTATATACCCCCCACCCCCGTTCGCTTGCCGCAGTCCTGATTGGCTACTCCTTTAACTGACCTGTGAATTCCATTGGCTCGCGTTTCTTTGCTCTCAGGAGTTTGTAGACTTATTTTGATATGTTTGCTGATGTAGTTATCAGACGAGAACCATGCTTCCAAGAATTCTTGTGCCTGCACCAGTACCCATATAAGCATGAGCACTCCCAGAGAGAGCCAACAGCCGTGCATGGTGGATGTCATCCTGACTGGTGGCGAAACATCTACAAGTCGATCACCAAGCTCAGTGAGCACAGCAATATCAAATACCTCCACCTGAGCTACGGTATTCACCGCCATCCTCCAGATTGTTTAATGTAATTTCCAATACAATAGTGTGAAGAAGGCAAAATAATTGTTTCCTCCGTACCAGGCCTGATTTCCATGAGCACGTGTAATCACTTTAAACTTTATGGCAACAAATAAACTGAATCCATTGACATTCACCTACCATTGGATGACTTCAACCAATATTCCAATTGTTCGAATTCTTTCCATCTCTTCAATGTTCCACAAGCAAAACACAGCAAAGTGAAAATGAGTCTCCTGCTGGTCCACAATTTCTGGGTCACACCTGCTGGAAAGCAAGAGAGCAGAAGCCAGAATAACCCCATCCTTCTTTCTTCTCCTGGCTTCTTCCCCCTTCCTTCCCAGTCCTGAAGAAAGGTATCAGTCCGAAACTTTGACTGTTTATTCACTTCCAGAGTTTCTACCTGGCCTGCTGAGTCCCTCCAGCATTTTGTGTGTGTTGTGCTGGATTTCCAGCATCTGCAGAATCTTCTGCATTTGTAATCTCTTATACCCTGTGTGACATGTCTCCCACCTAAATCCGAGCCCTGCCTCAGCTCCCCCTTAAAGAAATAAAGAGTTTACTTTTTCAAGAAACTAACGAATGGGGTTGTGAGGGATTTTGGCACCGAGTGAGAGGACACATCGATGATGTACTAATACCAAACATAACTTGAACTTTGCAGAAGAGACTGCATTTACACAAAACTTTGTGATTTACGACAATTTGCTCCTGACTTCAGATCTGAAATCCAAAAGCCAGAGAAACGAGCCAAAGAAACAAGTAACTGTGAGAACAGCGTGTTCCAGAAGTCTCTAAAGTCCTTTGACATGTTTTACTCTTTTCCCTTTGAGTGGGCATTTGTCATTTTGTCTCTCACACTGAACTCTGGCTGTGAACGTACTTCTCTGTGAAATACACTCAGTGGCCACTTTATTAGGTACACCTGTACACCTTGTTAATACAAGCATCTCATCAGCCAATCATATGGCAGCAACTCAATGCATAAAAGCATGCAGACATGGTCACGAGGTTCAGTTGTTGTTCAGAGCAAGCACCGGAATGGGGAAGAAGTGTGAACTATGTGACCTTCACTGTGGAGTGATTGTTGGTGCCAGACGGGGTGGTTTGAGTATCTGAGAAACTGCTGATCTCCTGGGATTTTCACGCACGACAGTCTCCAGAGAATGGTGGAAGAGCAAAAAGCATCCAGTGAGTGGCAGTTCTGTGGGTAAAAATACCTTGTTAATGAGAGAGGTCAGAGGAGAATAGTTCAAGCTGACAGGAAGGTAACAGTAATTATAACAGTGATGTGCAGAAGAGCATCTCTGAACGCACAACACTTTGAACGTTGAAGTGGATAGACTACAGCAGCAAAAGCCCAGGATGTACCTAATAAAACAGCAACTGATGTATGTGTACTTCGATAATACAGTTAATTTGAACCTCGAAGTTACACTAGTCGCAGTTTATTCTCCTTGGTCCTGTTGCAGGTTTTCGACCCGTAATGTTGACAATTCAGTTCCCTCCACAGCTCCTGCTGAGACTGAGGCGTGAGGGTTGAATAACAAGCCCAGAGGTCAAGTCCCATTGCCAGATCTGAGTCTGTGAATCTCTGCAAGCCCACTGGGGAAGTCGAAGGCCCAACGTCCAAGGGTCTGAGTCTGCTAGAGGCTGAAGACGGCTTATCCTAGGTTGGATGGCCGTGTGTGTTGGGTGGGAGGGAGGAACGGGGCTTGTCTTGCAGTTGCTGTTTTTGTTGCTTGTTGTGTCTGTGTCGTTCTGCCGAGCACTGTGGGTAAGCTATATTGGCACTGAAATGTGTGGTAACTCTCGAGGGCTGTCCCCAGCACATCCTCAGGCAAACGTTCCAGTTTGTCAACATCTACACCAGGCCCTACACATTGATACAGTTACAAAGAAGACATGGCTGCGGCTACACTTCATTAGGAGTTTGAAAAGAATTGGTATGTAGCTAAAGACACTTGCATATTTCTACAAATATTCTGACCGGTTTGGAGGAGCCAATGCACAGGATGAGAAAAAGCTGCAGAAAGTTGTAAATTCAGCCATCTCCATCATGGGCACTGGCCTCCCCAGCATCCACAACACCTTCAAAAGGCGGCATCCATCATGAAGGGCCCCCATCACCTGGGACATGCCCTCTGTGTACTGTTACCATCAGGGAGGAGACACAGGGCCCAGGAGGTACACAAATCAATGATTCAGGAACTGATTCTTCCCCTCCACCATTAGGTTTCTAAATGGGCAATGAACCCATAAACACTGCCTCAGTACTTTTCCCTCTCTTTTTTAAAAGCTATTTATTTATTTATTTATTTATTTTTAATATATACAAACTTCTTAATGCAACTTACGGTTTTTATTCCTATGTATTGCATCACACTTCTGCTTCAAAGCCACAAGTTTCATGACTTTGGCCAGTGGTATGAAACCTGATATGATTCTGACACAGTTCACTGTATGTTTAGATGTGCACATGATAAATAGTTCATAGTTCAAGTTTAATTGTCATTCAGCCATACGTGAATACCCATGAATACAGCCAAACGAGACAGCGTCACTGTGCTTTCATGTACAGCTTTGTGTATTGAATGCTTGTTGTCTCAGGTTCCGGCATGTACAGTCTCTCGTGTATCTGATCACACCGCACATTTTCTAGCTCTCTCCCCGGGGCGTCTGGCAGCAGTGAAGTAACCTACCACCCTGCACGCCTATACATACCACAGCCGTGCAGACTCCACATGAACAGCACTAGAGGCCAGGATCAACTCCAGGTCACTGGTGTTACGAGATGGTGGTTCTCCTCACTCTGCCGCTGTTCCACCCATAGTATCTCCATCAATACCAAAACTAGAAGGTAAATACTCTCATTATCAGATGCACACAGGCACCCCTTATATCTTTTGGGGACAGAAGAGCACGGCAGTTAGCGTGACTCTATCACAGCTGGGCAAGTTTGGAGTCCAGTTCTGGTGTCATTTATAGGGGGTTTGTATGCACCCCCCTTCCCCGAACTATGTGGGTTTCCTCTGGGTGCTCCTGCATCCTCCCGCAGTTCAAAAGACGTACAGTTAATTGGTCATTGAAAACTGTCCTGTGATTAGTCTGGTGTTAAATAGGTGGTCAGCTGGGTGCACAGCTCGCTGGGCCAGAAGATCCTTTTCTGCACCATATGTCTAAACAAATAAATACATAAGAGACTGCAGATGCTGGAATCTGAAGCAAAATGTAAACTCCCCTTCACCTTCTAGTCCAGATAATGACCTGAAATGTTGCCTCCGTAGATGCTGCCTGACCTGCTGAGTTCTTCTTGCAGTCCCCATATAACACATGGTAGCGTAGCAGTTAATGTAACACTGTTACAGCGCTAGCAACCCAGATTCAATTCCACCATTGCCTGTAAGAAGTTAGTACGTTCTCCCCATGACCCCAGGGATTTCCTCCGGGTTTCCGGTTTCCTCCCACAGTCCAGGTTAGTAAGTTGTGGGCATGCTATGTTGGCATTGGAAGCAGAGTGACACCTGCAGGCTGCACCCAGCACAATCCTCGGACTGTGTTGGTCATTGATGCAAATGACGCATTGCACTGTATGTTCCTTTGTTTTGATGTACGTGACAAATAAAACTATTCTTTCATCCTTAAGTACCTCGCATGGATTTCAGGAAGTACTCAATATTTAAAGTTGCTTCACCAGATTATGGAACTTTTCAATACTCTTATGAAGATGAGGCTTTCCATTTTTTTGTAATTAATTTTTTTATTGAAGTTCATCAAACAAACATTTCCATAAGATATATCTCAGACACTGTACATATATATCATATAATCATATACATCACAAATCTCCACAAAGTATTTATCTGAGGTATACACTTATAGAAAAGAGCGGAAAGAAAAAACAAGCAAAAGGAAAGAACTATGTACAAGTAGGGAGTGATTTTTTTTTTAAACAACAGATTCATTGATTTGTGAGAATAAAATCAGGCCTATGAGGCATTATGTAGTTAAACCATTTTTCCCAGTATGAATCAAATTGTTCCAGCTTATGACTAACAGATGCTGTTATCTTCTCCATTTTGTAAATGTCCATTGTAATTTCCATCCATGTATTTAAAGTTGGGATCTCCTGTGAAAACCATTTCCTAGTAAGAGTCTTTTTACCAGCCACCAACAGTATATTCATTAAATATTTATCTCTTTTCAACCATTCTTGAGGTATATATCCAAAATATATGGTCTTACTCTCCAAGGGTATTTCACATTTAAAGATGTCTTGTAGGGCATTGTGTATCCCCCTCCAATAGTTTTTGATAACAGGGCAGTCCCAAAAAATATAATGCTTTGCATTTTGATTTCCACAATTTCTCCAGCAAACAGGGAGGTTACTATCATAATGGGATTTCTGAGAGGGTGTAATAAAATATCTTATCAAGTTTTTCCATCTAAACTCCCTCCATTTCTGTGAATTGGTACACTTCTATTGATATCTCCATATTGTTGTCCAATTTTCTTGGTTCTGATTTGTTCAGGGAGTAAGTCGATTAAGTTTTATTCTAATTTCAATGATACATTGACAGATAAATACAGATGGCTAAGGACAAGGTAAAATTCATTTCTTTTAATGTAAATGGGCTATTAAATCCAATCAAACGTAAGAGAATTTTATCCAAAATGAAAAAAGAACAAGCCCATGTAGTATATTTACAGGAAACTCATTTAAGTTTCCTTTAAGAAACTAAAGAGAATGGGCTTCACTAATCTGTTTTTCTCCTCATATAAATCAGGACATAGGAGAGGAGTTGCTATTCTTATCTCAAGTAAGCTAAATTTTGAAAAAATATTTGAAATGGGAGATAAAAAAGGCAGATATATTCTGGTAAAGGGGAATATAGATGGCAATTCAGTTACTCTATTGAATATATTCGTACCCCCAGGAAGTGATATTGGTTTCTTTCAGAAAATTACTGATATTATGATAACGGAAACAGAAGGTCTCCTGATGTGTGGGGGAGACTTAAATTTACAATTACAACCAAACTTATAGAATAGAAAACCTATGAAACAAAATCTTTACATAAGAAAGTTAATACATTTTTTGAGAATGTTGGTTTAATTGATATATGGAGGGACCTTTTCCCTGACAGAAGGGATTACACTCATTATTCTGCTCTACATTCTGTATATACAAGAATAGACTATTTCATAACATTTGGAAAAGACAAAGACAAAATAAACACCTGTGGAATTGGGACAATAGATGTAACTGACCATGCACCTATATATTTATCTGTTGATTTTGACCTACAACCAAAGAATATTATTTGGAAACTAAATTCAAGTCTGCTCAATGATCTGTACTTTAAGGAACAAATTAAAAAAGAAATTGGTCTCTACTTAGAATTTAATGGTAATGGAGAGGTTTCACCTCCCATTTTATGGGATACTCTGAAGGCAGTCTTAAGAGGAAAATTATAGCGATATCTTCATATAAGAAAAAAATAAGGAATAAAACATTAGAGGAATTACAAAATAGACTGAAGGAACTAGAGAAAAATCACAAATTGAATTTGGCACAGGATACATTAGGGGAAATGAAAAGAATTAGGAATGAAATAGATAATTTGGCTACGCAAGAAATCAGGAAAAACTTAATGTTTCTGAAACAGAGACATTATGAAAGTGGATCGAAATCTATGAAAATACTGGCGTGGAAACTGAAAAAAAAGATCGCAGAAAATACAATTCATAGAATTAGGGACCCAAGAACAAAAATGATAAAAAATAAACTAAGTGAAATTCAAGAAGCTTTTGAAGTGTTTTACAAAACGCTATATTCCAAAGTTCCAGGGGGGAGCATAATCCAAATTGACACCTTCTTGAATTCTCTAGAGGCTTTCCATTTTAAAAAATTAATTTATTTTCCACAGGTTCTGCTCTTTACTAAACCAAGCTCAATCATTGAGTGTATGGTTTCACGTACCATCTTGACATTCATTTTTTGCGGGTATTTACGGGGAAAAGTACAATAGAATTTCCAAACATAAACATAGGCTAACATACAAAAGAAAACAAACTGCAAACAAAAATCAGTCGTGTGGAGAATCCAGAGAATCCAGCTTGAAAGTCAACATGGACTCAATGGAGAAGTCAAGTGCAGCCTGGCTTAAGCTCCTCAAATGTGAACACTACTCAAGTGCAGGAGAGCAGAAATCAGTCTATTTCCCTGGTTAGATTTGACAGCTTCCAAAGAAAAGAAAGGGTCACCATTGGCCAAGACAGGTGAAATCTACACCTTGAATTTCTGGAATGATTTCAGGAAATGGACAATAGTATCCCTGTGGCCTAGTCGTAAACAGCTGGAGTGATGAGTAGCCTTGTATAAAACAACTTTAGCAAATTGTGTAAAAACACAAAATGCTGGCAGAACTCAGCAGGCCAGACAGCATCTATGGGAGGAGGTAGTGACGATGTTTCAGGCCGAAACCCTTCAACCGTAACTCTGGATGAAGGGTTTCGGCCCGAAACGTCGTCACTACCTCCTCCCATAGATGCTGTCTGGCCTGCTGAGTTCTGCCAGCATTTTGTGTTTTTATTTATTTCCAGCATCTGCAGATTCACTCCTGTTAGCAAATTGTGACTCGTTTGCAATGTTCAATCATTCCTCTTCACTGAGAAAACACACAGGAGTTTAAATGGAAAATAGGTAAAGGAATAAACCTGAAGGCACACACTCAACGATTCAGGAACAGCTTCTTCCACTCTGCCATCCAATTCCTAAATGGACATCAAACCCATGAACATTACCCCACTATTTTTTGCACTACTTACTTAATTTAACCTTTATAGACACATACATAGTTCCTGCTGTAATTTACAGTTTTATGTTTGTGTATTGCAATGTACTGCTGGTGTAAAACATAATTTCACAACATATGCCAGTAATAATAAACCTGACCCTGATTCTGATATTGCTAGCAATTGTGAAATTTGTTGTGAAATTTTACACAGTACCATTTTTGTCAACGTGGAATGGAGAGTGAGTTTGTAAATCTGATGGGAGCAAAGGATGTTGGGAATGGTGAGAGTAGAATGCCATGGGTGGGATGTGGGGCAGGTGGGAGGGGTGTGGGGGCAGGTGGAATAGGAGGAGTGCCAGGGCAGGGTGGGGTGGCACAGGTGCAGACACACCCAGCCTGAGACAGCAGGCAAAGTCATTTGATTCCAAACAATTGGTTTATTGATCATTACAGAATGTCTCCCTGGTGCTTCCTGCTCCCTCCCCTCTTCCTTCCCTTCTCCCTACCCCCTTCCCACTCTCAGTCCACAATAGAGACCCATATCAGAATCAGGTTTATCATCACTGTAAAGAAATTTGATTGTTTCTTTCAGCAGTAATACAGTGCAATACATCAAATTAGTACAGTACTGTGCAAAAGTCTTAGACACCCTGGCTCTATATATGTGTCTAAGACTTTTGCACAGTACTGTACATAAATATTATATCTTTATATAATGTATTACTTATTTTGTGTGTGTGTGTGTGTGTGTGTGTGTGAGAGAGAGAGAGAGAGAGAGAGAGAGTGTGTGTGTGTGTGTGTGTGTGTGTATATAAAATTAAATAAGTACTTCAAAAATAGAACCAAAAATAGTGAGATAGTGTTCATGGGTTGCTTCATTGTCCATTCAGAAATCTGACGGTGGAGGAGAAGCAGTTGTTCCTGAAATGTCCTCCTTGATGGTAGCAATAAAAATAAGGTATGTCCTGGGTCATGGGGGCCCTTAATGATGGATGCCCCCTTTGTGAGGCATTGCCTCTTGAAGATATTCTCAATGTTGGGGAGGCTGTTGCCCGTGATGGAGCTGGCTGAGTTTGCAGCCATCTGCAGCTTTTTCCGATCCTGAGTAGAACTTTTACCAATAAGATTGCACACCCATGGTGCAGTTTATTCCCTCACTGGCAATGCCATAATTTATTTTCCAACCTGAATTGCCCCTGAACCATAGGAGAACTGTTGCTCTGTCGCTCTGCAGGCACAGCAGCAGATTTCCTGCTTGAAGGGTGCTAGCGAACCAGATTTTGTTTGAAACAAACAACAGTTAGTGTGATTAACTTCCTTCTTAAGATTGCAGATTTTAGTTGAAGTGAAATTTCCCAGCTGCTTGGCCAGGATTCGAACTCATGTTGCATGAGAATCAATGATTCAGAAGCCTGGCTGTCAGACCAGAAACTTAACCACTCCACTTCTGGAGGCTAACGCACTACATTTGTGTTGAAGTTCCAGAGCCACACCATCAAATCCAGATGATAAGATGGAGTCTTGAGCTCACAATACACGCACAAAATGCTGGAGAAACTCAGCAGGTTAGGCAGCATCTTTGGAGTTAACGTTTCAGGTCAGGACCCTTCATCAGGACTGGAGAGGAAGGGGGCAGAAGCCAGAATAAAAAGGTGGGGTGTGGGGATGGAGTACAAACTGGCAGGTGAGAGGTGAGACCAGGTGAGGGGCAAGGTGGGTGGGTGGGAGAGGGGGAGGGTGAAGAAAGAAGCTGGGAGGAGAAAAGTGGAAGAGATAAAGGGCTTCCACTCCCTTCCTTTCCACTTCCTTCTGTAGATCCTACTTGACCTGTTGAGTTCCTCCAGTGCTCAAAGGTTTCCACAGTGTCCAAAAAGATTTGCAATCTTTTGTACCTGTCCAAATATCTTTTAAATGTTGTTATTGAACCTGTCTCAACTACTTCCTCTGGCTACTCATTCCGTAATGGAGTTTAGAAGAATGAGGGAGCATATCATTGAAACCTACCGAATACTGAAAGGCCCAGATAGAGTGGATGAGAATGTTTCCTATAGTGGGAGTGTCTAGGACCAGAGGGCACAGCCTCAGAATAGAAAGACGTCCCTTCAGAACAGAGATGAGGAATAGTTTCTTTAGCCAGAGGGTGGTGAAACTGTGGAATTCATTGCCACAGATGGTTGTGTAGGCCAAGTCACTGAGTATATTTAAAATGGAAGTCGATAGGTTCTTGATTAATCAGGGTTTTAAAGGTGGGGTTGAGAGGAATAATAAATCAGCCATGATGGAATGGCTGAATTGATGGGCCAAACAGCCCAATTCAGCTCCTATATCTTATGGTCTCATGACCTAATGGGTGGTCCAGTTTTCTCCCACCCCCCAGAGATATGCACATTGGTAGATCAATCAGCTGCTGTAAATTGTCCCTTTGTGCATGTGAATGGTGGAATCCAGAGAGAAGTATACATGGGATTAGTGTAGAGTTGGTATAAGTGGATGATCAATGGCTAGAATACTCTTGCTGGGCTGAAGAGCCTGTCCCTGTGTTGCATAACTGTGTTTCCAGTCATCACCTGGGCTCCCTATCAACAGATAAAACCTCATCAGCGACAATGGTGAGTCGGCTATCATCAGGGAGGAGGTACTGGAGCATCAGGACTAGGACTGTGACACTGGGTGACAGCTTCTTCCCTCAGCCTGTGAGATTACTGAATACCTTGCCAACACCAAGGTCTCGTCACTAGGACAGAGAGCTGTTTACTGTATTGTGCGCTATGTGCATTTTAAATATATTAACTTTCGGTAATATTTATGTGCTGAGTGTGATATATGTTTTGTGGGTGCACCGTGGTCTGGAGGAACGTTGTTTCGTTTGGTTGTATATATGTACAGTCAGATGGCAATAAACTTGAACTTGAAGTGGAACTTAAGACAGGTGCCCAAGTGTTTCTCGAACAGGCCCAGGGCAATAAAATCTCACTCTGCACTATTAATCATCCATTTCTTGATTGTATTAAGAATAAAGTCTTATTCCTCTACACCATATAAAAACAGCATTTAAATAGTGTTAACAGGCTAGAGAGACGGTATGATCAACTCCTGCTTGTCTTCCTCATGTTCCTCTTAAGTAAGTGTCAGTGTAAATGCTCACAGCTTACCAAATACTGAAAAAATGGGCTCTCAGTTAAATAGTCTCGTGAGTTTTACCCAAACACAAGCTGTTTGCTGGTTGCTGGGTTAATGTTTACCCATAGCAGCCATCAACAGAGATTCACAAGAGGGAAGGAAAGAGTGGGGGTTATAAATCACAAAGAAATAACGGGCAAAAAACACAAAAGATGGGGTGTCAAATTTACAAGGTGACATAATCTAGCAATAATGGGGACCATATGTGGTTGGGAGTGAACTTTCAGAGCTTTAGAAAGCCACCTGCCATGAAGGAAGTGCTTAACCAGATTGGGATTTTTCAGAAGTTGTTAAGTTACTTGAATTTCAGTTCTCTTTCACTCGAAACTGCTGAAGAAAAGCCTAAAGGAATCCCTTTTTAATTCCTCTTTTTCATGAAACAAAAATTAATATTATTCTAGAAAATACGTCAGACCAGGAAAGTTCATGATGGGGGTTTTGGTATGCAGAGCAAACTCCATGGGTCGATCGGCCGAATTCCGCTCCTTTGTTTTATGGTCTTATTTTAAAGCACAAATTCTGGTATGGGATTCAGCTGCTCTCTACATTGAGACAGAAAGCCAAGAAAAGTAGAAGATACAGATTCAGGTTCAGATTTGTTTATCACATGTACATTGAAACATATTTTGAAATGCGTCATTTATGTTAACAACCAACACACCCTGGGGGATAGCCCACAAGTGTCACAGAACAGAAGAAGCAACTAAACAACAGCAAAACAGACTCTTTTCCTTCCTCCCACTCACCACCCACCCGTTTGCACGTATACACACACGGTCCACCAACTCCAGGATAGACCTCCAAGTCTCCAGTCTCCAGTCCACAGACTCCTATCTATCTCAGTCCCCAGCCGCATCCTCCATTCCCCAGTCCCCAGTCTCCTGTTCCCAGTCCCCTGTCCCCAGCCCCAGGTCTCCATTCTACAGTTTCCAGCCTCCAGTCTCCAGTCCTCTGTTATGTTTTGGAACTCCAGAAGCTAATTGAAATAAATCACAGGAACCATAAATACTTACAACACAAACAAAATGCTGGTGGAACACAGCAGGCCAGGCAGCATCTATAAGGAGAAGCACTGTCGACGTTTCGGGCCAAGACCCTTCGTCAGGACTAACTGAAAGGAAAGATAGTAAGAGATTTGAAAGTAGTGGAGGAGGGGGAAATGTGAAATGATAGGAGAAGACCGGAGGGGGCGGGATGAAGCTAAGAGCTGGAAAGGTGATTGGCGAAAGTGATACAGAGCTGGAGAAGGGAAAGGATCATGGGACGGGAAGCCTCGAGAGAAAGAAAGGGGGAGGGGGGAAGCACCAGAGGGAGATGGAGAACAGGCAAACAACTAAATATGTCAGGGATAGGGTAAGAAGGGGAGGAGGGGCATTAACAGAAGTTAGAGAAATCAATGTTCATGCCATCAGGTTGGAGGCTACCCAGCCGGTATATAAGGTATTGTTCCTCCAACCTGAGTTTGGATTCATTTTGACAGTAGAGGAGGCCATGGATAGACATATCAGAATGGGAATGGGACGTGGAATTAAAATGTGTGGCCACTGGGAGATCCTGCTTTCTCTGGCGGACCGAGCGTAGGTGTTCCACGAAACGGTCTCCCAGTCTGCGTCGGGTCTCACCAATATATATAAGTCCACACCGGGAGCACTGGACACAGTATACCACACCAGCCGACTCACAGGTGAAGTGTCGCCTCACCTGGAAGGACTGTCTGGGGCCCTGAATGGTGGTGAGGAAGGAAGTGTAAGGGCAGATGTAGCACTTGTTCCGCTTACAAGGATAAGTGCCAGGAGGGAGATCGGTGGGAAGGGATGGGGGGGACGAGTGGACAAGGGAGTCACTTAGGGAGCGATCCCTGCGGAAAGCAGAAAGGGGGGGGAGGGAAAGATGTGTTTGGTAGTGGGATCCCGTTGGATATTTTGAACCATAAATACTTGCCTACTTCATTATTTTTTATTTTGCACTCTCCATCTGTAGGTAAGCCTCAGCTAAGTCCACTTTGTTGAAGTGTTTTCCCCTCAAAAGGTTTGCAAAGATATCCTCTATCCTGGGCAAAGGGTATTCATCTACTCTCTGCAGTGGGTTGATTGTGACTATAAAATCACCACAGACCTATTCTTCCTGGCTACTGGGATCACTGGCATTGCCCACTGGCTTTACCTATCTTGGAAAGAATTCCTTCACCTTCCATGTGATTAGACCATAAGACATAGGAGCAGAATTAGGCCATTCAGCCCATTGAGTTTGCTCCGCCATTTCATCATGGCTGATCCAGGATCTCACTCAACCTCACATATCTGCCTTCTCACCATATCCTTTAATGCTCCTACCAATCAAGAAACTGTCAATTTTCACTTTAAATATATCCATGGTCTTGGTCTCCACAGCCATTTGTGGCAGAGCATTCCACAGATTCACTAGCTAAAAAATTCCACCTTACCTCTGTTCTAAAGGGTCGCCCCTCAATTTTGAGACCGTGCCTTCTAGTTTTGGACACCCCTATCATAGGAAACATCCTTTCCACTCCACCTTATCTAGTCCTTTCAACATTTGGTTGGTTTTAATGCGATTCTCCCCGCCCACTAGTTTCAGTGTGCTTTAGCTCAATGGCTACTTTATCTCAGGAACCAGATCAGCTTTGAAAAACTTGAGTCTGGCATTTTCATTTAACATTATTTTTCCCTTGATATGTTTGACTTTTCCAATACAACCCTTAAACACTGCTGTGGTATTATCCAGTACCTTTCTTAATTTGCTTTCAATTGACTCTATTGTATGAGATGTTGCATGCAAATGGTGGATGGATATACAATCACATTGTAGTTATTTGAGTCAATCATGTCCCCACAATGCTCATCCTCCTGATTTACCACATACCAGCCCAATGTGGTATGTTGGTTGTTGTATTTCATTGTTATAAGTGTTATTCCCACAGGAGTTATCTTTTCTCCAGTATGTCCTTAGCTGGATATCTGTAGGCTTTGGTTCAGTATCTTTCAAATGCCATTCAAACTGATTTTGTAGAATGACTGAAACAGCAGAGCCAGTGCCCAATTTCATTTTAATTAATTTCCCATTCACCACTGGTGTAAGCCATATTGCTTGTCTCTTGTTAGTTTTCACATTGTAAATCTTAAGGCTACTCAGTCCTGTGTCACTCTCAGCATTATCAGACTTTTCATTTACATCATTTGGATTAGAGCTCTTTAAACTTGCATTGATCTGGCATATGTGAGCCCCTGCCACAATGGTAACACAATTTGTTCAGCCAGGCAGGTTTCCGTGTAGTCATTGCAATTTCGTTCACACTCACTTTCATTCCTGACTGTAACTCAATTTTGTCTCTGTCTGCTGTTTCCAATGATACAAAAATTTCAACTACTCTTTTAAATATGAGTTGTGCTTAGGTTAGGAGCCATTTTTGAATGCCTTCTACAAACTAAACCATCTCCCAGAGCATCATCAAGCCCATTACTGAACTAACAATGCTCAAAAATCTCCTCAATTCAGCCACGTATGCTGAAATTCACACCCCTCCCTTTTGATTCTGCTTATGAAACCTAAAGTGTTCTGCAATTAGCAATGCTTTCAGTTTTAAATGTTCCTGTGTTACTTTCACGATATCAGCAAAGCTCATTTCAGCTGGTTTGGTTGGACCAGCTAATATCTAAGCAAGTTATATGCCTTTCCACCTATCAAACTCAAAAACATTGGCATTATCTTTGCATTCCTATTTCTTTTGCTTCAAAGTACTGCTCAAATCACTTAGTATGTATCACCCAGTTATTTATTGTGCAAGCCATTTCTGCTTGTTTGTTTGTTTATTTATTTATTTATTATTGCCTGGTACTCGTTGTTATGAACCCATGAATTTTGTCCTTTCTCTGACTTGTTTTTAACTCAACCATCTCTTTCCTCTTCCAAAGAGGCGTGTGCCGTGCTTTTGTTTTGTAAACTCAACCATCTCTCTCCTTTTGCAAAGAAAATAAAACATTCTATGCTTTTTTTACTCAACCATTTCTTTCCTCTTGTGAAGAAAGCGTGATGTACTTATTTTTTAAACTCAAACATCTCACTGCACTTCAACAGGATAAGTGGTCATCTCAGGTTTGTTTTACAACTTAATGGTTGCCGCTGTTATGTTTTATAACTCTGAAAACTAATTGAAAGAAAAACATGGGGGGACCAGGATAAATGTATCTACGTCACTCTTATTTTAGTGATGTGCATACTTATGGCATGATTATAATTCTTACATATACATATAAGTATACGTATATCATGTATACTTCTTACATCTAGCCCATAATACTTTTTACGTTATAGCTCAATGATTTGGATGATGTAATTGATGGCTTTGTTGTAAAGTTTGCAGATGACACAGAGATAGGTGGAGGGCCAGGTAGCATTGAGGAAGCAGAGAGGCTACAGAAGGACTTAGACAGATTAGGAGAATGGGCAAAGAAGTGGCAGATGGAATACAGCATTGGGAAGTGTATGGTAATGCACGTTGGTAGAATAAATGAAAGGGTTGACTGGATTCTAAATGCAGAGAAAATACAAAAATCTTAGGTGTAAACGGATGTGGGAGTCCTTGTGCAGGATTCCCTAAAGGTTAATTTGCAGGGTGTGTCTGGTGTGGAAGGCAAATGCAATGTTAGCATTCATTTCAAGAGGACTAGAATATAAAAGCAAGGATGTAATATTGAGACTTTAAAAAGCACTGGTGAGGCCTCACTTGGAGTATTGTGAGCAGTTTTGGGCCCCTTATCATAGAAAGAATGTACTGAAACTGGAGAGGGTTCAAAGGAGTTTCACAAGAATTATTCCAGGATTAAATGGCTTGTCATATGAAGAGTGTTTCATGGCTCTGTGCCTGTATTCACTGGAATTCAGAAGAAAACTATTGAAACCTATTGAAAAGCCTTGATAGGGTTTATGTGGAGAAGATGTTTCCTGTGGTGGAAGAGTCTAAGACCAGAGGACACAGCCTCAGAATAGAGGGACATCCTTTTAGAATGGATATGAGGAGGCATTTCTTTAGCCTGAGAGTGGTGACTCTGTGGAATTCATTGCCAAAGGTGGCTGTGGAGGCTAGGTCTTTATGTATACTTAAGGTAAAGGTTAATAGATCCTTGATTGGTCAGGGGATGAAGGGATATGGGGGAAAGGCAGGAGATTGGGACTGGGAGGAAAAATGGATCAGCCATGATGAAATGGTGGAGCAGACTCAATGGGCCAAATGGCCCAGTTCTCCTCCTATATCTTATGGTCTCGTGGTCTTATAATGAATTATGTAAACAAATGAGAATGCTTAATCAAACAATATATTTGCAATATTGCTCAAATATTACTGAAATATTAAATACACAATAGGAGGAAACTGTAGCACCTGGAGGAAATCCACGTGGTCACGGGGAGAACATACAAACTCCTCACAGACTGTGGCGGAATTGAACTCTGAACTACAGAGCCCCGAACTGTAATAATGTTGTGTTAACTGCTATGTTACCATGACATCCATGGTTTTCTGTCTTTATCCACCATTGTGAGTGGTTCCAGATGCCTCTGCAGAGCTTTTGAATCCAGAATAGATTAGCTGTTAAATTCTTCTCTCTTCATTTGTAAAGCATCTACAGACAGAATAATTACAGCAGAGGTCAAAGGGAACTGTATTGCAATTATAGCACATCAACAGTCCACAAAGCATCAGGGCTGATTATTTGGTGTAACATTAAGGCACAGAAATAGGACATTCAGCACAACCAGCCCCTTCTCGTGTTTATGTGCTATGGTAGTTGGTAATTGGATATGGTAATTGGTTTATGATTGTCACATGTACCGAGGTACAGAGAAAAACTTCGTTTTGCACGCTGTCCATACAGATCAGTTCGTCACATCAGCGCGACGAGTTAGCACACGGGAAAGCAGTAACTGAATGCAGAACAAAGTATTGCAGTTGCAAAGAAAGTACAGTGTGGGCAGACAATCAGCTGTAAGGCCATAATGAGGTAGACTTAAAATTTGTCAGTGAAATCCTCTCATTCCCGTCTCCCTCGCATGTTTGTTCAACTTCCACTTCAATGTTTTCACCATTCCCTGTGGGGCCGAGTTCCACATTCTCACCGTCGTCTGGCCAAAGAATTTTCTTCTGAATTCCTGACTCATTCCTCGTCTCATCTTTTCTGGACATCTAGTCTTCAGATAGTCCTTCTTCTCTCCCTCCCATTGAGCAGAGGATACAAAAACACTTACCATCAGGTTCAACTACAGCCTCTATCCCACTGTTAAAAACTATTAAATAGTTTTTAAATAGATGAGATAGACTCTCAATCTCACAATCTACCTTGTTATGCCCTTGACCCTTATTTTCTGTCTGCATGGCATTCTCTCTGTAACTATAAGACTAATGTATTCTGCATTCTGTTATTGTTTTCCTTTGTACTACCTCAAATAAGGAAAAAAGGTCCTGGTCTACAGACTGCTCTGTAGACCAAAATGTTTGGTCTTTAGAGCAGTCATCCGTCCTATATCAATATGTATAGAGCTGAATCACAGACCACCTTCAGTAGGCACCTGAAAACCATGGAACAATATCACCACAGATACTTACCAAAGATTTTGAGGATCAGCTGGAAGGATAGATGCGCCAACACCAGCCTACCGGAGAAGGACAACACGAACAGCATCTCCACCATGATAAAGCAACAGCAACTTCAATGGATAGGTATTGTCATTCAGGTCTCTACTCACATCTCCCCAAACAGATCCTTTGCTCCCAGCTGAAAGGTCAGTGAGACTCAGAATAGAGGGGCATCCTTTTAGAAAGGAGATGAAGAGGAATTTCTTTAGCCAGAGACTGGTGAATCTGTGGAATTTGTTGTCACAAGCAGCAGGGAAGTCCAAGTCATTGGATATATTTAGGGCAGAGGTTGATAGATTCTTGATTAGTCAGGGCTTGAAGGGCTACGGGGTGGAGGCAAGAGATTGGGGCAGAGAAGGAAAATGGATCAGCCATGATGAAATGGTGGAGCAGACTTGATGGGCCAAATGGCCTAAATCTGCTCCTATATCTTATGGTCTAAGTCATTCTTAAATCTTTCTGGGGAAAAACTTTTTCACCCAGAGAGTGGTGGATATGTGGAATGCTCTGCCCCAGAAGGCAGTGGAGGCCAAGTCTCTGGATGCATTCAAGAGAGAGTTAGATAGAGCTCTTATAGATAGCGGGGTCAAGGGATATGGGGAGAGGGCAGGAATGGGGTACTGATTGTGTATGATCAGCCATGATCACAGTGAATGGCGGTGCTGGCTAGAAGGGCCAAATGGCATACTCCTGCACCTACTGTCTATTGTCTATTATCTCCATTCAATCATCATGTAGTATGACACCGTTACAGCTCGGGATGTCGGAGTTCAGAGTTCATTTCTGGTGTCCTCTGTAAGAAGTTTGCACGTCCTTCCCGTGAGTGTGTGGGTTTCCTCCTGGTGCTCCAGTTTCCTCCCACAATCCAAAGACGTACTAGTTAGGAGGTTGATTAGCCATTTTAATTTGTTGTTGTAAATTGTCCTGTGATTAGAATAGGGTTAAAGAGGTGTAATGCTAGGCAGTGCAGCTCATTGGACTGGAAGGACTTGTTGCGTGCTGTGTCTCTAAACAAATAAATAAATAAATATGCCACGTTCAGTTGTTGACTGAGTCAGTGCTATTACATGGAGGTAATATTGGTTTAAGTAAACTGAACTCTGAACTAATCCCAAGACCTCAAAGCCAGGATTTTGGAGCAATATGTCAATCGTGTCAAAAGTTTGCAACATAAAAACAAAATATTTAAGCAGTGTTCCTGATACGGTATGTTTGTATTTCCCATGTACAACCAGCAATAAGAAGCAGACAGCCAGGTTTTCGCTGCCAGCATACCTCAAAGAACACACTTTTCATTAAATTTCAACATTAAAAAAAATTATTTAGAGATGCAGCAGGATAACAGGCCCTTCTGGCCCAAGAAGCCCACAGCACACTACTATATCCATGTGACCAACTAACCTTCTGCCCCAAAGGTCTTGGGAATGTTAGAGGAAAATGGAGCACTAAGAGGAAACCCAGTGCCACAGGAAGGATACACCAACTCCTTAAGGATAGCAGCGGGATTGAACCGGGTCACTGGCACTGGAATAACGTGATGCTAATTGCCACACTACCACGCCACTCATGTGGGCACCACTAGCAAAGTCAGAGTTTATTTTCAAATGCTGATGCCATGACAGCTGTGAGTCAATTACAGAGTCAACCACATTGCCTTGGGCAACCAACAAGAATCTGGAGGATCTCGACAGGTCAGGCAGTCTCTGTGAAGGGAAATGGACAACTTACATTTTGGGCCGTAACACTTATCTGCACTCCATTGTGTTTCCATGTTGACTTGGGTCTGGACTCACATTTGGGGCAGGTGATCCATCTCTAAAAGATGTTAGTAAACCAGATGGAAGTTTTGAAAACAATAATCCCAATTACCAATCCCAATAAGTCCTGATGAAGAGCCTCAACCTGAAACAGCAGCTCTTTACTCCTCTCCATACCAGGGCCTGCTGAGTTCCTCCTGCATTTTGTGTTCGTTACCCCAATTACAATTAGGTGGTCGGGTGGAGATATGTCTCTGCCAAAGAAGGTGTGAAGTGCTCCTTCCCTCCACTACCCTGCAGGTCACCCTTGGTAGAGACACCAAGGTGTAGCATCTACTTAGCACCCCCAATCAGGGTCACGAGAAGCCATGGGAGCAGGTGGTGGATGGTCATATGAGCAGCTGGTGCATATCACAAGTCCTGGGTATGTGACCACTGACACCAGGTAGACAATCTCTGAAGGGTATTGATAATGGCTGGGGTCACCCATCTTGTAAAGACACCGCCCAGAAGAAGTCAATGGCAAACCACTACTGCAGAAAAATTTGCCACGAACAATCATGGTCATGGAACGACCTTGATCGCCCACGTCGTACAACACGGCACATAATGGTGATGATGACCCCAGTTACCATCACTGACACTGCACTCTATTTAAACATTTTGCATTAAAATTCCCAGAGACTCGATATCAGCATCTCAAACTTCTCATTACTACCATCAGGAAGGAGGTACAAGAGTCTCATCGGCACTCGTTGCCCCACCATCAAGGCCATCTTCAAAAGGCAATGACTCAAGAAGGTGGCATCCGTCTTTAAGGACCCCCACCACCCAGGACACGCGCTCTTTTCATTACTGCCATCAGGGAGGAGGTACAGGAACTCAAAGACACACACTCAATGTTTTAGGAAAAGATTCTTCCCTCCGCCATTAGATTTCTGAATGGTCCGTGAATCACTATTTTGCTCTTTATTTAACTACTTAGTTATTTTTTATATTTCTATTTGTAACTTATAATATTGTTCTGTATGGCTGCTGCTAAACAACAAATTTCACGACATATGGTTCAATGGTTAACTTGATTTTAGAGGAAGTACACACTGTACCACCTGAAATCCTTACTCTTCACAGACATCCACGAAACAGAGAGAAAATAAACCCCGAAGAATGAATGACAGTAATACATTAGAACCCAAGAAAGCCTTGCCCCTCCCATGCACAAACAGTAGCAAAAGCAACAACCCTCCCCTCCCCCTGCCCCACATTCCAGCAAAAGCAACAACCCCCCCCACGAACCTCCATGCAAGCAATAGCAACCCCCAGAGACCAAGCTCTAGTGATCTAGAGTCCACCAAAACCTACTGTCCATCCAACACTTTGACATCTCAGACAAGCTCTCTCCCTCACTAACGAGGGTGCAATATCACTCTGCCACAGGGAGAGGGGACGCCAACAGCTCGCTGTTTCAAAGTTACTATCTCCAGCATTGCTTTTTGCCGTTCTCCCGACTCGGAGCCAGCAGACTCTCACTCTCCATTGAAAGAGAGAGAGAGATATTGCTCGAATGCAGAGGCCTCGGACAGCTGTGCCCGCTGTCTCCATGTTTCGATCTCCAGCGACGCTCCAGCCAGTAACATTGGCAGAGGAACAGGTCATCCCTAGAGCCACACCCCAAAGTGGCTTGTCTTCCAGCGTACTGAAGATAGCTTGCTTCTGGAGATTCCGAAGCGCCAGGCCAGTCAGCACTCACTGACGTATGTCAGTGATAATAAACCGGACTTTGATTTGGAATATAAGACCAATACCTCCACCAGTGCAGGAAGATCAAATATGAAGGCAAAATACGGCAGGATGGCAGCAGTCTTAGCAGTGTGGAGGAACAGAGTGATTTTGTGATTCACAAAGTTGCCATTCACAAAACATTAGAACCCCAGAGCCCCCCCCAGCAGCAAAAACTTAGCGATTCACAAAGATTCCCATTCACATAGATCCTCAAGCATGCCATACAAGTGGTTAGGATTGTGGGATTGCTAAGCAGTACGGTGTGTTGGCCATCATTATTCGAGGAGGGCGGAAGCATTGAATTCAATGTCACAGTTCTATGAAACCCTGGTTAGGCCACACTTGAGATATTATGTTCAGTTCTGGTTGCCTGATTATAGAAAGGACGTGGAAGCTTTAGAGAGGGTTCAGAGGAGATTTACCAGGATGTTGTCTGGATTAGAGAGGATGGTTATGAGGATAGGTTGAGTGAGCTAGGGTTTTCTCTTTGGAGCAAAGCAGGGTGAGAGGTGACTTGATAGAGGTGTACAAGATGATAAGAGGCATAGAACAAATGGATAGCCAAAGACTTTTTCCCAGGTCAGAACAGCTAACACGAGGGCACATAATTTTAAAGTACAAACGTTTGTAATCGCAGTAAAGTATGGGGTAGAAATTTCAGAGGGAGGTTTATTACACAGAGAGTGGTCAGTGTGTGGAACACCCTGCCAGGAGTGGTGGTAGAGGCAGATACACACATTAAGGACATTTAAGAGACTCTAAGATAGGCACATCCTCTAAAAGGACCACAACCGTGTGGTGGTTTGGAGGCTTGTGTGCCTCAATGACCCGGAGAGCGATGTTGGCTGGAGTCAGGGCTTTGTGCTTTGTCTCTTGGTAGGGTCACCCATGCCAAACAGGTCAAAGGGTAGAGTCCAGACTAAGAGCTCTACTGGTCCTCCAGGTTCAGGAGTTCAGCTCAGGGTTAACAACCATAACTGATAAAACAAAAACTGTTAAGGAAACAGCAATGGAGAATCCTTCTGCATCTGAGTGGCGAAGGACAGACAGAGATGGAGGATCTTCACTGCTGCCCTTAACGCCAGCGGCGAAACAGGCAGTAGTAAGGATTAGTTTGATCTTAGAGTATATTAAAGGGTTAGCACAACGTTGTGGGCCGAAGGTCCTGTACTGTGCTATAATGTTCTTTGTTCTATAAAACATACCCACAACAATGGACTCATCGTCCCAATGATGATAATAGAATTCACATCTCTGGGGCGTTCAACAGGAAGTCATTCAGAACCAGTAAACTTCACTGATGGAAAAATCACCTCCCCGGTCCTTGCTTTGTCTCGTGGTGGCTCAGGATTTGTTCCCAGCAGTAACTGAACTTGTGTGTGGCTTCAACTGCACCGAACAGCGCAGGAGAGTCGGAGAAGGGCTGTTGTGTAACACGAGTTTGTTTGGATGGCATTTCGATCCTGCACGCTAAACCCCAGAGAACGAGCCAGCGGGAGACCAAGCTGCCAGACAATAATGTAACTCTACCTCCCTGGCTGAGTACATCAATGCTCGACGAACCCAACATCTTCTTACCGACTTTTCCAAAGCCAGATTACAGCACAGGTCGATCCCAGCTCTGACTGGAACGAACCTCACCACCGTGGCTGACTGCACCAGGTTTACTTCCTTGCCCCACCGTCAAGTCCCTGCAAATCCCGCTTCAGTGTCAAACAAATCGGTTCCAAAATAGTGAGGCGTCTTCAATTCTTTGGCCTTTATTCCAATAAACTTCTCTATCCAACATTCTAACTAAACATGTCAGGCATCGCCAAGTATCTGAGCAATTCTTCTGGAATGTAGCTCGCACTGTTAACGCGGCCATCACTATGAACAAATGCTCCCAGTGGGGGCGGCAGAGACATTCTCCCCCTAACCTTCCTGTCAAACACTATTACCCTGTTCACAAATCCCTCCGTTTCACTTGTCTGTGTAGAGCTCCGTCACTAATGGAGAGAGAGGGGGGGAAAACGTAATAAAGCTCTTTTGTGCTTCGGAGCGCAAAAAAAAGACTCGAAAACAAAATTAAGCAGTATCCGCTTCCAAAAGAAAATTGTTCAGTCAGTGAATACATTCCTGGTCGGACTCCGAGCCAGCACTTTGGAGGCTCAGCTGTGACTCCTGTGCGCTTTACGTTTGTGACCATGTGCTTTGCATTAGGGCTGCGCACCAGTGAGAGGCACTTTATCAAGGAAGGAAATGTTTTGTCGGCAGTTATTGGACTGAATTCCATGTTTTCCAAAGACATAAAACAGAATTGGTGCCTCATGATTCACTGCCGTCTTGATAATGGATTCTGTTGCGCTTTAATGATCGCCCAACACCTGAAACTTAAAATTAAGGCATCCCAATATTGGAGTATTTTCCACTGATGCTTAGTGTAAGTTTTTATAAAGATCTTTTGAACATTAGCTTGCTTGCCATGAGATTTCTGAATGGACAATGAACCCATGTGCATTACCTCACTATTTTTATTTCTTTTTTTTTTGCACCTCTTATTTAACTTAATTTTGATATGTTTTACCGTAATTTATAGTTTCATTATGCATTGCAGTGTACTGCTGCCACAAAAAAACAAATTTCACAATGTGTGCCAGTGATATTAATATGCCATCAGGAAGAAGGTACAGGAGCCTCAGGACTCACAGCACCAGGTTCAGGAACAGTTATTACCCCTCAACCATCAGGCTCTTGAACCAGCGGGGATAACCTCACTCAACTTCACTTGGACCATCATTGCAATGTTCCCACATCCTGTGTTCTCACTTTCAAGGACTCTTCATCTCACGCTCTCGATATTTATTGCTTATTTATTTATTATTATCATTTCCTCTTTTTGTATTTGCATATTGTGCTGTCCTCTGCACTCGGGTTGAAAGCCCTAATTGGTCAGTCATTGATTCTGTTTTGGTTATTATTCTATAGATTTATAAACTGTGCCCACAATAAAATTTATCTCAAGGTTGTATATGTACTTTGATAATAAATTGACTTTGAACTTTGATTCTGCTTTCATCTAAACATCTAAGCAACATCTACAGTTTTGCACTGTACTGCAGCCACAACGACGAACTTCATGACATAGGTCGGTGGTAATAAATCTGATTCGGAACTTCTTCCTGCAGAAGCTGGGGTGGGTGTCGAATGAGCTGCCAGTGGAAGTGGTTGATGATGGCCCAATTGTAACATGTAAGAGAAATTTGAATAGGTTCATGGGTGGGAGGGGTATGGTAGCCCTTACTCGTAAGTGGTCGGACTGTGGGAGGAAACCAGAGCACCCGGAGGACACCCATGCAGTCACAGGGAGAACGTTCAAACTCCTTACAGACAGCGGCGAGAATTGAACCCCGATCAATGATTGCAGGCACTGTAAAGCGATGTGCTAACTGCTGCACTACTGTGCTGCCCTAAGGTCAAAGAATGCTTCTAAATGCAGTCAGGAGCATCACGTCTTACACGATGTGAAAACTTGTTGTTTTGTGGCAGGGGTAAAGTGCAAAGACATAAAATTACTGTAAGTCACAACATAAAATATGGTAAGTTATTAAGATAAAATAAATTATTTAATAAAATAAATTAATAGAACAAAATAAAGGAATAATGAGGACCCTTCATGGACCCTTCAGAAATGTGATGGTGGAGAGGAAGAAGCTGTTCCTGAATTAACAGTGATATTAATCAGAGCGTCAAGAAAGCTCGCCAATGCCTCTACTTTCTGAAGAGAGCTGGACTTTGCACATCTATACTCATTTCATGTTACAGATGCCTAGAAGAGAGCATCCTAACGTGTTGTACCACTGCATAGTATGAGAATTGCACTGCAGTGGACAGGAAGACTCTACAGTGGGTAGTCAAAACTGCCCAATGCCTCACCTGCACCAGCCCACCCGCCGTCACGGAAAGATGCTGGAAAAAGGCCAGTACATCATGAAGGATCCCACCCACCCTGCTCATTGACTATTTGTCTCACTCCCTTCAGGGAGAGAGTCTATGTAGCATCCACACCAGGACCATCAGACTCAAAATTAGTTACTTTCCCCAAGCAGTAAGGCTGACCAACACCTCCACCACTTCTTTATTATTTCCCATCAGTTACTTTATGTACAGTATAGCGTCACTTTATGGACATGCCATCAATCTATGTATATAAGCCAGCTATGTATTTATATTTATTGTGGATTTTATTATTATGTTCTTTATCTTATTGTGCTTTTTGTGCTGCATCAGATCTGGAGTTGCAATTGTTTTGTTCTCCTTACACTTGTGATAAGGAAATGGCACTAAACAAGCTTGAACAGAGTTGACATAGCACTCCATGGAGCTATGGTTGCCCCATGTGTTCTCATTTCATTTCCCCTCTGCATCACTTGGCACAGTAAACCACAAAATTCTCCATTGGCTCTCATTCTCCATATTGTCCTCGTAAGATTCCATCCTTCACCACCTGCAACCATTCTTCCTCCAACCCATGGCACTTCCTTGTGATGAACTGATTCATTGCTTTAAGATTCAGATTAATTTATTTAACACGTATACATCAAAGCATACAAAGAAATGCTTCATTTGTGTTCACAACCAACGTGACCCAAGGATGTGCTGGGGGCTGCCCCGCACATTCCAGCTCCAGCATTCCGTGCGCACAGTGTTCAGCAGAACAACACAAGCAGCACCAAGAGAACATACAACAGCAGCAGCAGCAGTAAATAAGCCCCTTTCTTCCCTCCCACCCACTCAGACAGGCCACCTGTGGGCCTCCAGCTTCCAGTGGGCTTGCAGACTCGCAGACACCGGGCATCTGACTTTCTCAAAGGATCTGCAGATTCTCAGTCTTTCAGTTATCAGGCCTTGACGTCGAGATTCGCTGATCGGTCTTCAATCAACCGGCTTCAATTTTTGGTGTCAATCTGTGGACTCACTAATGACGGGACCCTGAGCCAAATGTCTTGAATTCCAGACTTGCTAACTTGCCGAACTAGGAATTCTCCACCTCTCATGTCCCCCGCACCCCCAGCCAGCATGGATTTCTGATCCCAGGACCTGCTGACCCAAGTGGACTCGCTAAGTTGAAGGGGGGGGGTGGGGAGATGGTAGTATTCACAAACCCTCATCCTTGTTGGTCTCTTGTTGGCCTATCCTCAGTACTTGACAACCTAACATCTGTCCGTGAGAATGCAGCGTCCATTGCTAGGGACTCTCTGCACTTACAACGTGCCCTCTTCTCATTACTACCTTCACGGAGGAGTGCAGGAGCCTGATGAGCCACACTCAGTGTTTTAGGAACAGCTTCTTCCCCTCCACCATTAGATTTCTGAACATTCCATGAACCCTTGAGGGATATAGAGAAGATGAATTCAAGGAAGCTTTTTCTACTGAGGTTGGGTGAACCTAGTCGTGGGTTAAGATTGAAAGGTGAAACGTTTAAGGGGAACATGAGGGGAGGCGTCTTCACTCAGAGATTGATGAGGGTGTGGAATGAGCTGCCGCAGTAGTGGCAGATGTGGGCTTGATTTCAACACATAGGAGATGCTTGGATAGGTACATGAATGAGAGAGGTATGCAGGGTTATGGTCCAGATGCGGGTCAATGGAGCTAGGTGGAATAGTAGTTCAGCATGGACTAGAGGGGCCAAAGGGCCTGTCTCGGTACTGTGTGTTCCATGATTCTATGTCTGCCTCATTATTCATCACTATTTGCTTATTTTTATGCATTGCACTGAACTGCTGCCACATTTCACGACATATGTCCATGATAATAAACCTGATTCTGATTTTATGTGCCTATAATACCAAAAGTCCATAAATTTCATGCTACAAGTAATGTGTTCTCACATCTCTGATGCCAATGGCGAAAGATCAATTGTACTCAGAGGCTCTGGATGGAAAAGTAGTAACGCATTTGGGGTTAAAGTTTTGCTGTGTGATGCACATATGGTCAATGTACTTGCTACATAACAAACAGAAAGAGCACTTCAAAAATAATTAATTAACTGTGAAGCACTTGAGGATTTACTGAGTGCAGGGTGTCAGCACAAACATTTAAGCATACATTATTATAGACATCTGTGTGAAGCCACTTTGCAGCCACTTTGAAACTAGCTCACAGCTTCTTCAAAGTACATCAAGATAGAAAATAGAAGATAGAGCATTGCATGATATTGGGCCGACTTTTTAACGTACGAGCAATCTAACCCTTCCAATCTATCCCTCTGGTTTTTTTCTGCCTATCTAAGAGTCTCCTAAATGTCCAGGTTCAGAATCAGATTTAATATCACTGACATATGTTGTGAAATTTGTTGTTTTGTAGCAGCAGTGCATTGCAGTACATAATAATAAAAACTCCAAACTACAATAATAAATCTATACAGTAAAGTGCAAAAGACTTAGTTATATATATCGCTCGGGTGCCTAAGGTTTTCGTACTGTACTGTATTTGTCAACGTGGAGTGGAGAATGAGTTTGTAAATGTGGTGGGAGCAAAGGATGTTGAGAATGGCGAGGGTGGAGCGCCAGGAGAATGGGTTGGGACAGGTGCCAGAGAAGAAGTGGCAGGGGGCGGGTGGCAGCGGGGGGGGGGGGGTAGGGGTAGCATGCGTGCATACACCCTGAAACACCAGGCAAGGTCATTTGATTCCAAACAATTGATTTATTATGAATAAACTCTTCTCGGGCTTCCAGCCAGGTTAGAACCAACTTTTTGATGAGAAACTCTGCCCTCTTCATCAGGGATGATGCCTGGGCATGTGTAGCCCGGTGGTATTTATACCACCGTAATCCGTCCCTCCTGATTCGTTAGTCCTTGTCCAATCAGGTTTCCGCTCTCCCACCTTGTTTACAATTGAATTCCAGTTCTTACTTAAAGCAAGACTTTCATCTTCGTTAGAATTCTTTTCCCCTAGTTTTATTTCAATGGCTTCCTTTTATCAGGCAGTCCCAAAGAGCCATTAGTGCAACACAGTAATTTTTTGCCATTGAAGTCAATCCTATGGCTATTGTGAATGCAGTATTCTGCTGCCGCTGATTTCTCCGTGTAACCCTATGCTCCTTGATGCGGGTTTCCACCGTGCTTCCTATCTGGCCAATACCTGGTTCATTGATCATTACAGAATGTCTCTCTGGTGCTTCCTGCTCCCTCCCCTCTCCCTGCCCCTTTTCCAAATCACGATTACTCTCCCTGCCCCCTTCCCACTCTCAATCCATAATAGAGACCCATATCAAAATCGGGTTTATCATCACTCATATATGTCATGAAATTTATTGCTTTTTTGTGGCAGCAATACAATGCAATACATAAAATTATTACAGTACTTTGCCAAAGTCTTACGCTCCCTAGCTATTGTTAATATATGTTCCTAAAACTTTCGCAGAGTACTGTATGCACATATATATGTATAAAATTAAATAAGTACAGGGTAGTGGAAAACAGAGCTAAAAACAGACAGATAGCATTCATGGGTTGGTCAATTGTCCATTCAGAAATCTGATGGCGAGGGGAAGAAGCTGTTTCTAAAACGTTGAGTATGTGTCTTCAGGCTCGTGTACCTTCCTCCCTGATGGTAGTAATGAGAAAACTTGGTGATGGGGGTCCTTGATGATAGATGCCTCCTTCTTGAGGCATCACCTTTTGAAGATCCTAAAGCATCTGCCTCTACCACAACCCGTGGTAGGGCATTCCACTTGTCTACCATTCTCTGAGTAAAGAACTTACCTCTGATTGCCACTCTATGCTTTCCTTTAATCACCTTAAAATTATGCCCCCTCATATTGAACATTTCCACCTTGGGAAATATCTCTGTCTGTCTACTCTGTCTTTCCTTTTATCATCTTATACACCTCTATCAAGTCACATCTCATCCTCCTTCCTTCAAAGAGAAAAGCCCTAGCTCACTCAACCTATCCTCATAAGACATTCCCTCTAATCTAGGCAGCATCCTGGTAAATCTCCTGGACTATAATATAGGGAAACTTTACAAAATACAGCAGAATTTTGAAGCACTTCAGAAAAAAACACAGGACAATGAGGAATTCCGAATATTGATTTCTCTAGGTTCCAATAATTTTCCCCTATCCCTACCCTCTTATTCCTTTCCCCATTGTGGCTCCTCTCTTACCTCTTCTCTTACCCTCATCTGCCTATCGCCTCCTATTGGTGCCCCTCTGGTTTCCCTTTCCCCCATAATCTACTCTCTGCTCCTATCAAATTCCTTCTCCTTCAGCCCTTTACCCTTTCCACCAATTATATGCCAGTTTCTCACTTCATTGCCCCCTCCCCCACTCACCTGGCTACCTAACACCTTCCAGCTTGAATTCCTTCCTCTTCTCCCACCTTCTTATTCTGGCTTCTTCCCCATTTCTTTCCAGTCCTGATGTAGGGTCTTGGCCTGAAATGTTGTCTGTTTCTTACATTCCATAGATGGTTGTAATAAGAAGAGGGCAGGAGGTCCTGGGTGATGAGGGTCCTTAATGATAGGTGCCAACTTTTTGAGGCATCATATCCATAGATGCTGCCTGACCTGTTGAGTTCCTCCAGCATTTGTGTGTGTTGCTCTCGATTTCCAGCCATCTCTTGTGGTTAGGACTTTTGTTGAAATCTAAGTTTAACTCATCAGGTGAACAAAATGCTGAATGGTTTCTCTTTGTATTTACAGCGCTTAATCTTCAGCTATTGTGTCTTTGTCACGAAGTGGGAATAGGAGAGTTCCCACCAGCTAAATCAAAACAAATTATTTATTGTAAAAATAATGCTAATTGACTGAGGTAAAAAGGTCAGGATGTGGATGTGTCTCCACTTTATAATTATCAGATAATCCAGGTCCATTAAATGATCTCAAGGATGTAATTTACATGTGCACATTACAACAAAAATTTCCATTTATGTAGCATCTTTAACGTAACAGAAGCATCCCAAAGGTGCCTCACGGGCATATTATCAAATTAAAATAAAAAGTGAGTACAGTCCTGATGAAGGATTTCAGTACAAAAAAATTAACTGCTTATCCCCTCAGAATGAGAACCAGAATCAGGTTTAATGTCACTGGCATATAACGCTGTTGATCCTTTTTCACACTTTCTGGCACATCGGGCAGCATTTTTGCCCTTTGACTGTTTTTTACTAGGCCAAATTGTGAGCTCGATGCTCAACCCAGCACAGATGGAAAGCGTGCAAGGAGCCGGCCGGATTCGAACCCGGGACCACTCGCTTCAAAAACCAGTGCTGATGCCATTACACCACTGATCAGCTACTGACATGAAATTTGTGGTGCTACAGCAGCAGGAGAGTGCAATACATTAAAAAACTACAAATTACAATAATAAATATAAAAATTAAGTAGAAGAAGAGAGCAAAACTAATGAGATAGTGTTCATGGGTTGGTTTATTGTCTGTTCAGAAATCTGGTGGTGGAGGGGAAGAAGCTATTACTAAAACGTTGATGGCTCTCCCGATTTTTAAAAAATTAGTTTTTGGAGTTACAAAGTATAACAGTGGAGACGAGTAAGTTTTAAAATGAACCTGAGATGATTACCAGTAGGACATTCAAGATTTTTAAAAAGTGCTGCACACTTTCTTCACAAAAGAAGAGAGACAGTAGAGTTTAAAAAAGCAGAAAATGGAAAAATTCATGGATTCATAAAAGGTGAGTAACAGGTGATGATAATCTTATAAATAAAGCAGAAATGGCTGCCTACATCTGAAAGATAGATGTGTTTGATTGTACTACAGATAACTGGCTCATGTATACTGAATGAAATGAACAACACTTTGAAGCAAATGAAAGAGCCAATGAGAAACGAGTGCAAGTTTTACTGAGTATGGTAGATGGAAGAGCATTCAGTTTGCTTCGAAGTTTAACTGCTCCAACCAAACCAGCTGAAATGAGCTTTGCTGATACCATGAATGTAATGCAGGGACATCTAGATGCAAAGCTAGTGTTGATTGTAGAATGCTTTAGGTTTCATAAATAGAATCAAAACCATTTCAGCTTATATGGCTAAGTTGAAGGAATTGTCTGAACATTGTTAGTTCAGTAATAAGCTTAATGATGCACTTATAGACCACTTAGTTTGTTGAATCTTACAAGAAAGCATTCAAAAATGGCTTCTAACTGAAGCACGTCACATTTAAAACAGCAGTTGAAATCGCAATATCAATGGAAGCAGCAGCCAGAGATGCAATTGTGTTGCAGTCAAAAATGAAACTGCATGTGAACATAATTACAACATCTAAGGAGAAACCTGGCTGGCTGAATAAATTGCCACTACCATTGTGGCAGTGGCTCACAGACACCAGACCTATGAAGGTTTGGCAAAACTTGCAGAAAGTGCAACAAAGTAGGACACATACGAAGAGCATGTTGAGTAGACAAAAAATGGACTGCACAAGGTAGAGAAAAAGGTTAAAAGTCAAGCTGAAGTTTCAAATGGAATAATTAATGGAATAAAACCTATTACATCTGCACCTTACCTCCCAGCTACAAATGGATTGTCAAAAAGATTTGTCTAGGGTCTAAAGAATGCACTGTGAGCATTGTCAGCAAAACCACTACACTAGCACTGAATCAGAAGCTCACCAATTTCCTCCTTGCATATTGCAATGCAGCACATTCCACAACCAACAACTCACCAGCTAAGCTTTTTGTGGATTGTCTCTTGTGCTCACAATTGGATTGAGACAAATTGTGGGCTCCTCATACAAGAAAGTTTGATGTTTCACTCCTAGACAAGCATTTCTGGTGAGGGATTAGAGAGCTGATCAAAAGTGGGTACTGTAGATTCCGGATTATAAGCCGCTACTTTTTTCCCACGCTTTGAACAGCTTTGAACACTGCGGCCTTTACTACGGTGCAGCTAATGCATGGTTTTTTTTCATGCCGCCAAAAACATTTTGCCTCGTAACAGTAGACCAATAAAATTGATGAGTAGTTCACAGAGGTCCAATGAAATTGTACGATAAATCAAGCGCACTTTCACAATTAAATTATTGTAAATCAGTCATTTGTACTCACCCTCATCAACATGGAAAACACTCGAAGAAAAGCATTGTGCTGCCTTTATGGCAGTTATTTAGTTTATAATATTTTCACTTAGTAATTCATTTGTTAGTATTTTCTAGTTAAAGTTATAAGTGTTTTAAGTATATTTGTTTTCTGTACTACATCCCGGGATGCTATGACGTCACATCCGGTTTCGCCGCGTCTTATGGGAAAATACCGGTTTGCGATAAACGGGAAGGAGGGGGCGAGCGCATTAGACCCAGCGAAAACGCTGCAAAGCATATGATGCAGCTTTTAAGTTAAAGGCGATCAATAACTTTTCCTGGTAGGCTGCAGTATATATTTTTTTTACCAGTCGTTAGGAGATATTGGAATGTTGTTCGTGCACTGTTCAGTAAAAAAGTATACGCAACGTAATTTGTGTGTTACCGATACGTATGTATATTTAAAAGTAGCCGTGTTACAGGCACGGTTCGAAAAAAAGCATTTGCAATATGTATTTGTTTATGTTACCATACGGATTTAATTAAAAGTTAAAAAATCCTCACGTGTAATATCTTTCTGTGTAAATATCTCATATTACAACGTGGGACACCTGCGGCTTAAAATCCGGTGCGGCTTGTACAAGTACAAAATTGATTTTCTTTCTAAAATTAGAGCCTGCGGCTTTTAATCAGGTGCGCTCTGTAGTCCGGAATCTACGGTACTTGGAAAGAGTGGACATAACTGGACCACTCTCCTACACAGTGGGTGTTGTGTCTGATGTCAGTTGGAGATGACATTGATCAGTTTAGGAGAGCAGAGTCAATTGTTGGAGAAGAAGTGTCCAGAGCTGTCAGAACCACTTCCTGCAGTCCCAGAGTCAACTCCTACAAACACCACGGAGGAGGGCCCAGAATCTGAGATTGTTTCACAGCCACAAGTCTCACCTGCCAGGCAGAGATCCCCCCGGTCAGCAAAGATGTTATTCTACAAGAGTAAGAAATCCACCACAGCGATTATATGATGCCTGACCTGCTGAGTTCCTCCAGCATTTTGTGTGTGTGCGTTGCTCAATATTTCCAGCATCTGCAGAACATCTTGTGTATGAACACAGAAGTGAGATATTATAGTCATAGTTATAGAATACTACAGCAAAGAAACTTTCACCCCATCTAGTCCACACTGAACTGATATTCTGCCTAGTCCCACAGACCAGCACCTAGGCCATACTGAGACAGATGTCCAAAGGCAAGTCAAAAGAAGATGTTTTATGGAAATCTTAAGTCTTAAAGGAAATCAAAGATGTGTTAAGTTGTAGGAAGGGAATCCAGGGTTTGTGCCCCAGCAGCTGATGGATTGACTGCCAGTGGCGGACTGAATAAAACGTGGGATGTTCTTGCCTAGAGGGTATGTTGGAGGCAGATACTCTCACAACATTGGTATGGCCGGGTATGGAAACAACAATACCCAAGCACAGAAAAGCCTGCCAAAAGTGGTGGACTCAGCCTAGTCCATCACAGGAAAAGCCCTCCTCACCATCGAGCAGAGTTAAAAAAATCAGCATCCATCATCAAGGACCCCAACCATTAAGACCACACTCTCTTCTCTGTGTTGCAATTGGGCAGGAGGTACAGGAGTCTTCGGTCCCACACCACCAGGTTCAGGAACCAGCGTGGATAACTTCACTCACTCCAACACTAAACTGATTCCACAACCTATGGATTCACTTTCAAGGAATCTATGATTCAAGTTCTCAGTATTTATTTATTTATTTATGTGTGTCTTCTTTTGTACATTGGTTGTTCATCATTTTGTTTGTGTGCAGTTTTTCACTGATTCTATTGTATCTCTTTGTTCTACTGTGAATGCCTGCAAGAAAATGAGCCTCAAGGTGGTTTACAGTGATGCATACGTACTTAAATAGTACATGTATTTTGAACTTTGAACTGAACAAGTCTGTGGATGAATACCTAGACACCAAAGACCCTATCTGCCCTGGACATTCTCTCTTCTTCCCCACTCCCATCAGGCAGACGGTACAAAAGCCTGAAATCATTCTGACATTTTTCCCCTTCCTTTCCCATCCTGATGAAGGGTCTCAGCTCCAAACGTCAGCTGTTTACTCTTTTCCAGAGATGCTGCCTGACCTGCTGAGTTCCTTCAGCATTTTGTGTGTGTTGCTTTGGATTTCCAGCATCTGCGGAATTTCTCGTATTTATGAAAGCACGTACCAGCAGGTTCAAGGACAGCTTCTGCTCTACTGTTATAAGATGATTAAATGGTTCCCTAGTATGATAAGATTCTTGACCTCACAGTCTATCTTATTATGATCTTGCACCTTATTGTCTACCTGCACTGCACTCTCTCTGTAACAGTAACACTTTATTTATTCTCTCTTATTGTTTTACCTGGTTCCACCTCAATTCATTGTGTAATGATTTGATCTGTACAAACAGTATACAAGACAAACTTTTCACTATATCCCAGTACATGTGAGAATAATAAGTCAACTCCAATTCCGATGTTTCAGGATGGGAACAAGCCCTGAGGTCCATCTCAAATGACATCACAATCAGAGTTATTGTCACTATGTTGTGAAATTTGTTGTGATGTGGCAGCAGTATGGTGCGAGACACAAATGTTATTTTAAGTCACTAAAATAATAAGTAAATCATGCAAAAGAGGAATAACAAGGCAGTGCACACCGGTTCACAGACGGTTCAGAAACCCAATGGCAGAGGGGAAGAAGCTGTTCCTAAAACACTCAGCAGTAACCTTCAGGCTCCTGTGCCTTCTCCCTGATGGTAGTAATGAGAAGAGGACATGCCTCAGATGTTGAGGTCCTTAATAATAGATGCTGCCTTTTGAAGATGCCCTCGATGGTGGCACATGAAGGAGTACGTGGAATGTGCTGAACTATGGACAAATATGGACTCAATAGGGCAAAGGGCCTGTTTCTCCACTGTATAACCCCATGTCTCTGCAACTCAGTGAGGAAGGACTTCGGATAGCTTGAAAACTCATAGAGCAACAACAACCTCAGGAAGAAGTCAGGATGTCAAGCAGCTGTTGGGGTGGGGGGGATGGAATTGGTGATGATTTGGGGCAAAGCTGCATCTGGACTCCAGATGGTTACAGGCCTGAAGTTTGAGAGAGGGGCAAGATAGGAACAGCGTGGTAATGCAGTGGTTAGTGTAACATTCTTATAGTATGTGTTAGTAGGTTAATAGATCACATAGGTGTTTTTTTCTCTCTATTTCGCTCTTTCTCTATCTATCTATCTATATGTCTCTCTTGCTCTCTTTAAGGTGATATCAGGTGATTGGAGAGAGTTCTGAGCATGCGCAGAAATGATAGAAAGATCTGGAAGCATGGTGCTGTAAGACACGTGTGGTTGTTGCTGTTAAACAAAAGTTCTATTTCTTCCAGAATATGGTTCTTTATTAGAAACTCACGTTACGTATGAATATAAAGAACACAACACTCTCTCTTTCAATCTCTTCCTCTTTCAGTCTCTGTCTCTGAGTTTATTGATCTCTGTATCTGTCTGTCTGTGGCTCCCTCCCTCTCTCTCTCTATTTTTCTTAATCTTTCTCTTCCTCTTTCAGTCTCTGTCTCTGAGTCTCTTGGTCTCTGTGTCTGCCTGTCTGTCTGTCTCCCTCCTTCTCCTTCTGTCTCTCTCTCTCTCTCTCTCTCTCTCTCTCTCCTTATACTTGCAAATTGCATCTTTGAACAAGCTTTTGGTCATCTGTCTAAATCCTTCCACAGGTACCTGGATGTCACAGTGTATCCTCTCCTACTGGGACATTTAGTTACAAGTGCCATAAAAATGCGATTGTCACACCTGCAGCCACGAAGATGGGAAGTTGGGTGACTCCTGACTCCATCACACATTGTACTTACACTGGGCACTCTTCCCAATCTTGACCTGACATTTTGAGTATCTGTTGCCAAGAGAAGTCCCAGCAATCTGCACTGGGTCTGGTGGGACACTGGGTCTGTTGGGACACTGGGTCTGGTGGGGCACTGGGTCTGGTGGGGCACTGGGTCTGGTGCGGCACTGGGTCTGGTGGGGCACTGGGTCTGTGTGCAGTTTGAAATGGACAGTGTGCCCTGACCTCTGCCTGTTTTAAGTAAACACAAGAGATTCTGCAGACACTGGAAATCCAGAGGAACACACACAAGATGCTGGAGGAACTATGCAGGTCAGACAGCATCGATGGGGATTAAACAGTTAACGTTTCAGACAGAGCGACTTTGTCAGGACTAAAAACAAAGGGGGAAGGTGCCAAGACAAGGAGATGGGGGGAAGGGAAGGAGTACAAATTGAAGAAAAAGTAAATGGAAGAGGGAAAGGGCTGAAGTAAAAGGAAACTCATTACCTTTGGGGATCCCGCTGGCTCCCCTCCTTTCCTTTGTTCCATGCTCCACTGTCCGTTCCTATCAGATTCCTCCTTCTTCAGTCATTTACCTTTTCCACCTATCACCTCCCAGCTTCTTACTTCATCCCCTTCCCTACCCACTGATCTTCCCCCTCACCTGGTTTCACCAATCACCCATCAGCTTGTTGTCCTTCCCCTTCCCCGCACCCCCTCCCCGCCCAATCTTCTTATTCTGGCTTCTGTCCCCTTCCTTTCCAGTCCTGATGATAAAAACACCCAAAGGTTCTTCATTGGCATATTACCAGATTAAAATTATTTGGCAGCATGTCGTGAGTCCAGTCCTGATGAAGGGTCTCAGCCCAACATGTTAACTGTTTATTCTCCTCCATTGATACTACTTGATGTGCTGAGTTCCTCCGGCATTTTGAGTGTGCTGCTCTGCCTGTTTGGATGTGCAGATGTTCATAGGAAGGGTTTCAGTCTGGAGGCACAGATGATTCACCAAACTTCATTGTCTGGGGGAAGCTGTCTGGACTCTGCCCTGTGACCTTCTGCCGGGCTGTGAACTGACTCTAGGAAATGTCTGGCTTCAGCTGTGTTATGTTCACACCCAAATTAGTCTAGGTCAGGAGTTCCGAGAGCCATTTTACCTCTCAGACCTTGGTCTGAAATCAGCCAAATCTGACAGAGAAATTGTCTCCTGTCTCTGAACACCAGAACACCCAGGTTAAGTAACATAATAACTTCAACGAATTGTCACGGCAGCAGGAAAGGTCATTGGCTGTCATCTATTATCTTTGCAGGACTTGTATGTGTCCAGGACAAAGAGGAGGGCAGGAAATATCATTGTAGACACTGCCCACCCATCAAACTGCCTGCTCCAAAAGCTCCCTTCTGGAAAGTGCAATAGGGCTACTGAAAGAAAAACTTCACGCCTTCTTAAAAGTTTCTCCTCTAGGCAGTTAATCAGATCAATCAGCAATACAAACAATGTGCTGGAGGAGCACAGTAAGTCAGGCAGCATCTAAGGGTGGGAATAAACAGCCGATGTTTTGGCTCGAGGTCCTTCATCAGGGCGTAACAAAGGGTCTCGGCCCAAAAACGTCAACTGTTTATTCCCATCCATAGATGCTGCCTGACCTGCTGAGCTCCTCATTGTGGGCAATGCTCTAGATTTCCAGCATCTGCAGCACCTCTTATGCCTTTGAATCTGACCAACCATTCCAGTTAGCCCCCCTCATCTGCCGCTATCTGTTAACTCAGCCACTGCACTGTAAGTATTTTAATCCACTTTATATAAAGCTGTTTACATTGTAAATACATTCTGGTGTCAATCTACTTCCAGCTTTATTGTTATATAATTCTTTATTCTGTATAATTATTGAATACTGTTGTTTGGCTGCATGTTGTGCTGAGGTTTTGCTGTTGGTAAATTGGTTTATTATTATCACATGGAATACAGTGAAAAGCTTGTCTTGCAAACTGTTCATTCAGATCAGATCATTACACAGTGTATTGAGGTAGAACAAGGTAAAACGGTACCAATACAGAATAAAATGTAACAGCTACGGAGAGTGCAGTGCAGGTAAACCCATTTATGTATTTATGCACATTTTATTCCATTACCATACTTTAACTTCTGATTGTATTTTTATTTTTATAACTGTTGAATCTTCTTTGTTGCAGTCGTGCCAACACGCCACAGCAAATTCCTGATCCTGTACATGTAAATGTATATGGGGAATAAAGTTCCCCAAACACCGATGAAGTTATATGACCAAACAGGAAGATGTCACCACAAAATTTCATGTTTTTCATCAGTTGTTGCTTTGAGTTTCTAGCAGACTGTTGTGTGACACGCGAGTCTTCATTCAGGAAGAAAGCGAGCCAATCCGGAAATTGTTTCTGGAGAAACGTTGAATTTCCAATACTGTATTTGCTGGATGGCGTGGAAGCAGAGCGGCTAGCGTAATGCAGGATTCAATTCCCGCCACTGTTTGTACGTTCTCCTGGTGACCGCATGGGTTTCCTATGGGTGATCCGGTTTCTGCCCACATTAGTGAGTCGTGGGCATGCTGTGTTGGTGCCAGAGGCATGGTGGCATTTGCAAGCTGCCCACCACAACCCTCGCTGATTTGACTTGACACAAGTGGTGCATTTGACACCAGCAATGTACATGTGACAAATAAAGCTAATCTTGAAGTTTGGTTAGTCCTAAGGAAAGGTCTCGGCCCAAAACGTCAACTATTTATTTCCCTCCACAGATGCTGCTTGATCTGCTGAGTTCCTCCAGCACTTTGTAGGGATTGCTCCAGATTTCTGGCATCTGCAGAATCTCTTGTGTCTCGGCTGGTCCTCAGTGTAATACCTCAGGCAAAGACAGAACTTCTGACAGTGGAGCACTGCCTCAGGAAAAGGATGGAATGTCAGAGGTTTCAAATTCAAATTCAGGTTCCTTTGTTAATCACATGCATCAAAGCATACAGAGAAATGTGACATTTACATTAACAACTAACACAACCTCAGGATGTGCTTGGGGGCAGCCCGAGAGAGTTGCCACACATTCTGGCACCTACAAAGCATGCCCACACAGTACACTCAGTGGCCACGATATTAGGTACAGGAGTGGAACCTAGTGTGATCTGCTGCTGTACCCCATCTGCTTCAACGTTCGATGTGTTGTTCATTCAGAGCTCTTCTGCACACCTCTGTTGTAACATGTGGTTATTTGAGTTACTGTCGTCTTCCTGTCAGCTTGAACCAGTCTGGCAATTCTTTGCTAACCTCTCTCATTAACAAGATATTTTTGCCCACAGAACTTCCACTCACTGGATGGGTTTTTGCAGTTTTTCACACCATTCCCTGTGAACTCTGGAGATTGTTGTGTGTGAAAATCCCAGGAGATCAGCAGTTTCTGAGATACTCAAACCACCCCATCTGGCACTAACAATCACTCCAGTCAAAGTCGCTTAGATCACATTTCTTCCACATTCTGACATTTGGTCTGGACAACAATTGAACCTCTTGACCGTGTCTGCATGCTTTTATGCATTGAGTTGTGCTGCCACGTGATTGGCTGATTAGATATTTGCATTAACAAGCAGGAGTGGCCTCTGAGTGTTTGGTGATGCTGTAAGGACAACAACATGTTTTGGAACATTTTAGAAGGGAACCTGCAAGTGGTGATGTTCCTACACAGTTACAACCCTTGATCTTCTTGGTGATCAATTCATAGCATTTAAACCTTCTGAAGAATCAGGCAAGAATATTACCCTCTGTGCTAACCACATAGCTTTTGGGGTGCATTTTGTGGGCGCAATTCCAGATTTAATCGGTCACATTGCTCAGTAACCTTTGCTTTAATTACAATTCACTAGTGTGGAACGTTGACAAGAATCGTTGCCGGAGCAACAGAATCTTCTGTCCTTGCAGCGCAGCTGGTCTTGTGCTAGGGAACCGTCAGGAGCAGGATTTACGATGGAAAGACAGGAATCATTTCGATGAAGAGAGCGGGACCGTTAAGGTGTGCTCCACCTTTTCAGGGCAGGAGTTTATAAAGCAGGATGACTGAGACTCACTTTGAGTAACGAGGACGGAGTATTTCTTCCCTGTGGGCCCTGAAGAAGCACCCCTCACTCACAGACAGGGAGAGAGAGAGTGTGTGTCACACACACAGAGTCTGGAATTCTGCAGAAGACTGCAATACAGAGAAAAAAAATCATCTATTTAGACACACAGCGCAGTAACAGGCCTTTCCGACCCAATGAGCCAGTGCTGCCCAATTAACCTACTAACCCATATGTCTTTGGACTGTGGGAGGAAACCAGAGCACTTGGAAGAAACCCACATGGCCACAGGGAGAACGTGCAAACTCCTTACAGACAATGGCGGAATTGAACCCTCTGCTACACTAACCAGTACACTACTGTGCCACTCACTAAACTGAACATAGAACTCAAAAGCACTGGCCCTTCGGCCCACAATGTTGTACCGACCTTTTAACCCACTCCAATATTAACCTAACCCTTCCCTCCCACTTAGCCCTCCTCTTCCCTTCCATCCATGAGCCCATCCAAGAGTCTCCTAGATGTCTCTAATGTATCCACCTCTATCACCGCCCCTGGCTGCACGTTCCACCTACCCACCCCTCTGACATCCCTGTATACCTTCCTCCATTCACCTTAAAATGGTCACCTCATATTAGCTGTTTCTGCCCTAGAAAAATGTCGCTGGCTGTCAGCTCAATGTCAGTCTCAAGATAGAGCGAGACAGAAGTTGATAATTGGGATGGAGATGACCTGCTGTGTGGACCCGGTAAGAAATTTGTTTGGACAGGTTCACCCTTGTCCTAGTCTGTAATTCTGCACTGGGTTGTAATTGAAACTAATTAGCATTAAGCTGGTCACCTCAGTTGGAGAACAAAAGGCTAGAAGGTGGGTGTTGTGAAAACAAGAGATTCTAAAGAACAACACACACAAAATGCTGCAGAAACTCAGCAGGTCAGGCAGCATCTATGGAGAGGAATAAACAGTCAAGCCATTTCCCTTCATCAGGACATTATGAAACTGGTGCCCATGAAGCGAGACTATCCACAGCCTCTGTCCCAGTCAGAACCCACAAGGGGCCCTCAGGCTGGTTTCCAATGTAAACAGTAGCTGGTTTCAAACCGCAGCAAGCCTTCCACAAACCATTGGAACCAACGTGTAAGTGGATCAGTCATCCCGATGCAGCCTCCTCCACATCGGCGAGACCCGGAATGAGCTGGGGGTCACTTTGTTGAGCACCTCCGCTCCATCTGCTAAAAGCGGAATTTCCCGGTGTTCAACCATTTTAATTCCTACCTCTGTTCCTGTTCCAACATGGCCTCCCCTTATGCCACGATGAGGCGACACCTCACCTTCCATCTAGGTAGCATCCAACCTGATGGCATGAACATTGATTTCTCCTTCCAGTAATTTTTTCCCTCCCCCTTCCCTCTTCTTCTATTCCCCCACTCTGGCCTCTTATATACCTCTTCTCCTCACCTTCCTATCACCTCCCCCTTTGTCCGTCCTCCTTCCCTTTCTCCCATGGTCCACTCTCCTCTCCTATCAGGTTCCTTCTTCTCCAGCCCTTGACCTTTCCCACCCACCTGGCTTCACCCATCGCCTTCTATATGGTCCTCTTCCGCTCCCCCCAGCTTTTTACTTTGGTGCTCTCTTGCTTTACAGTCCTGAAGAAGATGCCTGGCCCAAAATGTCGACCATCTGTTTATTCCATAGACGCTACCTGACCTGCTGAGTTCCTCCTGTGTTTTGTGTGTTGTTACGAACCCCGTAACTGGGTCACTTACCAGCAAAGATAGAGAGGTCCGTTGAAGTCTGATGGTACTATTTTTAAACGTTTTTATTTATAAAGGGGCACAAAAGTAAGGTTAATACAAACATTCAGATAATATACGTCGTCAATACTCAATCTAAAGCGTGGGTATAGTAATAATCATCAATAAGAAGTAGCTCTATCGTTTTGTCTAGGGGTAAAAATATTGTCCGATGGAAATATAAAAGTCTCTCGAGTTCATGCAGGCTTTTAGCCTTTTGGGGACCGCTGGGTTTCACGTGTTGGAGAGAGAGAGAGAGAGAGATTTTTGGTGAGAAAAGAAACTTGCCCAGTCCTTAGGACGCAAACCGTTGAATCGGGAACGTGGGTTCCCCGTTGTTAGTTCGAAGTCCTTTTCGGTGTTATCAGCCACCTGCTCCCCAGGCCAGGGGAAACGGACCACACGTGGCTTCCGAATAGCTTCCCGTTATCACGGGAGCGATGAGCGATAGTGTCTCCTTCTGGTGCGTCGCTAGGGGACTGCCCCCTGCAGCCCCTCTTTTATCTTGACTTGCAGGGTTGTAGATGTCAAACAGGGTGGGGTGATGCAATCCCCAGCCCACATTGCCCGAGGGTGTACACGTAGCCCTGAGAGCTGGCACGTAGTATAGGATCGCAATCCACAAAGGTGTCTCCAAGAAACAATGGCCAAATCCGTTGCTTTGTCCTGCTGAGGATTCTCTCTCATTTCCTGGGTCCAAGACCCGAATTAATAGCGATCTTGCGATTCTCAAGAAGGAGGGGGCTGGGATCATAACAGTGTGACACTCTCAACAGTTGGTTAACAGTGAGATTGCACTTGCTTCATTCGTTCCAAACTTGGCTGCAACTGACAGTCCTCTCCATCTGATTCTGTCTTTGATCTTTTGGGCGATATTTCACTCTGCAGTGATCTGGTTCATTTCAGTAGAAATCAGCTCCTTTGCTTTCAATGCCAAATCACAAAGAGGCGGGTAAGTGCTGGCAGCAGTGTAACACTGAGTGACAAGTGACAATAATAAACCAATATTGGTACTGAATTGGTTTATTATTGTACCATGTACTGAGAAACAGTGAAAAGCTTGTCTTGCATATTGTTCATACACAGTGCATTGAGATAGAACAAGGTAAAACAGTAACAATGCAGAATAAAGTGTAACAGCAACAAAGTGCAGTGCAGTTACTCCATTACCACACTTTAACCTCTAACTGTATTTTTATATAATTCTTTGCTCTTTACAATTGTTGAAAGTTGTTTTTGTTGCATGCCGTACCAACACACCACAGTAAGTTCCAAATACACATAAATGTATATAGCAAATATAGTTGAACATTATATTATATATATGATGTTCTTCTGCACATCACTGTTGTAATGAGTTACTGTCACCTTCCTGTCAGCCTGAACCAGTCTGGCCATTCTCCTCTGACCTCTCTCATTAACCAGTCATCCTGACCCAGTCTGGCCATTCTCCTCTGACCTCAATTACAAGGGGTAATTGCCCACAGAGCTCCCACTCATGGATATTTTTGTGTTTTTGACACCATTCTCTGTAAATTCTAGAGACTTTTCTGTGTGAAAATACCAGGAGATGAGCAGTTTCTGAGGTAATCAAACCACCCATCTGGCACCAACGAAAGTCACTGAGACCACATTTCGTCTCTCATCCTAATGTTTGGTCTGAACAACAATTGAACCTCTTGACCATGTCTGCATGCTTTTATGCATTGAGTTGCAGCCACATGATTGGCTGATTAGATATTTGCATTAACAAGCAGGTGTACAGGTGTACCTAATAAAGTGGCCACTGAGTGTACAATTGGTTACTTGTACAGTGTGATTTATAGGGTCGCTTTTACATTTATATTCATTGTGCTTTTTATATTGCAAGGGATCGGGAGTAACAATCATTTCACTTTTTTTAACACCTTGTACTGCAGAATTGTTGTAAACAATCTTGAATCGTTAATGAATCAGAAGCCATTCCTAATGTTATTTCATATGTTTAAGCACCCATTTCTGTTAAAGCAGCGCCCTCTGCTGTTCTGAATTAATGTGTCTTGCAAGGGGAATGGAGATCATTCCAACAGACCAAAAGACGGCTGGATCACAATGCCTCTGAGTTATATCAGGGCATTTTTCTCATGGGAGTCCTTACATGAATTTTCCAATTGTTTCTCCTGCTCCATCTCATTTCTTAAACCTTCCAAAAAGGACAAATGCGACCCGGTACAAGGTGAGGACATTACAGAGGCAGAGAGCAGAGGTGAACAGCTTCAAATCCCGATTCTGATTGCTTTATTTGTCGCGTTCATCGGAACATACACAGGAATGTGACATTTGTATTAACACCCACCACAATGTGAGGATGTGCTGGGGCCAGCCCGCAAGTGTCACCATATATTCTGGTGCCAGCGTAGCGTGTCCATAATGTTCAGCAGGACAGCACAAAGGACAAAGGTAACAAAGGAAGCTCCTTTCTTCCTTCTCACCAACACACTCCCTCCAGCTCCAGGGCAGACTACCTCTGAGCCTCCAACCTCCAGTGGACTCACGGACATCAAGCCCCCAACTTCTCCAATAGACACATAGTCCTACTGCTTTGACCAATCTGTCACAACTTCCTGATTTCTGATAGACCTTTGGCCTTCAAACTTCAGTATTGACCCCATGACTTGCTGATGATGGGACTTCAAACTCTTGTCTCACCGTCTTGTATAGCTAGGGTGTCACTTGTCTTCATGTCTCCTGCACGCATGGGCCTATGACCCTGTGACCCATCGATTTGAGGGCCACCAACCCTCTTCCTCACTATTCTTTGTCCACAGTGTCTGCCACCTGAATTACATCTACAAATTTCCTTCATCACACATCCATGTCACCAGCCTTTGAATGTGGAGCATGGAGTTGAGGCCTAGACTCCGGCCTGACCTCTAACTCCCCAACATCCTTGTCCCTAAACCCTAACCTGACTCCCTAGCTCTCTTCCCTGTCTCCAAAACCATCCAACTAAATCTGAGCCACGATTTTGAAATCTCAGCTCGGCACCGTCTTGACTGGAACCTCTGCCCACAAGAAAATGAATCTCAGGGTTGTATATGGTGACATATACAGTATTTACTTTGATAATGAATTTATTTTGAACTTTGATATTTCATGGCAGGTGAGGGAGAGATTGAGACGTAGAGGAGGAAAGGAAGGGGATGATTTTATCACCAGGTTAATGGGTGTTAAAATGGAATTAAATTTCTCCTCACAGTGCGTATGTTGTGAATTTCTGGAGTCTGCTACCCTAATAGGGTATGGAGGTTAGACCTATGGAATGATTTAAAGAGCTGGTAGATGACATTTTTTGAAAGATCAGGAGATCGAGGATCTTGGGGAGTTTGCTCAGAGGAGGTGTTAAGGAATGGGCCAGATCGGGGCACTTCAAGTATTTCTGCTTGGTCCACTGCTCTGCGCTCACTACTCACACAAATGTGTGGTGAGATGCAGCTCTAATGCTGTGATTGTATTGTGATTCCTAGATCCAAGTGACATGGCACAATGGACACTCAAGTTGATTTGATAGGTTAGAACGTCAGGGACCTCCAAAATTCTGATGTATTCATGATTCAGCAGTCATGGCGCCATGGTAGCGTAACAGTTAGCGTGACGCTATAACAACTTGGGGCGTTCCGGAGTTTGGAGTTCAATTCCTGCGCTGTCTGTAAGGAGTTTGTATGTTCTCCCCATGAACTGCATGGGTTTCTTCCAGGTGCTCCAGTTCCCTCTCACATTCCAAAGACATATTGGTTAGTATGTTAATTGGTCATTGTAAAATATCTTGTGATTAGTTTAGTGCAGGGGTTCCCAACCTGGGATCCACAGACTCCTTGCTTAATGGTATTGATCCATGGCATAAAAGAGGTTGGGAACCCCCACTGTATCTCTAAATAAATAAATAAAGAAAGAAAGAAAGAAAGAAAGCTGTGATTAGGCCATATTCCGTGTACCGTGTGCAAATCTGGACACCCTGTTGTAAGGGAAAAAGAGTGAAGGTTGATAACTAATAAATAAGGATGTGGATTCTGCTAATGTGGTAACAGGGAACTGCAGACAAAAGGAAGAGACATTGAATGACACCCAAGTTTCAGGAACTTCACTAATTGTGTTATAACATGCACCCATTGTTGTAATTTTACCTTGACCTTTTACCTCTTCTCAGCTGCCTATTACTTTCCCCTGGGTCCCCTCCTCCTTCCCTTTCTCCTATGGTTCACTCTCCTCTCCTATCAGATTCCTTCTTCTCCAGCCCTTGACCTTTCCCACCCACTTGGCTTCACCTATCACCTTCCAGTTGGCCTCTTTCCCCTCCCCCCCACCTTTTTATTCTGGCATCTTCCTCCTTCCTTTTCAGAACTGAAGAAGGGTCTCGGCCCGAAACATCAACTATCTATTTGTTTCCATAAGTGAGTTCCTCCATAATTCGTGTGTGTTGGATTGGATTTGCTGCTAGACCTGTATCATTTTATTCTGTAATCAGGACCTAGTCTGATACATAATCCCTGTAGTCACCATTCTGATATCAGAATGTAGTTTTACAGGTAATCTTATCAATTTGGTAATCCGTGCTCAGGTACATCAGTTTTGACTGGTCTCTTGATGCACATCAGTTTTTAATAAATCACCCATTATTTTGCCCCTAGCTGTAATAGCATTGTACTAACCGCTGTGCTACAAACTGCGTGTGATCTTTCAGTCTGTTCCTACACACCCCATTACAGGATGGACGTGGAAGATTTGGTAAGATGCAGAAGAGGTTTACCAAGATGCTGCCAGGATGAGAGAGTATAAGGAGAGGTAGGACAATCTTGGTTTTTCCCCTCTGGAGTGTCTGAGGCTGAGCAGCTGCCTGATCAAAGTTTATAAGATTTTGAGAAGCATAGATAGTGTAAACAGAATCCTTTCTTCCCAGGGTAGAAATATGAAGTACTAGATGAAGTCAGTCAAATATGAAGTCAACAAAATAGAAAGAGTACAGAGAACATTTACTAAAATGTTACCTGGGTTTCAGCACCTAAGTTACAGAGAAAGGTTGAACAAGTTAGGTCTTTATTCTTTGGAGCGTAGAAGGTTGAGGGGGGACTTGATAGAGGTATTTAAAATTATGAGGGGGATAGATAGAGTTGACGTGGATAGGCTTTTTCCATTGAGAGTAGGGCAGATTCAAACAAGAGGACATGAGTTGAGAGTTAGGGGGCAAAAGTTTAGGGGTAACACGAGGGGGAATTTCTTTACTCAGAGAGTGGTAGCTGTGTGGAACGAGCTTCCAGTAGAAGTGGTAGAGGCAGGTTCGATATTGTCATTTAAAGTAAAATTGGTTAGGTATATGGACAGGAAAGGAATGGATGGGCTGAGTGCAGGTCGGTGGGACTAGGTGAGAGTAAGCGTTCGGCACGGACTAGAAGGGCCGAGATGGCCTGTTTCCGTGCTGTAATTGTTATATGGTTATTTAGATCATATCATTATCATCATGTGCCGTGCCATATGACATGGGCGATCATGGTCTTTCCATGACCACGATTGTTCCTGGCAAATTTTTCTACAGAAGTAGTTTAACATTGCCTTCTTCTAGGCAGCATCTTTACAAGATGGGTAACCCCACCTATTAACAGTGCTCTTCAGAGATTATCTGCCTGGCGTCAGCGGTCACATAACGTGGACTTGTGATATGCACCGGCTGCTCATACGACCACCCACCATCTGCTCCCATGGCTTCATGTGACTGATCGGGGAGCTAAGCAGATGCTACATTTTGCAGAACTGCCTTGCACCTCCTTTGGCAGAAATGTATCTCTACCTTGCCACTCAGATGTAGTAGGGAACATGCATTTAAGGCAAGAGGGAAAAATTCAAAGTAGACGTGTGGGGCAAGTTTAATATACAGACTGGTAGATGCCTCAAACAGGCTGCCTGCAGTAGTGGTGAAAGTGGATATGACAGAGAAGTTTAAGAAAACGTTAGATAGGTACATGAATCAGAATCAGGTTTATTATCACTGACATATGTCATGACATTTGTTGCTTTGTGGCAACAGTACAGTGGAATATATAAATACACTATAAATTGCAATGAGAAGTATCAACTCAGAGCCACTTGATTAGATACAAGAGTGGTCTAATAAAGAACCCTTCTGCTTTATCTGGTCTTCCGTTACTGAAGCCCATCCACTTCAAGGTTCAACGTGTTGTGCATTTAGAGATGCTCTTCTGCACACCACTGCTGTAATGTGTGGTTTCTGTCACCCTCTTGTCAGCTTGAACCACTCTGGCTATTCTCCTCTGACCTCTCTCATTAACAAGATGTTTTCACCCACAGAACTGCCACTCACTTGATTTTTTTTTTTTTGCACCACTCTCTGTAAACTCTAGAGATTGTTGTGTGTGGAAATCCCAGGAGATCAGCAGTTTCTGAGATACTCAAACCACCCCATCTGGCACCAACAATCATCCCACAGTGAAAGTCTCTTAAATCACATTTCTTCCCCGTTCTGATGTTTGGTCTGAACAACAGCTGAACCTCTTGACCATGTCTGCATAATCATTGAGTTGCTGCCAAATGATTGGCTGATTAGATACCTGTGCACAGGTGTACCTAATAAAGCGGCCACTGAGTGGATATAAAAAATAAATTAGTGCAAAAGGAGAGCAGAGATAGTGAGGTTGTATTCATGGGTTCAGAAATCTGATGGCAGAGTGGAAGAAGCTATTCCTAAAACCTGCAGGGAATAGAGGGAAATGGATAAAGTGCAGGCAGAACGAATTAGCCTTGGCATTTTGTTTGGCACAGGCATTGCGAGCCAAGGGCCCGAGCCTTGCTGTACTGCTCCATGTTCTGTTTCATGATGGACTAGATTGGACAAGCGTGCAACTGAAACCTCATCATCTTCAGTGGTGTGTTAAAAATCAGCTGTAACTGCTCGATGGTGTCTGAAAAGAGGATGCTGTCCAAGTTGCATGCCATCTTGGACAATGACTCCCATCCACTCCATAATGTACTGGTTAGGCACAGGAGTACATTCAGCCAGAGACTCATTCCACCGAGATTAACACTGAGCATCACAGGAAGTCATTCCTGCCTGTAGTCATCAAACTTTACAACTCCTCCCTCAGAGTGTCAGACACCCTGAGCCAATAGGCTGGTCCAGGACTTATTTCCACTTGGAATGATTAACTTATTATTATTTAATTATTTATAGTTTATATTGCTATATTTCTACACTATTCTTGGTTGGTGCGGCTGTAAAGAAACCCAATTTCCCTCGGGATCAATAAAGTATGTCCGTCTGTCTGTGTCCATAACTCCAGGGACATTGGCCATACTGTTGCCTCTTCAGTTGTTGACGTTTCTCTGCCTTGCATCCATTAGTGAGTTCAGGGAACTTCTGGGCCCAGAGTTAAGCACAAAAGTCACATCGAGGTCAGTCTGATTTAACATCCCTGATCTAACAAGCTATCTCTGCCAAAGAGATTGCTCCATCATAGTCTAACTCACTCTCCCAGAGCTCACATTTGTCCAGAGTTTTATTCCCTGCCCCCTCAGCTGCACCCACAAACACAAATGCCTACCTACAAAATATCTGCCCTCCCCCCCACCCCACTACCACCTGCACCACACACATCCTAGGCATGAACACAAGAGATTCTGCAGATGCTGGATATCCACACACGAAATGCTGGAGGAACTCAACAGGTCAGACAACATCAATGGGGAGAAATAAACAGTTGACGTTTCAGGCTGAGATCCTGAACATCTCCTTTTGTTTTCTGTTTCCAGACTGGATGCAAGACGCATGGCACACAAAGATGATTTTTTTTCCCTCTGTCATTTTTGTATTATGTACTTAACCCCTACCCCTCTGTCTATTATGCTGCTGTCATTTAGGGCAGCAATGAAGGTCCTCTATATCTGGTAGTGTTCAGTAGCTTACTCTCGGTTTTCACTGCTGTCAGCCATGGTTCCAGGTGGAGACTCAGGAATACCGTCACACTCAGATGTGGAAAGATTCTTTTTTGCTGTTTCTGTAACAATTTTGGGGCCCTGAGCTGGACCCCAAAGCTGGAGGGCTGGTGGACCACTCTTAGTCTGGCCTCTTGTTTACCTGTTTAGCATGGATGACCCTGCCAAAGCACAAAGCCCTGACCGCAGCCAGCATACCTCTCCAGGTCATTGAGGCACGCAAGCTTCCAAACCACGAGCTTGTGGTCCTCTTGGAGGCTGTACTTTAACCATTTGGACTACAAGTTTTTGGATCTGCTGATGGTTACTCTGCCTCTTTGTCACTTTTATTGTCAACTTTACAGACACTTCTTAGTCACTTTAATCTTCAAGATTAGCTGTTTAAAGGTCTGGATCAATGTCAAGTTCAAAGTAAATTTATTATCAAAGTCCGTATATGTCACCATATACTACCCTGAGATTCATTTCCTTGCAAATATTTACAGGAAAATAAAGACATTACAATAGAATTTATGAAAGAACAACACACAAGTGAAGACTAGCCTCCACAGTATCCAGGACTTCTTCAAAGAGCAATGCCTCAAGAAGAGGGCATCCATCAGGAAGGACATCCATCACCCAGGACGTGCCCTCTTCTCATTGCTACCATCAGGAAGGAGGTGCGGAAGCCTGAAGGCACACACTCAGCGATTCAGGAACAGCTTCTTCCCCTCTGCCGTCCGATTTCTGAATGGACATTGAACCCATGAACACTACTTCACTACTTTATTATTTCTATTTTTGCACTATTATTTAATTTAACTATTTAACATTAATTTATATACCAACTGTAATTCACGTTTTTAAATATTATTATGCATTGCATTGTACTGCTGCCACAATGATAACAAATCTTACAACATATGCTGGAGATATTAAATGTGATTCTGATTCTAACTAACAACCAACCAACCAATGTGCAATGTGCAATATGCAATCTGGTTGAAACAGATATTACGACACAGGACTATCTTCTTGCCAGAATGTATATCAGTGATCAGGGTTTGATTCCCACTGCTGTCTGCAAGGAGCTTGTACGTTCTCCCCCTGACCGCATGGGTTTCCTCTGGGTGCTCTGGCTTCCTCCCACAGTCCAAAAGAGGCACGGTTTGGGGTAAGTTGTGGGCATGCTATGTTAGCACCAGATGCATGGCGACACTTGCAGGCTGCCCCAGTGCATCCTCTGCCGGGGTTGTTTGTTAATCCAAGTGATTCATTTCATTGTATGTTTTGATAGATAGATAGATAGATAGATAGATAGATAGATAGATAGATAGATAGATAGATAGATACTTTATTCATCCCCATGGGGAAATTCAACTTTTTTCCAATGTCCCATACACTTGTTGTAGCAAAACTAATTACATACAATACTTAACTCAGTAAAAAAATATGATATGCATCTAAATCACTATCTCAAAAAGCATTAATAATAGCTTTTAAAAAGTTCTTAAGTCCTGGCGGTAGAATTGTAAAGCCTAATGGCATTGGGGAGTATTGACCTCTTCATCCTGTCTGAGGAGCATTGCATCGATAGTAACCTGTCGCTGAAACTGCTTCTCTGTCTCTGGATGGTGCTATGTAGAGGATGTTCAGAGTTATCCATAATTGACCGTAGCCTACTCAGCGCCCTTCGCTCAGCTACCGATGTTAAACTCTCCAGTACTTTGCCCACGACAGAGCCCGCCTTCCTTACCAGCTTATTAAGACGTGAGGCGTCCCTCTTCTTAATGCTTCCTCCCCAACACGCCACCACAAAGAAGAGGGCGCTCTCCACAACTGACCTATAGAACATCTTCAGCATCTCACTACAGACATTGAATGACGCCAACCTTCTTAGGAAGTACAGTCGACTCTGTGCCTTCCTGCACAAGGCATCTTTGTTGGCAGTCCAGTCTAGCTTCTCGTCTAACTGTACTCCCAGATACTTGTAGGTCTTAACCTGCTCCACACATTCTCCATTAATGATCACTGGCTCCATATGAGGCCTAGATCTCCTAAAGTCCACCACCATCTCCTTGGTCTTGGTGATATTGAGACGCAGGTAGTTTGAGTTGCACCATATCACAAAGTCCTGTATCAGTTTCCTATACTCCTCCTCCTGTCCATTACAAATGTTTGTATATGTGACAAATAAAGCTAATCTTTATTCTAGCGGTGTCATGGTTCCGGTTGGCTGTTCCCCTTTAACACTCCTTTCTCCCTGATTATGCACTAATTTCTGTCATTAGATCTCCAATTGCTGCTAGTTTACTCAATTACAGTACACTTGGTTTTCATCAGAGACTGTGAAATAAGTACGATGGCATTACTATCGCAGGTTGCTAGTTTGTTGGTCTATTCCCACGTGATAACTTCATTTCTCAACTGCTTAGAACGATTTGTTCTAAGTTCAGCTCCAGTTTCAAGATATTCTATGAAAAACCCTGTCTCCGTGTTGTTACGACCCCCGTAACTGGGTCACTTACCAGCAAAGATAGAGAGGTCCGCTGAAGTCTGATGGTACTACTTTTAAACGTTTTTATTTATAAAGGGGCACAAAAGTAAGGTTAATACAAACATTCAGATAATCTACGTTGTCAATACTCAATCTAAAGCGCGGGTATAGTAATAATCATCAATAAGAAGTAGCTCTATCGTTTTGTCTAGGGGTAAAAATATTGTCCGATGGAAATATAAAAGTCTCGCAAGTTCATGCAGGCTTTAGCCTTTTGGGGACCGCTGGGTTTCACTTGTTGGAGAGAGAGAGAGATTTTTGGTGAGAAAAGAAACTTGCCCAGTCTTTAGGACGCAAACCGTTGAATCAGGAACGTGGGTTCCCCGTTGTTAGTTCGAAGTCCTTTTCGGTGTTATCAGCCACCCGTTCCCCAGGCCAGGGGAAACGGACCACACGTGGCTTCCGAATAGCTTCCCGTTATCATGGGAGCGATGAGCGATGGTGTCTCCTTCTGGTGCGTCGCTAGGGGACTGCCCCCTGCAGCCCCTCTTTTATCTTGACTTGTATTGGAGTATAAAAGTATAAATTTACCAAAACTATGAAGTCAGTTCTGAGTTTGCTATTTGCTATGCATGTACCCAATTTGGTAGGAGACTGAAATCTTAAGATGACAATGGTGTGTTAATGAGAGGTAGCTACAGAAAGAGTTTGCTATGCATATATCCTAAAAATGTAGAAGACAATGGTATGTTAATGAGAGGTAGCTAAGAGATGTAGATTAGAACATGATTAAGTCAATTGATAGAAACAATAGGGACGTGAGGTATGTGTAATATGCAACTATAGATCGATTACATATGCTAATGCAACTGGACCAGGAGATTGCTATAAAAAATGCTATGTACAAGAATCGGTGGGCAATCAGCGACTAGCTCAATGACTGTCTCAGCTTTGATTTGCAAATTAAAGTTTAACCCTTCTTGAAGAATCTTCTGCGTCTCCTGGTCATTTGTGAGGCACAAAAAACCACGACATAATTGGCGACCGCGGCAGGACTGGATAGAGACCCGCGGAAGGGAAACGGCAGATTGGGAACACTTCCCGGTCCTCTAGGGACCCCCACAAGGCTAACAGAATTAAGGGTGCACCCAAACAAAAGGAAAGCGCTTTTTGTGACAATTTGGACTAAGAATTCTGTTGGCTTTGGGGAGGTCTTGGAGTCTCAGGAGTGTGGAACCACTGCCAAAGGGTCTCTCCGGTCCAAAGAATCTGGCAGAATTGGGGGTTAACGGAGGAGGCTCAGAGGATTGCTCAAGAACACTGCAGTGAGGGTAAGTACAAATAAGTTAATATGTTAAGAAAAAGTCCACATGGTGTTGGTAAATCCCTGTGGGTACCGCTTCGTATGAAATGAAGGGCTGAACGGGCAGGGAAAGTAGAATAGAATTAGAGTAGAAAGTCCTTGTGGTTACCGCCTTAAGAGAGAAGGGTCTGCTCGGGCGAGGTGTTAGAATAGAATTAGAGTAGAAAATCCTTGTGGATACTGCCTTAAGAGATAAGGGTCTGAACGGGCGAGGTGTTAGAATAGAATTAGAGTAGAAAATCCTCGTGGATACTGCCTTAAGAGATAAGGGTCTGAACGGGCGAGGTGTTAGACTAGGCGTAGAATTAGAGTAAGTTATAGGAAGAAAAAGTCCACGTGGTGTTAGACTAGGACTAGGTGTAGAATTAGAGTAAATAATATTATCCAGTAAACAAACTGTGAATCTCTGAAATACCTTAACAAGAGAGAATAACATGACAGGTAAAGGAACAGCAGTAGAGATTCTGAGCAAAAAATTCCAATTAGTTCAAAATGAGATCACAAAAACTTCAGAAAAATGGGGGAAAAGAACCAAAAACCTGATCACAAAGTTGCCAAAAGAAGGAACATTTGATGTAAGTTTGTGCGAAGAAATGGAGGGACTAATTAAAAATTACAAATCAAAAGATAAATCTAAGAAAAGAGAGCAAAAAAGAGAACGAGAAATGGAAGTGCTAAAACTCTTCAGAACGGAGGGAGAAAGGATGAGGAGGACAGGTAGAATATTGATTACAAGCGAGGAAGACACTAAGGTGCTGGAGAAACAGCCTGTTATAGAGAGAGAGAGAAGGGTACGGTGAGAAGCTGGCTTCAGCTCCGTACCCGGATGCGAAAGAAACAGAAAAACCCCCTCCCTATAATGAGGAAGGAACCCCCAAGCAGTGCCCCCTGCTGATGGGAACAGTAAACATGCAGGGAGAAGTCCAAGTTTGGGATAATGAGGAGGAAAAAAAACAATATGAGAAGGAAAAAGCGGCGATATGGCAGGAGATACAGGCAGAAAGGATAAAGATAGAACAGGTACAGAGAGAAATGCAAGAACAGATTGAACGGATGAAATACTTGAGAGAGGAAAAGGAATATGAGGAGTATCGATTATACCATAGAAATAAACAGACTAGAAAAGGTGACTCATTGGAGGAGCAAGAGTTAACTGGAGAGAGAGAGAGAGAGAGGATATGAGAATTTGTGGGGAAGAGGTAGGAGGCAGAAGCCTAGAAGGACAGAAGGAGGCAGTAGGGGAGCGACTTGCGGAAGTAGAGAGAGAGCCAGATAAGTTACTGAAAGGGGATTGCCAGAGGAGATGCGAAAAATACTCCAGGGGCCAACCAAGTATTGAATCAAGACAGAAAGGAAGGACTCCACAGGGAGACGGAGGGAAGAGCAGAACCCCGGAGACATTTGTGTGGGAGGCAGTAAAGACATACCCTGAGACAGATGGGGAGTCAGGTGAGGAGGAGAGCCAGGGCAGTTGGGAAGAAGGAGGAAGAATGATGCCGTTGTTAGTTAAAGGATCAGGACAAGTGCAGTATATCCCTTGGGGATCCCAGGACCTAGAAGGGCTGAAAAACACTCTGCCCAATTTACATGAAGGAGCAGGGAAATGGATTAGAGCCTTTGAAGAAGAAACAGTGGGACGATTATTGGCTATGGGAGATTTGAAGGCACTGTTGATAAGGTTGATGGGAACCTCCAAATTTAACGAACTAATGGAAATGGCTGGCATAGTAAACTCAAACGACCCAAGAACTGATGGAGATGGGTTTGACAGAGTGAGGCAGAGGGTATGGCAGGCCCTCAGAAAGCTTTATCCACCCAAAGTGGACCCCAAAGCCTTAAAAGGGGATCCACTGGGAGACACTGGAAACCCAGCAGCCTACGTAGAAAACCAGTTGAAAAGGTGGAGACTGGAGACTGAGCAAGAGGTGGAGAACAGCTTATTTATGACCTCACTGTTCCGACATAGCATTTTGGATGCAATGCCGCCACAAGTAAAATCCAAACTGGAGGAGGTGGTTGGGCTAACGTCAAAGACCCCACAAGAATTTAGAGACCACGTAGTCCATGCAGTTGAGAAATACTGGAAAGACAAACAAAGGTTGGCTGAGCAGCAGGAAGAGGTGCAAAGAAAGTTAATACAAATGCAGCTCGAAGAACTCAAAAAGAAGCAAAAAGAGAAAAACAAAAAGATGCTGCCAACAACCACCGGTTCGAGTACAGCCATCGAGCTGGACAAAGCACTGCTATATGGAGGGACCGATCATACTGTAAGACAAGGGCTGGAAAACCCCATGCCAATAATTAACTTTGAGGGAGCATTCCCACAAATGCTCTATCAGGAACAGACTAAATTCAAACAGCCCAGACAGGACTGGAAGTCCCAAGGAGGGGGGCAGAGGAGCTATGGGCAAAGGAGACCAGTGAGAAGACAGTGGGAAAGAGAGGTAGGGAGATTGTGCTGGGAATGTAATCAGCCAGGTCACATGAGAAGAAATTGTCCGTTTATACTATGGCCTGTCACACACCAGCAGGAACCGATAAGAAGGGAACTAAAGTTTAGCCAAGGACTAGCCCCCACCGGCCCAAGCGGACCTGTGAACCCCTATGCGAGGTATTAGGGGTGCCCCGAGAACTTGAGTGGGAAGGGACATTACCCAATGATAACAAGGGAGGCAGACGAGGAACCCATTGTTCAGGTTATGTTAGAAGGGCAACTGACACCAATGATGATAGATACTGGAGCCACGTACACTTGTGTACAGCCACAGTATGCCCTTCACCTTCCCATGTCAGGAAAGTTTATTAAGACGGTAGGGTTCTCGGGGAAAACACAGTTGACACAGTGCACGGCTCCAGTGCGGTTGAGAATGGGAAATAAAGAAATTGTTTTGCCGGTGCTAGTATTTAAAGGAACTCCGATTAATTTGTTAGGCAGAGATGCCTTGTTGAAACTGGAATTAAAATTAGAATGCACCAAAAATGGGCTGAGTGTGAAAAGAGCAGGGGCTCAATTGATAGTGCGAGAAGACAAGAAGGCTAATGTCTTTTGGATAGGAGACATCGCAGACCAGGTTTACCTGCGAGTTTTTCGGAGAAAGTGGAATGAGCCAAGAAGGGAGGGACCCTTTACGGTGACTAAGGCATCACCCACCGCAGTTCAGGTAGAAGGAAGCTCCACCTGGTACCACCTGAACCATTGCACGAGGGCAGTCCTGCAAGGGCAATCAGGTGAGGTGTCCGAGGTAAGTGATGCGGAAGAGCAGTTAGCGGGAGACAGACGGGGAACAAGAAGCTGACACTGCACCGCAGGAGTTTGATCAATTAGTAAGGGAAATTTTTGATTCTGAGGATGGGCCTCAAGACCCTCAGGATTTGGTGGTGGATAATAGGGCTTCTTCAGATAATGGGGATGAGCTGGGAACGACCAGTTGTGCCCCCGGGGACAAAGCACCCACATACTCTAGTGCAGACTTGGGTACCATTAGTGGGGCAGATATGGAATGGGACTGGTAACCTGCAGAAAAGAAGTAAGAGGAGCACAACACTTACCTCCTCGCCATGGTTAAAGACACATACTAATCAGTGGTATCAATGGGCAGCTTACACGGCAGGAATGGTGAAGAGACAGAATTGTTATCTGTGCTCAAGGGAAAGCCTCACTCAGCATGTAGTTCCCATGCCTTATAACTCCTCCACCTGCACGCGGTGGCGAAGAGAGCACAGGGAACAATGCCAACGACAGTGTCCAGGTCCGGGTAGGGCTTGTTTCATGAGGATTTGCGTTAAAGCAGATTCCTGCTATCAAAACTGAACAATGCACCAATGTGCCCATATTGGTGTATGCTATATCAGGCGTCCTCGCAGTTTGACCAAAACAAGCTTGCCTATCACTGTAATTATAGCAGACCCTGGGCTATAAACAAAAGAAGCCAGACACCTACACTGCAACAGCTTATAATGCAGGACCATCTGAATTATGAATGTTTCATGCGGGTGGGCACTCACCCAGTTGGCCATTTCCGAGGCAACTGCACTCAGACATGGGATGTAACCCCAGGTATAAGACACTTGACAGGTTCCCCTCCTCCTGAGGGTGCAATGGAGTCTCAGACTATCCCTTTAGCAGACACTTGGTGGCTGTGTGGGCAGGAAGGAGGTCTGAGATCTACGCTCCCCCTCAGGTGGGCAGGAACATGTACGCGTGTCATGCTGCTTCAGGAAGTTATAATGTCCCCTGAAGTACAGTCCAATGCTAACTTCCCTGAGCAGCGGACTCTGCTACGGCAGAAGAGAAAATATGACCCGGATCCGACAATCCGAATTGACAGTATAGGGCAGCCAAGAAGTAAAACTAACGAATTCAAGGCACGAAATGAGATTGCTGCAGGCTGGGAAGCTATCATACCTGTGATAGGGGTGAGCAAAAATGTTGAATGGATAAACTATATATACTACAATCAACAGAGGTTCATCAACTACACCGATGATGCACTGGAGGCCTTAGGGCAACAGCTGGATGCAACTAGCAGGGTGGCGTGGCAAAACAGACAGGTACTAGATTGGCTTTTGGCAGAGAAAGGGGGTGTGTGTGTAATGTTTGGAGAACAATGCTGCACTTTCATACCGAACAATACTAGCCCAGAAGGGTCTTTCACCAGAGCAATGAATAGGTTAAAGAATCTGCGGACGGAGGTCAAACAGAATGCAGGGTTCGGGCATCAGTTCTTTGATTGGTTAGAAAGTAGACTCAGAGGATGGGGAGCATGGCTGACTAAAATAGCAATAACTGTCAGTATTATATTGTTGAGCTGTGCGCTTCTGCTGTGCTGTTTTCTTCCTTGTCTCAAATCTCTTGTAGTGCGTGCTGCAACCAAACAATTTCCAATGTTCGTGGCAATTACTGAAGCAAGCTTAGTGGAGAAAGAAACACCGAACATGTATCGTTACAGCCTACAACACCTGTAGGATGAACAAAAGCAAAACGACAGTGTGGGAGTAGATTGTAAGGGCTGCTGAGTCTTTTTCCCTGTCTCAGGTACAGAGGGACAGGTTTTTGGCTCAGCAGCCCAGGGTAACAGGGAGAGAATACTTTGAGGTCTTGGCACAGAAAATTATAGTTTAACCTGAGATTTGGGAATAAGTGCTTGAGTTTATTGGGGCTTTTGTGCGCAGACTCTTAGTCTTTCTCTGTGTGAGTGTGAGACCCTTTGGGTCTCAAAGGGAGGATATATTGGAGTATAAAAGTATAAATTTACCAAAACTATGAAGTCAGTTCTGAGTTTGCTATTTGCTATGCATGTACCCAATTTGGTAGGAGACTGAAATCTTAAGATGACAATGGTGTGTTAATGAGAGGTAACTACAGAAAGAGTTTGCTATGCATATATCCTAAAAATGTAGAAGACAATGGTATGTTAATGAGAGGTAGCTAAGAGATGTAGATTAGAACATGATTAAGTCAATTGATAGAAACAATAGGGACGTGAGGTATGTGTAATATGCAACTATAGATCGATTACATATGCTAATGCAACTGGACCAGGAGATTGCTATAAAAAATGCTATGTACAAGGATCGGTGGGCAATCAGCGACTAGCTCAATGACTGTCTCAGCTTTGATTTGCAAATTAAAGTTTAACCCTTCTTGAAGAATCTTCTGCGTCTCCTGGTCATTTGTGAGGCACGAAAAACCACGACACTTGCAGGGTTGTAGATGTCAATCAGGGTGGGGTGATGCAATCCCCAGCCCACATTGCCCGAGAGTGTACACGTAGCCCTGAGAGCTGGCACGTAGTATAGGATCGCAATCCACAAAGGTGTCTCCAAGAAACAATGGCCAAATCCGTTGCTTTGTCCTGCCGAGGATTCTCTCTCATTTCCTGGGTCCAAGACCCGAATTAATAGCGATCTTGCGATTCTCAAGAAGGAGGGGGCTGGGATCATAACACCTCCCCTCTTAAAAACGTTTTTACCAGTGGTTAAAAACGGAGTGGTACAGAGTCTTACAGGATTTTAGAATCTACCATAATACAAAAGCTTTTCTTTTAACTACAGAGCCATACAGTTATACATTTAATTCAGCATCCAAACAGTTAGCGATTACAGTGTCCCTTCCTTTACTAGCTTAACATCCTGTGCCTTACTAAAGTCTTATAGCCTCAGACTTCAACTTAATAACCACCTATATTTTTTTTAACAGATCTAACGAGTTGTGATCCCCGACGGGGAGCCAGGCAGGCTTCCAAGGGGTTTGTCTTTATTATTCACATGCCTTGCTGAAATCCCGTACAACCGGCTGGGCTATTTAAAAATGGCGCCCTTCATTAATCGTCGTCTCTTTTCCGGTGAGTTCCTACGGGAGGAACTCGGGTAGTTTGGCGAGGTAAAACCCCCCCGCCTCGTTCATAGGGGTTATTTTATCAACACCGTGTCCCAAACTTAGACCATCTTCTGAATTTCCACCCCATTCTTTAATTTTACTCAAGTTGCTAGTTTTCTCTTAAGGACCCTTCAGGCTATTAGTTTTGAATTCGAACTCTTTGTTCAAGCAGCATTTCAGATTCTGCCTTGTCACACCCCATTCTGGAATAACAATAGGGTGGGGGTTCCCGGCATCTCCCGGCTTAATCTGTAAGCGATCTGCAGGGTTTAAAATTTCTTCATTCGATTTGGGAACTACAAATTTTCCGGTTCCTTCAATAATCATATTTATCTTACCATTTTCGAGTTCTGCTTTAAGTTTTCCCACACCTTCGAGCTCAGACCCCGGGGAACTTCCACCTCCCGCTATTACTAAGGTTAACCCTTTCTTCACTGAACCCAGTCTATCTGACCCAAAAGGACGACCGTCTTGTCCAGCTGAATCAAATACCTCAGACTTTTTCTGAGCTCCGTGACTAGGTTCAGGACCACGTGCATCCCCATCTTGGACACACCCCAACGGGACATTGACCTCTTCCAGGCTTTCAATACCCGTACCTTTTTCAAATTCCAAATTCCCTTGCTCCTCCCAGCTACTCTCTGGGCAACTCCCTTCCAGAGTAAACTCAACCCCACGGGCTGAAACAACCTCATCTGCCAACCCAGCAGACCTCTCCAAGGTAATGGCATCCTTTTCATCTAGGACTGCCCTCATCTCATTATCGGGAACACCTTTAGAATTTTCAACTTCTTCAAACAGTTCCACCAAACCAGACAGATCATCCATGTCCAACTCTGGACCTTTTAACAGCTTTATATGTTTCTCATCTTTATTTCCTACCTCTAGGACCTTTCTCTTCGCTGAGGGAAGATCTCGCTCCTCTCCCTTACCCCCTTTTACTTTACTACTCTTCGTTTTACCACCCTCTAAACCCTCATGGCACAAGGTCGGTAAAGACGTCTCGGCCAAATCAAAACTGGCCAGATTTAAACTGCTCTCGGTCTCAGCTGCCGCTCTCAACAGGCTGAGAGTGACCGCGCATGAGGGATAGCTCTTGGACGCTAGGGGCGGGGCCTCAACATGCACCGGTTGGCGGGTCATCGTCATGGCTGACCAAACCTTACCCCCTGCTAAATCGTTCCCAAGAAGGACGTCCACGTCAGTTCTCGGGAATTCTGATGGCACCCCTATTTCAACTGATCCATACACCAGCTCACAATCCATAATGACCTTATGTAAGGACACCATTTCTATCCTTTTATTTATCCCCTCCACCGCTATCATGCCCGTTTGTCGACTACCCTCGAGTACCTTACGGAGGATCATCGATAGCTCAGCCCCTGTATCTCTCCAAATCGTTACGGGAATTGGCGGGTCCCCCTCCCTCAAAGACACGGTTCCGTGTGACAGACAAATCTCAGACCCCTCTCGTACTCTGCCTACCCGGGGCTCTCTTGTCGATTTTCTGATTACCACTGCACACCCGATAGGGACCACTGCTTTCCCTTTTTCTGGCTCCTTCCTCGGAGCAAAGCACCGAGACGCAACATGCCCGCTCTTCCCACAATTAAAACAGGTCAAGCCCGGAAATCTCTGGCCACCTGGCCTTTCCCCCTCAACCTTACCACTAGCTCCCGGCGGGACCTCTGCCTCAGCCGGCGGACTTTCTCGATCGTTCCCACGGTCTCTCTGGTAACTTTTATTCGAGGGAAACTTTGTCTTGTGGGTTAGGGCATATTCATCTGCGAACCTAGCAATTTCTGAGATGGACTTATTCGGCTTCTCATTCAAATACATCCGGATCTCCTCCGGAACACAACCTTTAAATTCCTCAATCAAAAATAACTCCCTGAGAAGCCCATGATCCTCGCCCACCATTTCTGCGGTGCACCAACGGTCCAAGAGCACCCCCTTCTCATGGGCAAACTCGGTATACGTCTGATTCCACCCTTTCCGTAAATTTCTGAACCTTTGTCTATATGCTTCAGGTACTAGCTCGTAACTCCGGAGAATGGCCTCCTTTACTTTGGCATAATTCTCCGCTTCCCCCTCCTCCATGGACAATGCCGCATATGCTCGTTGTGCCTTCCCTTTTAACACACTTTGTAACAACGCCACCCACTGATCTCTGGGCCACTTCTGATTCACTGCCACCTTTTCAAAAAGCAAGAAATAACTATCAACATCCGTCTCCTCGAACGGAGGTACTAACCTCAACTCCCGACTAACATTAAACTGCTCCTCTTGGTCTGACTCTTGATCTCTTCGCTCTTGCCTTAACTTCTCCATCTCCAAGTCATGTTTCCTCTGTTTCTCTGCCTCCTCATACTCTCTCTCCTTCTCGGCTCTTTCTTTCTCTTTTTCAGCTGCTTCCAGCCCCTTTAGCTGGAGCTCATGATCCCGTTTCACCTCTAACTCCTTTAGTTGGAACGCCTGCTCCCTTTCTCTCTCAGCCCTTTCTTTCTCTTTTTCAGCTGCTTCCAGCTGCTTTACTTTGATTTCATGTTCCAACCTTAATTTCTCCAACTCTAACTGATCCGTCCCACTCGCTAGTACCTTTTCAGGGATATTTTCCAAATCCTCAGCTGTAAACACCTTCTTCTCAATGTAATACTGAGTTATGGCCCTTCGCACCTCCTGCTTTTTCATTGACGACCTCACCTCTGTGAGGCTTAACCCCTTCGCCAAATTTACCAAGTCTGATTTGGTGGCCGTCTCTAGCGCCCCCAGAGTTGGGTTTCCCATAAATTCCTCCACTCCAAGTTTGGACTTACAATCCCGATTCACTGGCCTCCCAATTTGGTGTCAAATCCCGGACGAGCCCCCACGTTGTCACGAACCCTGTAACTGGGTCATTTACCAGCAAAGATAGAGAGGTCCGCTGAAATCTGATGGTACTATTTTTAAACGTTTTTATTTATAAAGGGGCACAAAAGTAAGGTTAATACAAACATTCAGATAATCTACGTCGTCAATACTCAATCTAAAGCACGGGTATAGTAATAATCGTCAATAAGAAGTGGCTCTATCGTTTTGTCTAGGGGTAAAAATATCGTCCGATGGAAATATAAAAGTCTCTCGAGTTCATGCAGGCTTTAGCCTTTTGGGGACTGCTGGGTTTCACTTGTTGGAGAGAGAGAGAGATTTTTGGTGAGAAAAGAAACTTGCCCAGTCTTTAGGACGCAAACCGTTGAATCGGGAACGTGGGTTCCCCGTTGTTAGTTCGAAGTCTTTTTCAGTGTTATCAGCCACCCGTTCCCCAGGCCAGGGGAAACGGACCACACGTGGCTTCCGAATAGCTTCCCGTTATCATGGGAGCGATGAGCGATGGTGTCTCCTTCTGGTACATCGCTAGGGGACTGCCCCCTGCCGCCCCTCTTTTATCTTGACTTGCAGGGTTGTAGATGTCAATCAGGGTGGGGTGATGCAATCCCCAGCCCACATTGCCCGAGGGTGTACACGTAGCCCTGAGAGCTGGCACGTAGTATAGGATCGCAATCCACAAAGGTGTCACCAAGAAACAATGGCCAAATCCGTTGCTTTGTCCTGCTGAGGATTCTCTCTCATTTCATGGGTCCAAGACCAAAATTAATAGTGATCTTGCGATTCTCAAGAAGGAGGGGGCTGGGATCATAACAGTGTCAAGACTCCATATCAGAGCTCTGTGTCAAGATTCCTCCTGTTTGCTGTTCAACGTTCATGTCTACGCCAGCATCCCCATCTCAATCTCTATGCCCGTGTCCTGCGCTTGGACTCTGCTCAGTCACTCTGTGCAACAAGTAGAACCTGAGTGAACCAAACTCTGTTATTTTATCCTCCTTTTCCAACTGTGTTTTATTCAGTGATATTGGACTAACACAGCGCTTCATGATTCATACAGTGTGTAAAATACTATGCCTGTCTGGTTTCATCACAGCCTGTTATGGAAACACCAATGCCTCGGAATGGGGAAGTCTACAGAAAGAGGCGAGCCCAGCCCAGCCCATCCTGGGAAAAGCCCTCCCCACTACTGAGCACATTTACCAGGAGCTCTGCCACAAGACAGCAGCGGCCATCATCAAGGACCCTCCCCATCCAGACTGTGCTCTCTTCTCACTGCTGCCATCAGGCAGGAGGTATAGAAACCTTACTGCAGGTCCCACCTCACCAGGAACAGCCATTATCCTACAATTGTCAGGGTCCTGAACCAACGTGAATGCCTACACTCACGGCATGCTGAACTAACTCTATGACCTATGGACTCACTTTCAAGGATTCTACAGCTCGTGTCCCTGCTGAAGGCTCTTGGCCCAAAATGTCGACTGTTTATTCATTTCCATAGATGTTGCCTGACCTGCTGAGCTCCTCCAGTGTTTTGTGAGTGTTGCCTTTCATGTTCTCAGTTTTATTTTTAATCGCACAGATTATTCTCCTTTGCTTATTTGTTGTTTGGCTGCCTTTGTGTGAAGTTTTGTAAATTATATTGCATTTCTTTTTCCCATGTAAATGCCTGCAAGAAAATGAATCTTAAGATAGGATATGGTAACATCTATGTACTATGATAGTACATTTACTTTTAACTGTGAACTTTGAAAATTGTAACGCGGGTACCTCTATCCAGGAATAACAGGTGATCAAGTCCCTGTGGTGCCCACAGGTCCTGGAAGTCCCCCAGTGTACCCATACATACAACGTGCTCCGTCTCCATGGACACACGGGCATGGATGCAAGCTCGGCAATCGACTTGGGCAGAACGCAGGACATGGAACCGTGAATGGCTCCCTTAGCAACACTCTATTGTAGTGTCAACTTTAACCCAGTTGGCAGCAGCAAGTGTTTATTACCAACCTGTTACAGAATGCACCTGTCTGACTCTGGAGTCTGATCAGTTAGAGAGGCTGTACAAATCTGACCATCACTAACCTGTCAGCTAGAAGGGCTGCAAATCAGCTAATAACTGATGATCCTGGAGATTCAAGTCTCATCCGCTACTGTCCTGTGGGTTAAACTTCCCTTTGACTGGTTACACTAATACGTTCCAACAGAATGTGGAATTGTAGTAAGTGGCATGATGGCATAGTCGTCAGAACAACGCTTTACAGTACAGGCAACCCGGGTTCAGTTCCTGCTGCTGTCTGTAAGGAGTTTGTATGTTCTCCCTGTGACCACCTGGGTTTCTCCGGGAACTCCGGTTTCCCACACGAACCAGTTGTCCGGTAATAGGTCAGTGTAAATTGTCTCCTGATTAGGCTAGGGTTAAATCAGGGGATTGCTAGGTGGTGTGGAAGGGCCTGTTCCACACTGTATCTCAATAAAATAAACAAATAAATTGGTTCAGCTTCTTCCTGCAATCTGACACGTTGAGGACAGCATTCACCGATGCACTTCAGGATGTGGCAGAGATCGACGAGTGTCACAGACACAGCAAGCTGTAACCAGAGTGGTTGTGTATCCATGGACTGGAATAATCCTGGGATAAAGTATGCTGCATTAGAATTATTTTGTGTAACAGGATAAACTAGGAAAGCATTCAATGACAGTGATACAACATAACTCGCACTTAGAGCAGAGAGCATAGAACACTACAGCACAGTACAGGCCCTTCAGCGGACAATGCTGTGCTGACATTTTGACCTACTCCAAGATTAGTTTAATCCTTGCCTCCCACAAGGCCCTCCATTTTTCTTTCATCCATGTGCTTTCCTTCCATTGGCTGTAGGGAGTTCGTACATTCTCCCCGTGACTGTGTGGGCTTCCTCCCACAGTCCAAAGGCGTACCGGTTGGAAGGTTAATTGGTCATTGTAAATTGTCCTGTGATTAGGCTAGAATTTCATCAGAAGTCTGCTGGGCGGTGCAGCTTGAAGGGCCTATTCCATACTCTTTAACAATAAATAAATAATCTGAGAATATCATGTCTCTAATGTACCTGCCTCTGCCACCACCCCTGGCAGGGAGTTCCATGCACCCACAGACAGTGTAAAAAAAAACCTACCTCTGACATCCCCCCCGATACTTCCCTCCGATCACATAAAATTATGCCCCATTCCATTAGCCACCCTGGGAAAGTTTCTCTGGCTGTCCACTCAATCTCTACCTTTTATCATCTTGTACACCTCTATCAAGTCACCTCTCATTCTCCTTTGCCACAGAGAGAAAAGACCTTGCTTGCTCAATCTATCCCCTCTAATCCAGGAAGGATCATAGTAAATCTCCTCTGCACTCTTTCTAAAGCTTCCACATCTTTCCTATAATGAAGCGACCAGAACGGAACACAGTACTCCGAGTGTGGTGTACAGAAGCTACTCAGGCTACACTGAAGCTACTGAGGCACTCAAGTTGCTTTTCATCAGCAATCATTCCCTTTCACCTCCAAACCGTTCCCCTCCACCACCGCCCTCTGTCCGTCTATCAGAACTCATTCTCACCCTCAACAATTTCTCCAAACTCAAGGGGTAGACATGGACACCTGCATGGGCTCCAGCTATGGCCGCCTTTTCATTGGCCAAGTAGAGCAGTGTATGTTCCAAGCTTTCCCTGGTGACACTCCTCAACTCTTTCTGCACTACATTGGTACTGCTTCATACACACATCAATTTCAACAACTTCCACCCTGCCCCTAAATTCACTTGGCTCATTTCCAAGACATCTCTCCCCTTTCTCGATCTTTTTGTCTCCATCTCTGAGGAAAAACTGTCCACTGACATCTTTTATAAACCTACCAAGTCCCTCGGCTATCTTGACTGTACCTCTCCCCACTCAGTCTCCTGTAAAAATGTTATTCCTTTTTCTCAGTTCCTCATCTCCACCGCATCTGTTCCCAGCATGATGCTTTTCTTTCCAGGATATCTGAGATGTCCTCCTTTTTCAAAAAAATAGGGTTTCCCTTCCACCACCATTGATTCTGCGATCACCCTCATCTCCTCCATTTCCTGCACATCCACGTTCACTCCATCTTCCCACCGCCATAACGGTGATAGAGTTCCTCATGTCCTCACCTACCACCCCATGAGTCTCTGGATTCAACATATCATTCTCCACAACTTCCGCCATCCTCAACGGGTTCCTACCACCAGACATATCTTCACCTCTACCCCGTGCCCCCCACCCACCCACCAGCTCTCTGTTTTCTGCAGGGATCGTTCCCTCTGTGATTCTCTTGTCCACTCGTCCCTTCCCCCCCTTCCTACTCATCTCCCTCCTGGGACAGATCCCTGTAAGGAACAGAAATGTAACACCTGCCCATTCACCTCCATTCTGAGCCCCAAACAGTCCCTCCAGGTGAGGCGACATTCCAGGAACTTCCAGAAATTGATATTTGGAAGTTATCAAACTTCCGGTAATGCACCCCCCCCCCTTCACCATTCCCTATCCCCTTTTCCCTCTCTCATTTTATCTCCTTGCCTGCCCATCACCTCCCTCTGGTGCTTCTCTCCCTTTTTATTTCTTCCATGGCCTTCTGTCCTCTCCTATTAGATTCCCCCTTTTCCAGCCCTGTGTCTCTTTCACCAACCAACGTCCTGGCTCTTTTCTTCACCCTTCTCCACTCCCCCAGTTTCCCCTGTCACATTATCTTTCTCCCTCCCCTCCTCCCACCTCTAGCTCTACTCCTTATCTTCTCGCCAGTCCTGCTGAAGGGTCTCGTTGACTGTACTCTTTTCCATGGATGCTGCCTGGCCTGCTGAGTTTCTCCAGCATTTTGTGTGTGTTGCAAACATCTCATATTCTGTCTGGGTAGCCTCCAACCTGATGGCATTTACATCGATTTCTCCTTCTGGTTAAAACAAAATCTATTCCCTCAAACTTCTGTTCCCTACTCTAGCCTCTTACTTACATACCTCTTCTTCTCACTTGCCTATCACCTCCCCCATTGCACCTCTCCTTCATCCCTTTCTCCATGGTCCACTTTCATTTCCTATCAGATTCCTTCCTCTCCAGCCCTTTACCTTTCCCAACTCATGGCTTCACCTATCTTCTTCTAGCTATCCTCCTTCCCCTTCCCCCTACCTTTTTCATTCTGGCATTTCCCCCTTTCCTTTCCAGTCCTGAAGAAGAGTCTCGGCCCAAAACATCGCCTGTTTATTCATTTCCATGGATGCTGCCTCACCTGCTGAGTCCCTCCAGCATTTTGTGTGTGTTACTTTTACTTCCCTGTCTGTTCAAGTCCTGTACCAGAGACTTGCTCACAAAATCCAGGCTAGCATTCCCGTGCAGAGCCGAGGGGTGCTTCAGCATTGTAGGTGTAGCCTTTCAGATGAGATGTTAGGCCGAATCTCCGTCAGCTCTTGGGCTCAGAGATCCCATGATACTGTGACAACTAAAAACCTCAGGAGGAACTCCTATCAGCAGGTTGGTCAATATTTACCCAGTGTTAACACGAGATCAACAGATCTGTCCATTAATTATTTATTCTTTATAATTGTTGAATACTGTTGTTTTTTTTTGTTGAATGTTGTGCTAATACCCCACAGCAAATTCCTAATAGATGTAAATGTATAGTCCCGTGCAAAAGTCTTAGGCACATATACTGTATGAGGCTAGGGAGCTGAAGACTTTTGCACAGGATTGTAGTAATTTTATGCCTTGCATTGTACTGCTGCTGCACAGAAAAAACATATTTCATGACATATGTGATTGATGATAAACTGATATCTGATATGGGTCTTTATTGTGGGCTGAGAGTGGGAAGGGAGCAGAGAGAGAGGAGGGAGAGGGAAGCACCAGAGAGACATTCTGTAATGATCAATAAACCAAATGTTTGGAATCAAATGACTTTGCCTGCTGACTCAGGGCTCACCCATGCCACCCCCTGCCACTGACACTCCTCTGCCACCTGTCCTACACCCCTCCCACAGTGTTCCACCCTCGCCATTCCCAACATTCTTCACTCCCGCCAGATTTACAAACTCACCCTCCACTCCGCATTGCCAAATACAGTGCTGTGCAAAAGTCTTAGGCACCTTAGCTATATACTATATATGTGCCTGACACTTCTGCTCAGGACTCTATATGGAAAATAAAGTTGATCCCTGATATGGGTACAGATATGTAGGGCAACAAGGAAGTGTAGCGGTTGGTGTAACGCTTTACAGTTCCAGTCCCACTATGGTCTGTAAGGAGTTTGTACCTTAACCCCCTGAGCTTGTACTAGTGCTCTGGTTTACTTCCAGATGTATGGATTAGAAAAGGTTAGCGAGTTGTGGGCATGCTATATTGGCACTGGAAACATGGCAACACCTGCAGGCTGCCCCCAGCACATCCTCGGACTCTGTTGGTTGCTAAACATTTATTTAGCAATACAGCGCGGAGCAGGCCCTTCCAGACCAATAAGCCCCAACACCCAGCATTCCCTAGCCTAATCACAGGACAATTTATAATGACTATTTAACCTACTAACCGATACATCGGAAGAAACCGAAACCCACAAGCTCACGGGAAGGGCATTCAAGCTTTCTTTCAGAGGGTGCCAGAGGCGAACTCCAAACTCTAGCACCCCACGCTGTAATATCATGAGCCAGAAACATTGACTGTTTATTCATTTTCATAGATGCTGCCTGACCTGCTGAGTTCCTCCAGCATTTTGTGTGTTGTTTTGGATTTCCAGTGTCTACAGACTTCCTCGTGTTTATAAGACAACCTATGTTGCAATGTACTTGTGACAAATTACTCTAATCTGTATAAAGCTCTTCTCTTTCATTGATAAACTACTTGTTGGAGGAACACTGACAACTGAGCAGCTCCTGTGAAGGGGGGAGGAATTCTCAACACTTCAAGACAAAATCCTGCATCAGAACTGATCACAGATGCTGCACGGACTACTGAGTTCCTCCAGCAGACTGTGTGTTGCTCCAGGTTCCAGAATCTGCAGTCCCCTGTGTCTCCACTACCTTTAAGAAGAGAGAATCTGCAGATGCTGGAAATCCGAGCAACACACACAAAATGCTAGTGGAACTCAGCAGGCCAGGCAGCATCTATGGAATGGAATACATTCCTCCAGCAGGACAGGAGAAAAAAAGATGAGGAGTGGATTTAAAAGGTGAGGAGGGGAGAGCTATCTCTGTTGTTTTGGAGTTCTGTCATGTGCAGTTTGTTTGTTCTGCTTCCTGCATTGTGATCAGAGCCATGTTTCCCTAGACCCCAAGATCTGGGTACAATCTGACAGTCTTCCAAGCAGGGGTTCCCAACCTGGGGTCAACGGACCCCTTGCTCAATGGTATTGGACCATGGCATTAAAAAGGTTGGGGATCTCTGCTCTACGTAATATAAACATGGAGAAGATGTGGTAGAGTCTTGGACCAGAACTTTAGAATACAAGGATGCCCCTTTAGGACAGAGATGAGGAGTAATTTCTTTAGTCGGAGGGTGGTAAATATGCAGAATTCATTGCAACTGACACCTGTGAAGACCAAGTCATTGGGTATATTTAAGGTGCAGGCTGATAGATTCTTGATTAGACAGGGCAACAAGGGTAACAGGGCAGGAGAATGGGGTTGAGAGGGAAAGTAAATCAGCCATGGCTGAATGGGTTAATTATGCTCCTATGTCTTATGGACATCTATATGGTGTAATTGTGCCATTCATGAGGTTGTGGTTAATTACTGATAGATAAAATAAAATCAGAAAAATGCCAGACACTTGGTACAGAGCAGACAGTGTCAGTGGTGATGGACAACAACGTTAGTTTATCAGGTCCATATCAGACGTATTTAAGAACAATTCAAATCAAGTGTAGACTTTACATGCATCAGAGCTCTGATGAAAGATCTTGGCCCAAATGTCAACTGTTAATTCCCCTCCATAGATGTCGCCTGACTTGCTGAGCTCTGAGCCCTCTCTAGTTTTGCCAGTTTTCCAAGGTTGTCAACGGCATTTTGGGGGCAGAGCATTCTACTTATGACCCCTTCCACAACCTCCTCATTTACCGCACATCATAATCAGAGCCATGTTACTATCACTCTCTTAACTTACTGCTTTACAGTAGCAGTACAGTGCAAAGACATAATTATTCTGAATTATAAAATAAATAAATAATGCAAGTGAAATGGAACAATGAAGTTGTATTCAGGGGTTCATGGTCTGTTCAGAAATCTGATGGGGAAGGGGAAGAATTTGTCCTGAACCATCAAACATGGGTCTTCAGGCTCCTGTTATGCAGACAGAGAATCCTTGACATAGTGGTAGCACATACAGAATGGTGGAGGAACTCAGCTGGTCAGGTGTCCTCTACATTGCCAGACCTGCTGAATTGCTAAGACCTCTCCCCAGCATTGAGGACCTCTTCAAAATGCATTGACTCAAAAAAGGGAGCATCCATCAGGGAGGAGATACAGGAGCTGGAAGACACACACTCAACGTTTTAGGAACAGCTTCTTCTTCTCCTCCATCAAATTTCTGAACTGACAATGAACCTACTCACAATCACTACCTCAATATTTTTGCACTTGTTTTGTACTAATTTAATTTAATTTAAAAAATGTATTTCTTATTGTAATTTATAGTTTTCTAATTATTATGTATTGCAATGTACTGCTGCCATAAAACAACAAATTTCATGACATTTATAAGCGATTTTATACCTGATTCTAATTCTGATTCTTCCGGCTTGTTGATAACTGGTAAATCAAATTGTTCATTGTCACGTGCACCGAGGTACAGTGAAAAACTTTGCTTTGCGTGCCATGAGTTCAAAGCATAGTATTTTGGAAAAGTAACAACAAAATGCATAAAATTATGTCACAAGACGGGGTAAGACTGAGAAACAGCTTCTTGCAGAGGGCTGCTGTGCAGCTGAATAATGCTACACCTGACTTGCCTTCGAGAGTTAGGGACTATCGATGTAAATATGGGAATTTTCTTTGTTAAGTCATATCGAATGCGTTGTAAGTGCTATCCCTTTCTCTCAATTCCTCCGCCTCCGCCGCATCTGCTCTCAGGATGAGGCCTTTCATTCTAGGACAGTCTTTTTTAAAGAAAGGGGCTTCCCTTCGTCCACTATCAACTCTGCCCTCCATCGCGTCTCCCGTATTTCATGCACCTCTGCCCTCACCCCATCCCCCTGCCAGCCCACCAGGGATAGAGTCCCCCTGGTCCTCACCTATCACCCTACCAGCCTACAGATCCAACGTATAATCCTCCATAACTTCCACCACCTCCTACGTGATCCCACCACCAACCACATCTTCCCCTCCCCCCACTCTCGGCTTTCCGCAGGGATCGCTCCCTACGCGACTCCCTTGTCCATTCATCCCCCCTCCCCCCCCATCCCTCCCCACCGACCTCCCTCCAGGCACTTATCCCTGCAAACGGAAGAAGTGCTACACCTGCCCCCACACTTCTTCCCTCACCACCATCCCAGGCCCCAGACAGTCCTTTCAGGTGAGGCACCACTTCACCTGCGAGTCAACTGGGGTGATATACTGTATCCGGTGCTCCCGATGTGGCCATTTATACATTGGGGAGACCCGCCGCAGACTGGGAGACCGTTTCGCCGAACACCGGCGCTCGGTCCTCCAGCAGTGGCGGGATCTCCCTGCGGCCACACACTTCAATTCCACAGACCACTCCCACTCTGACATGTCTGTCCATGGCCTCCTCTACCGTCAAGATGAGGCCACACGCAGGTCAATGGAGCAATACCTTATCTCCCTCCTAGGTAGCCTCCTACCTGCTGGCATGAACATTCAACTCACAGACCTCCATTGATACCCCTGCCCCCCCTTACCCCCATCCCTATCTATTATTTTAGTCTGGTTCTCTTTCTCTCTCTTTTCCCCCATCACTATAATCTCCCCCCAGCCCTACCTTTCTTTCTCTTTTATTTCCCATAATTCTCCACCTTCCCCCTAGCCCATTTCCCTCCAGCCTATCACTTCCCAGCTCTCTACTTTATCCCTCCCCCCACTTCTTTCCCCCCCTCGACCATCCCATGTTACTTCACTCCCGGAGAAGGGTTTCGGTCTGAAACGTCGTCACTACCTCCTCCCATAGATGCTGTCTGGCCTGCTGAGTTCTGCCAGCATTTTGTGTTTTTATTTATTTCCAGCATCTGCAGATTCACTCGTGTTGCATTGTAAGTATCTGTTTTACACGGTCTGGAGGAGCACCACAATCTCGTTGTCTTGGGCAGTGACAATAACGTTCCATTCTATGCTACAGAAAGACAAGATGGTGTATTGCCATGACAAGATAGATTGTGAGGTCAAGAGTCTGTACTCGAGGTCCATTCAGTAGACTTATAACTGCAGGTTGGAGCTGTCCTTGAGCTTGGTTATATGGAGAAGGAAGAATGACCAGGATGGGTGGGGTCTTCGATAATGTAGACAGAGTCCACAGCGGGAAGGCTGATTTCCACGATGTACTGAACTGTGTCCACCACTCTCTGCGTTTTCTGTTACTAAGTGACTGTGTTGGTTTAACTTACTGGAGATGCTCCTGTGTCTTTAGTTCTAATACAACGTAAATCTATGGCGTCCTATATTGGATGAAATCAAGTTGCCCACGTCATGGTGCACCGCAGTAGTGTAGTGGTTAGTGCAATGCTATTACAGCTCAGGTCACTAGAGCTTGGAGTTCAATTCGGGGGCCGTCTTTAAGGAGTTTTTGTACATCCTCCCCGTAAATGTGTAGGTTTCCTGTGGGTGCTATGGTTTCCTCCCATGGTCCAAAGACGTACAGGTTAATAGGTTAATTTGTCATTGTACGTTGTCCTGTAATTAGACTGGGGTTAAATAGGTGAGTGTTATGTTTTGTAACTCCAACACATAAAAAGTATTGAACAAAAACATGGGGCTGGGGAGTAACATATCTTAGTTTTGCTTTCACTTCAAGCAAGATCTGATGCAGTGGCGTGATGACATAAGCCATTCATGTATATATAACCAATAACCTGACCGGGGGGGGAGGGGGGGGGTCCACTCTATTGGTAGGAAAGACTTGTGGCTGCAAAGAAAATCTCAGATTCTGGGGCCTCCTCAGTGGTGGTTGTAGGAGTTGAATCTGAGACTGCAGCATTTCCAATGATAAGCTGTCCCCTTGAATTCAATCTTGTAATTGTGTCCTCCAAGAAACAGAGCCCATTCATGATGCTGCTGTTAGTGGAACACCCTTCTGAAAATGAACCATGATTGAAAATGAACACTCGTGGTTAATTATCAGTAATAAGCGTAAACTCTCTCCCATTCAGGTGCTGCTTGAATCATTTTACACCCCAAGTCCTCTTTGTCAATCTGTGCATAATTTCTCTCTGCGGTGGGAAGGGAACGTGATGCAGAGTCTATCGGCCACTCATTTCAATCACTTATAACATGTGACATAACTGCACCTATACCGTTAGGTGAGGGGTCACAGGCAACCTTCATTAGATGGTGCGGATCATAACTTGTCACTACAGGGTCTGATGTCAGCATTTCCTTTGCCTTTTGGAATGCCACCTCACACTACTTCGTCCATTGACATTTCTTCATTATCTGTAGTAATGAGTTCAAGGGGGCAGCACAGTAGCAGGTTAGGCAGGAACCTGTTATTGTCATCGATAAATCCTAAGAAAGGACCACAAGTGTGACACAGCCTTTGGCTTTGGGTCTTCTACCACTGCTTGAATTTTCTCAGCACACTTCTGTAATCCTTGTGCATCAATGGTGTGACCATAGTAAGTGATGCTTAGTTTAAAGAATTCACACTTGTTGCGCCTTGCTCTGAGTTCATAATTTTCTAATCTATTTAACACCGGCTTGAGATTTTGGAGATGTCCCTTGTCTTGTCATCCTTCCCAGTATAATGATGTTGTCCAGGTAATACTGAGTGCCTGAACCGCCTTGCAACACCTGGTCTATAGCTTTCTGTCAGAGTACAGGTGCAAAAGCTTCTCCAAAAATAAGCCTATTATAGTGACAAAGCCAGTTGTGAGAGCTTATGGTGAGGAACTCTTTGGACTCTTCTACCACCTCCATCTGTAGGTAGTTAGGCCTCAGCTAAATTCATTTTGTTTAAGCGTTTCTCTTCAGAAAGGTATGAGAAGATACCTTTTTGTGGTAAACTATGTATACCTGTCTGGACACGCCCCCCCCCCCCCCCGCTGAATGCTCCTGTGGCTCCTCCCACAGACCCCCTGCTGACAGCTCCTGTGGCTCCTCCCACAGACCCCTGTATAAAGGCGATTGGGGGCACTGCTCCTCCCTCAGACTCGACATGGTCGTGGTCACTTCCTCGCTGTTAATAAAAGCCTATCCGTTCACTTCCAGTCTCCTAGAGTTATTGATGGTGTATCAGTTTTATACCGGGCAGAGGGTATTGATCTACTTTCAGTACTGCATTGACGGTGACCCTAAAATCACCACAGATCCTGTCAGACCCATTCTTCTTTCCTCAGTAGCATGCAGATTAGTGCTCTTTTTGAAACTGCTATTCGACATTTTAACTTTTTCTCTTCCCTGTGTGCCCTATTTTTTGTCTGCTTTGAATGTGTCCTACTTTGTTGCATTTTCTGTAAGTTTCGCCTTTAAACCGGCATTGGCCTGGTGTATGTGAGCCCCTGTCACAACAGAAACACAATCTGTCTGGCCAGGCAGCTTTCTGTTCAGTCGTTCCAATTTTGTTCAAACTCACTTTCATTGCTGACTGGAACTCAATTGTGTTGGAGGTACTGAAGCCTGAAGGCACACACTCAGCTTCTTCCCCTCTGCCATCCGATTCTTAAATGGCCATTGAACCCTTGGACACTACTTTTTTTTACTATACAGTATTTCTGGTTTTTGCACAATTTTTAATCTATTCAAAATATGTATAGGGTAATTGATTTACTTATTATTATTTTGTATTTTTTTCCTTCTCTGCTGTAATCTATTTATTTTAAATTATTATTTTATTGTTTTTTTTCTTCTATATTATGTATACATTGTACTGCTTCTGCTAACAAATTTCACATCACATGCCGGTGATAATAAATCTGATTCTGATTTTGTTTATGAACCTGTGAACTCATCTGCTTTCTAAAACTCGACTGTTTCTCTCTTGTGAAGAAAGCATGTTGTGCTTTCTTTTTCCCGAATGCTTCGCTGCACTTCAACAGACAGGCAGTCATCTCGGGCTCTTTTGAACTTCCTCGTCGCCACTGTTACGTTTTGTAACTTCCAAAACGTAAAAACTAATTGAAGTAAAAGCATGGAGCTGGGAATAACTCATCTTAGTTTATTTTTACTCTAAGCAAGGCGCACGCATATGACTCGGTGGCGTAATGACGTGTGCCATTTACGTACTATTACATGTAACCTATAATAAATAATTTAAACAGACAAAGTATGTTTAATCAATCAATATATTTATGATATTACTGAAATATTAAATATAAAACAGTAAGTTGTTGGGCGATGTGGCTTGTTACGTCAGTAGGTCCTGTTCTGTGCTGTATCTCTAAATAAAAATTAAAATTTTCACAGTCACCTCATCCTGTTTGATAACCGATCTCTTGAAGGATGTGGTGACTTTCATTGTGCAGTTACATATGTACAATGCTGTTAACCTGTTCTCATTGAACAGACTGGAATCTTGCCCTGAAACTCTTGCACTGGTAACTTTGTAAAATATTCCATTGTTGGCACAATTCAGACAGATCCAAGTTTTGATGAGCATGAGTAGAAAAGTCCACGTGGATACAGACATCCCAAAAACAGCCTGAGTAATTGCTACACTTTCCAAAAAAATATTTTTATAGTTACGCGTCAAAAGTAATCAATTACTCAAAACTAGACAAGCTGTGTTGATTTGTTGGCTGGGAGGCAGGCCTGATCATATCTCAACCTGTTGACGCAGGAAGGGACGGCTCTGAACACAAACAGCGAAGGGAGAAACAAGTAATTTCAAAATGCTCTGGTCTCTAAACTCCCCCTCTGTGTAAAGGTGGAGGAGCCCCAGCTACCAGTGCCATTAGCTTGTGCGTTGCAGCATGTGTGTGAGTGGGTGTATGTCTTTGTCTGTGTTCACAGTGTGCGTGTGTGTTTTAGGTGCGCTGTTGGTGTGTGCAAGTACGTACATGATCAGCCCTCGATCCCCTGCAGGTTGGAGTCGACGATGCTGTCATCTACCTGCTGAAAAGAGCCTATTCCTATTTGGATTAGCAGGGCAGCACTGTGTGGATGATGTTTTCTTATTTCTCAAGTGCCTTCAATAACATACAACCCTCATTACTGTCGGAAAAGCTCCGTTCAATGCAGGCTGGCAAACACACGGACTTAAGTGGAGCACCAACACAGAGAGGCTGTGTACAAGAAGGGCCAGAGTCGCCTCTACTTCCTGAGGAGATTGAGGTCCTTTGGGGTCTGCAGGCCTCTCCTTCACATGTTCCACCAGTCTGTTGTCACCAGTACAATATTCTATGTGGTGGTGTGCTGGGGCAATGGCATCAACATGGGTGATGCCAACAGTTTCAATAAACTGATTAGAAAGGCTGGCTCTGTTATAGGAGTCAAATTGGATACAGTGGAGGCTGTGGTAAAATAAAGGACCCTATGGAAGACCCTGGCAATTCTGGACAATGTTTCTCACCCTTCCCATTCCACCTTGGCTGATCAGAGGAGCACTTTCAGTAAAAGACTAAGACAACCGCGCTGGTCCGAAGAGCACTATATGAGGTCATTCTTACCCTCAGCCATTAGGCTCTATAATGAGTCAACCTCTAACCAGGGAAGTGACAACCCTCTCCTGTTAGACTGTTAGCGGTAATTTATTTTTTATTCTTTCTTACTTCTCTTCTGATATTTGAATATCCGTACACTTGTAATGCTACTGTGACACTATACTTTCCTTTGGGATCAATAAGTATCTATCTAACTATGACTGATGCAGCATGTGCAATGCTTTACAGTGAGCCAGATGTAGGATCAGGGTTCAATTCTCACCGCTGTCTGAGAGGACCATGCCCAAGCCAGGAGAGGAGAAGGGCTCGTACAAAGGTGAGTAACAGCCGCAGGTGTAGGCGAATCAGACCCCCAAGCCTATTCTACCATTCAATTGGCCAAGATCATGGCCTCAAAAACACTTTTAGAATATAGAACATAGATCACTACAGCACAGTACAGGCCCTTCAGCCCATGATTTTGTGCCGATCTTTTAATCTGCCTCATTTATTGAAAGCTTCCCTCCTCTGTAGCCTCCATTTTTCTTTCATTCATGTGCCCGACTAAGAGTCTCCTAAATCTCCTTAATGTATCTGCCTCTACCACTACCCCTGGTGTTACATGCCCACTTGACTTTTTCCCAGACAGGCACTGGTTGATACAAGAGGGCATAATTTTAAGATGAAAGTATGGGGGGGGGGGGGGGTGGAATGTTAGAGGTAGGTTTTTTTTTACACAGAGTGTGGTCCGTGCATGGAATGCACTGCAGAGATTAGGTTAAAGGTCGACACAACATTGTGGGCCGTAGAGCCTGAGCTACTGTCCTATGCTTTATGTTCTAATAGACCAGTTGGTCTGCCTTCATCAGTCGGGGAAATGGAATCCATTGTTAAGGAAGTGTTAGAGGGCATTTATTAAAACAAACCTAATAGGATTGGCCACAATTGACATGGGTTTGTGAAAGGAAAACTGTATTTGGCATAAATCACACAGCAGCATAATGGTTAGCGTAAAACAGGGGTTCCCAACCTTTTTTTACACCATGGCCCCTACCATTAACCAAGAGTTATGAGGAACCCAGGTTGGGAGCCCCTGGCGGAAAACCTGACAGAGTTTGCAATCACTGACAGGAGTTACGTTCTCCCCGTGACCATCTAGGCTTCCTCCAGGTGCTCTGGTTTCCTCCCAAAGTCCAAAGACGTACCGTTTAGGGTTAGTAAGCTGTGGATGTGTTATGTAGGTGCCAGAAGCATGGCAATAATTGTGGGCTTTCCCCTTGCACATCGTCGACTATGTTGATATTGATGCAAAGTGACTCATTTCCTTGTACGTTTTGATGTACATGTGATAAATAGAACTAATCTTTCTTTTCCACTGGAATGATTTGGATTCTAGGAATTTCTGACTAAACACAAACTCCACCTCTGCAGAGAAATGTTGGGACATGATGGGTGGCTGGAGATTTGTCTTCAAAGCATTCCTGCTCTCTGGTTCATTGATTTATCGCACGTACATTGAGAAATATAGTGAAGTGTGTCATTTGCCAATACAACCAGAGGGTGGGCTGGGACCAGCCCACAAGCTTCACTGCAGATTCCAGCTCCAACATAGCATGCCCACGATGCTCAGCAGGACAACTAAATCAAAACAAGCCCCTTTCCTCCCTCCCAGGTAACCACCCACACACATGGACAGTCCTCCAACACCAGTATAACCCTCCTTGCAAACATTGTGTGCTAATTAATACAGTCCACATGAATATGCCAAGAGCCAAATATTATTAGTGCATGAATGCTGACCAGAAGCATGTGTTGTTAATTAGCAGGTTGGTTTCAGTGACTTGGAGTTTAGCTTCTGACTGTGCTTATACACGGATATCGTCCACATAGGACATCAAACCGTGCAGTGCAGTACAGGTCCCTCAGGCCACAATATCATGCCAATATTTTAACCTACCCCAAGATCAATCTAACCCAGAGCTTCCTAACTATTTTCACGCCATAGAGCCTTACCATTAACCGAGGGGTCCGTGGACCCCAGGTTGGGAACCCCTGATAACCTTTCCCGCTCACGTAGCCCTCTATTTTTCTTACATCCCATTTTTACAGATGTTTTTAATCTCTCCCTCTCCCAGTGTAGAGAGCCCTCCTGCTCAAATTATCCACCATTGTCCCTGTACCAAAAAAGACCAAAGTAACATGCCTGAACGACTGGCGTCCTGTCGCACTCACCTCAATAATAAGCAAATGCTTTGAGAGGCTGGTCAAAGATTACATCTGCGGCTTTCTACCACCCAAACTCGACCCCCTACAATTCACCCGCCAACACAACCATTCGACAGATGATGCGATAGCCACTGCTCTACGTACCGTCCTTACACATCTGGAGAAGAAGGATGGTTATGTGAGAATGTTGTTCTTGGACTACAGTTCAGTATTCAACACCATAATTCCCTCCAGGCTTGACAGGAAGTTCAGAGACCTCAGCCTTGACCCTGCCTTGTGTAGCTGGATCCTGAACTTCCTGTCAGATTGTCAGCAGGTTGTAAGAGTGGGCTCCCTCACCTCCACTCCTCTGACTCTCAATACAGGAGCCCCTCAGGGCTGCATACTGAGTCCCCTCCTTTACTCCCTGTATACCGATGACTGTGTCGCCACCCACAGCTCTAATCTGCTAATTAAATTTGCCGACAACACTATATTGATTGGCCTAATCTCAGACAATAATGAGGTGGCCTACAAGGGAAGGAGTCATCTCTCTAATACAGTGGTGTCAAGAAAACAATCTCTCCCTCAATGTTGTAAAAACAAAGGAACTGGTTGTGGATTACAGGATGAATGAAGACAGGCTAGCCCCTATTGACATCAATGGATCTGGGGTTGAGAGGGTGAACAGCTTCAAGTTCCTCAGCATCCATGTCACAGAGGATCTCACGTGGTCTGTACACACCAGCTGTGTGGTGAAAAAGGCACAACAGCACTTCTTTCACCTCAGACGGTTGAGGAAGTTTGGTATGGGCCCCCATGTCCTAAGAACTTTCTACAAGGGCACAATTGAGAGCATCCTGACTGGCTGCATCACTGCCTGATATGGGAACTGTACTTCCCTCAATCGTAGGACTCTGCAGAGAATGGTATGGACAGCCCAGCGCATCTGTAGATGTGAACTTCCCACTACGTGAGAAAAAACCCTGAAGGTTCATTGGGGACCTGAGTCACCCCAACCACAATCTATTCCAGCTGCTACCATCCGGGAAATGGTACCGCAGCATAAAAGCCAGGACCAATGGGCTCCGGAACAGCTTCTTCCACCAGGCCATCAGACTGATTAACCCACGCTGATCTGAGTGTATTTCTATATTATATTCACTGTTCTATTTATTATAAATTACTATGATTGCACATTGCACATTTAGACATAGCATAAAGATTTTTACTCCTCGTATGTGAAGGATGTAAGAAATAAAGTCAATTCAATTCAATTCAATTCATCCTTGTGCTTTTCTAACAGTCTTTTGAATATCCCAACTTTATTTGCCTCCACCACCATCCTTGGCAGCTTAATCTCAGGGATTTTCACACAGAACAGACTCCATTTGGGTAGCTTCCAACATGATGACATAAACATTGATTTCTCCAACTTCTGGTAGTTTCTTTCCCCTCCCCTACCCTCTTTTTCTACTCCCCATTCTGGCTCCACTCAGAATCAGGTTTACTATCACCAGCATTTGTTGTGAAATTCGTTGTTTTGTGGCAGCCGTACATTGCAATACATAATAATAAAAACTATAAGTTACAAAAAGTACAGTATATAAATATATTTTTTAATTAAATTAATTAAGTAGTGTAGAAAGAGAAAAAAATGGTGAGGTAGTGTTCACAGATTCATTGTCCATTCAGATACCTGATGGCAGAAAGGAAGTTGTTCCTGAAATGTTGAATGTGTGTCTTCGGGCTCCTGTACCTCCTCCTTAATGGTAACAATGAGAGGAGGGCATGTCCTGGGTGAAGGGTCTCACGCATGATGGATGCTGCCTTTGTCAGGCATTGTCTTTTGAGGGTGTTGCTCCTCAAAGCTGAGGAGGCTAGTACCCTTGATGGGGCTGGCTGAAGTTTACAACTTTGCAGCTTTTTCCAATCTTGTGTGACTGCCCCACACTAAACATACCAGGAGCAACTCCTTCAAATGAGCCCTGCATACATGACAGTGACGCAACCAGTTGGAATGCTCTCTCCCTATCTCCCGATCTCTTCTCCTCACCTGCCCATCATCCCAGTCTGGTGCCTCCCTCCCTTTCCTCTTTGGTCCAATCTCCTCTCCGATCAGATTCCTTCCACCTCTCACCTCCCAGCTTCTGACTTAACCTATCCCACCCACCCACCTACTGTTGTGTATTTAATATTTCAGTAATAGTTGAGTAATATTGTAAGTATATTGTTTGAGTAAGCATTCTTTGTTGTTAAAATAATTATGGGTTATATGTAAAAGTACGTGAATGACATGGCATCATTACGCCACCACGTCATAAACATATGCCTCACTTAAAGTAAAATCAAAACTAAGATACGCGTCTCTTGCTTTCAATTAATTTTATGCTTTGAAGTTACAAGACGTAATACCAACCCACACCCCCCCCCCCATCCTGGCTTCACCTATCACCTTTCAGCTTGTACTCCTCCACCTCACCCCCACCTTCATATTCCAGCTTCATCACTTTCCTTTCCAATTCATATGAAGGGTCTCGATTGATTCTTTACTCCTCTCCATTGATGTTACCTGACCTGCTGAGTTCCTCCTGTATTTTGTGTGTGAGGATAAAGAGATTACTTCTGTGTTTGATATATTCCTTAAGGTGTCCCCGTTTATTTAGTTTCTATTTTGAGTTCAAAGTAAATTCATTACCAAAGTACATATATGTTACCATATACTACCCAGAGATTTATTTTCTTGTGGGCATTCTCAGTAAATACAAAGAAATACAATAGAATTGATGTAAGACCACAAACAACAAAGACAGATGAACAACCAATGTGCAAGACAACAAATCATGCAAATACAAAAATGTTTTTCAAATAATAAATATTGACAACATGAGTTGTAGAGTCCTTGAAAGTGAGTTCATAGTATATGAAATCAGTTTAGTGTTGGGGTAAGTGAAGTTATTCCCTCTGGTTCAAGAGGCTCATCTTTGAGGGTTAATATGTTCCTGAACCTGGTGGTGTGGGACCTGAGGCCCCTGTACCTCCTTCCTGGTGGTATCAGTGATAAGAGAGCGTGGCCTGGATAATGGGGGTCCTTGATGATCACAGCTGCTTTCCTGTCGCAGTGCTACTTGTAGATGTGCTCAGTGGTGGGGAGGGCTTTACACATGATTGTATCCATTACTGTTTGTAGGCTTTTTCATTCAAGAGCATTGGAGTTTCCATGATGCAACCACTCAGTATACTCTCCAGTGCATCTATGGAAGTTTGTCAAAGATTTAGATGACTTGCTGAATCTTCTCAAACTTCTTAGAAAGTAGAGGTGCTGCCATGCCTTCTTTGTAATGGCACTTGTGTACTGGACCCAGGAAATCAGAACACTGAGGAATTTAATGTTGTTGTCCTTTTATGGTGGTGGATGGACATTTGTATTGAGAATGGTTGTGAATTTATATTTTTTACCATGACAGGGTTAATTCACTGAAAATCCTGCATAGAATATCCATGGTTAATTTATCATCCATTACCTGGAAAACATTTGGAAGGGACTACTGATTGTGATGTTAAACAAGATTAAACTTTAACTTTTCTTACAGGAGCAGGTTCTCATTTTTTTGCCTTGTTAGCATAAAATGTTTAAAGTGTTTATCTGAAATTGTTTCCACCAGTTACTGAGGTAATCATCTGTTTGCTGTCTTCTGCTTGTTGTTTTCTTCACCTTTCACCGCTGACAAATACTACTTTCGAAACATTCAAAATTACTTTGAGAAATAGGTTGGCATTGGAAACAGAGCGATGCAAGTGGGCTGCCCAAGTTCGATTTACGTTGGTGCCAGAAGTGTGGCAACATTTGTGGGCTGCCCAGCACAATCTTTGCTGATTTAATTTGACACAAACAATGAACTTCACTGATAAAATAAGTTTTAAATCTTTAAAAGATTGGCATGCTGTTTTCCGAGTTCTCTTCATTGGTGATGACAGGTAGTGATGTCATTGAGTCATACAACACTACAGCACAGAAACAGGCCCTTTAGCCCATTTAGTCCGTGCCAAACTATTATTCTGCCTAGATCCATCAACATGAACCTGGCCCATGGCCCTCAGTATTCCTCCCATCCATGTACCTATCGAAATTTCCCTTAAATGTTGAAACCAAATTTGCATCCATACATTTCCATTGGCAGCTTGTTCCATACACTCACCACTCTCCATGTGAAGAAGATCCCCCTCAGGCTCCCCATAAACATTTCACCTTTTGCTCGTAACCCATGACCTCTAGTTCAAGTCTCACCCCATCTTAGAGGAAATAGCCTGTTTGCATTTACCCTATCTATGGCCCTCATCATTTTGTATTCTCTGTCAATCTCTTCTCATTCTCCTACACCTCAGGGAATAAGGTCCGATCCTATTCAACCTTTCCCTATAACTCAGGACCTCAAAGTCCTGCAACATCCTTGTAAACCTTCTCTGCATTTTCTCAATCTTATTGACATCTTTCCTGTAGGTAGGTGACCAAAATTGCACACAATACTCCAAATTAGGCCTCTCGAACATCTTAAACAACTTCAACATAACATCTCAACTTCTGTCCTCAACGCTTTGATGTATGAAAGCTAATATGCCCTATCTACCTGTGGTGTCACTTTCCAGAAATCATGGACCCCAGATCCCTCTGTTCTATCACACTCCTCAGTGCCCTACCACTTGCCATGTAAATCTTACCCTAGTTTGTCCTCCCAAAGTGCAACACCTCACACTTACCTGCATTAAATCCCATTTGCCATTTTCAGCCCATTTTTTCAGCTGGTCCAAATCCTGCTGCAAACTCTGATAGTCTTCCTCGCTGTCCACTACATTCCCAACCTTGGTGTCATCTGCAAATTTGCCGATCTAGAAACTTGATTTCTCAGGAAACTTGTGTCTCGAGATTTCTATTTGCATTATTCCAAAACCTTGTAGTTCCAGCAGGGAGTCAGCAAATGCCTGGGATGCCTGTTTACCTTTTGAGTTGCCAATTTAAGGAAAATCTATCCTTTCCTCACCAGAGAATTCCCAGCCAAATTTCCACATGATGGTCCAGATTCACACTTGTAGGATAATTGATGAACTATTAAAAATATATTCAGTGGCCACTTTATTAGGCACCTCTGTACCAAAAAACTGGCCATTGAGTGTATGTTTGTGCTCTCCTGCTGCTTTACCCTATCCACTTCAAGGTTCAACATGCTGTGCATTCAGAGATGTTTTTCTGTACATCACTGTTGTAATGCATTGTTATTTGAATTACTGTCTCCTTCCTGTCAGCTTGGACCAGTCTGACCATTCTCCTCTGACCTCTCTCATTAACAAGACATTTTCATCCACAGAACTGCTGCTCACTGGATGTTTTGTTGTGTTTTCACAACATTCCCTGTAAACTCTAGATACTGTTGTGTGTAAAAATCCCTGGAAACCAGCACTTTCTGAGTTACTCAAGACACCCCATCTGGCACCAACAATCATTCTACTGTCAAAAGTCACTTAGATCACATTTCTTCCCCCTTCAGTGGTTTGTCTGAAAGACAGCTGAACCTCTTGACCATGTTTACATGCTTTTATGCATTAGTTTGAGATATTTGCAGTAACAAGCAGGTATACAGGTGTACCTAATAAAGTGGCCACTGAGAGTATTCACCATTCTAAGTGAACTTTATTATATTCTACCACCAACCACTCCTCCAACCCCATAATATGCAGAGAGCTTTAATGGACTCAATTAACTATGATATAGTCAAACTAGGCTCAATGATTTAAACTTGAGGGACACTTGAAGCCAGTTTTCAAAATCCTATAATCTTTTGTGTAAGTAAAGAGACAGACTGATAGGTTACACGATAATAACTATGAAATTACTTAAACTAAAATACAAGGGGCAAATACCTTACTTTCTTTTGCTCGTGACTTTACCCTGAACTGATTAACTTTCTTCACAATGTGAAGTTGACTGAATCGCAATGTGCTTTGTGACTTATAATGGCACAGCTGTGCATTTCCATAAAAGGCTATTGACCTGAGACCTCTCATCACAATCCTCATGCTGCCTGGCTTGCTGAGGATATCTAGGATGATCTGTTTGTGTTCCCCATCTCCAGATTCCACAGCATTACACTGAAGTCAGGTACCTCATGGAAAGGGTACAGAGGAGATGCTGGGTTGGAAAGGGTACAGAGGAGATGCTGGGTTGGAAAGGGTACAGAGGAGATGCCGGGTTGGAAAGGGTACAGAGGAGATGCCGGGTTGGAAAGGGTACAGAGGAGATGCTGGGTTGGAAAGGGTACAGAGGAGATGCTGGGTTGGAAAGGGTACAGAGGAGATGCTGGGTTGGAAAGGGTACAGAGGAGAAGCTGGGTTGGAAAGGGTACAGAGGAGATGCTGGGTTGGAAAGGGTACGGAGGAGATGCTGGGTTGGAAAGGGTACAGAGGACATGCTGGGTTGGAAAGGTTACAGAGGAGATTTACCAGGATGCTGCCTGGTTTGGAGAGTATGGATTATGATCAGAGATTAAGGGAGCTAGAGCTTTACTCTTTGGAGAGAAGGAGGATGAGAGGGGACATGATAGAGGTGTACAAGATATTAAGAGGAATAGACAGAGTGGACAGCCAGCGCCTCTTCCCCAGGGCACCACTGCTCAGTACAAGGACATGGCTTTAAGGTAAGGGGAGGAAAGTTCAAGGGGGGTATTAGAGGAAGGTTTTTCACTCAGAGAGTGGTTGGTGCGTGGAATGCATTGCCTGAGTCAGTGGTGGAGGCAGATACACTAGTGAAAGTTAAGAGACTACTAGACAGGTATATGGAGGAATGTGAGGTGGAGGGTTATATGGGAGGCAGGGTTTGAGGGAAGGCACAACATTGTGTGCTGTATTATTCTGTGTTCTATATTCTATGTTCTATTTGATCCCTTTTTACTTTTCAATTTTTAAAAATTTATTTAGAGATACAGCATGGAACATGGCCTTCTGTTCCACCCAGCAACACACCTATTTAATACTAGCAAAGGACATATACAATTCACCTATTAATCGGTATGTCTTTGGTCTGTGGGAGGAAACCATGGCACACAGAAGAAACCCATGTAGTCACAGGAAGAATGTATAAACTTCCTACAGACAGCTCCGGTATTGAACTCCGAACTCCAATGCCCCGACCTGTAATGGCGCTGCTCTGATGGATACGCTACCAAGGTACTCTTGGCTTCCCTGATTTGCAAAGGTCACCGCAGTTTTGACAACTTACTGTGCCCAATTCGTCACTCCATCCAAACTAATATTTACAAGATCACAGAAACTCTACAGTGGAGAAGGAAGCCATTTGGCCCATTGAGTCCCTGTTCACCCTATTGAAACCGCTCTGATTTCCTTGGCTGCGTATGTCTAGAGAATACACACCCTCGTCCCACCAAACCTGTGAGATTGAGACAGCTCTCCCACCCCAAACCCCCAGTTTGTGTGGATGCTCTGTAATTTGCTACCCTGTTACAACTCAGTGCCACGCAATAACACACAGCATACTGCATACGATTAAAGGAATTATATTTATGAATCTTAACTTAACTAAATGGGTTAGTAAAGAAAAAAGGACCCATTATAATTAAGCAGTCAAATGTGCACTAATTCGAACACAACTCTTCCAAAAGTAGTATTCGCTGATCCTCAGTCGACTGTGGCACCTTGCTCCATTGAATCATAATCCCCCACCAGGTTGAATCCTACGATCGGTTCTCTCCAACGTCTTCTCTCTTCATCTCGCGCCAAACAAAAGACCCAGCTCACACTCCAAAGCATCCGTTCTCTCTAACCATAACCCAACAACTGCTTCTACTAAAAGACCATAACTTTAGCAGTGAAACCTTTCCCAGAGTGTTAATCTAATATTACCGGTACCCATAATTAAACTGTATCCAGTCATTCCATGCTGTAAACCAAAGTAATAAAATTATTTTATTGTTTTGTTATTACTATCTTAGTTTTAGTGGGGAAATGGTAGTGTCAATGATAAAGGATGAGGAAATGTGTAATTAGATAACCATGATAACATTCAGCAAAAGCTAACTTAACCTGTCAAAAAGAAAACTGTGCTTGCGAAATGTAACAGAGTTTTTTTTGAGCATGTACAGTAACTATTAGCGTAGTGAAATAAGAGAATGTGGTGTATCTGCATTCTAAAAAGGCATTTGATAAGGTACCACATAAAACGCATGGTAGTGCGGTGTTTAGAACATTGCTTACATTACCCATGACCTGGGTTCAAATCCTGCCACTGTCTGTAAGGAGTCTGTACATTCTCCCCGTGACCATGTGGATTTCCTCCGGGTGCTCCAGCTTTCTCTGACAGTCTGAAGATGGAGGCAGCTCTCTGACTGCTGTGTTGTCTAGAAGACGGTTTCCAGTAAATTCTTCCCTCTCCCCCTTCTTGCTTTTTCCATTCCCCATTCTGTCACTCCTCTTCATGCCTCTTCTCCTCAACTGCCTATCACCTCTCTCTGGTGCTCTTCCTCCTTCCCATTCTCCCATGGTTTACTCTTCCCTTCTATCAGATTCCTAATTTAGCCTTTTACCTTTTCTGACTGTCACCTCCCGAATTCTCACTTCATCCTCCCTCCCCCACCCATCATCTCCCATCACTTCCCATTTTGCACAGTCTCCCCTTCTCCCACCTTTTTATTCTGTCTTCTTCCCTCTTCCTTTCCAGTCCTGATGAAGAGACTTGGCCCAAAATGGCAACCGTTTATTACCCTCTGCGGATGCTGAGCTCCTCCAGCATTTTGTGTGCGTTATCCTGCGTTTTCGGTATCTGCAGAATCTCTTGTGTTTTTCTTGTGATATCTATTTGTTTTGTGGCAGCAATACAGCCCAATACATAAAAGCTTACAATAAGAAATATAAAAAATAAGTAAATAGGTTGTGCAAAAAGAGAGTAAAATAGTATCATGGGTTCATAGACCTTTCAGAAGTCTGCTGACGAAGGGGAAGAAGCTGTTCCTAAAATGTTGAGGAAGAGTCTCCAGCACTCCTACCCAATTGAAAAGTGGAATGAACTTTCTACCACAGAGACACAAGCTGTCAACCAAACCACAGCTGACATTGCAATATCTGTAGAACTCTACATGTAACTTTAATTGCATTCCTTTGTGCCACTCCTATAAAACAAAATTACATCACCAATATCTATTTGTAGTGAAGTTGACTGGCCCAGCCCAGCAACTCGGGAAAAATCTAATTATGTCAGATCTTGTTGCTGATCAGCTTGCTATTTCCTTCCACAGGTTGGAACACGTACATTTTGTGGCAACTTTATTCGGTACACCTGTACACCTGCTCGTTAATGCAAATATCTAATTATGCGGCAGCAACTTGTTGAATAAAAGCCTGCAGACATGAGCAAGAGATTCATCTGTTGTTCAGACCAAACATCAGAATGGGGATGAAGTGTGGTCTAAGTGACTTTGACTGTGAAATGATTGTTGGTGCCAGACGGGGTGGTTTGAGTTTCTCAGAAACTGCTGATCTCCTGGGATGTTCATGCACTATGATGTGTAAATAAAATAAAAACATACTGTGGATTGAAGTTCTGTGGGTGAAAATGCCTCGTTAATGAGAGCGGTCAGAGGAGAATGGCCAGAGTGGTTCAAGCTGACAGGAGGCGACAGTTACTCAAATAACCACACGTTACAACAGTGGTGTGCAGAAGAGCATCTCTGAATGCACAGCATGTTGAACCTTGACATCGATGGGCTACAGCAGCAGAAGACCACAGACATATACTCACTGGCTATTTTGTTGGGTATAGGAGGTGCTTGATAAAGTGTTCACTGGGTGTAAAATCATCTAAGCGAAATACACCATGTGAAACGGAAAGAGTTAAATTTGCCAGAAGTCATATTTGATTCTTCGTTGGTATAACAACTGTTGCTAGCAGAATATCAGATAATGATGAGGAGGTGTACAGGGGTGAGATATATCAGCTGGTTGAGTGGTGTCACACTCAACATCACTAAGACCAAGAAATTGATTGTGGATTTCAGGAAGGAGAAGCCAAGAGAACAAAAACCGGTACTCATCGAGCGGCCAGCCGTGGAAAGGGTGAGCAGCTTCAAGCTCCTTGTTGTCAATGTCACTGAGGACCTGTCTTGGACCCACCATTTTGACAGTATCATGAGGAAGGCCCACCAGTGGCTTTACTTCTCTGGGAGTTTGAAGAGATTTGGTATGTGACCAAAGACTAGCAAAATTCCACAGATGTACCTTGGAGAGCATTCTAACTGGTTACATCACAACTGTAGGACGGAGGCTCCACCGCACAGGATTGGACAAAGCTTCAGAGTGTTGTAAACTCAGCCAGCTCTTCAAGAAGATGGCATCAATCATTGAGTGCAAACCCTCTTCTCATTGCTACCATCAGGGAGGAGGTACAGGAGCCTGAAGACACACATCAACATTTTGGGAATAGCTTCTTCCCCATCAGATTTTTGAAAGTTCCATGAACCCATGAACACTATCTCACTCCTTTGTTCTATTTTGACACTATTTATTTTTTAATATATTTCTTACTTATTATTATTTTTTATATTTCTCATTAGTATTTTAAATATATTTCATGGTACTGCTGCTGCAAAAGCACAAATTTCATGGCATATGCCACTAACAATAAACCTCTCTGATTCTGAACTGGCCTATCCCATGCTTACATATGATTAAATGTGGATTCTGGAAACCAAAGGTACCTGCTGATTGATATGCTTGTAAATTACCACATGGAGTCAAGCTGGTTCTGAAGATCTTTCAGTCTGTAATTGTTCGGATGCTGCAGGGGGTTCTCAAGGTGCTTATGCAACCAAGGACATGTCACTGCCACAAACTTCAAGCAGGAGCACAAACCAGCTGTGTGACCTCCTCTACTTCAGTGACATCTAAGCACTGGGCCGAATGGAAAGGTCGGGTATTGGGCTGAGTTGAAGTGGCAGGGTTAGGGCCATTTACCCCCTTTGTTTCCAGTCCTGATGAAGGGACTTGGCCCAAGATGACAACCGTTTATTACCCTCCGTGGATGCTGCCTGACCTGCTGAGCTCCTCCAGCATTTTGTGTGTGTTATCCTGTGTTTCTGGTATCTGTAGAATCTCTTGTTTACGTTGTGATATCTGTTGTTTTGTGGCAGCAATACAGCCGAATAGAATCAGTTACAATAAGAAATATTTAAAAAAGTAAACAATGCAAAAATAGTGCCATGAGTTCATAGACCTTTCAGAAATTTGCTGATGAAGGGGAAGAAGCTGTTCCTAAAATGTTGAGGAAGAGTCTCCAGCACTCCTACCCAATTGAAAAGTGGAATGAACTTTCTACCACAGAGACACAAGCTCTCAACCAAACCACAGCTGACATTGCAATATCTGTAGAACTCTACATGTAACTTTAATTGCATTCCTTTGTGCCACTCCTATAAAACAAAATTACATCACCAATATCTATTTGTAGTGAAGTTGACTGGCCCAGCCCAGCAACTGGGGAAAAATCTAATTATGTCAAATCTTGTTGCTGATCAGCTTGCTATTTCCTTCCACAGGTTGGAACACATACATTTTGTGGCAACTTTATTCGGTACACCTGTACACCTGCTCGTTAATGCAAATATCTAATTATGCGGCAGCAACTTGTTGAATAAAAGCCTGCAGACATGAGCAAGAGATTCATCTGTTGTTCAGACCAAACATCAGAATGGGGATGAAGTGTGGTCTAAGTGACTTTGACTGTGAAATGATTGTTGGTGCCAGACGGGGTGGCTTGAGTATCTCAGATTAGCATCTCAGTATCTCAGGCATTAGCGGCGGACCAATCGTTTGAGAGAGAGAGAGAGTTCCGCACAGGTCGGGGAGAAAAGTCTGAAAAAGGAGTGTTTTGTGGGGCTCGGTGCATTAGCGGCGGACCAATTGATTCGAAGAGAAAGAGAGCTTCACATAGGTCGGAGAGAAGAGTTTAAAAAAGCAGCGTCTCACGGGGCTCGGCACGGTGGGTATGACTGCAAGGCCAGTTTTCTCTTCTGGGTGTCAGAAGTGGTATGTCCAGGAGATTTCCAGTCTCCCTGATGGCCGCCTCTGTGCTGGGTGCATCGAGCTGCAGCTCCTTAGAGATCAGGTTAGGGAACTTGAGCTGTAGCGGAAGAGGGAAGGGACGGCGTCAGGCAGTGGAGAGCACCCCTGTGGCTGACCCCCTTAACAATAAGCAAGGCTTACAAACCTGATTGAATTCTTTGAGGAAGTAACAAAACACATTGATGAAGGTAGAGCAGTGGATGTAGTGTATATGGATTTCAGTAAGGCATTTGATAAGGTTCCCCTTGCAAGGCTCCTTCAGAAAGTAAGGAGGCACAGGACCCAAGGAGACCTTGCCCACAGAAGATAAAGAGTGGTTGTAGATGGTTCGTATTCTGCATGGAAGTTGGTGACCAGTGGTGTTCTGCAGGGATCTGTTCCGGGACCCCTCCTCTTTGTGATTTTTATAACTGACCTGGATGAAAAAGTAGAAAGGTGGGTTAGTAAGTTTGCTGATGACACAAAGGTTGGGGGTGTTGTGGATAGTCTGTAGAGTTGTCAGAGGTTACAGCGGGACATCAATAGGATGCAGAACTGGGCTGAGAAGTGGCAGATGGACTTCAACCCAGATAAGTGTGAAGTGGTTCATTTTGGTAGGTCCAATTTGAAATCCAATGAGTGGCAGATCTCTGGGTAAAGCGCCTTGTTAATGAGAGAGGTCATAGGAAAATGAACAGACATTAAGTCAAATAATCACTCTATTTTTATATTTCTTATTAGTATTTTTGAAATGTATTGCACTGTACTATTACTGCAAAACAACAAATTTCATGACATATGTGATGGATACTAAAGCTGATCTGATTGTGATGCTGAACTGGCCTATCCCATACTTACATTTGATTAAATGCGGATTCTGGAAGATAAAGGTACCTGCTGATTAGTATGGTTGTAAATTACCATGTGGAGTTAACTGATTTTGAAGATCTTTCAGTGGAATGGATCAGATGCTCCAGAGGTTTGCAAGGTGCTTATGCAACCAAGAGGACAATGTCACTGCCACAAACTTCAAACAGGAGAGTGGTCTCCTCTACATTGGAGAGATCTAAGCACTGGGCTGAACTGGAAAGTTCGGGTGCAGACCGAATCAAGATGGTGGGTGCGGGCTCAATAGCGTATCCAAGTGGCAGAGCTCGGATCTGAGAGCGAGGAACAACACGAGGCTTGGACAATTTGCGCACCAGGCCACATTGAAAAGGTCAAAGTGCCTGCACTGGAGGCAAAAGATTGGCCGGTTCCTCTTGTTGCACTGCGAGGTTTCCTCATCTCTATGCCGAACTGAGGCTGTGGCCTGCAACTACTGGGCTCCTGAATCGGCTGCAGTGATGACTTTGAGGCCATGGACTCTCCCTCATGAAATCCAGTTGTCTCCTGTTTTGGTTGTTTGCACAATTAGCTTTTTTTCCCCTGCACATTGGATTTTTGACGGTCTTTCTTTTAATGGGTCATATTGGGCTTATTTGTTTTCTCTCTGCCTGTAAGAAGACGAATCTCAAGGTTGTATAACATATACATACTTTGATCATAAATGTGCCTTGACTTTAACGCAGATTGTGCACTGCTTTGTTGAACTCCTTCACTCAGTCCACCGCAAGAGGCATGATCTCCTGATGGCCCCCCATTTCAATTCAACTTCCCGTTCCCATTTATCTGTCCACAGCCTCCTCTGCTTCCATGGTACAGGCCAAACTCAAGTTCGAGAAGCCTCACTTCATATTCTGTTTGGGCAACCTTCAACCTAATGGCATGAATGTCGATTTCTTAAACTTCCAATAATTTCTCCCCCTTCCCTCTGTACTCCCCCCCCCCCCCCCCACCACCTTCTTATTCTGGCTTCTGTCCTCTTCCTTTCTAGTCCTGATGAAGGGTCTTGGCCTGAAAAATCAACTATTAATTCCTCTCCATTGATGCTGTCTGATTTCCCGCATACTGTGTGTGTTGTTCAAGATTTCCAGCATCTGCAGAACCTCTTGTGTTTAGGAGCTCTGGAAAGTTTTCATTTCTCCTTAGGACATAGAAGCAGACCATTTATTCCATTGAGTCCATTCTCTAAGCATTCCCATTCCATTAATGACTTCTCTATAATCTATTAACTGTCACACACGTATTGGCAACCGCCCCCCCCCCCCCCCCCACACAGATTCAGTTTTGTTCAAAGCAGTTCTGGAGTCACAATAGTTCATGTACTATAACTTAGCACAACTTACTTCCTAGTTTATTATGAGTTATAGCGACAATTGCCTCCTGTAGAAGTTCAATGCTATTACAATCTACATCAGAGAGTCTGACAGAATCTGCCACTTATATTTGTTTGTAGCACTTCCAGGCAAGGCAAGTTACACACATCTACAGTGAAACATCAGAACATACCGTGAAATGCATCGTTTTGCATCGATGGCCATCATAAACTGAGGATTATGCTGGGGGCAGCCTGAAAGTGTCTCCTTGCTTCTGGCGCCAACATAGTGTGGTCACAACTTCCTAACCCTAACCTGTACGTCTTTGAACTGTGAGGGGAAACCAGAGCACCCACAGGAAACCCATGTGATTTGCAGGGAGAACATAAAAACTCCTTACAGACAGCGGCCTGAATTGAACCCCAAATGGGTGACTGCTGGTCTTGTAGGTGATTGTATACCCACAACCCCTTTGTGCCATTGAAATGTTTTAGGAATCACCTGTCTCCAAAAATCTCTGACTGGCACTGTGATTGTAGGCTATAAACTCTTGGTAGCTGCCCAACTACTCAATCAGCTGATTTTGTTATTGCAATTACAAGCTCACTCGTACCATTGGGCCTCAATGGCTGATGTTTCAGTGCACTACATCAAGGTACAATGGAGTGTATCTGGGGGTGAATGCTCCTGGGTTATGAATGCCCCATTAATGGACACCCTCTACATATGACTGAGTTCCCATAGTATTATGAAATTCAGAAGTCTGATGTACAATAAATACATTTGATCCTGAGAGCAGGAGAACTGGTATCTCCTCTCCTCCACTTTCAGTAATGTTTTTTTCTTATTAGTTTTAAGTGCTTTTGATCTCTTTCCTTACAATACTGTGAAGGTATGGTTACCATAGTGAGTTGTGTATCTCTGACTTGAGGACAAAATTGACGTTGTAAAAACAGAACCCATTCGTAATGTGGGTCAGCTCGCATATGCGAATGCAATTAATATGCAGTGGATGACTGGCTTCACGGCCGTGAACTCACTTTCGTTGAGTTGCGAGCCAGCACGGATGGAAAGTGTGCAAGGGCCCAGCTGGATTCGAACCTGGGACCACTTGCCCCAAAGTCCGGTGCAGATGGCACTTCAGTTCTGAATGTTAGTTGCTTACTTTTATTGTTAGCATGATTTGTTTTATTTTCTCTCTGCACATTTGCTGTTTGACGGTCCTCTCTTTCTAATGGGTTCTTTTGGGTTTGTTCTGGAGCTGCCTGTAAGGAGACAAATCTCAGAGTTGTATAGAGTGTATATACTTAGATCATAAATGTACTCTGAACTTTGAACTGTGGATCCTGGTTAATTGGGGACAGCCACTTTTTTGGGACAATGCCTGAAGAACAAAAAGCTAACCAAGAAAATAGCTGGGATTTCCTTCATTTATTTTGGGTCACTATGGCACTTAATTGAGACAGGAGACTGTTGCCGAACAGTTTCTAACTGGTATCAGTCACATACGCTTGTGTGGCCGTTGGTCACTACACTGTGCTCAGAGTGAGCAGTTTTTAAATAGTATCAGTTGCGTATGCTTGTGGTTTGTTATTCATTTGGGACAACTAACGCCGAATTATAAAGCAGTGATTTTTGACACTAGGAAGGCAATGTAGGCAACCCATTATTTACACGATGTGGCTGCGCAAAATTTGTTCATTTACAGTCAATCAAAAGTGCACGGCAGCATACACAATATGAATCCCTCCATCATTAACTATTAGGAACTAATACACAGTTTTATACTACTGCAGTAATATTGGTCGTATTCTTTCTTTCTTCTTTCTTTAGCAATCTTTTTATTAATTAAAAAAGTACATGTATATAAACAAGAGGAGAATTATCTCAAATATCTATTTCGATAATAATTCATATAAAAGGTAAAATAAACATTATCAAGATCATACATAGTATTAATCTAATAGTATATAATAAAAAATTTAAAGTTTAAGAGTAACATGAGGGGGAATTTCTTTACTCGAAGAGTGGTACCTGTGTGGAATGAGCTTCCAGTAGAAGTGGTAGAGGCAGGTTCAATATTGTCATTTAAAGCAAAATTGGATAGGTATATGGACAGGAAAGGAATGGAGGGCTATGGGCTGAGTGCGGGTCAGTGGAACTAGGTGAGAGTAAGCGTTCGGCACAGACTAGAAGGGCTGAGATGGCCTGTTTCCATGCTGTAATTGTTATATGGTTATATGGCTAAAAAATAAGATGATCGATTCTCCTCTTATCATTCCATGAAAAGAAAAAAGATAAAGAAACTTTTATAATTTTTATATACATAAAAAACCCCACTAAAAAAAAAGAAAAAGAAAAAAAAGGAACTGGGCAGTTCATACTGAGAGTGAAAGCAAGAAAAAAGAGAAACTTTCTGATCAAATCCAACATTTTGAGAAAGTAACTGGAAGAGCAATAAATCAAATCATATGAAAATGTATTCTAATTTATTCTGTATTTCATTTAAATTGTAGTTTGTCTTTTTTAAAACTATTTCCATGAAACTTTGGCTGATTAGGATAGCTGCTTAATTTGGCCAAATGTGCCAATTAACCAGAATCCATTGTATTCATTGTTGTACATTTCCGTGCCTTGTGGTGCATCGGGTGGCAACCTTGTGGCTTAATTAGCACTTTTGTCTGTTTTTTTTATGAGGCCGAGTTGCTAGCATGATGCTTAACCCAGCACGGATGGAAAGCAGGGGACGAGCTGGATTTACACCCGGGACCATTCACCTCAAAGTTCGATGCGAATGCCACTACACACTCGGCCAGAGTGCTGTATATTCATGTTCATATGTAAATGTTCATTGATGATATCGCAATATGCACATGGAGAGTTATATTGTTAATATGAGTTTGTTAATTTTTTTGGAGACAATGGGGTAGTAAATTGTAAACTTAGTAAATTAGTTTATTATTGTCACATGTACCAAGGTACAATGAAAAGCTTATCTTCATACAACTCATATAGATTAATTAATTACAACAGTGCATTGAGGCTGGTCAAGAAAAAACAATTTCAGAATGTAAAGCCCTAGCTCCCTTAATCTCTGATCATAATGAATACTCTCTAATCCAGGCAGCATCCTGGTAAGGATTTGATTCTGCTGGCTACTTTACCAAGGCAGTGAGGTGTAGACAGAGTCGAAGTTCAAAATAACTTTACTATCAAAGTACTTATATGTCATCATATACAACTCTGAGATTCATTTCCTTGTGGCCACACTCAATAAATCCTTAATAGAATAATAACCATAATAGAATCGATGAAAGACCGCATCAGTGAGCAGAAGTCCATGGAGGGGAGGCTGATTTCCATGATGTTCTGAGCCGTGTACAAAACCTTCTGTAGCTTCTCGCAGTCATGCATTGAGCAGTTTCTGTACCAGTGATGCATCTGGATAGGAAGATTTCTGTGAGTCCATTGATAAAAATTAGTGAAGGTCAAAGAGGAATGGCAGATCTCTACATGCTTGTATTTAATGCAAGTGTATCTAGAAATTGCGATATTACTTTGGACACATTTTTGTAACAGCCCTTGCAGTTAATTGAGTGTTGTTTACTTATGAAAGAAGTTGTTTGTTTAAAAAGCTCCCGATATCGTACTTGCTTTACTGAACAGTCATATGGAAGTTATGAATGCTACAGCACTTTGATGACTTTGCCACATGAGGACATCACTGTCACATGGTGTTGGCATCTCTAAAGTGTGTCCAACAGCAGAGTTATTTTTACAAAGCTACGTGATAGCAGCAACGTCTGTCCTCCTGACTGATCTCCATAAAGATCACAGGCATCTTCTTACATGTCTGTTAATAGTGCTTGTGAACATGTAGTGTGGTGCTGCAGCAAGTGATGGGATGTCAACAGATAACAGAACAGGCAAATTGGAAGCTATGGCTAGAAGCTGGGCTGGAAATTCAAAAAGCGTAGGGAAGGCAGAGAAGCATTTTATGCAAAACAGAGAACTGGCATGAATTATTTTGTCTTTGCATAATAGATAGATGCGTACTTTAGATACACACTCAGCAGCCAATTTATATCTCCTGTACCAATAAAATGGCCACTGAGTGTGTGTTCATGGTCTTCTACTGCTGTAGCCCATCCACTTCAAGATTCAATAGGTTGTGTATTCAGAGATGCTTGTCTACACCCCACTGTTGTAACTTGTGGTAATTTGACTTAATGTCTGATCTTTCACCTCTGGCCTCTCTCATTAAAAAGGCATGGTTATTTGAATTACCATCACTTTCTTGTCAGCTTGAACTAGTCTGGCCATTCTCCTCTGACCTCTCACATTAACAAAGCACTTTCACCCACAGAATTGCTGCTCAGTGGATGTTTTCTTTGCTCTTTTGCACCCTTCTCTGTAAACCCTAGAGACCGCTGTGCACGAAAATCCCAGGAGATCCGCAGTTTCTGAGATAATCAAACGACTCCATCAAGGATCAACAATCATTCCACGGTCAAAGTCACTTAGATTACATTTCTTTCCCATTCTGATGTTTGATTTGACAACAACTGAACCTCTTGACCATGTCTGCATGCTTATATGTATTGAGTTACTGCCATATAATTGGCTGATTAGATGGTGCAGCCCCTGCTCTCATCAGGTAAGCTGTCTCCTCTGTCACACCACATTATCTCCCATGGTAAACCAGACAATGTCATGTGTGCAGTTCTTTGCTGAGTGGACATCATTCATTGAGCATGTGATCTCAAGTCCCCCAGGCAATGTAACTATAGCTTTCTCTTTTCATTTTTTTCCCCTTGGAAAAACAGATGTAGCTCTTTCACTCACTCAGCATTTCTGCCCAATGAATAGGTGAGCAAGTAAGGGCTTTGGTACAATCCTTGATCTGCTCAATGAGCTGATCCCAGTCAGTGGTGGTTTAGAGAGCCTCGAGGCCTCCCCTATTTGAGAAGGGGAGAGGGCTACCAGGTCCCTCCCCCACTGCTCATACATCAACAACTCTTGCTGGAAATGGAGCACATGCATGCGTTGCGTGAGGACACCATCAGTTTTGGCTGTGATGTCTGTAAAGGTTGAGCCCGCCAACGTTCACTGTTAAGGATCAAAGGCGACTAAAGCGGGAGAAGCATCAGAAGGTGACTGGCAGCAGAGTCAGCAGCGGAGGTTGGATCAGTGAGAATAACTAATGTGGGTACTGATTGGGTAGATACCATCACCTAAGATGCACCAATCCGTTAATTTTAATAAACCTTTATTTATTCTCTGCTCAATTAAGTTACATGTTTTTGGTCAGCCCACTCGACTCAATAAACCTGTAGTTTCCTAGTCAGCCTCTTCCTCTGAGGCCTATTTTCAATTTTATAACTGTTGTATTTATTGAATTTTCTTCCATAGTTTTTTTTAGAAACAGAGCTGAGCGGCCCTAACTGACTGGAATATTTCACCTCACAAGGGCTGCAGACTATGTACCACTTGCATAACCTTTCCTTGGAGGTACTATTTACAAATACTTGTGTTATAAATGGAGATAATGACAGCTGGGGCCTGTCCTCTGTGAATCGTGATAAAGTTCACTATGTGGAGGGTACTGTGTCGGTTGGTAGGATACCAGATTTTCCCCTCCAGAGGTCTCCATGCCTGAGTCTTTAATCCAACCCACACCTGTTTGATGAAATATGTTGTCAGGAAATCCTAGCAGAGTGAATGTTGGCGGGTGCCACAGTAGCGTAGCGGTTACCTCGACACCACGACACTATTACAGCTCAGGGTGTCAGAGATTGGAGTTCAATTCCGACATCATCTGTAAGGAATTTGTACGTTCTCCCTGTGACCACGTGGCACTCCTCCAGATTCCTCCCACAATCCAAAGATGTACCAGTTAGGCAGTTAAATGACCATTGCAAATTGTCCTGTGATTAGGCTAGGGTTAAGTAGGTGGGTTGTTGGGCGATGCAGCTCATTGGGCCTGATCCAAGCTGTATCTCTAAATAAAATATCTAAAAAATTTGCATTAATGAGTAGGTGTACAGATGTGCCAAAGAAAGTGGCCACTGTGTGTTCTTATTTCAGAACAGGTTAGGTTTGCTTGGTGAAGTTGTCTTATCCCAAATGGTTTAATTGTGGAGTTTCTTTTGTGTAGCCGATGCTGGTGATCTGTCTATTAGCTTGGTCTAGAAAGGCTGGACAGAGTGAATGTGGAGAGGATGCTTCAAGTTGTGGGAGAGTCTAGCACCATTGGGCATGGCCTCAGAATAGAAGGATGGTCAGATATGAGGAGGAATTTCTTTAGCCAGAGGGCGGTGAGTCTGTGGAGATTCATTGTCACAGATGGCTGCGGAGGCCAAGTTATCAGGTACATTTAAAGCGTGGTTGATAGTTCTTGATTAGTAAGAATCAAACGTTACTGGGAGAATGCAGGAGAATGGGGTTCAGCTGAGGTGGATCGGTTCTTGATTAATCAGGGCTAATTGCTGTTGATCACTTTTTATTTTTCACACAATTTAGAGGGAAATTGAAAATTATTTGTAGGATATACTGTACATTATAACCTATGCTTCCTCAACCAGTAATTCTTCATGTAACCTGTTGTTCTTGAGGTAGTAAATCTGTGGAATTCATCGCCACAGATCCTTGCCGCTCTCTGTAAGGAGTGTGTGGTTCTTACTGTGACCGTATGTGTTTCCTCTGGGTGCTCCGGTTTCCTCCCACATTCCAAACAAGTACCAGTTGGTAGGTTAGTTGGTCATTGTAAAATTGTTCCATGATTAGACTAGGGTTAAATCAGGGCTTGCTGGGTGGCACAGCTCAAAGGGCTGAAAGAGTTAGGCAGGTTCTGCAGTAGCAAGGGTGTCAAAGGTTACAGGACGAAGGCAGAAGAATGAGATTTGCTTTACTTGTCACATGTACATCAAAACATACAGTGATATGCGTCAATGGCCAACAAAATCTGAGAACGTGCTGGCAGCAGCCCACAAGAGTTGCTGTTTCTTCGCCAGCATAGCACACTGTCTCCCTTTCTCTTCCACACAACGATAATAGTACTCAGAAATGATCAGAGCTTTAAATCATAAACACTGCACATACTGAAAATCCAGAGCAACACACACAAAACGCCAGAGGAACTCAGACGGTCAGGCAGCATCTATGGAAATTAACAAGCGGTTGATGTTTTGGGCTGAGACCCTATTATTATTCTATTAGTAAAATGAAAAGGTGTGTGTGTACCTTGATGTTCATGATTTCCCCTAAGATGAATTCAATTCAATTCCTCGCTGATGTCGCTGATTGAAACGTTGCGGGAGACTGAGACATCAAGACAGCTGTCGGAGGCCTCTGGACTCAAGCAGGATCTCCCAGTGGCCACACATTTTAATTCCACATCCCATCCCCATTCTGATACATCAATCCATGGCCTCCTCTACTGTTGAGATGAAGCCACACTCAGTTTGGAGGAACAACACCTTATATTCTGTCTGGGTAGCCTCCAACCTGATGGTATGAACATTGATTTCTATAACTTCTGTTAATGCCCCTCCCCCTTCTTACCCCATTGCTAATTTTTAATTAAAATGTTTTTTTTCTCTCTCTCCCTCTCACAATAACTCCTTGCCTGTTCTCCATCTTCCTCTGGTGCTCCCCTCCCCCTTTCTTTCTCCCTAGGCCTCCCATCCCATGATCCTTTCCCTTCTCCCTTTTGCCAATCAACTTCCCAGCTCTTAGCTTCATCCCTCCCCCTCCTGTCTTCTCCTATCATTTCAGGTCTCCCCCTCCTCCTCCCACTTTTAAATGCAGGAAATATTGGGGTTTCTAGATCTATTTTTAAAGCGCTATTCAGAAAATGTAGTAGCATAATACTTGAAATGATACTGTTATCTGTTATTATCTAAATAATAACTAGGCTTTTGGAAGAGAGTGTTCTCATATTGCAAATCATGACTCTAAATTACATTTTTATTGGTACATGGTGAAATTTTAAATTATAACTAAATTTTAATACACTTTCAATTCTATTTTTAATCCAAACAAACAATATTTATTGGATTCCTATGTTAGCGCTTTACCTGTTTATCTCTGAATCAGTGTTTCCATCGCCTTGAATGGGTTGCTTCACTTGCTGCTGCCTATGTCATTGTTGCTGCCTCTTGCCAAACCTACACTGGAATTGGACCAAGGTTCACAGTGTTTTGGATTCTAACCAACTGAGCTAATAGAATGGATCAGAACCTGGGAAAAGGCAGGCGATGAATACATCAAGGCTCAGCCAATGCCTGCACAACACAACAATACACTGGACAACAAATATTTCAAAAGTGTTGCTCCCTCAGAAACTTTTTTTGCTTATGATAGACTACTTGAAGATGAACACAAATATAATTTCAGAATACTTGTATCACGTAGGAATTTGGAGAAATAACAAATTAACTTTTATTGAATATAATGTGTTCAATTGCATAATGGTGCTGATGCTTTGCAGTAGTTCAACTAAGTTAAAAACATTTTGTTAATGATTTTCATTTGTACTCAGTGTCTGAGGCTTCTTGCTTAAGTGTCCAACAATAATTCGCCAGCATTGATGGATTCCAGTTGCCTTGGTATCTTTTCTCCATGACCGCAATGTCCTGGTGAAACCTTTCACCATGCTCGTCACCAACAGCACCAAGATTTGCAGGGAAGAAGTCTAAATGGGAATGCAGAAGATGAATCTTTAGTGACATGTTGCATTTCATGGTTTTATATGCTTGAAGCATGCTTTCAACCAGGTGCATGTAGTTTGGTGCTCTGTAGATGCCGAGAAAAATTTCAACAACTTCCTTGAATGCCTTCCATGTGATTTTCTCTGGTCCCACTAGAAATTCTTCAAATTTCCTGTCATTGATGACCCATTTGATTTGTGGACCAACAAAAATGCTTTCCTTAATCTTGGCATAATTTGTTCTGGGATGCATCTGTCTCAAATATCAAAATCCTTCATAGAAAATTTTGTGCCTGGTGATAACAAATTCCATCCTTACAGTCCTGAACCCAATAATTATTCCTAAAACTTGTCCTGCCATGGAGCAGCCGCGCTGCCTAAGCATGCCCAAGCATGCCTAGATGAGATAGGAAACTTTCCAGCTTACATTGTAGGCAACATTTTAATTGACTTGAATTATGAATTAAAATAATAAACATAAGTTCATTTAAAAAATGATGCATGATAGGGAAATTTCATGGTGATTTTCATGATTAGTAGCCCAAAATTCATAAGATACACCTAAAGGTATTCAGGAAGCAAAATCTTTGTTGTCCAGTAATTATTAACCAATTTATTAAGTATAAATTATTATTAATAATTTATTAATTATTAATAATCAAGTGTGAAGCAGTTTTCCTCTGCTCTTTGGCTGGGTTCCTGTCTGTCTCCTTAGCCTTGCACATATTCAGTTGCTATTTCCTTCATCCTAGCCATTTCTCTCGTCTTCTCTGCAATTTAAAACTTCCTTTTCTCTCCCCGTGTAACATACATTAAATGCTAGGAGAATTCAGTAGCGCCTATGGACAGGAATAAACAAACAACGTTTAGGGTCGAGGCACTTCATCGGGACTGGAAAGGAAGGGGGAAGAACCCAGAATCAGAAGGTAGGGCGAGGGGAAAGAGTACAAGCTGGTGGGTGAGAAGTGAGACCGGGTGAGAAGGAAGGTGGATGGGCGGGGGAGGGAGGAAATGAAGTAAGAAGCTGGGAGGTTAAGTTCTGAAGATTAAAGGAATCTGATAGGATAGGAGAGTGGAGCATGGGAGAAAGGGAAGGAGGAGGGACACCAGAGGCATTGATGGGCAGGTGAGGAGAAGAGAAGAGGTTTGAGGGGAACCGGAATGGAGAAAGAGAGAAAGGGAGATGGGAGAAATTACCTGAAGGTAGAGAAATCAGTGTTCATGCCATTAGGTTGGAGCTCAGATGGAATATGAAGTGTTGCTCCTCCAACCTGATTTTAGCAATTGAGGAGGAATGGGAATGGGGAGCGGAATTGAAATGGGTGGCCACCAGAAAAGCCTGCCTTTTGAAGACTTCTCTCCGGGTTCTGGTTTCAGGTCTTTAACCTGAAACATTTACTCTGTTTCCCTTCAACAGTTTCTACCTGCCCTGCAGAGTGTTCCCAGCACTTTGCTTGTTTTCAGATTTCTGGCATCTGCAGTTCTTAAACAAAAATATTAACCCATACTGGAAAAGCTTTGAAAATCAGTATGTGCGGTTGGGAGACTGTAGGTCTGACACGGTGGTCAGCAGCACAGGAGCGCCGCAGGGAACCGTACTCTCTCCGGTCCTGTTCACCCTGTACACATCAGACTTCCAATATAACTCGGAGTACTGCCATGTGCAGAAGTTCGCTGATGACACGGCCATAGTGGGGTGTGTCAGGAATGGACAGGAGGAGGAGTATAGGAAACTGATACAGGACTTTGTGATATGGTGCAACTCAAACTACCTGCGTCTCAATATCACCAAGACCAAGGAGATGGTGGTGGACTTTAGGAGATCTAGGCCTCATATGGAGCCAGTGATCATTAATGGAGAATGTGTGGAGCAGGTTAAGACCTACAAGTATCTGGGAGTACAGTTAGACGAGAAGCTAGACTGGACTGCCAACACAGATGCCTTGTGCAGGAAGGCACAGAGTCGACTGTACTTCCTTAGAAGGTTGGCGTCATTCAATGTCTGTAGTGAGATGCTGAAGATGTTCTATAGGTCAGTTGTGGAGAGCGCCCTCTTCTTTGTGGTGGCGTGTTGGGGAGGAAGCATTAAGAAGAGGGACGCCTCACGTCTTAATAAGCTGGTAAGGAAGGCGGGCTCTGTCGTGGGCAAAGTACTGGAGAGTTTAACATCGGTAGCTGAGCGAAGGGCGCTGAGTAGGCTACGGTCAATTATGGAAAACTCTGAACATCCTCTACATAGCACCATCCAGAGACAGAGAAGCAGTTTCAGCGACAGGTTACTATCGATGCAATGCTCCTCAGACAGGATGAAGAGGTCAATACTCCCCAATGCCATTAGGCTTTACAATTCAACCGCCAGGACTTAAGAACTTTTTAAAAGCTATTATTAATGCTTTTTGAGATAGTGATTTAGATGCATATCATATTTTTTTACTGAGTTAAGAATTGTATGTAATTAGTTTTGCTACAACAAGTGTATGGGACATTGGAAAAAAAGTTGAATTTCCCCATGGGGATGAATAAAGTATCTATCTATCTATCTATCTATCATGTGCTTCATCTTTCTATTTCACCACTGTACAACAATTTTTTTCAAAAGTGTTGCTTCCTCAGAATTTTTTTTATATATGATAGACCACTTAAAGCGGAACACAAATATGATTCCAAATTCATGTAGGAATTTGCAGAAACAAGAAAATAACTATTAAGTATAATGCATTGAATTGCCTAATGGTGTTGACACTTTGCAATCGTTCATCTAAGCTGAAAATGTTTTGTTGATTAGTTTTGTTTTGTACTCAGTGTCTGAGGCTTTTTGCGTAAGTGTCCAACAATAATCAGCCAGGGTTGATGGATTCCAGTTGCCCTGATACTGTTTCTCCATGACTGCAATGTCCTGGTGAAACCTTCCACTGTGCTCATCACGGGCAGCACCAAGATTTGCAGGGAAGAAGTCTAAATGGGAAAGCAGAAGATGAATCTTTAGAGACATGTTGCAGCTCATTGTTCTGTATGCTTGAAGCATGTTGTCAGCCAGTTGCATGTAGTTTGGTGCTCTGTAGTTGCCAAGAAAATTTTCAACATCATCCTTGCATGCCTTCCATGTGATTTTCTCTGGTCCCACTCTAAGTTCTTCATGACTACATGACAGAAAGATGAAGCAAATAAAACAGTGCCTTCTTTTATATCTTTTTGAGTGATTTTCAACCTCACTGAATGCTCATCTAGCATGTTCGAATTTATACTGACTGGACGAACCTGTCCTGTCCATGGCTACTGTTTCAAAGTTCAATGTAAATTTATTATCAAAGCACATAACCTATATGTCCTGAAATTTTCCTGCAGGCATTCACAGTAGAACAAGCAATACAAAATAATCAATGACATGCTACACAAAATGCTGACAACCAATGTGCAAAGGAAGGGGAAAAGTTCAAAAAACAATTTAAATAAATAATACTGAGAACATGTGTTGTAGAGTCCTTGAAAGTTGGTCCATAGGTTGTGCAATCTCTGGGTAGTTCACAACCCCTTTGAATGTACACTCTCTGGGTGACTGCAAGCAGAATGTGTGCAATTTCTCCAGCGTGTGCAGCCCCTCTGATTTGTCTCAACCCCTCTACGCGTGTGCAACTTCTCTGGGTGATTGAAATGGAATTGGTTTTATATTGTCGTATGTACGAGATAGTGAAAAGCTTGTTGTGCACACTGTTCCTAGAAACATAGAAAATAGGTGCAGGAGTAGGCCATTTGGCCCTTCGAGCCTGCACCGCCATTCAGTATGATCATGGCTGATCATCCAACTCAGAACCCTGTACCTGCTTTCTCTCCATACCCCCTGATCCCTTTAGCCACAAGGGCCATATCTAACTTCCTCTTAAATACAGCCAATGAACCGGCCTCAACTGTTTCCACAGATTCACCACTCTCTGTGTGAACACCACACTCTGTTCCTACAGATCAAATCATTACAACTGAGGTGAAATACGTTAAAATAATAGCAAAAGCAGAATAAAGCTACGAAGTGCGATTTCTATGGAAGTTTGCAGCTCCTCACTGAGTGTGAGCAACTTTCCGGAGTTACTGCAACCTTCATGCATGAATGCAGTCTCCCAGGGTGATTGCTGCTTCAGTGCTTGCAGCTTTTCTGGGTGATTGCGAACACCAGCCAACAGTTTACCCGCCGGAGTCCAACTCAAACGTGTTGTCACGAACGCCAGACATTCCAGAGCCAGCAGCGGGCCGCGCCCCCTCTTACGTCGCCAATGACCTGCCCGCACGATGTGACGTCAGACCGCCGCCCCCGGGCCGCCCCCTGACGTCACAGACAGGGCCGAGTGCGCCCGCGCGAACCGCCCTTTCCCGGCATTGAGGCGGCTGGTCGGCACAGGAGCCTCCGGTTCGAGGAGGAGAACGTGGCGCCTGCTAGGTCATGTCAGAGTAAACGATGTCTCAGCGGGAGACTCTGCTACACCTCTTCGCCGGAGGGTGAGTAAGCCGACTCCCCGAAGCCCCCGTTCGCCGCCATCCTGCTTTTGGTTGCCGGGGAGATGAAGACGGCAGGAATGGGGGGAGGGGTTGGGAATGGGGAATGAATGGTGGGCTTGTAGGTGGGGGAGAGAGCGGCATTATACCCCCTCCCTCCCCGGAAACTGAATGGGAATGTTCTAGAAGCCGTACAAGTGTCGTGAAATGAAGGGTTTAGGATGTGGAAGCGGAGGGGAGGGCAGCGTGGATCAGCCATGATCAGACTGAATGGCGGGGCAGGCGTGAGGAGCCGCTTCCTATTTCCCCCACTCCCCATCCGTTCCTCTGAGGGTCACAAGGCTTGTCAGTTGCTCCTGACTCTCCTGCCACAGGCACTGATTTGGAAAGCAAATGGTTTTTTGGTCTTTTTCTTTCGAGTGAATTTTACTAGGATGCAGTTATGTAAGGTAGCAATTTTGTGAGATTGCACCTGAGGTATTGTGTGCAGTTCTATTCTCTAAAAATAAATATGATCCAGTTGACATGGAGAAAACGTGTTAGGGAAAAAAAATCACCACATTGATTCCTGCTGTCGCGTGAGAGGATAAAGATCATTATTTAAATATTAGAAGAAAGAGAGCCTTGTATAATTCTTGCAAGACATAAAATGCAAGACTCCTGCCGAAGGGTTTCAACCCGAAACGTCGATTATACTTTTTTTTCTGCATCGATGTTGCCTGGCCTGCTGAGTTCCTCCAGCATTTTGTGTGTGTTGCTTGGATTTCCAGCATCTGCAGATTTTCTCTTGCATGTAAAATTCTTACAGTGTTTATGAAACTGGATGCAGAGAGGATCTTTTCCCAGGCATATGGGCCTAGATTCTGGGTCACTGTTGCCGAATAAGGGATAGATTATCTTCAACTTGATGAGAAGAGATTTCTTTATGTAGACTAGAGGATGATAAGCTTTGCGATTCTCTATCCCAAGTAGCTGTTACGTTGTTCAAACCAGGTTGATAGATTTTTGGGTTTTTATGAATTTGAGGGATATTGGAATAGGTAATATCCAGATACAGTTTTGATATAGAAGATTTTGATGAAATGCAGAGCAGGCTTATGTTAATTAACCCCTAACCTAATTTCTTTGTAACTTCTTGACATTAAATGTCTACAAAATTACTTGTATGAAAAATTGGAACGAGTACAATGTACTCCCATGCAGTTAGATATTCTAATATCAGTCATTTAAAAAAAAAATCTGGCCTGTAATAATGATATGTTTTTTTTAATGTTTTTTTTCTAGTTTGGTGTGTACATTTGCTAACTTGGTTGGTTCACAAATGAGGCTGATAGATTACATAGTCTCATTTGCATTTCCCCAGAATAGCAAACAGCTTTTGAACTTGTGCCAGCTCTCTAGTTCAGTAATGTAAGTGTGATGTGATTGCAAGGCTAAGATTTCGTACTGTATTAGTCAGCTGATTGCCACCCACTTCAATTTTCTTGTAAACTGCATGGCTTCATTGCATAACTCATAAAAAAGTGAACTGTAATTATCATCTTTAATAATAAGTAAATTGGTTTTATTTTAGTCGAACCTTGTTGGGTTTGTGTTCTGTGCTACATGTCTCTTAGGAAATATATTGGAAATGGAGTATATGGTAACTTAACTGGATTATCCTGACGTTAATGTTTATCTACTGGAGAATTTTTTTCCACTGAGTTGTTTTGCTTTCTCATGGCTAAGCTTCTTAAGGATGTTGCTATTTTCAGTCCACCTTCCGGCTTTAATTATGATAGTGATTGTACTGCAGTGGGTTGGAAAGGGAGTCCCATGCCTCCAGGGTTTTTGGTGGGGGTTGCACTTAAGGGCAGCACTCAGCTAAGTTTCAGGAAGTAAGTTCTGAGTTAAGGAAGGGCAGTTAAGGGAAGGTTTACAGCATTGGCTCCTGAAATTGTCCTGTGATTAAGCAAGGCTGGGCGGTGCAGCAAGTTGGACCAGAAGGGCTTCTTTTGTGCTGAATCTCTAAATAATCTAATGATCTGGAAGAATTTCTTCATTCAGAAGGTTGTGTATCACTGGAAGTATCTATTGTAGAGAGATAGGAATGCTCTGTTGTAGAGTATGTGTCTGAGAGTGGAAGTCTGGGAATGATATACTTTTTATATCCAGTGGATCTGAGAGATGAAGGAAATGGATGTGTTGGTCATGATCTTAAGTAGTGAAATGAGCTAAAAAGACCATGTTGTACATACAGAGCTAGAGACGATACGCAGTCGGTAAGTCGTTTTGAGACTAGTTTGTTCAAACTTTGCAGCACCTAGGTCCCTAGCACCTGCCCTCTCCGGGCGGAAATGACATCAGAGGTGCATTACCAAAGTCTCCCCCCATGCGCTGGCTATTTGTGAGCCGGTTCGTCTGTGCAGAAAATGGGTCGCCACATAAACCCCCCCCCCCCCCCCCAGAACCGGCGATACACCCCCCAATGTCCACAGTCTGGATCAGCCTCTGTTTGGGAGGTCTGCCTCTGCGCCACGGTGCCTGAACCTCGACCGGCTGCACCAAGTCCACATGGGCTGGTTTGAGTCGGTCCACCGTGAAAAACTCCTCTTTCCCCCCAATGTCCAGAACGTACGTGGACCCGTTGTTGTTCATCACCTTGAACAGCCCCTCGTATGGCCGCTGTAGTGGTGCCTAGTGTCCGCCCCTTCGTACAAACACAAACTTGCAGTTCTGCAGGTCTTTGTGTACATGGGTCGGGGTCCGTCCGTGCTGTGAAGTCGGTACGGGGGCCAGGTTGCCGAGCCTTTCACGTAGTCTGCCCAGGACTGCTGCGGGTTCTTCCTCTTGCCCCCTTGGGGCTGGTATGAACTCTCCTGGGATGGTCAGGGGTGCGCCGTACACCAACTTGGCCGACGAGGCGTGCAGATCCTCTTTGGGCGCTGTGCAAATTCCAAGCAGGACCCAGGGAAGTTCGTCCACCCAGTTAGGTCCTCTCAGGCAGGCCATGAGAGCCGACTTCAAGTGATGGCGGAAACACTCCACTAGTCCGTTCGACTGTGGGTGGTAGGCAGTAGTGTGGTGTAGCTGCGTTCCCAACAGGCTGGAGGTGAACTGGGTGCCTCTGTCGGAGGTAATGTGGGCCAATACCCCGAAACATGCTACCCAGGTTGCAATCAGTGCTTGGGCGCAGGAATCGGCAGATGTGTCAGTGAGCGGGACCACCTCTGGCCACCTCGTGAACTGGTCTACCATAGTTAGGAGGTACCACACTCCTCGGGACACTGGTAGGGGGCCCACGATATCCACATGAATGTGGTCGAACCTCCGGTGGGTGGGTTTGAACTGCTGCGGCGGGGCTTTAGTGTGCCGCTGCATCTTGGCTGTTTGGCACTGTGTGCACATTCTGGCCCATTCACTGACCTGCTTGTGAAGTACGTGCCATGCGAACTTGCTGGAGACCAGCCAGACGATTGTCCTGATAGATGGGTGCACCAAACCGTGTATGGAGTCGAAAACTCGCCGCCTCCAGGCTGCCAGGACGATGGGGCAAGGTTGGCCGGTAGCCACGTCGCACAGGAGGGTCCTCTCATCTGGGCCTACGAGAAAGTCCTGCAGCTGCAAACCCGAGACTGCGGTCCTGTAGCTGGGCATCTCGTCGTCTGCCTGCTGCGCCTCCGCCAGTGCTGCATAGTCCACGCCCAGGGACAGGGCCTGGACAGCTGGTCTGGAGGGTGCATCTGCCACGACGTTGTCCTTTCCCGAGACATACTGGATGTCCGTCGTGTACTCGGAGATGTAGGACAGATGTCACTGCTGGTGAGCCGACCAGGGATCGGACACCTTTGTGAACGCGAAGGTCAACGGTTTGTGGTCCGTGAATGCGGTGAACGGCCTGCCTTCTAAGAAGTACCTGAAATGCTGGATTGCCAGATACAGTGCCAACAGCTCCCGGTCGAAAGCACTGTACTTGAGTTCGGGTGGTTGTAGGTGCTTGCTGAAGAACGCCAGGGGTTGCCAGCGCCCCTCGATGAGCTGCTCCAGCACCCCACCGACTGCTGTGTCAGATGTGTCTGCCGTGAGGGCGGTCCAAACGTCCATTCTGGGGTGCACCAGCATCGCGACATCTGCCAAGGCTTCCTTGGCTTTAACGAAAGCGGCCGCGGCCTCCTCGTCCCAAGTAATGTCCTTGCCTTTACCCGACATTAGGGTGTACAAAGGGCACATGATACGGGCTGCTGAGGGGAGGAAACGGTGGTAGAAGTTCACCATACCAATGAACTCCTGCAGGCCTTTGACTGTGTTGGGCCGGGCAAAGTGGCAGATCGCGTCTACCTTGGCGGGCAGAGGTGTTGCCCCGTCTTTGGTAATCCTGTGGCCCAGGAAGTCGATGGTATCGAGACCGAACTGGCATTTGGCCAGGTTGATCGTGAGGCTAAAATCACTCAGGCGGGAGTAGAGCTGGTGGAGGTGGGACAGATGCTCCTGGCAACTACTGCTTGGCTATAAGGATGTCATCCAAATAGATTAACGAAAAGTCCAGGTCGCGTCCCACCGCATCCCTTAGCCGCTGGAACATCTGTGCAGCATTCTTCAGGCCGAACGGCATTTGGAGGAACTCGAACAGGCCGAACGGGGTGATGAGTGCCTTTTTGGGGATGTCTTCAGGGTGCACCGGGATTTGATGGTATCCCCGGACAAGGTCTACTTTGGAAAATATTCTTGCCCTGTGCAGGTTTGCTACAAAGTCCTGTATGTGCGGCACGGGGTAGCGGTCTGGAGTAGCGGTCTGGAGTTGTAGCCTCGTTCAGTCTGCGGTTGTTGCCGCATGGTCTCCAACCCCCGGCTGCTTTGGGCACCATGTGCAGGGGCGAGGCCCATGGGCTGTCGGACCTCCGTACGATCCCCAATTCCTCCATCCTCTTGAACTCCTCCTTTGCCATGCGGAGCCTTCGTGCGTGGGCGTGGAGGGGTGGTCCCTTGGTCGGGATGTGGTGCTGAACCCCATGTCTGGGCATGGCTGCCGTGAACTGCGGTGCCAGAATCAATGGAAAGTCCGCCAGGATTCTGGTGAATTCGTTGTCCGTCAGTGTGATGGAGTCCAGATGAGGGGCCAGCAACTTGGCTTCACCCAAGTAGAATGTCTGGAAAGTCTCGGCATGTACCAGTCTTTTCCCTTGCAAGTCGACCAGCAGGCTGTGAGCTCGCAAGAAGTCCGCCCCCCAGGAGTGGTTGGGCTACCGCGGCCAGTAAGTCCCACGTGAACCGGCTGGCGCCGAGCTGCAGCTGCATGGTGCGGGTGCCGTAGGTCCGTATCGTGCTGCCGTTTGCGGCCCTCGGTGGGTCCTGGCTTCCTGTTGCGGGTGTCGTACCCCGTCGGGGGCAAGACGTTGATTTCCGCTCTGGTGTCGACCAAGAAACGGCGTCCTGACTGTTTGTCCCAGACATACAAGAGGCTGTCCTGGCGGCCAGCCGCCATAGTCATTAGTGGCAGCTGGATCCTTGCAGGGCGGGCAACAATGGCGGGCTTTTGTGCCCCACCGCTGGTGGTAGAAACACCATTGTTCACTGGCCTCCTCACTCCTGCCTCTGTGTTGTGTGCCCCCCCCCCCGCCGGGCCTGGTCTGGCCCGCTGTTGGGCGTGTGGCCTGGTAACCTGACCGACGCACGCCACGCTCTCCCTCTTGGCTTTCCACAGCACGTCTGCCCGGGCCGCAATCTTCCGGCGGTCGCTGAAATCTGCGTCGGCCAGCAGCATATGTATGTCCTCGGGCAGTTGCTCTAGGAACGCTTGCTCGAACATGAGGCATGGCTTGTGTCCGTCAGCCAGGGCCAGCATCTCGTTCATCAATGCTGACGGCAGTCTGTCTCCCAAACCGTCCAGGTGAAGCAGGTGGGCACCTCGCTCACGCCGTGAGAGGCCAAAGGTCCCAATGAGCAGCGCTTTGAATGCTTCATATTTGCCTTCTTCCGGGGGCGACTGTATGAAATCCGCAACCTGGGCGGCCGTCTCCTGGTCAAGGGCGCTCACCACGTGGTATTAACGTGTAGAATCAGAAGATATCTGCCGAATCTGGAACTGGGCTTCTGCTTGGCCAAACCACATGCTTGGTCGCAGCGTTCAGGAAATTGGCAGTTTTAGCGAAACTGCGTGAACAGATGAAGAGTCGGTCATCTTTGGTCCAAATCCCGTTTGGACCGTTGGGGTCACCAGTGTAGCGATGTACTACATACAGAGCTAGAGACGACACGCAGTCGGTAAGTCGTTTCGAGACTATTCAAACTTCGCGGTGCTGGCATTTAATACCTAGTGCCCGCCCTCTCCGGGCGGAAATGACATCAGAGGTGCATTACCAAAGTCTCTCTCCCCCCCCCCCCCCGCGCGCTGGCTATTTGTGAGCCGGTTCGCCTGCGCAGAAAGTGGGTCGCCACAATGTCCATTTTTTATTGTCAATAACACCTTTTAATTATGCAGTGACTTAAATGTGGCTGGACTTACAAGATACTTCATGACAAAAACTGGCCCAATGTAACACAAGTTTTATGAGCAGGAACATCGTTATAATGTGACTTTTAAAGATGTGGAGTCCATTTGAGAAGTGGAAAGGGAATTCCAGAGTTAGAACCATAGAACATTACAGCACAGAAACAGGCCATTTGGCCCTTCTTGGCTGTGCCGAGCTATTTTTTTGCCTAGTCCCACTGACCTGCACCTGGCCCATATCCCTCCATGCACCTCTCATCCATGTACCTGTCCAAGTTTTGATTAAATGTTAAAAGTGAGCCCGCATTTACCACTTCACATTGAAGACATGGCTACTAATGATATCATGGTTAAATTCAGATATGATCAAGAGGTCAAAATTAATAGAGCACAGATATATTCTAATAATATAAGGATAGAGAAGATTATGGCCTAATTCTGCTCCCATGTCTTATGGTCTATTATAATTGAACCATGGACAAATTTGGAAAAACATGTTTTTAAAATTGAAAGCACTGATTGAGTTGGGGCAAGGATAGGTAACGAAGTGTAAGTATGATTGTGTACATAAAAACATATGAGCAGTTAACTGTATGTAAAAGAGTGCATAGCTTGAAGAAGAGAACCATAATTGTTCTCAGTAGTATTAAGTATCTATGAGAGCTTGTTGTGCACAAATTGACATGCTTCCAACCATGGTGACACTTCACTAGTATTTAAATAGGATGTTCTCAGATTATGGAATAAATAAGACTATTTATGGTAGTTGCAATTCATTGTTATTTGCAGAGTTTAGGTGCAGGAACTCATTAACTTCCTTTACATGGCAGTGGATCATACCTGAGATACTCAAGGTCACGTTATTGTGAAAACAAGGCAAAGCTGAAATGTTGCATAATCATGCTGCGGTTGAAGTGTAAAGCTATTGATACTTGAATTTTTACATGGTGGTTCTTTGTTTGCTATTACAAATGACAAGGTCCACTGAATAAGTAGTCAGAAAACTTTACAACTTTGCAGAACTTATCTTCTTTTCACGATTATTTAATGTAATATACCAAGGGATGGTCATAGAAGCTGTCATATTTGTAGTACACAACTAATTTCTTGGAATGTGGTGTTACTCTTGACACCATTAGAGGGTCTCGGCCCGAAACATGGACTCTTTTTATTTCCATAGATACTGCCTGGCGCCTGAGTTCCTCTAGCATTTTGTTTGTGCAACATTTGAAGCTCAACTGTCTCGACGGTGAGATAGAAAAAGTGACATACGCAGTGTTTTGTTTCATTTGTATGGTTTCTTTGGAATATCCTGACAATTCATGTAAAAGGCTGTACAGAGCACAGTGCTTTGTAGAATGTTATAAATCTAATATAGATCATGGCTTCAAAGCCTTTAATATAGCTTACAATAGCGCTAACATTGAATAACCTTAAATGTGTAAAACAGGTACCATTTAATACATAGAATTTAAAATTATTTTGTACATTTTGTTTACTGAGATAATGATTCAAACTGAAATAGTTGTTGTGTAATGTTGGTCTAAAATTTGTTGTTAGTTCTTTTGCATATTTTATCACAAAAGAACCTTTGAAGATATGGTTCTGAGCTAGCATAACTATTTGAAACATCTAGAAGGGTAAAAGTTGCATATCCTGTTGTCAAGTATGTAGCAATTTCTTTGAGGATATTTATCAGTAATTTAAATCATTTGCAGTCTTTACAAGAGTGATGGTGAATTTATTGTCCAGTATATGCCACCTTTAATGTAGCAAAATCTCTTAAAGCCAAGTTTTATATGCCAATTTCCAAACAAAATTATGTTGACCCACTTATTAGGACAGATATGAAATACTTGGGTATTAAGGAGAAAGATTTAGGAATAAAATTCCAGAGCTTTGATCCTTGGCAGTTGAAGATATTACTGGTGTGGTGGCACAGGCTGCAGTGCCTTCAACTTGCATCAGAACTTGTTTTCTCTATCGTTAATTATTTTTTTGTTTTTTTTCCACAATATAGATGACCATTTAGCTGATCAAGTTTGTGCCCGTCCTCAGTACATTCCCACAAGTCCCATTTCCCTGTCTGTTATTTTCTCTCATGTGCCCTTTAGTTACCCACTGAAACCAGGGGCATTTTACAGTAGCCAATTAACACACTGCCCTGCTTTAAGTTGCAGGAGGAAACTGGTGTATGCTACGAGCAAAATAATGTGGTTACAGGGAGAATGTGTAAACTCCATAGTCTCAGTGTCTGAGGTTAGAATCAAACTGTGAGGCTGCTGTTCAGCTGGGCAAGGGAATGAGAAACAAGGCAATCAAAGGCTCATACAAAAGTACCACAATGTGAAGAAATGCCTATGGCACAAACTTATGACTTGATCTGGAAAGAAGAAAGCTTGCTAATGGATTTTAGATGCTGTAATCATGGTCATCTTTGGGAAAAACAGACAAGTCTGGCTATAATAATTAAATTCCATCAGCCACAGGTAAAGCTGTTGTGAGCATTCTAATTAACTGTCTTTCACAACACTTTAGAGATCTCTGAGCTGAAAAGCAGATTGAGGCATAATGGACATGCTCTTCACTGAGCAACAAAACTAAGAAGTCTGGTAAAGATAGTACCACTCATCTGCACACTGGGAACAATTTACAAAGACCAATTAACTTGCCACCCCAAACATCTTTGGGAGGTGATACGAAATGGGAGCACCCGGAGCAACTCACAGAGTCACAGTGAAAAAGTGTTGGAGGTGTGCATTGAGCCTGGGTCTGTAGAGCTGAGATAGATGGTAGTTGTGCTAGCTTAAAGACTTAATCATCAACAGAGATGGATAATGAAGGATTTTTCTCAAACTGTTTACTGTATTCATAAAACATGGAAGAGTACAACTTAGGACCTTTGGTCCCTTTAACCCACTCCAAGAACAATCTAACCCTTCCAACAATTTTCCCATTTTATAATGACATGAAAAGCACAATCATTACCAATTCACCGCCTACTCAACCTCATCCAGACTGGGGTCAAGCAAGGCTCTGTAATTCTACCTAATGTCCTTAGGGGCAATACTTTATCTTGCCTCCAGCAGACTGCTTGCTGGAGATAACAGGGCAAGTGCGAAACTGCTCAGCATTTGTCTTTAGAACAAAAAGATCAATTTCAGTCATTGAGTTACAGAATGCAGCACTTCATTTGTTTATGTGCACACTTCCAATTCAGCTCTAAACCTCTGTCGATTCTTTCACTGAAATATGAGAGGATGGGTCTTCCTCACAGTATCCAGAAGGCAAGGATCCTTCACCAACTTGCTACAGAACATTGCCCCTCCTCCCCAACAATCAAGACACATGACAAGATCTGCCCTTCATTACTGTAGATAGCCATGAACATCTCAATAATGCAGTCAGTGCAGCCTTAACCACCAATGGTAAAGGGTATTTGAAAACCATAACCTCAAACTCAGCACCAACCTCACGGTCTACTAATTAGCAATGAGAAGTATCTTTCTCTCTGATTTGGGGAGATGAGGATACTTGTAGTTCAAACTATTCACATCACATCACCAAACCTCAGCCATCAAATTGCAGGTGATAAGAGGACTGTCAGGTTGAGCTACTGAGGGAATAAACTTTGTCTGTGAGCATCAGTGCCTCTTCTGAAATACTTCAAATTTACTGTGAGGATAGGGGAACCACTACCAGTGTTCTCTCCTGAAACCACATCCCATGCTCAACCATGATTGGGCTGCCTCATCCACACACCCAACTTGAGACTGTGCAGGCATGCATACTTCTCTGAGCTCTGTCAGGATGAGGTTACCATGAGTACGGAAAAAAAGAAGCAGTTCAAAACAACCTGTTGCAAAAATGTGTGACGTTCTCATCAATTGGAATTTCTGGCTCAAAGTGGTGTAAATGTGTAAAAAGGAAACAGGAAGGTCCTGCACATTCTGAGCCTATCCAGGTGTATGTTGGATGAAGGAGCGCCATAAGGATCAGATGAAGACTGTTTTAAGGAAGTGAAAGATCAGACCCGAGGACCTGGAAGATGTTGCTGCTGACCGTACCACTTGGCGACAGCTGTGTAGGGACGGGGTTCGTATTCTGGAGATGGACAGAACAACCAGAAGACAGCAGAGGAGAGCCAGGAGAAATACAGCCATGGTTGCCACCACTACCACATACACATGTCCCACCTGCAATAGAGCTTGTGGGTCCAGGATAGGATTGTATAGTCATCAAAGATCTCACCGTTAAAGGAGTGGACACCGTCATCAGATTCCGATGAACAACCAGAGAAGGAGGAGGACACTAAATGTAAGCAATGGAAAGAATGGACTTATAGTCAGTGTGTCCGCCTGCTCTATCAAGTACCTTCTGTCCCTCCTGAGGATGGGTCTGCATATCCCACCTGGAAATCATTGGTCACCCTGGAACTATGTGAAAATCCCAGAGAACACTTGAAGTAAAAATGTTTGGGTGGTCTGATTTGGTGAATTGTGGCTCAGGATGGGGTCGGCTTCTGTGGCTAATATACTGGAAGTGATTGGCAATTGGGATTAGTAAGTTAAAAGAATGAGAATTTTAAAGACAAATTTTGCTTGGACAACTGCTAATGTCCATCAGAAAGTACGGTATGTCAAGAGAGAGGAGTTTAGAATGGGCTCACGCCTGAGGAAGGCTAGCTAGGGATACACTCAAATAGTTAATGGACGTATCAAAGGCATAGATGAGTGTTGGAGCAGTGGATGAGCAGAGGTAGTGATTGTGGGGCACCGGGTATGCAACGTTGAGCAATGTCCCATTGATCTTTTATTAGTGAGTTGTAAATTTCTAACCATAAGGCACACTAGGAAGTATAGATGGTAGACTGAGGGTTTAAAAGAATGATGTAGATAGTATGTAAACTTTAGCTGTGATATGTATTGCTTTTGTGAACTGTGATAAGGATCTTGAGTTTTATAATTGCTGGAGATTTTGCAAAACCAGTTAATTAAAAGAGTTTTTTTAAAGACTGAACAAAAACATACTAAATCAAAATTTGTTAATGGGGAAATAAGGAATTATTTTGAAGTTTTGAGATCTGCTGGAAGAATGGGATGGGAACTATTGGAGTATAAAGTTGCATTGTTTGCTGTGTAACCAAAACTATGTAGTCAGCTTTGTGTTTGCTATTTGCTATGTATGTATCCAATTTAGTAGGAGAATGAAATCTCTGTATTGTCTCTGTACTATTGAACACATCAGTGACTTAAGAATGTAGCCAAATAAGAAGATAATGGTGTGCTAATGAGAACACATCAGTAACTTAAGAATGTAGCCAAATAAGAAGATAATGGTGTGTTAATGAGTACATGGAGCAGAAGCAGTTGAATGACAGCTGGGATTACTGTATTGAGCAGTGCTGTCAAACGAATTGTGACATCACTTTGGTAACAGTAGGGTGTTTTACTGACTGGAATTAGCATACATTTAAGAAACTAATGGATGGAAGCATTGTCTGAGGATTTAGGAAGCAGGGATACTAATGTTTAGCACTGTTATTAAATATTTTATACATCCTAGAGCATGGGTCCTTTTTATGCCATGGATCAATACCATTAAACAAGGAGTTCCTTGACCTCAGCTTGAAAACCCCTGGCCTAGAGGGCCTTAAAAAACTTGAGTTTAACATGAGTTATATAGCACAGAAACGGACCCCTCGTCCCAACTTGTTCGTGCAAAGTGAATTTTGAGTCTATCCAACGAGGTCTTGAGTTGACAGGGACCCACGGGTTTACAGTTATGTTCTTTGAGGGCACAAATAGGAGATTCAGCATTCTACATGAGACCAGCTTGGAGTTTAGAATTGTGAAATGTCTAATCCAGCATCAAGCAATTTCAAAATTAGTATGGTGAAAATATACCAGATTTTAAGATTGTTTATAGCTTCATTTGATGAGTTAGAGATTGAATTGAACTTCTTTATTATTGCGTCTTCAAGTCGCAGTTCAGTTTTGCTGTGCTTAATGATCAGTCAGTTTGATACTAGCCTTTTGCTAGTACAATAGATTCTAGCTAATTGGGGCAGCCAGTTATTTGGGACAACTCTTGAAGAACAAAACTAATCAGGAAAATAGCCAGGATTTTCCTTTGTTTATTTGGGACACTATGCTGTTTCTAGCATCAGTTGTGTGATCTTGTGTGGCCATTAGACACTACACTGTGCTTGAGTTATGTTATTCATTTGGGTAGATGGGTGCCAATGGAAAAGGCAGTGCTTTTTGACACAATGCCATGCAGGAAGGCAGGCCATTATCTACACTGGCTTTCTGCTGATTTTGTTTATTTACAGTCAATGCAGAAAAAATCATACTCGGGATGAGCTTCTCCGTCAATAACTACCAGGAAGCAACAGTTTTATAGTAGTGTACTGTCATAGTATTGATAGCGTTCTAATTCATTCTGTATTTTCTTTAAATACATCATTTGTTAAATAATAGTTTATTTTTTTAATAGCTTTTGACTATTTCCATGAAACTTTGGCTAATTGTGGCAGCTGCTTAATTGGGCCAAAATGTACTGGTCCCGATATGTTATAGTTAACTGGAATTATGTCTGTTCCAAACCAGTGCATTTGGGATGTACATGTAATTACTGTAGGATAAACATCCAGAATCTTTTTCCCAGGGTTTAAATATCAAGCACTGGAAGAGCATAACTTTTTTTTTCTAATTTATTTTTTATTGAAGTTCATCATCAGACAAACATTTCCATAAGATGTATTTCAGATACTATACATACAGCTGAGAGAGGGAAAGGTTTAAAGGAGTAACACTGTTGTAGTGGGTACCCAGAATACACTGCTAAGACAGGTTGTAAAAACAGTGGCATTTAAGAGGCTTTTGAATGGAGGGTTACGGATTAGTTTAATTGGGCATCAACACAGGCATTGTGGGTTGAAGGGCATCTTCCTGTGCTGTGGTGTACTATTTAAAGTTTTATGTAAATTTATTTATTTAGTTTAATTAGTTGGCGATGCAGCATGGAACAGGCCCTTTCAGCCCTTTGTACCATGCCGCTCCAGCAACCAAGAACTCCAGTTTGTACCCTAACCTAGTCACGGGACAATTTACAATGATGTCATTGGAATGAGGGAACAAGCCGGAGCACCCAGGAAAAACCTATGCCTTCCATGGGAGGGCTCCTTACAGAATAGTACTAACCATTACACTACTGTCGATGTAAGAATTTCTCCCTCCACCACCCACTCAGGTGGTGTGCTTCAGATTCCAATCGTCCCCGGGTATAAAAAGTTGCAATATATCCTCCTTACCTAAACTTACAACTTCTAGTTTTAGGTAACTTTTCTCTAAGTAAAGTTTTCAGCTATTTACCAGTTAAGCTCCTCATAATTTTGTGCATCTGTCAAGTACCCTCAACCACCTCCTAGCTTTTATACTTTTAGCAAGTGAATGATTCTGAGTGAATACAAAACATGATACAAACAAGTAGAAGATGATGTTTCCTACTAGGACAAGAGGGCTCATCCTCAGAATAGAAAGACATCCCTCCAGAATGGAGATGAGGTATTTCTTTAGCCAGAGGATGATGAATCTGTGGAATTCATTGTTATAAATGGCACTGGAGACAAATCACTGAGTATATTTAAAATGGAGGTTGATTGATCCTTTATTAGTAAGGGCTTCAGCAATTAGGAGGAGAAGGCAGGAGACAGGGGTTGAAAAGGGTAATAAATCAGCCATGATGAAGTGGCGGAGCAGAATTGATGGGCTAAATGGCCCAATTGTGCTCCTATGTTTTAGGGTGTTATAAAGCCTACTCCCTTATACTAAAACTGATAAAAAATTTATCTCTGGTGAATGGTTGTCATTACTTGTGGTTGGGGATTAGGGGTGTGGTAGAGTGTAACTCTGGCTTAATGGAAGCTTTAGAGCTATCTTCTCTAATACATCTAAGGATGGCAAGGCAAGGGTTTCTAAACCCAGGTGGCTGATGTTGGGAGTGGTGAATAGAAAGATAGAGGAATAGCACCAGTAATCTGGGTTCAATTCCCGTCACTGTATAAGGAGTTTGTACGTTCTTCCATTGACCACATGGTTTTCCTCCAGGTTCTTCGATTTCCTTCCACGTTCCAAAGACATGCAAGTTAGGGGTTAGTGAGTTGTGGGCAGGCAATGTTGGAACCTGAAGCATGGCAACTTTTGGGGTCTGCCCCCAGCACATCCTTGGACCTCATTGTTCATTGATGCAAATGAGGCGTTTCCCAGTATGTTTCAATCAAGTGTGATAAATAAAGTTAAACTTTTCATTGCACGAAAGCACAGGTCAAATTCTAGAGCTGGTTTGGAAGAGGGTTACAAAGCAAATTTGTAGGTGTGGTATTTTCGTATTAGGGATGGTGAACCAATGGAGGATAGCAAGTGCTGTTCATGGCTTGAATTGAAAGGTAGAGTAGACGAATGAGTGGCTATTAAACTGGTGCAGATAGCAAGGTTTCAGGTTCTTGGATCATTGAAATCTCTTTTGCAGCAGGGGTGACCTGCACAGGAGGTACAGGTTGCACTTTTACTGAAGGGGCATTAATATCCTGGCCGAGTGGGAACCAGAGAGCAAAGTCAGAAACTGGAAGAGTTAAGAAAGTAATGTCATGACCAGTAAGAACTGTAAGGAGCAAGGTTACAGACACAATGGGTTGGACAGGTTGAAGTGAGCATAGTTTAATGCTAGGAGTATGATGGTAAAGCATTGGTCAGTACATGGAATTATGTAACAAAGAGTTGGTTAAGAGAGGGACAGAAATGGATGCTTAAGTGTTCCAGGGTTTTGATGTTTTAGAAAAGATGGAGGAGGAGATAAGAGGGTGGGTGAAAAAGTTGTGCTCTTTAATCAGAAACAATTACACAGTTGCATTCAGAGGGACACAATGGAGGGCTCATTCACTGAGTATGGGTAGAACTCTAATTAAGAAAGGTGTAATTATTCTGGGATTATAATGCAGGCCCCTCCAATAGCCACCAGGACATTAAGGAACAGATGTAATGTTAAAATTGTACAAGGCATTGGTAAGGCCAAATTTGGAATATTGGGTACAGTTCTGGTCACCAAATTATAGGAAAGATATCAATAAATTAGAGAGAGTGCAGAGACGATTTACTAGGATGTTACCTGGGTTTCAGCACTTAAGTTACAGAGAAAGGTTGAACAAGTTAGGTCTCTATTCATTGGAGCGTAGAAGGTTGAGGGGGGACTTGATCGAGGTATTTAAAATTTTGAGAGTTGACATGAATAGGCTGTTTCCATTGAGAGTAGGGGAGATTCAAACGAGAGGACATGATTTGAGAGTTAGGGGGCAAAAGTTTAAGGGAAACACGAGGGGGTATTTCTTTACTCAGAGAGTGATAGCTGTGTGGAATGAGCTTTCTGTAGAAGTAGTAGAGGCCAGTTCAGTTGTGTCATTTGAGGTAAAATTGGATAGGTATATGGACAGGAAAGGAGTGGAGGGTTATGGGCTGAGTGCGAGTAGGTGGGACTAGGTGAGATTAAGAGTTCGGCACGGACTAGGAGGGCCGAGATGGCCTGTTTCTGTGCTGTGATTGTTATATGGTTATATGCAGGGTGATAAGAGAAGGGTGTAAAAACAACAGGGTTGTTGCAGTGAATGACTACAACTTCCTTAATATAGACTGGGACCTCCTTTAGCGCAGAAACATTTAAGACAGGGCAGAATTTGTTGTGCATGTCAGGAGGTTTTTAAAAATTTTATATGTAGATATAAAATCTACATTTTTCCAGCAGCAAGAGGAGGGGCCGAACTTCTTGTGGTGTTCGGTGGTGAGCCTGGCCAAGTGACTGACCTTACTTTCAGTGAGAGTACAGTTATGGAACAGTGTTCTTGACCCCCTGAGTTTTAAGACTTTTGAGATATTGATCTGTGTGGTACTCACAGGACAGTATTAAATTGGACCAGGGCAAATTACAAGAGTATCAGGCAGGAACCAGGGAAGAGTCAATTGAGTGCAGCTGTTTTTGGGCAAGTACACACCTGACGTGTGGAGAGTGTTTAAAGATAAACAGCACAGAGAGTAGGACAGTTATATTCCAATAAGAAGGAAGGACAAGGATGGCAAGGTAAGGGAATACTGCATGTTGAAAGTTGGTGAATTTATTCAAGAATTTAAAGGAAATCCACTAAGGTTTAGGAAGTTAAAGTCAAGCTTGAAGAAGATAAGAAACCAGAAAAGAACTCAAGGGACTCAGGAAAGCCAGCAAAGACAATGAAAAGTCCTTGGCAAATAGCAATAAAGGGAATCTAACAGTGTTTTGTACATCAAATGCAAGAGGATAGCTAAAGAGTAGGTGGGACCACTCGAGGATGAAGGAGGGGGTCCTACTGGAAGGCGGGGGTAATAAATCTTCTTACCAATGAGAAGGACATGGAAGATAGGAAGATCAGGGTGGAGCTTGCGAATTTTGAAATTTAATAGAATGAAATTCTACTAGGATGAAATTTAATAGAATTTGGGGCCTGGGGCCTTGACCAATATCTTTGTGTCTTCTGCATCCACAGGAAAGGATCAGGAGGATTGACAAGGTGCTAATGTTCTTCCATTATTCAAATAGGGAAACAAGGTTAATCCAGAAAACTATAGATCATGACTCTCACATCAGGGGCATGGAAGTTACTAGAGAGCAACCTTTCTTAGGAATAGGGCGTATGATTTATAAGAATTGGAAAACCATAGCAGAATTAGACTTTGTGTAGGGCAAGTTGTAACTTACTAACTTGATTGAGTTTTTTGAGGTGATTATGAAGGTAGAGCTGTGTGTTGATAGTATCATTTTTCCCCAAGGTTGAAATGTCTAAAACCAGCGGGCATGCATTTAAGGTGCGAGGAGGTAAGTTAAAATCAGAGTGGGGCAGAGTGGTGGGTGTCTGTAACGACTACCTAGGGTAGTGGTGGAGGCAAATACTATAGAGCAGGGGTGTCAAACTCATTTTAGGTCACGGGCCGGATTGAGCAAAATGTAGCTTCATGCGGACCAGATCAGTTGGATGCATGCGAACGCAGCTTTTGTTGCCTCCGTTTTTTCAGCCTGCTCTCATGTGTCTCAGTCTCTGCTATAACTACAAAGTGTTTCACTTTACAAATTCCGTTTCTTATGAAGAAGACTGCCGAATAAACACTAAAAACCCTGAAAACCTGGTACCTGAATAAATTCAGCATTAGCCATATCATACGCCATAGGCGCTTCGATTACTGGGGCCAGCTTTAATAGTAATTAGATATTATCTCGCGGGCCAAAGATAATTCCACCGTGGGCCGGATTTGGCCCGCGGGCCTTGAGTTTGACATATATGCCATAGAGGCTCTTGGATAACCACATGAATGTGCAGGAAATAGAAGGATACGACATTGTATAGGCAGAAGGGGTTAGCTTAATTGGGCATTTGCTTACTGATTAGTGTGGCATTGCATTGTGGGTTGAAATTCATGTTCCTTTGCTGTGCCTTTCTAAGAATACGTTGATGGTGAGTAGAACAGGCTAGGTTTCAAATAGAATACAGTCGGCCTTCCATATCCGCGGGTTCCGCATGTGCGGATTCAACCAACAGCGGTGAGGAAAACCCGGAAGTTCACTCTCCAGCATTTGTTGTTTGAGCGTTGTTCGCCTCGCGTCTTGTGAACGAGAGGAGTTTAAGGCTAGTAAGGGATGGCTGGCTGGCTATGTAAAATGCTACAGTCTCAACAACTTAAGGATCACGGGAGAATCTGGATCGGCTGTTGCTGAGACGGCATCAGCTTTCCCAGAAGAGCTACGATGGTTGTAACTGTACTGAACATGTACAGACTTTTTTTCTTGTCATTATTCCTTAAACAATACAATATAACAACTATTTACATAGCAGTTATATTGTATTAGCTATTATAAGTAATATAGAGATGATTTAAAATACACATGAGGATGTGAGTTGGTTATATGCAAATACTATGCCATTTTATATAAGGGACTTGAGCATCTGTTTTTTGGTATCGGTGGGGGGGGGGGGGGGGTCCTGGAACCAATCCCCTGCAGATAAGGAAGGCCAACTACGTTTGTATATTGAGATTTTATTTTGGATGTAAATGTTCTACTGATTGCAATTCTTTTCAGTTGGGCTCACAATATAGAAATGCAATGTCACTGTTAACTTGAACATGCCAGGGTTCAATCATGCATTCTCTTTCTGGTTATTAATCAATGAATAATGCCCAAGTGTTTATGTGCATTTAAGTGAGAAGGACAAAGTGAGGATTGACAGTGGTGAAACTCCTGTTGAGTCATTGACTGCCATTCAGGGCCCCAAACAGTCCTTCCAGGTGAGGCGACACTTCACCTGTAAGTCTGTTGAGGTTATCTACTGTATCCGTCCCAGTGTGGCCTCTTGTATATTGGGGAGACCACTTCGCCGAGCACCTATTCTCCATCTACCAGAAAAAGCGGGATCTCCCGGTAGCCATCCATTTAATTCCACTTCTCGTTCCCATTCCGACATGTCAACAGTAGAGGGTTTTTTAAAATCTCTGTGTGGCAGAAGAATAGTTGTACGGCATTAGAGCATTGACACAGGACAGTTCGTTTTTCTAGTTTTTTTCTCTGCTAGTGTCTTAATTCTGTGGAACACTTTCTTGTACTCTACTTTTATGTACTGCATAGTCCCTGTATCATGAATTAATTATATGCTTGTGTCGATAATGTAAAATTCTCTATCATTGTTTCCAATGTCATGATAACAATGATGCATAAAGTCAGATTAAATATTAAAACAATGTTCATGTTATTTGCATGTATAAAGTGGGCATGGCCCAAAGCCTATGATTAACACACACCTGGCATCAGTGGTTGACAAAAGTCATATTATTTAACAACTGCATAACTTTGCAAGAGCATTAAGTAACTGCTAAGGGTATCTCTGGGTCAAACAGTATCTAGTGAGGGAAGTAATTGTCAGTGTTTTGCAGGGTTTCAGCTTGAAAGATCAACATCTCCTACACCCCCCCCCACCACACCATGTATCCCACTTGACCCTCCAGCACTTGATTGCTCCAGAATCCAGCATCTGTAGTCTCTTGAGTCTGTATAGCTTTGCATAATCCTGCCTGATAATGTAATTTGCTTCTATTTTTAAAATTTTTGACAAAGGTCTGCACTGTCAAAATGGGCCCTGCATTTATTCTCCTTTTGCTTTTCACATAGATAGGCGGCGGCTTCTTAAACCCATCACCCCTGCTTGGGCATAGAGCAACGACAAGTTGCTCGCCAGAGCCCTCTATCCTGGGTCAGTCTTTCAAGTTGTCCCCATCTGGAGAAGAGCCTTCTTCTCCCAAGGATGAGATAGAAACATACAAAAACCTACAGCACAATACAAGCCCTTCGGCCCACAAGGTTGTGCCAAACATGTCCCTACCTTAGAAATTACTAGGCTTACCTACAGCCCTCTATTTCACTAAGCTCCATGTACCTGTCTAAAACCTTCTTAAAAGACCCTATTGTATCCGCCTCCACCACCGTTGTCGGCAGCCCATTCCATGTACTCACCACTCTGAGTAAAAAACGTACCCCTGCCATCTCCTCTGTACCTACTCCCCAGCACCTTAATCTGTGTCGTCTTGTGGCAACCATTTCAGTCCTGGGGAAAAAGCCTCTGACTATCCACACGATCAATTCCTCTCATCTTGTACACCTCTATCAGGTCATCTCTCATTCTCATCCTTGTATATCTCCTCTGCACCCTTTCTATGGCTTCCACATCCTTCCTGTAGTGAGGGTACCAGAACTGAGCACTGTATTCCAAGTGGGGTCTGACCAGGGTCCTATATAGCTGCAACATGACCTCTTGGCTCCTAAATTCAATTCCACAATTGATGAAGGCCAATACACCTTACGCTTTCTTAACCACATAGTCCACTTGCACAGCTACTTTGAGTGTCTTATGGACTTGGACCCCAAGATCCCTCTGATCCTCCACACTGCCAAGAGTCTTACCATTACTATATTCTGCCATCATATTTGGAGCTTCTGTTGGTGTTTCTATAGCTCTGGATTTTTACAGGATGGGGTTGCTAACCCCATACCCAATCCTCTTTTTGCAGCTGACCTTGGGTCCGTCCATGGTGGACTTCCTTTTAAGTAATTTTTAATAGAGCAATATTATCATCCTTTCCCCACAAGCCTCTATTCTCCCTTCTCTCAAAGTACAGCTCCTACAAAGATCACTTTGATTTGAGGCCACAATGGCATTAGTTAATGAAATCAATTAATTAACTTTCTGTTTGCACTTTCCACAGGTGTGGAGGAACAGTGGGGGCAATTGTCACCTGCCCATTGGAAGTGATTAAGACACGGCTCCAGTCCTCGGGTTTAACACTTCGACCAGTCTACATTCCACAGGTCAACCTCAGTACAATCAATGGACCGGGTGTTGTTCGGCCAGCACGTGTCGCACCAGGACTTTTCCAAGTTCTAAAGTAAGTGGATTATTTCCATTTGTTTTTATTTTGTTTTCTGTGTAAAAGTCATAAATTGTCTTCTAGGTATTGAGTTGGGTATTGACGCGTGTTGTTCCAAGTAGTATCCTGGATGGTTCAGTGATTGCCCAATCAATGCGTCTCAAGTTAGTTATTAATTGGTAAAGTAAGATAAATAGGTGTTGAAATAGTAGGCTTTACAATTCCTGGAGGCCACTCTGTCATTCAGTATGTTCTTGGCTGATAGAATATCTCATTTACTTTTCCACGTAATCTTATCACTTGATTTTTTTAAACTGTCCAAAATTACCTTCACTTTGTCTAGTTCTTTGATAAGTTCAAATACTTCCTTCCATTTGCCTCTCTGCATTAAAATATTAGAACAATCCCAGTTTCTCAAGTCTACTGCCTTTAATAGAAGTTCTTCTGGGGCCCTTAGCTCGCAGTGGAGCACAGGCCGTTGATAACCTCTTGTTTCCATCATACAGTGTTGATGGTCTGGTTCGAGTTCAGCAATATTTCTGTAATCCATTGTATCCACTGTACAAGGGATTGGGTTATACAACTTCATAGAAACATAGAAAACCTACAGCCCAATACAGACCTTTCGGCCCACAATGCTGTGCCGAACATGTACTTACTTTAGAAATTACCTAGGGTTACCCATAGCCCTCTATTTTTCTTGGCTTCATGCACCTATCCAGGAGCCTCTGAAAAGACTTTGTCATATCCACCCCCACCACCGTTGCCGGCAGCCCATTCTACACACTCACCACTCTGCGTTTATAGAATCTTCTATAAAGATTAACATTGCAAGTTGTTAATATTTCATAAATTCTTAGTACAGCTATAAATATCATGTTCACCAGGTGGATTTTTAAGAACTGAAAGTTCAGAATGGGACTGAGAAGGGGATTTCAGAGTATATACTCAGCCAGTCAAAGATATAACCTTGAGAGAGGATTCAGTAGCTTTATTCAGTGCTCTGAATTCAACAAGATTTATTGCACTTTGTCACTATAACATTGCAAAAGTTCACCCACAGTATTCTTTTATTTCATAAATTTCTAAATATTTGAATTGCATTTTGCAGATCCATTTTGGAAAAAGAGGGACCAAGATCACTTTTCAGAGGACTGGGACCTAACTTGATTGGTGTTATTCCATCAAGGTAAATTTAACCGCATTCTTTTAGAGGAAGGAAATATTCTTCGGTCTTGGTTTGGTTAATAGGCTCTTGTAACCATTTAATGTGCATTCTTAATACCTCGTTAGTATCTCTTGGCTTGTGATAACAAATTGTGCAGTATTCAAACCTGTATTCGAAAATAATATATGTGACCTCATTTTACTATATATTCATGCCACAAAAGGAAGAACTCCTTATTCAATATGTTGACTAGCCACCTTTCTTTGTGAAAGGTATCACTCAAACTATTGTTTACCCCTTGATGGCCATTGACTATCAAACTCCTTACTTCTGGTTTATTGAACCAGAGGGGATAACATTGCTCAACTTCAGTCACCCTAACCCTGAACTGATCCCACAATGTATGGGCTTGTTTTCAGGGACTCTTCATCTCATGTTCTTGATATTTATTGCTTATTTATTTATTACCATTTTTTGTATTCGCAGTTGTTGTCTTTTGCACATTGGTAGTCTATACAGTTTTGTCTGCAGTTTTGATCCATTCTACCGTGTTTCTATGTATTTACTGTGAATGTCCACAGGAAAATGAATCTCAACTACTGAAGTACTAGTTTTGTTCAGTTGCTGCCTTGATGTCACGGCCCATTACTGTAACTTGAGTGAAATTCTTTCACTGATCTTTCAAGAATTAATAGATTCTGGCATTGTACAGGATGACTGGAAAATTACAAATGTTACTTTGCTACTTAGGAAGGATGGGAGGCAGCAGAAAGGAAACTATAGACCTGTTAGCCTGATATCAGTAGTTGGGAAGTTGTTAGAATTGATTGTTGAGGATGAGATTATGGAGTACCTGGAGGCACATGACAAGATAGGCCAAAGCCAGCATGGTTTCCTGAAAGGAAAATCCTGCCTGACTAACCTACAGCAATTTTTGGAGGAAATTACAAACAGGGCAGACAAAGGAGATGCTGTGGATATGGTGTACTTGGACTTTCAGAAGGCCTTTGACAAGGTACTGCTCATGAGACTGCTTAGCAAGATAAGAGCCCATGGAATTGCAGGGTAGTTACTAGCATGGGTGGAGAAAGTGTATGGTCATGCACTTTGGTTGAAGAAATAAGCGGGCAGACTATTATTAGATGGGGAGAGAATTCAAAATGCAGAGATGCAAAGGAACTTGGGAATCCTTGTGTAGGATTCCCTAAAGGTTAACCTCCAGGTTAAGTCGGTGGTGAAGAAGGCGAATGTAATGTTGGCATTCGTTTCTAGAGGTATAGAATATAAGAGCAAGGATGTGGTGTTGAGGCTCTGTAAGGCACTCGTGAGACCACGTGGAGTATTGTGTGCAGTTCTGGGCTCCTTATTTTAGAAAGGTTATACTGACATTGGAGAGGGTGAATCAGAGAAGATTCACAACAATGATTCCAAGAATGACAGGGTTACCATATGAGGAACATCTGGCAGCTCTTGGGCTGTATTCCCTGGAGTTCATGAGAATGAGGGGGGATCTCATGGAAACATGCCAAATATTAAAAGCCCTGAACAGATTAGATATGGCAAAGTTACGGTTGGGGAGTCTGGGACAAGAGGGCACAACTTCAGAATTGAAGGACGTCCATTTAGAACAAAGATGCGGAGAAATTACTTTAGTCAGAGGGTGGTAAGTCCGTGAAATTTGTTGCCACAAGCAGCTGTGGAGACCAAGTCTTTAGGTATATTTAAGGCAGAGATAGGTTCTTGATTAGCTAGGGCAGTAAAGGGTATGGGGAGAAGGCAGGGGAGTGGGGAGGACTGGAAGAATCGGATCAGCCCATGATTGAATGGTGGGGCACATTCAATGGGCCGAATGGCCTACTTCTGCTCCTCTGTCTTATGGTCTTAAGTGACACTGCAATACCTTGCCAATGACTGATTGGCTGGATTGAAGTTGTGCACTTTTGTTTTTGAGCATGCAATCTGAATCTTAAGTTTGTATTTTGAATTATATATTTTTTAAATGTACGAGGCTCAAGTATTGAGGATGAAATTAATTGGCATGTTTAGCAGTTGAGATATTATGTACGTCTCTGTTCAAAGCGTTTTGGATATGTACTTCTATATCCAAAGCTGCTTTTTCAATCGAAGAATGGAACATTGCTAGGGGTAGTGGTAGAGAGAGGTAGGTTAGAGACAGCTTAAAAAACACTTCGATAGGCACACGGATGAAAGAAAAGTAAAGGGCTATGGTATGTGGAAGAGAAATGATATATTGATCTTGGAGTTGGTTAAAAGTTAGTGCAATATCGGGCTGAAGGGCCTGGACTGTGCTTGTGCTATACTGTTGCATTCTAGAATCATTGTATTTCCTGAAGACACTTAATAAATTGTCTCTATTGTGTCTATACAGAGCGATCTACTTTGCTGCATACTCTAAAGCCAAGGAGAAATGTAATGCAATCTTTGTACCACACTCTAATGTTGTCAACATGTGTTCTGCTGGCTTTGCAAGTAAGTATTTTTAATTAGATGTTTTTTGTATATAAGGTAAAGTTTTATACCTCTTTCTACAACTTAGATGTTTGTACCATTTACCCAGATGTCTGTATTCTTAATAAAATTATGCAAGTTTTATCTTTATCAACAAATGAGGTTTTAACTTGCAGCCAACTAACTGATATTAATGGACTCTTGCCTTACCAAAGTCTTATTTACTTGCACTGATAGGCACATTTCAATGTTAGTTTGAATGATTATAGCTATACCCTGTACTGGGATGGATCTTGAGCAGTGGACAGACCAATAAGTGCTGTGTGAGCTGCCTCTCCTAGGTTTGCAGATCTCTGCTCTGGGTGCCACCCCATTTCAGCACTTTGCTTAATCTGCCATCTCTGTGTGCAGTTGATTAAGAGTATTAAATAGTTTGGAGCTGGACAGAGGATTTGCCTGTTTCCCACCACCTCGCCCTGCCCGTTGTTACAAGGGGTTGTTCCCTGTGCCAAGCTGGTTTACTTATTTGGGCTCTGTTTTCAGGATTAGTAATTGGCAGAGTCACCTGCCAAGTGCTTGTTCCTGGCCCCATTAGTGCACTGTGTTAAAATATCGAACCTTAAAGCTGGCAGCGTATTTGTAAATCTACTGTTTGACTGAATTGTTGTACTTTTGGATTTTTAATTCATTATTTCAAGAAGCGTCAAAAGGAAGTAAATAGTCGTAGCGCAATGGATTCAGGCCCAGCAAGCTAGGGGCCCACTCAGCTAGGCCCAGTTTCCTGCGTTGAGCCTATTTCCCTCCAAGCACTGCCCCTTCATACACACCTAATACTAGTATACCTGTCTCAACCAATTCCTCTGGCAGCTAGTTCCACACACTCAACACCCTATCTGTGGAAAAAGTTGCCCATTGGGTTCCTTTTAAATCTTTCCCCTCTCACCATAAATTTATGTCCCCTAATTTTGGACTCCCTACCCTGGGAGAAAAGATGATTACCACTCATCTTGTCTATGCCTCTGTGTCTCATTCTCCTACATTCTAAGGAATAAAGGCCTAACCCAGCCAACCTCTCCATATAACTCAAGCCCTCTAGTCCTGGCAAGATCCTCAAATACTTTCCAGTTTAACCTCATCTTGGCTATCACAGGGTGACCAAACTATACACAGTGCTCCAAGCATAGCTTCACCAATGACTTGGACAACATACACTTGCCCTCATTTACCTTTTAGATACCTCTTTTTAAAAAAAAAAAATCTCTAAAAGGTTATCAAGCATCACTTTCCACACACAAAGCCATGCTGTCCCCTAATCAGACTCTGCCAATCTAAATGTTAGTAGATCCTGTCCCTCAGAATTTACTCCAGTAACTCTTCTCCACTACCAGTGTCAGGCCTGTAGTTCCCTGACTTGTCCATGTTAAATAATGGAACACAATTAGCCACCATCCAGTCTTTGGGAATTTAGCAGAGGCTGACGATGAAGAAAATATCTCTGCAAAGGTCTCCAGAGTTTCCTCTCCAGCCTCCTATAAAGACCAAAGATGTACCCTCGGAGATTCATCCACCTTAATCTGCAAATGTTTCTTTGACTGGTAGAGATAAAGGATCAACTTTATTTACCGTATATATTTCCATATATTAAGATTTTGGTGTGGTTTTTGGTGCAGCATGCAACAAAAAACACATTCAAAAATTATAAGAATAAAGAATTAGATTAAAAAAAATAGTTAGAGGTTAAAGTACAGATATGGAATAGTGTGCATAAATACGTAAATCCAGCATGTATTTACAATGTAAACAGCATTATAAAGTGTTTTGAAGTATTTACAGAGTAGTGAAGTGACTGATATATTTAGAGGAGGGTGTGGCTGACTATCCTCCAAAGCGTCTGCATTTGTTTATCTCTTGCCTCTTGAGTGACCACTATTTTCTCCTCTGCCATACTGAGGAGAAAAAAAAATTAAAAATCCAGTCTCTCTCCTGCAGTTCAAGACATAAGTAGCAATGCTGATCTCTAAGGGAACCTACTCTCTCTCTCACCTTCCTTTTTACTCTTAATGTAATTATACAACCTCTTGGAGTTTTTCCTTAGCCTTATCTGCCAGGTCTATCCTCTTCGCCCTCCTAAAGATTCTAGATAGTTTATTGTCATTCTTCGATTAAAGGAGAACAAATTGATATTTACTCCAGATCTGATGCAGCATAAAAAACACCATAAGTATAAAGTACACAATTAAAAAATCAATAAATATAAAAGCAATCCTATAAAACACAATGTACAAGTAACTGTTATGTACTCAGACTGATTCAATGTACATAGTGGTGCTAGGTGATGTGGAGGGGTGGGTTAGTGGGTGGACGTGTTGATCAGCCTGACGGCTTGGGGAAAGTAATTGTTTCTGAGTCAGTAGTGGTCATGGCGTGGATGCTGTGTTGCTTCTTCCCTGATGGGAATGGGACAGACAGCCCATAACCATACCTGTATTCTTAATCTTTTTATGGTCATGAAGCAATTCACTCCATCCAGAATTTCTAAAGTCAATGAATGCTTTTTTTCTAGAACTCGTATAACTTACATTAAAATGTAACCTTTTAATACACTAGGCTTTATCACAAACACATTGATGAACCCCATTTGGTTGGTTAAAACAAGAATGCAGCTGGAAAGCAGGTAGGTTGTACTTCTGAATTTATTTAAGGATGTGTACTTGTTTTATTACAATATAATTTTAACAAGTAAAAATGCTTCTGTATTTTATTTAGTTCCTTGTTATCTGGTTGCAGGAAACGAGGTGAAAAAGCAACAAATGCTTTCCAGTGTGCAAGGCACGTCTATCAAACTGAAGGATTCAAGGGGTTTTACAGAGGTTTAACTGCCTCATATGCTGGGATCTCCGAGACTGTGATTCACTTTGTTATTTATGAAGCCTTGAAGAAACATTTGGAGGAATGGAGGATCACTGTGAGGGAGAACAATAAGAATGTTTCAGACTTCTTCGGATTAATGATCGCTGCAGGAATTTCAAAGACATGTGCATCTTGTACTGCCTATCCTCATGGTTAGTATTCTTCCTCCTCCTGGTTTGGCATGAAGTGTGGAGGGAAGGAATTTTTGACAGTGGTCATGGGGAGCAGGAAGGGGTAAATGGGAGAGGATGAGTGGGATGATGAGGAGTTAATAGATCTGAGATTGTGGAGGGTATGTGAGGAAAAGGGCTGGTAATAATCTTGAGTCCAGGGAGATGGGCTAAAACTGAGGTAACATTGCAATGTTCCTCTGGGACCAAGGCACAAATTACAGTACATAAATCACATATAGTACATAAATAATATTAACACAAAAGATAATAAAATGACAGCAGTTTGTTTTGAAAACCAGAATATTTTCCCTTTAGAGTTTAATGTGTTACAAATTAAACATTAATGTTTGATTAATGCACATGTAGATGCAAATAAGAAAAAAAAATCAAAGCCAAAAATTAATATTGCTGTTCAAGAAAATTGCAAATACCTACAAATACTAAACAAAAACCATGCGAGCAACCATTCGGTGATTCTAATTTCTGTATGTGTGAGTAACACACACAAAATGCTCATTGACTTTTTATTGCCCCTTACCCGTAGATGCTGCCTGACTTACTTGCATTTTGTGTGTGTTGCTTAAGATTTCCAGCATCTGTAGAATCTCTTTGTGCTAATGTATTTGTGAGGATATATTGTTTTTACCTCTCATAAAGACTTAATGGCAAGATTGGTCCGTCTTCTGGGTCAGTACCGTTATGGTGAGAGGAAGAGTCATAGAATACTACAGCCACAGAAATAGACCCTTCGACTCATCTAGTCCCTGCTGAACTATTATCCTGCCTAGTCTCATCACATTTCTTCTGGACCATAGCCTTCCCTACCACTCCCATCCATACACTGATCCAAAATTCTTAAATATTGAAATCAATCCTGCATCCACCACATCCGCTGTTAGCTCGTTCCACACTCTCACTGCCCTCTGAGTGAAGAAGTAACTCCTAATGTTCCCTTTAAACATTTCACCTTTCACCCTTAACCCATGACTTCTGGTTCTAGTCTTACCCAACCTTAATGGATGAAGCCTGCTTGTATTTACCCTATCCCTACTCCTCATAAATTTGCATACCTGTACCAAATCTCCCCTCATTTTCCTATGTTCCAGGGACAAAAGTCCCAATCTAACCAATCTTTTAACTCACATCCTCAAGTCTTGGTGACATCCATTTAAATTTTGATTGGTTGAAGGAGCTTTGATGCTAAAGTGGAAAACTGCAAGAAAAAAACCTATTTGTTTTTCAGAAGTAATAAGGACGAGGTTACGGGAAGAAGGCACGAAATACAAGGCATTTTTGCAAACGGCACGTTTAGTGGCAATAGAGGAAGGTTACAGTGCCTTCTATAGAGGACTACAAGCCCAGCTGATTCGCCAGATTCCAAACACTGCCATTATGATGACCACATACGAACTGATCGTTCATATCTTCGGATAGCATTGGAAATAAATGGACGCTCAGCAATGGAAGGTTTCTGTGTTGTTGCAGTGCAATGTCATTATGATGACCCATAAACTAGGGAAAAATGTAGGAAGTCACTGAGCAGATTAGGTACCGTTCATGCAAAGCACAAAGACACTATTTTCTTCCTGGATCCAAGCCAGAGTGTGATACAGGTGCGACTTCTGGCATTAACATCATATATTGTGACCAGGGCATCTGCTATGTGATGACATCTACACAAAGTGTACGTGCCATTGTAGGTGCTGGCGTTATCTTCAAGCTATATCTTCCATGATCTGTTAGAAATGGTATGTTAAGATTAGCTATCTGGGCAAGTTTTCAGATGGTTACAATTGACTGCTGTTAGGCAAGATTCATCACCAATGGAAAATAAGCAGGAAACATTGATAGAACAAAGGTATTATTTTCTCTGAAAATAATCTGTGCAGTGATAACTTATGCATTGGCCTCTAGACACCACTATTTATTTTAAAGGTTAACTAAAAAAAATTCTTGCAAATTTAATTTGTGTTACCTTTCCCTCTTGGAAAGCATAGGATATTTTTTTGATCCTTCTGAAAACTTTGGGAAACACTGAAAGGAATGTATGTATATTTGTAATGTATGTGGCTTATGTAGATATGTTCAGGTAGAATGTATTTATACTGAGTGCAGTATGAAATGCATGCTACATGTAGTAATGAGAGAAAACGACAGCAAAATATTAATTTATTCAGTTTAATGTGTCTCAACAAAAATTAGAACCTGCAAAATGGTGTTTTGTTATTTTGAAGGGAAATGTAGTCTTTATTGGCTCTAGAGATAATAACTTGCTATTTTGTCCCTATTAATTATCTTTGTTTACAATTCATTTCCCCCCAAAAATTTAGTAGATTGTCCAGAATTCAGTCTTAACCAAACACCAAAACTTGATGCTTTTGTTTATATTTAAAATTACTAGCTCTGCTGTACTTTACTGTTAATTTATTGAAATTTTTGAATTCACTATTGTATCAACAAAAGGTTAGAAATCTACAACAACAATAGTTTTAAAAAAAACTCTGCTATTAATTTCATATGTGTGCCTTATAGATTTCACCAATGATCAAACAAACAATGGAATAGAGTGAAGATGTCTTTGGTCAAGAGTGTTGCAGGTCTTTATAGTTGTTACAGACTCATTCCTATACCTCTCTTAAAACACTTCATTTAGTATCTACGATAAAGGAAAGGGGAGAGGAAGAGATGCATTCTATTGCAATGCTTAAAAAAATTTCAGTAGGTATCAGTGTACTAGCTAAAGCCAGAATGTCAAACATTTGGTATGACTTTATTAGGTATTAACCTTTAAAGGACATTAATAATCAGTATAGCGTGTGTTCAGCATGTGTTACTGTTAGTTTATTTTAAAAATGAATTGGTTGAAAATTCCCATCTGAATAAATATTTGCACCATTCATTTCTTACCAAGTACTGTGTTTATTTAAACCTTTAACCATAATTTGGGAGCAACCAAACTTGATCTGTGCATTAAAGAAAGAAGTAATATCACTGGGTTCTTCTTACCACTTTGTCAGTCATGCTTTCAGTGTTTAACTGTACATGCATCTACTTACCAAGTTATTTCAGTATAATATTGCCATCGATAGAAACACATCTAGATTAACACACTGTATTGTCAATTGGACATGGACCTGTGCCCTGGATTCTAGCACATCAAAGGTATGCACTGAGCAGTTGACACTTGAAAAGGTTTCTATTCCTGCCCTGATTTTTAATTAGTAGATTTGTCTTTTAGACTAGACAACAATAGCTTGATCTAGTCCAGGGCAAACAACCTTTTTTATGCCATTGACCAATACCATTTAAGCAGTGTGGACCCCAGGCTGGGAATCTCTGATCGAGTCTTACTAGTACTCTTTTTGTCGTCAGCTATGGATATGTGTTGTCACACTGATAGAATAGATTCATAATGTTGCAACTGGAAGTGCTTGCTGGTGAGAATATATCAAGGAGTGCTCAATATTGACACTGTCCCTCGAAGCCTCATGGCAGTTTGACAAAAGCTGTTAAGTAAACCTGTAATCTCTCAATTGGTGAATCTGTACTCATTCAAATGGAACACTTTCGGGAATAAACACTGAGGATGGCTGGTTGAGCTTGGATTGAAACCATTACGAGGGAAAAATTTAACTGACGTTATCCCACAATCAATCTTTTGCAACCGGTCTAACTTTTGAAGATTGGCTTTATTTCTCACATGTACATGGAAACATGCAGTGGAAATGTGTCATTTGCTTCAACCCCCAACACCTGCAGGGAGGCAGCTTGCAAGTGTTGCAATGCTTCCATCACCAATATAGCATGCCCACAACTAACCGTCTCTTTCTAATTTAAAATGGGGGAGAAAACCCACCATGGTCATGGGAGATTGTACAAAATTGTTAGAATACTGTATGAATTGAATCTCAATCTTACAGGTGGCATTGTGTAAAGTTTTACGCTATCTCCTACACTGCTGCTGCTAACTATAGTAGTAACATTCCCTATTCAAACCAAGGACATCCTCTGTTGTGTTTTATGGCACTATTGTGATTAATAGCATAGATTAGGCCACATAAACAGCAGTAGGACTGCAGATGCTGGAAACTCGAAGGCATACAACTGCTGGAGGAACGCAGCAGGTCAGGCAGCACCCATAGAAAAGAACAGTTAACATTTTGGGCCGAGACCCTTCTTCAGGACTCATATAGAATGGGTATAGTCTATAGATATAAAATGCCAGGAATAAACATGCTTCAATATGTGCCAACCAAGTGAAGCTAAGTCTGTGCATACTAAACAACAGGAGTATCAACATTCAAGACGAATGTAATCCTACTTCATTTCACAGCACAGTTTGGGTCACAAGCGCACAGAATGCTGGAGGAACTCAGCAGGCCAGGCAGCATCTATGGTGAGGAGTAGAGAGTTGATGTTTTGGGCTGAGACCCTTCATTAAGATCTGAAAGGAAAGGGGAAGAAAACAACATAAGAACTTAATGCTGTTGGCTCTGGATTTTCTACAAAATCTCTTGCATTCATGCATAGTTTGGGTAGCTTTGTCATTATGAATCATATACCAGTGCATGATTCATCCTTCCTAGTTGTCAGACTGTTTCTGACAATCTACTAGCTTCAGGACTGGTGTTGATACATTTTTAATTCCTTCATGCATTTAAGTAAACAGATGAGATCCAATCCAGACCTCTTGAATTACTCACTTGGTAACAATCATAGAAAATGGAACATACATCTCAGACCTTTTGGCCCACAAAACTGTGCAGAACCAATTATACTAGTAACCAAATGGCCATTTCAACCCTGGGGATAAAGATACTGTTTGTCTACTCTGTTTTATCTATGATAGCATAAGGATTACTGTAACACTTCCAGAAAATATGGCCAATTATGCAAGGTATAAGAATAAGGCAGTTTTTTTGTTTGCAAGTTTGTGGAATTGATTTTGTCTTGTGCAGATTTAATGAAAGGGCCATCCATCTCTTGAACACAAAGGTCCTTAATCAACCATGTTACCCTCATTATAAAGATTCATAGTAAGACATGACAAAATATGAATCACTTCCCGTATCTTACTACCGGACCAAGTCATACCGATGAATTTCACCGCCACCCTCAATGCGCCAACAACCTAAAGTCAATTGAGGGGAAGTCCTCTGGAAGATCAATGTTTAATTCCTGACAGGCATTAATGGTTCCCGTTTTCAGCTTTGCATATCAGAATCTGCACTGGTAGCCCCTTTGTGTTCATGTTTATCTCTCTCCAAGCAGCCGTCTGCAGGCTTAAAACACCCCTCCCCCCACTCTGCCCCATCTGTTTTCTCCCTTTCTCATTGTTTGCCGGCATCTATCAATTCATTCACCCGCCATTCCTGATCACCTCCTTTACCTGTCACTAATCTGCTCGGGGGGAGGGTCTCGACCCTAAGCGTCAACTGTCCATTTCCTTCCAGAGATGCATTCCTCCAGAATGCTGCGAGTGCTGCTCTGAATCTCCGCGTTTATGTTACACCCTTCCTCAGTGCGCCAATCACCCTGGGCTGCTTTCTCACGACTCCCCTTCTCTCTAAGCTGGCCATGTCGTGTCTCCACTCTCAAACTCTGTTGCAGGTTTCTTTTTTGCCCCCGAATTGTCGACAACTCCTTTCTTCCCACAGACTGTGTATTATTCCAGATGAAAGGTCTCGGCCCGAAAAGTCGACCTAGATAGCTGGCTGATTTGCTGAGTTCCTCCAGCGGGGTGGGGGTGTTTATGTATTATTTGCTTGTTTTTCGTGTGATGTTCTGTGCCTACGATTCAGCTGCAAAATTTTCCTTACACCTATGCATATAACAAATAAACGCCAATTAGACTTCAGCTGCCATCCGATTTCTGAATGGGCATTGACACTACCTCACTACTTTTTAACTTCTATTTTGCACTACATATTTAACTATTAAATATATATACTTACTGTAATTCACCTATTTCAATTATTATGTTTTGCACTGTACTGCCAACACAAAGACCACAGATTTTCACGACATATACCGACGTATTAAACCTGATTCTGTTTCTGCATGCCCACTGAGCTAATCGAGTTTATCGTTGCGGATTCCAGCATTTGCCGTTTCTGGTGTCTCCTGATCTACAGTAACCTGAAATAAAAATAAAACACTTTGGAGGGATAGACGGTATCTGTGGGCAGAGCGTCAGAACCTCGCATCCGCGAAGTGGTTGCCCCCCAACTCTCTCCCCGGGCTGTCCGAGCAAGCGGTTGATTGACAGTAGTCCGGGGAGGGGGGCGGTGAAGGACGTGATGACGCAGGCCCTCCGGCGCAAGGCGCCCGCGCTGACGCAGCGCGGGTGAGCAAGCGCGTGGGTTCCATTATTCACGAGCGATGGAGACGCTGGTCGGTGTGTTCGCCTCCGTCCCTCCTGTCGCCGCTGCCGGCGGGCTCGGACTCTGTGCCACCGGCGCGCTGCTCTACAGAGCCGTGACCAGGTAAGCGGAGACCCGGCGACTGACAAGGAGAGCGGGGCTGCAGGCGGCGGTGGGGGAGGGTGGAGATGGTCGCTGTCCTCTTCAACTTCGTCCGCACAACGCCCGTGACCTCGCCTCATCCCGGTGCTGAGACCTCCACCCCCTCTCCCCATTACCTTGTTCTCTCCCTCACCTTCCTCATTCACTAGTCTTTTACCTCCCTCTCTCCCTCCCAATTCTCCGCCCCCATCTTACCTCATTTCTCCTTCCCGCCTTCTCCCCACATTGCAAGTTGGCCTCCAGGAAGGAAATGAATGAAGATGACTTCTCATTGTAGGCTTTTATTGCTACTTTGCTAGGTAAACCCTTTCTCCTTTTGCAGTCAGGAATGGTTGTTTTCCTTTGTACTAATTTTTCATGCAGGAATGTACAGCTGTTTTTCTTTTGATCTTTCAACATCTAATCCATTGGCTGCTTTGGTTGTAATTGTCTTTTTGTCTGATTCTGGGACTAGGGCACAACTATCGTGGTGATGCTCCAGGCTGCTGCACTGTTTCCTTTCAGAAGAGATGTTAAATTTTGGTGATTGTTTTGAAGTGGATGCAAAAAAAAAATCCATGGCACTTAAACACTAACTAACCTAGCCAATATTTAGTCTCTGTGTTGTGAGAAAAACTTAAGTTGTTATCACTTTGCTATTTGTGGAAGGTTATTAACAACAGTTTGGTTACTGGATTTTCTACATTGTTTCTGGACTTTTGTTACTTTGATTGTAAAATGCCTCGGTCTGCCCCAAAGTGGCATGAGTGCTAGAAGAAATCTTAAATTCATATATTTTGGAAAGAGTAATCTTCATTAGAGTTTGCTGGTATATGTCACCATATATATAGTGCTGAGATTAGTTTTCTTGCTGGCATATCCAGTAACTCCGAGAAACATAGCAGAATGAGTGAAAGACTGCACCCAACAGGGTGGACAAACAACCAATGTGCAAAAGACAACAAACTGCAAATACAAAAGGAAGAGATAAATGAGCAATAAATATTGAGAACATGAGTTGAAGAGTCCTTGATAGGGTGACAGACTGTAACAGATGGAGACCATAGCCAAAAATAGCTACACTAAGCTAAAGGAAAGATGCCAAAGTACAAAGCGCTGTAAGAAAAGCAGCAGTAACATCATGAGGTAGCTTCACACACCCTGCTCCTGGACTGTTTGTCCCACTCCCATCAGGGCCACCAGACTCAATAACAGGTACTTTCCCCAAGCACTAAGGCTGATCAGTGCCCTCCACTTATTAACTTCATTACTTTATTATTCTGCATCAGTCACTGTATGCCTACCTACCATCACTTTATGATATATGTATAGTCTTTTTTATTGTGTTCTTTATCTTTTTTTTGCTGCATCGGATTCAGAGTAACAATAATTTTGTTCTCCTTACATTTGTGTACAGGAAATGACATTAAATAATCTTGAAGAAAGAGACAAATCAAATGAATGAGTGCATCCAGTGTTACTTCCATCTTGCAGAGCCTGTCATTTTCTTCATAATACTTCTAGAAAACAATAATATTTTTGTTTTAGTAGTTTGATTGAATAAGATTAAAGTTTGATTTCTTTAGGCCCCTCTGTGAGAGGCTCGTTGAGTTATTTTGGAATTCTGTTCTGCATCTGTTTAGTACTTCTCACAAGCAAGCATAAATCTTAATGTTCGAGTCTAGATGGTGTGTTAGCAAGCTACTGAGTTTGGGACTGCCATGTTACTCTAATGAGCATGGGGAGGGGATGAGAGTGAAAAGTGAAGATAAAACTGAACACCTGGACAGTGGAGATGGAGAGTTAAGTGTGAATTTTTAGTTGCTTTGACCAACTGAATTGAGTTTACTCCAGAATGTGAGAAAATGATTAAAAATGCAGTATGTAAATTGTTTGTCTGTTTTCCCCACCTCCTCTGAAAGATCAATAAGTTCACCCACCATTTGTGTTTTATGGAAGTGTATATAAAGGCTTTGCTTGTGATGGCTGACCTTAGTGGAAGTTATAAAACCAATTCACAGCAGTATGAAATCTGTCAGCTGTGACGTAGGTTTGTAACTTCAAGTCCTGAAAACAAGCTTGGAAAAGTAGGCTGAAAGTGTTAGTGGTTTGAATGAATTGTTAAATTAACAACTAGCCATCTTTTCAGGTGTATGTAGAACATTTCAGGGTCCACTTTTAATGAAGACCAGTGGGATATTCTGTTCAGTATTCAATCAGTGCATTTTCAGTTTGGAAAGCTCTACAATTTGTCTGTAAACTTCTACATCAATGTAATATTTTCCCCTCATTTGAATCCCCTTCGAAGTTTTCAGATTCCATCAGGTCAGTTGCATAATTTGGAATGTAATATTTATAGTGATTGGCTTGGGTGTGGCAAAATTGGGTGGATTGGCCGTTGTTCAGTTTTGATTTTATGTCTGAGAAGAGCTTTGAGTAGATTGAATTTTGCAATTCATGCCCTACTTCAATGTGTGGATGATGCAGATTTGATTGTGATTTCCAAAACAAAATTGGGAAGATTTTATAAGAGCAAACATTTTGAAGATCAATAGTGAAAGGTGGGATGGGGAAATCATATGACAATTAGTGTTGTAATGATTCAATGCATAAACGCCCACCCCTTCCATCTAATTTTTGACCTCTATATCACTTAACAGTCCAATTTCCTGATTTTCCTTGATTTTTTTTAAAGCAAACAGAATTCAAACTTGAGCATCCACAGCGTTTGGATAATTCTAAAGGTTCACAACCAGTGAGTACGGAAACATCTCCTTGTCATTGTTGTAAACAGGTACCTCCTTATCCTGACCAGTTATAGCTTCTGGATAATGATGAATCGATAGAGGAAAGATGAAGGTGACTGTTGGAAAATTCACATTGACTAGAATCACTAAACCAGATTGGAATGTGTCTCAGTTAGCATTAGGAAACGTCAACCAACCGTGGATCGTGAAAACCCGGAAGCTGAGCATTGTTGGCTACTTGTGTTGTGAGCGAGAGGAAGGAGTTTAAGGCTAGTAAGGGATGGCTGGCTAGCTATGTAAAGTGCTACAACCTGAAGAACTTAAAGATCATAGAAGAATCAGGATCGGCTGTTGCTGAGGCAGCATCAGCGTTCCCAGAAGAGCTACAATGGTTGCGTCTGTACTGAACATGTATAGACTTTTTTCTTGTCATTATTTCTTGTCATAAACAATACAGTATAACAACTCTTTACATAGCATTTACATTGTATTAGGTATTATAAGTAACCTAGGGATGATTTAAAGTATACGGGAGGATGTGTGTAGGTTATATGCAAATACTATGCCATTTTATATAAGGGACTTGAGCATCCGCGTTTTTTGGTATCTGTGGGGGATCCCAGAACCAATCCCCTGCGGATAAGGAGGGCAGACTGTATAAGAATAAAGGGTGATTCAGTAGCTGTCTACTTCAACTTCATGAAGTGAAAATGTACATTCATTGTTGAATACTTTTTAACTCAAATGTAGCTGAAGACTGGAAAAAAATATTTTATTGACTTGAAGCTGGTTTGAAAGTGTTGATTCAGCAGTGTAGCACTGATTGGGGGAAGTGTCAGGGGTAATTCCTGTAAATGGAATGTTTAATGCTAATAGCACAAGCATTTCCCCTATTTTAAAACTACTTACACATATATGTTAGTCTTCTTCTTGGGCCCTTAGCTCCCAGTTGAGTATAAGCCTTTGATGATCTCCTGTCTCTATTGTCTGAAGTCAATGGTATGATTGGACATGATCAATGTTTCTGTAATCCATGGTATCCACTGTATAGCTTCACCAGAGCTCCTGTTGGCCAGCCTTGCCTATTTCCATCTCTCATGATGAGAATGTAGAAAGGCGTGTGTGTGTGTGTGTGTGTGTGTAAATTTATAGTCATTATTATTATGTATTGCAATGTACTGCTGCTGCAGAACAACAAATTTTGCTACATACGCCAGTGATATTAAACTTGATTCTGGTTCACAGAGCAATGCCATTCCCCAATAATTTTCCTTGTTATATTCCTTCATTGCTGCCTGTAGTCAACCACGCAACCAAACAATTTACAGTGGCCAGTCAATCTGCCAACCTGCACTCTGTGATATTGGAGCAAACTAGAGTATATTGGTTAGAGGTGGGATGGGGAGACTGCTGTGGTCTTGGGGAGAACACCCAAGCTTCACAGACAAGACCAGAGGTCAGGATTGAACTCTGAGGCAACAGCTCTACTGGCTGTGCTGTGCACTTAAAGATTAGTTACATTTTTCACATGTACATCAAAACATACAGTGAAATGCCCCAGTTGTATCAATGATCAACACTATCTGAGACGTGGCACGGGAGTGTAGTAGCTAGCACAACACTTTACAGTCCCAGCAACTCAGGTTCAAATCCAGTCGCTGCTTGTAAGAGGTTTGGGCGTTCTCCTCATGACTGCGTCCAAAGACGTACTGGTTGGTAGGTCATTGTAAATGGTCCTGTGATTAGGCTAGGGTTAAATAGGTGGGTTGCTGGGCAGTGTGGCTTAAAGGTCCAGAAAGGCCTATTCCTCACTGTATCTCAGTAAATAAATAAAGGATGTGCTGGGGGCAGCTTGCAAGTGTCACCGTGCTTCTAGTGCTAGCATAGTTTACTAATCCTAATCCATATGTCTGAAATGTGGGAGGAAACTGGAGCTCCCAGGGGAAACTCATGTAATCATGGGGAAAATGTACAAGCTTCTTACGGACAGCAACAGGAATCGATTTTACAGCTGGTGCTGTAAGACATTTCACTAACCACTTTGCTTTCATTCAGCCCTTATTCTAACATATTCAAGATACCAGAATGCCGTCTGTTGTGAAAACCCATCTAGTGTTGGGTTGGACAAGTCTGAATTTGTTGTTAAATTCTTGCTGCATCATTAAAGTTATCGAAGGGTTGTTTAATAATTTTCATGGCCCTGCATTGTTGTTCATGGCCCTCTATTACCAAAACATTATGAAAACAACTTCAAGGATAGTGTATTTTGAGGGAAGTTCCGTAGTTGTAAAAAACCATTCTATAGAATTAATTGAATTACAAAAAAATGCATTTAAGTTTAGAATGGTGCTTTTGTTATCACCCTAACCAGCAAAAAATCAGTGTGGAGTGCTGCGGATGTAGAAGAACTAGGTAACTCCTGGAACTGACTTTGATTCCATTTGCAGTGTTAGTTAATTCATGTTTACATTCATATTTTTAAAAAAATTATGGAGTCCAGTTCCAGGTAGTGTTGCATAGTGCAAACAAATGATCATTGTTGTGCTAGGTGCCAAATGGAGTGTTACAGTCACCTTTTAAGTATTTGCATAATCTCCCGCTTTCGAATGGGTTTAAAGTATTGAGTAGATGAGGTTTGGGAGTTTGATTGTTGGATGTTATGTGTCCTTTTGCTGGGAAAGGATGGGTTAGAGACTCTAATCTATCCCAAACTGTAGTTCCTGATCATGTGAAATCCATTGTTTGGTGCCTGTAATCTCAGTGGATTAGTGGGAACGGTGAGAGGAATAAAGCTCCTCTGGCAGCCTGCTTCAGTAGATGGGGAATTGTTGCTGAACAAAGGCTGGAAATCTGATCTCATCCTCTGCATTTACAAGTTATACAGCTAGTACAGATGATTTAATTTGATGTTCTTGCTGCCTTCATTAAACACTCCTATTTGATTGTCTTGATGATTAATATAAACAAATAAAACATATTTGTGCCTCCATTTATTGAGCTGACATTTGGTTCCTAGTGCCTCCATATGCCAGTTAGTTTAGTCATGTTAAAGATAATGATTTCTGTATTGAGGGACCCTCAGAAGTGCAGTGTTTTTGGTTGATGACAAACCAGTGAGTGTAGTTAAAACAGAGAAGATATCCAGTCAGCCAAAATCCATGAGCTAGAAATTTGGCTTTAATTGCTGGTCCTCATTTCTTGACTTGTGTTTTGCTGCTTAGCGAATTGAATATCAATAGATTTAATGTCAGAGAAATGTATACAATATATATCCTGAAATTCTTTTTCTTTGCAAACATCCAGGAAAACAAGGGAGGATATTCAGGGGGATATTGGGATGGACAACTCATATAAACTTTGTTTACCATGAGCAACTACAGAAATTTTCTGCTGTCTTCAGTTTCTATTTAATTATATATTTAAATATGAAGAAATTGATTGTTAATGAGATAATTGTGCTTCTGCAGTTCAGGAACAAAGCTGCAGCAGTTTATAACCTTCAGTTAAACCTTCATTTTTTTCTGTCATAAAAAGGCTCTAGTGTTTGATTTATATATTGTTTCTCAGCTTTTTGCAAACTACAGTGTATATACTGAGATGATACACATTGAGCACCTTTATCTGAAAACCTCTGAAATCCAAAATCTTTTTTTGAGCACTGAAGTGATACAACAAATATAACGTTCCACAAGACACTAGGAAGGTTCCCAGGCAATGCGCATGTCTCTGCGTGCTAGACAGTTCTGAGAAGTGTACAGGTTATATTTTCATTATATTAATGTTAATGTAATAAATCTTACTGTAAGTACATGTGTGTGAGGAACAAGTGTAAAACAAAGACTGCTTATCAGTAACACATAAATTCAGAGTCGGGAATGATGGCAATGCCAAGCAGCCATTGACTGTCCACCTGAGTGGTCGAGGTAGTGATAGTTTACCTTTCTGATGGTTCAAAGTTTCACACACAAAGTTATTAATATATTAGATAAAGCTACCTTCAGGATATATGTATAAACTATATATGTAATGGAAATGCATTTTCTATTCACTTTGGTCCTATCTCCAAGACATCTCTGTATAGATACAAATATTTCCAGCTTCAAGCATCTCGGGTAAGAGGTGCTCAGCCTATAATGGTTTGTATGGATGCCCCATTCTGCTCATTGTCCTTCATTTCTTAAGCACATCGTGAAATTAAAAATTTAAAGCAGCGGGAAGTTGGTAGTATTAGAAGACCTGAATTTTATGTTGGTCGGCTAGCAATATTAATCTGAAATTTAAAACAATTCTGTTGTCAGAATCCCAATAATTGCAGAGTTGGTGCCAGGCTTTTTTTAAACTAATTTATAAGATGGCATCGTCACTAGCAAGTCCAGTATACCTAACTGCACCTAAGCTTGTCTATGGGGAAGATTTGAAGAAAATGAAGTGTCAGTCATACTGCTAAGCTGGCTGGTGGTGTAGTGGCGTCAGCCCTGGACTTTGGGGTGGAAGGTCCTGAGTTCGAATCCAGCTGGCTCCCGTGTACGCTTTCCATCCATGCTGGGCAGCTTGACCTCATCAAAAATGAAATTGCCTGCTACAGAAACATCAACAACAAAAAAGTTGGTGGCCTATGCTCTCTCATGAGTTGAAAGGATTTGAGTACAGGAGCAGGGAGGTTCTACTGTAGTTGTACAAGGCCTTGGTGAGACCACACCTAGAATATTGTGTACAGTTTTGGTCCCTTAATCTGAGGAAGGACATTCTTGCTATAGAGGGAGTACAGAGAAGGTTCACCAAATTGATTTCCTTGGATGGCAGGACTTGCATATGAAGAAAGACTGGATCGACTAAGCTTATACTCCCTGGAATTTAGAAGATTGAGGGGGGATCTTACTGAAATGTATAAAATTCTAAAGGGATTGGACAGGCTAGATGCAGGAAGATTGTTTCCGATGTTGGGGAAGTCCAGAACGAGGGGTCACAGTTTAAGGATAAAGGGGAAGCCTTTTAGGACCGAGATGAGGAAAAACTTCTTCACACAGAGAGTTATGAATCTGTGGAATTCTCTGCCACAGGAAACAGTTGAGGCTGGTTCATTGGCTATATTTAAGAGGAAGTTAGATATGACCCTTGTGGCTAAAGGGATCAGGGAGTATGGAGAGAAAGCAGGTACAGGGTTCTGAGTTGGATGATCAGCCGTGATCATACTGAATGGCGGTGCAGGCTTGAAGGGCCGAATGGCCTACTGCACCTATTTTCTATGTTTCTATGAAAGGCAATTTCTCTTTCTTTCTCTCATACTGCTTGGACCATGTGCATGCAAGGCCAGCTAAGTAAGGCAGATAACTTGTCCTATGCAGATATGGTAGTCTCACGCTCACCATTATTTAAACTTGGATTTTGTTTCTTCTTATTTAAATTCCTTAGGTGTAACTGAAGTCTTGTCTGGAGATAATTAGTCCAGAGTCTAGATGTCACCTAGCAACTTAACCATTATGGTTCATACAAAAAGTGCAAATGTATTGAGAGTGAAGACTGAGTCTGATCAGATGCTACTGATGAACAATGGAACTAATCAACACTGTTGCAGGATTTGCAGTGTGGTAAAGGGACAATGCTTATGTTTTTCAAAAGCAGACCACTTCGGAAAAATATCTTCAGTGTGGGGGTTACATCTTCTAAATTGACTTGCAGCCTACTGCTCACTGGTACACCACATTATCTGTGTGTATGTGCTTGCATGGGTCATCTTGCATTATGACGGTGATGGATGGTGATGCTCTCACTAATGCCTCCCTCCACTCTCCCCTTGACCATCCCAATCTGTGGTCCTCTCCATGGTCCCAAGCCCTCCCTGTTTTGGCAGGTTGGTCCAAAGGTGGATTCTGATCCGACCCCAGCGGTGCTTTAATAGAAGTGATGTATATTGCAATGGTTCAGATTCCCAAGTTAGTCACTTGCATTCATGTTGGAAACAAATGCAGTCAGTTCCATTTCTGAGCTTACTACAGCATAGGTTCTAATGAAGGTATGGTTTTCTTCTCTCTTCTGCATTTTGATCTCAGCCAGTGATTAGTGAAAATTGTGGTGGAGGGAACTGTGACTGGAAACTGTTGAGGTAGGTGCTGGAACCCTGGCACTGGATGAGTGAGTTCAGCATTTTCCCCTACTGAGCATATTTTTCTCTGACCAGTAAATTCAAGAGTAATAGATAAAAGGCTACAACAAATGGCAATTTGTAGGGCATTCTCTGATCCATTTACTATTTACTTTGAAGGTCCCAATAATTGGATTGTCAGTAAACCTGGACTTGAAAAGGATGTTTTAGTGCTGCTTTGGATCAAGTTGTGTTAAGCCATGGCTGAATCAACTTTTTTCTTTTAAACATTCTTACCAGCTGCACCCATCCCATAGCATATGTCCTCTGAATTAAGCCAGTTATTGTAACAGTTATCATGCTGTCTTTTCCCAATTCACTTCTGAAGCAGTTGTATATTCATGTTTGCAGCTGTCAGTGCAGAGAGTGGCCTGTTGTTATCTCCCATCCCAGAGGCTATGGAAAGATTGTGTAGATCACTGTTGTGTGGATTAGTTGTTGACCAACTGCCTGAAGTCTCCTCTGTTCAGTGTTAGCATTTGACAACTGTGATAGTACAAGTGGTTTCTGTGAAAGTGCTTTTTTTTGTACCATTCATGTGAATAAAAAAGACCTTTTATTACATGGTTATGTTTTGCTTTTTTTTTGGATCCATGTAACTACTTTCTTAAATGAATCTCCTCCCATGTATTCATAATTGCAAAAGTTAAGATATACAGAATGCCAGAATTGGAGAAACAAGGTTTGATAAATTTGTAACAGTATAACCAGATTTATTAACTCTGCATTGTTTTGCTTGTCATATTATAGAAAGGGCATTGAGACATGCCTGAGATTTTAGTTATAAGGAAGTCTAAGGTGGGGTGTAGTGAATAGTGAGAAAAGCTATCAAAGCTTGCAGTGTGATTTGGACCAGCTGGAAAAAATGGCAGATGGAATTTAATTCAGATGAATGTGCTGTGTTGCACTTCAGGAGAACAAACCAGGTTAGAACATGCACAGTGAGACAGGGCACTGAGATGAGCGGTAGAACAAAGGGAACTGGAATACAGATCAATAATTTCCTTGAAATAAATCAGACAGTTGAGTACGGGAGTTGAGATGTTGAAGTTGCAGAAGGCATTGAGGCCAAATTTGGAGTATTATGGTCTTCTGCCTACAGAAAATACATAACTAAGCTTAAAAGAGTGCAGAGAAAATTTACAAGAATGTTGCTGGACCAGAATTATAGGGAAAAATTGAATGGGTTTGGACTTTATTCCCTGGAGCACTGGAGAATTAGGGGAGATCTCAGGTATGCAAAATCTAAGGGTATAGATTTTTTTTATTAAACAAAATATACTTTATTCAAAAATAAAATTATATACAATAAACCATTCAATGACTTTCAATTCTTTACAGTTGTTTCCATTACTGTCTTTATATTTTCAACATTTTGGCCACCCACGTGGCACTCTGTTCTTTCATATTTACATTCAGGGGGTATACCCCCAAACCCCCTACCCCTCAACTCCCGCAGGAGAAGAACTCTAGACCATGGTCCTTCCCCACCAGGCCCTGGAGGTGGCTGCACCAAGTTTGAGTGCGTCCCTTAGCACGTACTCCTGCAGCCGAGAATGTGCCTGTCGGCAGCATTCCCCCACGGACATCTCCGTGTGCTGGCGTCTTTGACTGAGTAGTTGATCTGCCAGCAGTACCAGATGTTGGTTTCGGTGTGCATCCCCGGGAACAGCCTGAACATCAGAGAGTCCTCTGTCATGCAGCTGCTGGGGATGAACCTCGACACTGTCCCTTCCATCCTCCTCCACACTTTCTCCGCGAACCCACGGTGTGCAAAGAGGTGGGTCACCGACTCCTCCTCACTGCAGTCCTCCTGTGGGCAGAGGGGTGTGGAGACGATGTTCCGGGCATACAGGAGGGATCGGACTGGGAGGGCCCCTCTCACCGCCAGCCAGGCGAGGTCGTGGTGCCTGTTGGTGAGGTCTGGCGATGAGGCATTTTGCCAGATGAACTGAACGGTCTGCTCAGGGAATCATCCCACTGTGTCCATCACATCCTTCTCCTGCAGTGCCTGCAGGACCTTACGTGCTGACCACTGCCTGATGGCCCTGTGGTCAAAGGCATTGACCTGAAAGAACTTCTCTACGAAGGACAGGTATGGTGACAACGACCAGCTGACGGGGGTGTTGTGCGGGAAAGGGGCCAGACCCATCCTTCGTAGCCAGGGCAACAGGTAGAACCTGGGCACATAGTGGTACTTGGTGCCCACATACCTGGGATCCACACACAACCTGATGCAGCCACACACGAAGCTAGCCATCAGGGTGAGGGCGACATTGGGGACGTTTTTGCCCCCCTTGTCCAGGGACTTGTGCATGGTGGTCCATCTGACCCGCTCCATCTTGGATCCCCAGACGAATCTGAAGACGGCTTGGGTGATTTCTGAGCTGAAGGAGCGGGGGACTGGCCACACCTGTGCCAAGTACAGCAGCCCTGACAGCACCTCACACCTGATGACCAGGTTCTTGCCTGCTATCGATAGGGAGTGCCCTCCTCACAGCCCCAGTTTCTGTTTGACATTGGCAGTCCGCTCCTGCCAGTTCTTGTTGCACGTCTCGGCCCCTCCGAACCAGAACTCCAACACCCTCACGTGATCAGACCTGATGGTGAAGGGGACGCTGGATCGGTTGGGCCAGTTGCCGAAGAGCATGGCTTCGCTCTTCGTGCGGTTGACCCTGGCCCCCGACGCCTGCTTGAACTGTTCGCAGATGCTGATCAGCCTGCGAACTGACCTTGGATCAGAGTAGAAGACGGTGACGTTGTCCATGTACAGGGAGGTTTTGACTTGGGTCCCTCCGCTGCCTGGCAGCGTCACCCCTCATGCCCCCATCCCTCCTGATGGCTTCGGCAAAGGGTTCTATAAGGTAAATACATGTGAGCTTTTTCCCTTCGGGTTTGGTGAGACTGGAACTAGATGTCATGAATTTAGGGTGAAAGATGAACTGTTTCACTTGAAGGGGGAAGGTCCCCGGGGAACTTCTTCACTCAAAGGGTGGTGTATGTGTGGAATGAACTGCCAGCAGAAATGGTGGGTGTGGGTTCAACTGCAATATTTAAGATAAGTTTGAATAGAAACATGGATGAGATGAGAGTGGAGGGCTAAGATCAAGGTGCAGGTAGATGGGACTAGGCAGAAAAACAGTGGGCATGGACTAGATGAGCTGAAGGACATGTTTCTGTGCTGAAGTACTCTGATTCTTAAATTGAAGATTGCAGACGGATTATAAATTAAAATAGAGTGGAAAATAATTTCACCATTAGGAGAATATAAAAATTGAAGAGAAAAATAACAAGTGCTATAAGTAATTCAGGAGAAGCCTTACAGTTCACAGAACGGTGGAATACAGTATAGCATTTCTTGTCATGTGGCTATACCGTATGTTCTGTTTAATGTTCATCTGAGGAACAGAACATTAGAGCATTACAGCACAGTAACAGGCCATTCAGCTCATCTAGTCCACACAGAACTGTTATCCTGCCTGGACCACAGCTCTCCATGCCCTTCCCATCCATTTACATATTCAAATTTCTCTTCAGTGTTGCAGTCAAAGCTGCATTCACCACCTGTGCTGGCAGCTTGTCCGCACTCGTGCCACCCTCAGTAACAAAGTCTCTCCTCAGATGGCCCTTTGTCTTTCACCTTAAGCTATTAACTTTAGTTTTAGTTTCACCCTACCTCTGGAAAAGGCTTGCTTGCATTTACCCTATCTATACCCCTTGTAGTTTTATATACCTCCATCAAATCTCCCCTCATTCTCCACGCTCCAGGGAATAAAGTCCTAACTTAGTTGACCTTTCCCTATAACTCAGAACCTCAAGTTTTCTCTGTATTCTTTTAATCTTTTTGATATCTTTCCTGTGGCATCATTAGCTTAATTGTGTTATGTTCTTTAGTGAAGAGTAATTATAGGCCAAATTGGCTGTCCAAATTTAATGCTAATTATTTGCAACAATGCAGTCTACCAGTGCGTTTTGCCTCCTCAATTTGAGTTGAAACTTGGATCACCATAATAGTAATAAAGGCCAAACACTTTTGGTCTACAAATGCAGTAGAGACTCCCCTAACTCTTTTTACCTGTAGCCAAGCATTCCATGCTGTGGAAACTCCCAACAGTATTATGATTCATCTGGGGGTGGGGGGGGGGGGGAATGCATTTCTGGAGAACACCCAGTTATGTTACTGAAGTAGTAATATAAATACATACTCCATGAGAAGCAGCAAAGACTTGAAATCATAAAGTCATAGAGAGACTTCTGGTAAGATGGCGATTGTTTAGTCGCTTCAAACTTTTGCTCCGTTATATTTCCTATCTTTGCACTATATGTCTCCCTTTTTAAACCTTAGTTTGTTATTTTATTGGTTTTCTTTTATTTGCCTGCGAATACATCTAATAATGGCTACAAAAGGTACTAAAATCAGGAAAAAAGAAACTTCCACGGCTCTGTCGGCTGAGATTCTCGCTATTTTGGAACAACATTGACAAGATACTTTAACGGATATTAAAACTGAATTTAGAACTTCTATCAATCAGCTGGAATCAAAATTGGATCAGATTAATGCCAGAGTGGGTGACCATGCTGAACATTTATCTCGCATCGACCTATCCTCTGAAGATTTAGAACGCTGTGTTCAACATCTCAAAATTTTCTGCTCCAACCTAGCGGAGAAGAACAGTAAACTTACTTCCAAAATGGTGGATCTCGAAAATTGGAGCAGACGTTGCAATCTACGAATTCTTGGTTTGCCGGAGGCTACGTTGAATTTTTCTCCTCTTTTCTCTGTGAGATTTTCGGGAAAGAATTTCTTCCAACTCCACCTGAGCTAGAAAGGGCTCACAGGATTTATGTTCCTCGCACAATTTTGGGTTCCCGTCCATGGCCAATTATTTTATGCTTTCATCGATACCAGGTGAAAAACCATTTGATTATGGAGGCACGCCGCAGAGGTACTTTTGCTTTTCAAAACACGAATATTCGTTTTGTGGAAGATTATGCCCCCAGGTTCTGAAGATGTGTGCTGAGTTTAAAGGTGTAATGAAAGTGCTTTTTGATCGTGGATTCAGACCTTCTCTTCGAAATCCAGCCGATCTTCAAATTACGCTTACTACTAGAGAATATAAGTGGTTTAAATCAGTGAAGGAGGCTGAGTTGTTTGTTGGAAATCTTCCAGCCATCTTGTTTTCTTCAGAACCAGTCTGACTTTCTAAAATGGCTGATAAGCACTTTTCGAAGTAAAGTTCTTTTTTCCGAACTCAGACTTTACTTGTGTTACGTACCCCGTAACTGGGTCACTTACCAGCAAAGATAGAGAGGTCCGTTGAAGTCTGATGGTACTATTTTTAACAGTATTTATTGATAGAAATACACAAAAATAATATCAATGCAAACACACAGATAATATACATCGTCAATACTAAATCTAAAAGCGTGGGTATAATAATAATCAATAAGAAATAGCTCTATCGTTGTCTCGGGGATAATGTATTGTCCGATGGAAATATAAAAGTCACTTTAGTTCAGTCAAGCTGTAGGCTGCAGCCTTTGGTTGGAGAGAGAGACGGGTTAAACTTGCCCATTCCTTTTATGATGTCAATTCTTTGAGAGTCATTGGGAGTTGAGTTCCCTGTTGTTAGCTAAAAACTGTTTTTCCGTGGCAAAGGCCACCGATTCCGGGCAAGTGGAAGCGGACGCACATGGCCTTCCACCGGCTTTCGCTATTACGGGATCGCTAGCGTTTCTTCTGGGGCAACTGAGGGGCTGTTCCCCCAGACCCTCTTTTTATCCTGACTCACAGGGTCGCAGATGTCGATCAGGTTGGGATGATGCAGTCCCTCCACCAACCTCCCCCTCGGTTCATTGCCTGGGGGGGGGGGGGTTCGATGCATTGTGCAGGATGCAATACACAAGTCCGTCTCCAAGAGACAATAGCCGGTATCAATGGGTCCACCTTTTGAGGCCAGGACACATTCCAACCCTTTTGTGGATTCTGCATGTCTTTCTCTCATTTCCTGTGTCCCCTGAACTGACTTAATAGTGATCTTGCAATTCTCACAAAGGAGGGGGCTACCCCGCACCCTTCAGCCCCTCAGAGCTGTGGCACATTTGTAACACTTGAATAATTCAGACATTAACTATTGAGATTCTAAGGGCTCTAGTTAATCTCTCCCTGGACTTGGTGCGTTTTTCCTAAATAGATGATTTAAGTTTAATGTTTCCCTGCGGACTTTTAGATTTTACCTGTGTAATTTATTTTACTTCTGTATAACTTTATCTATAAAGAACTACAATTGATCTTAATTTGTTTTGGAGGCTTGGAGTTTTTTTATTGAAGGCCTCCCTGTTAGTTGATTTATAGTATAAGATTTGCTTTTATTTGTAAATGGCTGATAAGTACTCTCTTTAAATTTATAATTTCCCCCTTTAAAAAATTTTTTTTCTTTCATAGTTTCTCGCAGGTTGGTTAGTTTTCTGATTTTTTTTGTATTAAGTTTTATACCTTTTCTGATGAAGTTGTTCCTATTTGTAGTTTTGCTCTCTAGTGCATAAATTAGCTATTTGCTATATTATATATACGGAACCTTTGTTAACGATACGGAACTGGAAGTCATTTTTGGGTTAATATTTTTTGTAGCACTAGCTGCTTTTTTGGGTAGCCGTCTAGTTTTGGGTTGCGAGGATGCGGTGGGTTCTCCAGTTCCAACACTACTCACTGTTTTTTTTGTTTTTCCAAGTTATTCAGGACATGTCTCTGTTCTGATTCTACTGATTTATGTTTACATTTTTGCTCCCAGACTGTTATTGTACTGTTTGATTTTTTATATGCCTGCTACCTTCTATGCACTAACAATTGATAATGGTTAATACACTTAAGTTTGTGAGCTGGAATGTAAAGGGATTGAATCATCCTGTTAAAAGAAGGAAGGTCTTCTCTCATTTTAAACAACTCAAAGCTGGCATTGCTTTCCTTCAAGAAACTCATATTCGTAGTTTTGATAATTCTCGGCTTTTGTCAAAGTGGGTGGGTCAACATTTTCATTCATCCTTTGCCGCCAAAGCTGGGGGGGGGGGGGGTTCCATTGTCGTGGTTTTTCGTGCCTTACAAATGACCAGGAGACGCAGAAGATTCTTCAAGAAGGGTTAAACTTTAATTTGCAAATCAAAGCTGAGACCGTCATTGAGCTAGTCACTGATTGCCCACCCTTGACACAGCAGCTTTTAAAGCAATCTCTAGTTGCATTTTACACGTGCTGCACTGCACGTACATTATGCATAGCAAATAATAAACTCAGAACTGAACAATGTTCTAATCTACATTTCTTTAGTTCTTTAGCTACCTCTCATTAACACACCATTGTCATCTTAAGACTGCAGTCTCCTACCAAATTGGGTACATGCATAGCAAATAGGAAACTCAGAACTGAGCAATGTTCTAATCTACATTTCTTTAGCTCTTTAGCTACCTCTACATTCCTAAGATTTCATTCTACTAAATTGAGTACATGCATAAGCTCAGAACTGACGTCATAGTTTTGGTAAATTTATACTTTTATACTCCAATACCATCCTTATTAATTCAAATATTCCTTTTGAACTCCATAATAAGATATCTGATACAAATGGCCATTTTATTATTGTTTCTGGTAAATTATATAATACTAAAGTTGTACTAGCAAACCTGTATGCTCCCAATTTTGATGTTAATTTTTTTTGAACGTTTTTTCTCCTCACTACCAGATTTAAATTCATATTCTCTTATACTGGGTGGCGACTTTAATTGTTGGTTAGATCCTAATTTGGATCGGTCGTCCTCTGTTGCTAGATCACCTACTAAATTTGCTTTAGCTATTCACTCTTTTCTTTCTAATTATGGTATCTCAGATATATGGCATTTCCTTCATCCTACTGAGAGAGATTATTCTTTTTTTTCACATGTTCACCATACCTTTACTAGAATTGACTATTTTTTACTTGATAATCAACTTACTCCATTTGTCTATTCTTGTGATTATCAGAGTATACTGATTTCTGATCATGCCCCGATTACTTTGTCTTTAAATTTTCCTGGTCTCCCTCAGAGGAATAAACACTGGCATTTTAACTCGACTTTATTATCGGATGATGATTTTCTAAAATTTATTAAGGATCAGATAACTTTTTATTTTAACACTAATACATCATCTGAAATGTCATCCCAGATTGTCTGGGATGCCATGAAAGCATATTTGAGGGGTCAAATAATCCCTTATACAGCAAATCTTAATAGAAAATCCCGTATAGATCTATTAGACCTAATTAATCAGATTAAAGAATTAGATCAATTGTATGCTCAAACTAATAATCCTGAATTATACAAGAAGCGTGTAGAACTTCAAACTAAATTTGATCTTCTGTCTACTCAACCTGTTGAACGCCAACTTCTTGAAAGTAAGAGTCGCTTTTATATTCATGGTGACAAATCTGGTAAATTTCTAGTTAATCAGCTGAGGCGTTCTAAAGCTAAACAACATATTACAAAGATCCGGAAGGAGAATGGGGATTTTACATCAGATCACTTAGAAATCAATGACGTATTAAAAAATTTTTACTCTCGGCTTTATTCCTCTGAATCTCTGAATGAGAATATTTCTGTTGATTTTTTTCTTAAATAATCTGAATATTCCTTCGCTTTCATCTGATTTTAAAGCAAAACTTAATGAGCCTATATCAGGGGTGTCAAACTCATTTTAGCTCACGGGCCGGATTGAGCAAAATGCAGCTTCATGTGGGCCGGATCAGTCGGACGCGTGCGAACGCAGCTTTCGTTGCCTCAGTTTTTTCAGCCTGCTCTCATGTGTCTCAGTCTCTGCTATAACTACAAAGTGTTTCACTTTACAAATTCCGTATCTTATGAATAGGACTGCCGAGCAAGACTGCCGAATAAACACTAAAAACCCTGAAAACCTGGTACCTGAATAAACTCAGCATTAGCCATATCATACGCCATAGGCGCTTCGATTACTGGGGCCAGCTTTAATAGTAATTAGATATTATCTCGCGGGCCAAAGATAATTCCACCGCGGGCCGGATTTGGCCCGCGGGCCTTGAGTTTGACATATATGGCCTATATCATCAGAAGAAATATCTTTTGCTATTTCTGCATTGTCTTCAGGGAAATCTCCTGGACCTGATGGGTTCCCCGTAGAATTTTATAAATCATTCTCTTCACTCCTTTCTCCTCAGTTACTCTCAGTACTATCTGACTAGTTTAATTATGGTAAATTGCCACCCTCTTTTAATGAGGCATCTATTATTCTTTTATTAAAAAAGGGTAAAGACCCAACAGAGTGTTCTTCGTACAGGCCGATTTCTTTGCTTAATGTTGATGTTAAAATCTTGGCCAAAGTTTTGGCTCATAGATTAGAAACTGTTATTCCTCTATTATTTCTGATGATCAAACTGGTTTTATTAAAAACCGTCTTCCTTTTTTTAAACATTCGGCGTTTATTTAACATTTTATATTCACCTTCAACTGGAATTCCTGAATGCGTTATTTCCCTTGATGCGGAGAAAGCATTTGATCGTATAGAGTGGAACTACTACCTCTTTGTAGTTTTAGAAAAATTTGACTTTGGTCAAAGTTTTATCTCTTGGATCAAATTGCTATATCTGTGTCCTACCGCCTCTGTTTTGACTAATTTTCAGCAATCCCAGTTATTTAACCTCAAACGTGGCACCCGTCAAGGATGCCCTTTAAGTCCCTTTCTCTTTGATTTGGCTATAGAACCTCTGGCGATAGCATTCTGAAGCTGTCCTGAACTGACTGGGATCTGGAGGGGGGGGGGTGTTGAGCATAAAGTTTCTCTTTATGCTGATATTTATTACTTTTTCTTTCAAATCCGTCCACATCCTTACCTCCAATGTTTTTACTTCTTAATCAGTTTAGCCAGTTTTCTGGCTCTAAACTTAATTTACATAAGAGTGAACTTTTCCCAATTAATAAAGAAGCACAAGAATTAGCATTTCGTGACCTCCCCTTTAAAGTAGTTCATAATCAATTTACTTACCTTGGGATTACAGTTACAAGGAAGTTTAAAGATCTTTTTCATGAAAATTTTGCCAATCATTTATATACTACAAAACAGAGTCTGTCACAATGGTCACCTTTATCTATGTCCTTGGTGGGTCGTATTAATGTTGTTAAAATGTATGTTCTCCCTAAATTTTTATATTTATTTCAATCTATCCCAATTTTTATTCCTAAAACCTTTTTTGATTCCTTAGACTATTATTTTGTCATATCTGTGGAAGAATAAGCGCTCTAGAATTAATAAAGTTTATCTTCAAAAATTTAAAAAAGAGGGTGGCTTGGCCTTACCTAACTTTCGTTTATATTATTGGGCAGCCAACATACGTTGCACTACCTTTTGGTCTTTTTTTCATAGCCAACCCGAGTGCCCTAATTGGGTGGCAATGGAGTTGAATTCCACTAAAGATTTATCTATTTCTGCACTTCTTGGCTCTGCACTCCCTAGTAGTTTGTCTAGACTAATTGTTAATCCTCTTGTTAGACACACTTTGCTAATATGGGCCCAGTTTAGGAAATTTTATGGTTTTTATGGTTTTTCCCTTTCTAGTCCTATCTTACATAATCACCTTTTTTTTACCTACTAGTATGACTCAACATTCTATGATTGGTATAGGAAGGGCATGAGACATTTTGAAGATCTTTTTATCGATAATCGACATTTTGAAGATCTTTTTATCGATAATCGACATTTTGAAGATCTTTTTATCGATAATCGCTTCGCATCTTTTCAACAGCTCTCTGCTAAGTTCAATCTGCCTAATGCCCATTTTTTTTAGATATCTCCAAATTAGACACATTATTAATCCTTTAATTCCTAACTTCCCTGAAATGCCCGAGAAAAATGTTATGGATTTCTTTCTTTCTATTAATCCACTGGGTAAAGGTTTAATATCATTTATTCGTGATAAATTAGCATTCTTACGGCGTGCCCCTGTGGATAAAATTAGAATGGCTTGGGAGCATGATTTAAATATCTCTTTATCCGATGAGATTTGGGACTCGATTCTCAAATCGGTTAATTCAACCTCTCTTTGTGCTCGCCATTGCCTTTTACAGTTTAAGATTGTTCATAGAGCCCATATGTCCAAATCTAAATTATCTCAATTTTACTCTAATATTAGTCTAATTAATATTTATTAGACTAATAAATAGGGTAGTCTAATTACCCTAATATTACCCTAACATTATGATAAATGCAAAAGGAGCGAGGCTTCTCTTAATCATATGTACTGGTCCTGTCCTAGTTTAGAGAAATTTTGGAAAGATGTTTTTATAACTTTATCCTGTATTCTGAATCACCACTTAGAACCTAACCCTTTAATTGCTCTGTTTGGTTTTTTGGGTGAGACAGATATACGTTTGAGCTCGACTAAGTGTCGAATATTATCTTTTGCTTCTCTCCTGGCTAGACGTCTAATCCTCCTTAGATGGAGAGATGTTGCCCCGCCCACGCTTGCTCAATGGCTTAACGATATTATGTCCTGTTTAGACCTTGAAAAAATTCATTATTCAATTCTTAATTCGGATATAAAGTTTCATAAGGTCTGGGGACCTTTTATTGAGTACTTTCATAACTTTCCTCTTAAGGTTTTTTTTGCAGTCCCTTTCAGCTCTTTTTTTTGGTAGTAGGCATTATTATCTTCTGTTTTCAAGTGTATTTACAGTTTTGGGGGTTTGAATGTCCTGATTTATATTCTCTATATTGTGTTTTGGTTGGTCTGGAGTATTTTTGTTGTTGTGGGGCTTGGGGAGGATACTAACTTTACATGACTTCAATTTAGGTGCTTTCTCAATTATCATTTTTGTATTATATTATTATTGTATGTTTATTTTGCACTGTATTTTTTATTTTGGTTTGGGGTTTTTTATTTGTAGTGTAGAAAATGCATTAAAAAATCAATAAAAAAAATAAAGTCATAGAACACTATAGCGTAGAAACTGGCCCTTTGGCCCATCTAGACTGTGCAGAGCTATTAATCTGCCTAGTCCCTTCAACCTGCACCCAGACCATAACCCTCCATACCCATGTCATCCAAATACCTATCCAAATTTCTTTGTTTCCCTTAACCTTTTTAGCTTTCACCCTTAACCTTTGACCTTTAGTTCTAGATGCTCAGTGGGACAAAAAGCCTGCTTACATTTCCCGGGTGTATACCCCTCATTTAAAGAGTCCAGGAAAGAAGAGAAGTTGGCAAAAAAAATCTACGATCAAGGAGCTTCTGCAATAGTAGCTTCTGCAATAACAGATGAAGTACCCTCAGTAGTTGTGGAGGGCCATGAGGTCACCTCATCGCCACTGCCACCTCAACGTGATTAAGAATTGACATTAAAGACCGATGTTGACATGAAAGTGCTCTGGTCCCATGTTCACTCTGGTTATTAAAACAATTATCTTGAAGTGAATTCAGAAAGATCCTGCATTCGGTTACTGGTAGAATCAATTTTAATGAATACAGGTTTTCTTTCTCATCTGTACTGGTTTGAATAAATCAGTTTTATGCCTTTGAGTTGTCAAAGCTAGTGTTCAGATTTATGGAGCTAATTAAAGCAAATATGAACTTGGTCTCTCTGATAATGAGAACAAATCAAAGTAGGTGAATAAAAGGACATGGAGGCCAAAGCCTCCAGGATCTGTCTATAGTGCTGGGAGAACAATTTCATCACTCCCAGCTGTAGATTTCCAATCATTTATTTGCCTCATAGCTATCAATTTCTATGTTTTGTTTTGCAGAAAAAAGCCAACCCATGTGAAGGTGAACTGCTGGTTCTGCAACCAGGATACAACTGTACCCTATGGGAACAGAAACTGCTGGGATTGTCCAAACTGTGAACAATACAATGGCTTCCAAGAGGTTAGATTCCTAGCACATTTTTAGCACCGTTGCGCATCAAACAACTTAGAAAACATGCTTTTTGTCACCATAGGTTTCTCTTTGACAGAAAAAAATGCACATTTGATGCTTCTTGTTGTGGGCGGCATTACCTAACTCATTGCCTCTTGCATTGGTCAGAGTTTAGCATGGGGTAGCACCTTTCCCATAAATATCCACAGTTCTTTTTACGATTTGAGGAATTTTAAATAATTCCCTAAAATAATAGGTTGCAAGTTGGGCTTAACCAGAATGCACTCAGTGCAAAATCCAGTTCTGTCAAGAACAGAAGGAATTAGAAGAATCAAGTAACTAATTTCTAGCTTGCCTAGAAATTATTGGCATCTACAAATGTTTATAAATACTAGGTAAATAAGGACTGATGGATTCACTGTTGAATGAAGAATTGGGTGCAAGAGTCCACAAAGAGAGGGTAAAATTACCTCCCCATGACAATCAATATTATTTCTATCATTGAGTCCCACCTCATTGTAGACTGGTAAATTGATCATTAAGGTAAGCCTGAGAGTGTGTTCTGTGGTGAATGACATGCTCCCAGTTTTCTCAGAAGTTTATACCATCAGAAAGCAAAGTACTAGAATACTTTGAGCTCTATTGTTGGAGCTATTCTGAGCCAGATGAGATATTTGCTCCCATCTAGGACAAAGCAGCAGCTTTATTAGCACCTAAACCACTGATTCCAGTGTGCCTGATCTACACAATGACATTAACTTGCCATGGCTTCTTTTTCAGTACCTCCAAGTAGATGACCTCTGTCAGTTTAAATGGGGGAAGATAAAAGCCAGTACAAATCTTCCTCCATGTCACGTGCCATCTGAATTCAGAATTATATTGCAGTTTCTTCAAAACAAAATGTTGTTAAATCCCAAGAGTTCCCCTGCAGTAGTATTTCAGGAGTACTTTCACCATATTCATTGCAGGAGGTCATGAATAGTAAGTGCTAGCCTTGTCATCTTGGCATGAATGAATGTAATAAATAATGATTTTGTATCCTAAGAAATGTACCACATGGATGAACTGTAGGATCTTTCTGACTGAACTAAAATGTCTTTTCTCTTGTTGAATAAATTAGTTCTCTGTCCTTGAAGTTAGAATTCGCACAAAAGATCAAGATGTACATGCTGGAACCAGTCAGCTTGTTGAGATGAACTTGCCTTCAATGAAGCATCAGAATTAAATGCAGTAGAACTGTTGAGTGCCTGATGTGGGATCCAGAAGTACCTAGCATCTTGTGTATATAGCTCTCCACTCAGCTAAATAATCAGTACCTTTTTAACCTAACTTGCAATGAGCAGCTTTTGATAAACGATCCAACTAAATTCATGGTGATTTAATGCCGATTTACTAGAATTTGTCCAGTGTTCAGTGTATAACAATGTTATGTTTTCTTTCAGAATGGTGATTACAATAAGCCGATCCCTGCTCAGTATATGGAGCATTTGAACCACATGGTGACCAGCTGGGCCACTCCTTCACAAGCCTCCAAAATTCAGCAATGGCCAAATGGGCAAATTCTCTTCTGCAAAAAATGCAACAACAACCAGCCTCTGAAGATCAAGCAATTGGCTTCCTTTGTGCCCAGAGATGAAGTAAGTATTTAGTATCCAGTATCTAAATGTAATGTTGTTTAACTTACCCTTTGTAAATTTTGATTTGATTCTCATTGACTCGATTTTAAATAATGCATGTAGGGCAGCAAAATGACATTTCCTGATCACCAGCATTCAATCACACCAGTAGATTGTGAGATAATCAAAAACTTGATCATTTGTGGAAGATTTTAAATAATAAAGGAGAATAGAGGGGTTGAAAGGTTTAGGGAGAAAATTCTAGTGCTTGGCATGGTTGAAGGCAAAAATGAAGAAGCCATTATTAGAGCTAGAAGAGGTTAAAAATAGGAAGAATGAAGGCATACATTTAATTTGAAATGCTGAAAATTTTACAGTCAGGTGTTTCCTGTTGAGAATGTCTTTGGCTCAGTGAGCACTGAAGATAAGACTAAGGATGAGCTAGGAATGGGGTAGCAAGGGAACAGACCTTTCTCAACCATCAGGTCTAAGCCTGCTCATGGTTCATATCCCTTCATGTCTGCTAGATGCCTTTTAACTGTTGTTATCGTGTTTGTTTTTACCATCACCTCTGTCAACGATTTCCAGTCACCTATCATTTGTGTGTTTTATAAAAAAAAAACTTGCCTCATGTGTCTTTTAAACTCTTCTTTAACCTTAAACTTATGCCTTCTATCATTTGACATTTCCACCCTATCTGTGCCGTTTATAATTTTATATACTTCTATCAGGGCACTCCAAAGTAAAAAATCCAAGTTTGACTAACCACTTCTTTTTAAATATAGCTAATGGACACACATTCATAACTCCATCTGCACCCTGTCCAGATCCTCCACATCCTTCCTTTAGTGTGGGAACAAGAACTACACTGAAAACTCAAATGTGACCTCACCAGATTTTTATAAATCCTCAACAGACCTTCTATACTTCATACCCAATGCCCTGACTGATGTAGGCAAACGTGCCATTTGCCTCTTTTGGTCCACTTGTGTCACCATATTTGGGGAGCTATGGACTTGTAAGTATTAATGCACAGAAGGGTCTTGGGTACAAGACTCCTACCGTTTACTGCATATTTGCATTTGACCTCTCAAAAATGCATCACCTTAAACTTGTCCAGATTGAACTCCATCTGTCATTTCTCTGTTCTAAATACCAGCAGGTCTGCTACTCTACAACATATATTTTAACATGCTTCATCATTATCTATAACTTTTCTAATCTTTGTGTTATCTGCAAAATTGGACCGATATTTTCGACCAAATCATGAATGTGTGTTACAAGCACTGATCTTTGTGCAACACCACTTGTCATAGAGCTCTAGGCAGAAAAACAACCACTTACCAATAGACACCTACGCTCGGTCCGCCAGAAAAAGCAGGATCTCCCAGTGGCCAGACATTTTAATTCCACGTCCCATTCCCATTCTGATATGTCTATCCATGGTCTCCTCTATTGTCAAAATGAATCCAAACTCAGGTTGGAGGAACAACACCTTATATACCGGCTGGGTAGCCTCCAACCTGATGGCATGAACATTGACTTCTCTAACTTACGTTAATGCCCCTCCTGTCCTTCTTACCCCATCCCTGACATATTTAGTTGTTTGCCTGTTCTCCCCCCCTCTTTCTTTCTCCTGAGGCCTCCTGTCCCATGATCCTTTTTCTTCTCCAGCTCTGTATCACTTTCGCCAATCACCTTTCCAGCTCTTAGCTTCATCCCACTCCCTCCGGTCTTCTATCATTTCGCACTTCCCCCTCCCCCCCCACTACTTTCAAATCTCTTACTTTCTTTCCTTTCGGTTAGTCCTGACGAAGGGTCTTGGCCCGAAATGTCGACAGCGCTTCTCCCTATAGATGCTGCCTGGCCTGCTGTGTTCTACCAGCATTTTGTGTGTGTTGTTGTTTGAATTTCCAGCATCTGCAGATTTCCTCGTGTTTGCACTTACAAATAGCCTCTGTCTTCTATGTCCAAGCCAATTTTGGATCCCATTTATCAACTCAGCATGGATCCCATGTGATTTTAATCTTTTGGGTCAGCCTACTATGAGGGAACTTGTCAAAAGCTTTAAGGTTTACATAGACAACATCCACTACCCTATCCTCATCAGTCATTTGGATGACAACAATTATGGGACAGCAGAACAATGGTCGTTTTCTAGAACTGCATTGAAATAGGCAAGACTAGATTTGGATACACAGATTAGAGTGGGCTGAGTCAGTGTTTGAGTTTGGAATCTTATGGAGGGTGGAATAAGCTTTCTTGGTGATTGTCTGGTTGTGTGGCCTGAAGCTCAACAGAGGAAAATTAATAGTACCCAGGTTGCAATTATAATGGCAAGTATTTCTTTCTGAAGAAAATTCCTGCTTCTACATTGCCAGATATCAAGCAAGCAATATCAAAATTCAGGTAGACTGAAGAAAAATTATAAAGGCAATTTTGTTTTAAGAGTATTAGGATTTCGCAAACTTGTAGCTTTCATTTGGATTAATTTACAATTATATATGGGTTTTATCCCCTTATGTAAAAGAATTAGGGCGGCACAATAGCCTTCTACGGTATCAGTGACCCAGGTTCACTTCCCGCTGCTGTTTGTAAAGAGTTTGTACATTCTTTATGTGGCTGCGCAGGGTTTCCTCCGGGTGTTCCGGTTTCCTCTCACATTCCAAAGGTATACTGATTGGTAGGTGAATTAGTTATTGTAAATTGTCCTGTGATTAGGCTAGGATTAAATCGGGGGTTGCTGGCGGGCATTGGTCAAAGGGCCGGAAGGGCCTATTCTGCATTCTATCTCAATAAATAAATAAGTTATAATCTTTACCTTCATAATTAAATCATAATCCAAATGTTTGCTGTGATATGGCAGCATTGTTCTTTTACCAAGCATTAAAATGGGAGTTAAACTTTGGTATATCTGCAAACAACTTAACGTAGTAGGACAAATACTGTTGCTGGGAACTATATACGAATTGCTTGCATCCTTAGTATTTTGTTTTGAATGATGCATATACCGTAGATTCCGGACTACAGAGCGCACCTGATTTTTAGCCGCTGGCACTAATTTTAGAAATAAAATCATTTTTTTAAATGTAAAGGCCGCACCGGATTTTAGGCCGCACCGGATTTTCGGCCGCAGGTGTCCCACGTTGTAATATGAGATATTTACACAGAAAGATATTACACGTGAGGATTTTTTTAACTTTTAATTAAATCCATATGGTAACAAAAACAAATACATATTGCAAATGCTTTTTTTCGAACCGTGCCCGTACGCGGCTACTTTTAAATATACGTTGCGTATACTTCTTTACTGAACAACATTCCAATATCTCCTAACGACTGGTAAAAAATATATATACTGCAGCCTACCAGGAAAAGTTATTGATACCTTTAACTTAAAAGCAGAGTTCGCTCGGATCCAAAGCCGCTCGCGGAATCCGCTCCCCCCCCTCCTTTCCGTTTCATCGCAAACGGCATTTAAAAGCAGATTTCGCTCGGATCCAAAGCCGCTCCGCCGCTCGACCCCCTCCTTTCCGTTTCATCGCAAACGGCATTTTCCCACAAGACGCCGCGAAACCGGGTGTGTCGTCATAGCATCCCGCGATGTAGTACAGAAAACAAATATAGTTTAAACTAAGAGGGTAGGTAGCACAATGCTTCGAGTGTTTTCCATGTTGATGAGGGTGAGTACAAATGACTGATTTACAATAATTTAATTGTGAAAGTGCGCTTGATTTATCGTACAATTTCATTGGACCTCTGTGAACTACTCATCAATTTTATTGGTCTACTGTTACGAGGCAAAATGTTTACGAGGCGGCATGAAAAAAACCTTGCATTAGCCGCATCGGATTATTGGCCGCAAAGTTCAAAGCTGTTCAAAATGTGGGAAAAAAGTAGCGGCTTAAAATCCGGAATCTACGGTAGTTTCGAAAAAGTTCATTAATCTTTGGCTTGCAGTGACATTTACATTACAGCAGATGGTGTTGTATTGTAGGTAAGTGGTGACAGGACTGAAGTTTGGTATAGTGCGGGTGATTCCTTATGGGGGCGGTTACGTGTCCTAAAGGGGTGGTTAAGACAAACAGAAGTTGATGGGAGAGCGTTCAGGATTCTTGGGGGGCGGGGGCCTCAAGTACCCTAACTTGAGGCACAAGACCTGACTGACCATTAGTAAAGCAGACACTTCCAAAAAAAAAAGATGAGTTACTAGAACACAGGAAGGGCCATAGTTCTGCGGGAAGTGAGCACTCTTCTTTACAATGCTTCTGAAATTTAGCAATCTCATCTGATCTTACCAACTAAACGGACATTATTGGGGGTGCATAAGTTAGCAGCCAGGTGCCCAACAGTTACCCTTGACTCGCAGTACAGAACAAGGTCATGCAATTTAACAATTGGTAAGTCAACTACATCCTTACAACTTTCTCTGAGGAAAACAGGTTGCATAATGATACAGCACTGGCCGGAACTAGACAGTGAAATAAAGCCATCGTTCCATCACTGTCAACTTGCTACTGTTGTCTGCATCCAGTAGGCATTCCCAGTTTGTTAATTTTTAAATTTTAATTTAGCCCCGTTAATGATGGGTAAGTGCATATGACGTGATCTGAGTCTGAAGGCGGTGAAGCTTTGAATTCTAATCCTGCTAAGAAACAGAAACTACTGAAAGTGCATTAATACAATGTTCAATACCTGGAGTAAGGTTTTGTTCCATTCCTGTCAGATCAGCGATGTCTCGTGTTTTATATGTAATACTGTACTGTCTAGTGAAGCCACAAAACCATCAAGATTGCAGGAACACTTCTGTGGAAAGGCTTCTTATGGTATTACTTGGTTCCAGTAGATGAAAGAAGCATTTGAAAAGTGTTGCACACTCAAGTCATTTGCCAAGAAAACGAAAAATGACCTTGATAGATTCTCTTTTGTAAAAAGTTTAAAAACTATGATGAGATCAAAATGTATATTAAGGATAAAAGTATTCTGATTAAAAACATGATTTCTTGTGCAGCAGATGGAGCACCATATATGACAGGTCGTCATGCTGGTTTAGTGGCATTTATGAAAGAGAAATTCCAAACCTGTTTGCAATATATTGTCATTCACTGTCAACATCTTGTACCAAAAACCTCAGCCACAGACTTTTTTCAAGTATGACTTGTAATATCAGCTATCAACAAATTTAAAGCTCATCCATTGAATAACAGAATATTTCACCAGTTATGGCAAAATAATGAAGAGTTTGAATGCTTGCTTCTTCACACTGAAGTGCGTTGCTGTCAAAAGCTTGCTGCTTAAAACATTGATCTTTTTGACACTGGTTGAATTTTTGCTCAAAGTTGACAAGAGTTTGGTAAACAATATTAAACTGCTATGTGAAGAGGAGTCATACCTAGCCAAACTGTATGACAAAATGAACATTTTAAATATGAAACTGCAGGGTGAGAATTTCAGTTTAATCCAGGCAAAAAGTGCAGTGTCCATTTTTATTGGAAATATATAAGCAAAACACTGGGAGAAGAATGTTCTCTGTTTTCCTGCATGGAAAGTATGGTACTGTCTTTCACAGATGGTGATTTGCAAGACTACTGATTACACCTGCAGTCACAGAAGAAGGATTTTCAGAATCAATTTGAATGATCTAGAAGTTCTGGACTGGGTAATTAACCTATTTGCAAGGTGGAAGAACAGGCAAAAAAACTTAGAAGAAGAAATTATTGAAATTCAGAATGATGAAGAAGCAAAAATGTCGGCTTTTGTTGGTGTGTGACTGCACTGTCATACTAAGTTTCCTGGAGAAGAGCCAAACTGCTCTTCATTGCATTTCCATCTTCCTAACGTTGTTGAAAGAGACTGCAGTGCAGTGAAACACTTACTCACAAAAAACAGAAACTGTTTGGACGTTGTTACGCTGGGGGCTTGAGGCTTTTGCTGTCACAATTTCAACCAGATATTTCAACTCTTGCTAAAAACCATCATGCTCGAGGATCATATTGATACCAAAGCTGTTGTACAGTGGGCAGGTACTGTGTAAGCCAGATTTAAAGACAAATAAAAATTTAAAGTAGAATCATTTTACTCTTGTTAGCATATGGGGTGCCAGAAAGTATATTGTGCCCAAGGGGGTGTTGGCAAGTATGAAGGTGCTTTGGGGGGGGGGCGCTGGCAAGTATGAAAGTGCTTTGAGGGGGTGTTGGGCTAAAAAATGTTGGGATACATTGGTGCAATAGTGTTACAAGGAATGTGTAGTCAGTTTCTTTGTCAGTGTATTTAAGGTATGCTTACAGCTTTTTAATTATTTGAAGCCTACTCTGGTGTACTGATTATTGAGAAAGCAGATTGGATCGCAGTCTTTGTGGAGAGGAGTGTCATGCTTTCCTCAGATCTTGTTTTTTGATTCTAAGTATTACCAACATTTTGATGAAAGATCCTTAAACAAAAAAGCTTATTTTTTTATTGGAAAGTATCTGATTGTTTGTTACTTCAGCAGAAATGCTGGTTAAACAAAAGTACTTGTCAAATAAACTTACAATCTCATATTGGAGTGTACATATTTTTAGTTGAATCTGGATGTTCACAGAACCAGCTGTAACACAGTAAGGGTCACAATGTATTGCATAGGATTATTACCCACAGATTTGAGACCAATTTGTGTTAACAGACTGGGACAGTTACCTAAAGACTAGGTGAAACTGGTTGATTTTAAGGAGCCTCTTGGAGGAAAGGAAGGTGGGAAGCTTTGGACATTAATGATCTGGAATAATAGTTACATTTTTTGAAAGGGATCATGGTGATGCCATGAGTTGAACAAAGGTGTTGCTCTTTACAAATCATGTTCTCAATATTTTTATTTGCATCAGTCTTTGTGTAGATTTTCATAAATTCTATTGTATTTTCCCCATAAACGCCTGCAAGAAATGAATCTAAAGATAGTATGGTAACATGTATATACTTTGTACTTTGAAATTAACTGCTTGCTATTATAGGCCTACAAGCATATGAGATGTGGGGGCCATAGGGGAAGGTAATGAAAAGAACCCAGTTTTATCCAGTGAACTTGAGGATTCATTTTGCCAAGTTCAGATGGGGTATGAAGTTGATCTATTTTTCTTGCTGGAAGTGGTAGTCTGTGCTGACTTTTTTGTGGTATAACACTGTGAGTGTTTTTATAAGGACTTTTACATCAAAACATTGCTAATGTTCAGAATTTAAAGGAAAAGACTGATTTGCTGTTCTTTAGCACCATTACTTTTTAATCATCCCAAAATGTTTTAGAACTTTAAAAAGTTTTTGATAAGAACAGGCCATTTGGCCCAACAAAGCTTGCAAATTCCTATTGACATAGTCCATTGAAATAACTATCAAGTTTAAATTTGGAAGTCTCTAAGGTACTTCTCTCAGCTACATAACTAGGTAGTCTGTTCCATGTGTCCACAACTCACTGTGTAAAGAAATACTTTCTGGTGTTAGTCTGAAGTTTCCCTTTAATCAGCCTCCACCTATGACCCCATGTCCTTGATGGATTAATTTTGAAGTAGCAGCTGGTATCTACCTTACTTATAACCTTAAAGATTTTGAACACTTCTGTCATGTCTCCTTTCATTCTAAGTCTACTTAGCCTAAAAAGATTTAATTCTTTCAATCTTTCTTCATAGCTCGTCCCCTGCAAACTTGGAATGAGACTAGTCACCCTTCTCTGAATTCTCTCCAGTGCCTTCACATTCCTCACATAATATGGAGACCAAAACTGTACTCAGTATTCAAGGTGTGGCCTCACAAGTGCATTATACAGTTTAAAGAGAATGTCTCTAGACTTGAGCTTCACTAAGCACATTACATATCCCAACATTCTATTAGCCTTCCTAATTGCTTCTGTGCATTGCCTGGATGTTGATAGTGATGATTCTACATGGACTCCCAAATCCTTCTCAAACAGTACACTTTCTAAATTGACCCCCCCCCCCCCCATTGTATTTTCATATCTGATATTTCTACTTCCTACATGTAATACTTTATATTTACTTGCATTAAATTTCATCTGCTATTTATCTGCCCACATCTGGATTTTGCTTAGATCTAACTGTATTGATTCTGCTGCCTAAATGTTATCAGCCCATTTCCCTAATTTTGTGTCATCGGCAGACTTTGCTAGTTATTTGTTATGTGCCTATCCAGATCATTAATGTAAATTAAAAGCAGTGGCCCTAAAACTGATTCGTGCAGAACCCACTTTTAACATCTAGGTGTGAGAATAATCCTCTCACCGTAGCTCATTGTTTTCTGTTTTTGAGCCAATTCTTCGCCCATTCACACACCTTACCCTGAATCCTTACCGCTTGGACTATTTTTACTGTGCCTGTAGTCTGTTTTTTTTTAAATCAATTATGCTATTGTTTGCACTGTTGTAACTATATGTTGTAAATATGTGGTTTTGTGCAGGTCTTGTAGCTTTAGTTTTTGGTCTTGTTTGTCTGGTGGATTTGGAGCTCCTTTCCGGGGAATGCACTAGACGGTAGCGTGATAGTAATACGCAGCAGCCTCTCCGGACTCTGGATTGGGGATTGCCAAACGTTATGTGGATTTTCTGGTGTGGTCTGTTTTGTCATATCCTTTTGTGATATCATTCTGGGGGAACGTTGTCTCATTTTTTAACTGCATTGCATTTGTGGTTTCTAAATGACAATAAACTGAATCTGAATCTATAATTTGATTATTATCCTCACATGGGATACATTGTCAAAAGCCTTCTAAAAGTCCAAGTAAATGACAACTGGCCAATTATAAATTTTAGTTGCCTCTTCATAGAACTGCAGCGTATTAGTAAAACTTAATTTCTCCTTTGAGTCCATGCTGACTTTCTGTTTTTATGCCTGTTCTTATCAGTTGCTTTTCCATCTAATTCTTTATTAGTGTTTCCATTATCTTACCTACCATACACATTAAGCTTACTTGGTCTGTAGTTACCAGGGACAGTGTGGTCACCCTTCTTATATACCAAGACAATATTGACAGTATTGAAAAAATCTTTTGGGGTTAATCTTAGCATTATCAGCAATATCCTCAATTTGCCTTTTGGCAATCCAAATTTCCCTTTTGACTACATCTCTCAAATTTTCATAGGCCCTAAGGTTAATATAATTGCTATTTTTTCCTATATTCCTTATATTTAATTTAAGTACTTTTTAAAGCATAGCCATTGCTGTAACGTAGGATTGTTGTTGTCAATGTGCACTAAGCAACCACGTCATATTGAGAAAGTCTTTGTTGGCTAGGATTCTGGCATATCACTCCTGTTGTTCTTTGAAATACTGGTCTTTCGTTAATGTCTCGTTTGAAAGCCTAGTTGCCTGTGGCCAACGCAGAATTGAGTCCAGGGGTGAAGAAGTTGCAAATTTATGTAAATCTCATTGAAAGAATTTTTAGTGAAGAGCTTGATTTTGTGGCGGTCCACACACGCGGGACTCAAACCACCTTCGGGAGCCACGGGCAGACCTTCCAGGGACAGTCTGCCGCCCCGTGGGTCGCAGAGGCCCATGGGAGGGGAGATTTAAGGGGAGATTTTGAATCAGTAAAGGCATTCTGAGTTCAGGTCTCTCTGCCTCCGTGTGTTTCTTTCGTAGCACGTTGTGCGTGACTACATTGGTGACCCCGACGTTCCAGACGGCATCTGGAGCCGGCGACTCAGTGACCAGCCATGATTTTGAGCAACTTGTACAGTGCAGTCTCTCTGAAGCTTCCGACTTTCTGGACAACTCAGCCACATGTTTGGTTCGAGCAGGCTGAGGCCCAGTTCAATATCAGAGACATTACAGCCGACGCCACACGGTACTACTACGTGGTCAGCATGCTCCACCAGGAGACGGCAGGCCGGATCATTGACTTCCTACGCCAGCCACCAATGAAGGACAGGTACACTAAGCTTAAGGCGCTCCTGATCCGTACCTTTGGACTCCCCCGCCACGAACGGGCCGTGCAGCTCCTACACATGGACGGCCTGGGCGACAGCACGCCATCCGAGCTCATGAACAATGTGCTGGCACTCATGGACGGCCAGAAGCCATGCCTGTTATTTGAACAGTTGTTCCTCGAGCAAATGCCAGAGGACATTCACCTCCTCCTCGCGAGTGAGGATTTCAGTGACCCACGCAGGGTTGCAGCTGAAGCAGATGTCCTTTGGCAGAGCAAGCAACGTGGAGCAGCCTCCACTGGCCTAGCCACAATCGTGCGTCCCAAAGCCCAGGCCCTGCAACCAAAGCTGTCGAGACCCACCGGGGAAAAAGACGAAAGTTTGGAACAATGGTGTTTCTATCACCAAAGATAGGGCTCAGGGGCACGCCACTGCCGTCCACTATGTGCTTTTCCGGGAAACGCTGGGGCCAGCCGTTGCTAATGGCTGTGATGGCTGGCCACCGAGACAGCCTCCTGTACCTCTGGGACCGACACTCCAAGCAGTGCTTCCTGGTGGACACCGGGGCCGAAGTCAGCATACTCTTCCCCCCCCCCCCCCACCACCCCTCGAACATGGACACTCGTAACGCGGTCCCAGGCCCCGAACTCATTGCTGCAAATAGCACCAGTATTCAGATGTACGGCCTGCAAACTATCTCACTGCATTTCGGGTCCAGCCGTTTCACTTGGACTTTCACATTGGCAGCGGTATCATAGCCACTACTAGGGGCAGATTTCCTACGAGCCAACTGCTTCCTGGTCGACCTAAAAGGCCAGCGTTTGATTTATGCCAAGACGTTCCAGACTTTCCAGCTCGGAGATGCCTAGCTACCGGCCCTCCACCTGGATTCCGTGACCCTCTCGGGTAACAAATTCGCCAGGGTGTTGGCAGAATTCCTCTCCGTAGTCACCCCGCAGTTCTCCACGGCCGAGCCCAAGCATGGCGTGTAGCACCACATCCCCACGCAAGGACTGCCGCTGCACGCCCGAGCTCGCAGGCTCCCACCCAACAAGCTCCACCTCGCCAAGGAGGAGTTCTGTAAGATGGAAGAGATGGGAATCGTATGTCGCTCAGACAGCCCATGGGCATCCCTGCTGCGCATGTTGCCCAAGTCCGCAGGAGGATGGAGGCCCTGCGGAGACTACAGAAGGCTCAACAATGCCACAACCACTGACCGATACCCGGTACCCCACATCCAGGACTTCACGGCGAACCTGCCCGGAGTGACCATCTTCTCGAAAATCAACCTGGTCAAGGGATACCATCAGATTCCAGTGCACCCCGACGACGTGCCCAAGACAGCTCTCATCACCCCGTTCGGCTTGTTTGAATTCCTGAGGATGCCTTTCGGTCTCAAGAATGCAGCCCAAACTTTCCAAAGGCTCGTGGACTCGGTGGGATGCTGCCTGGATTTCGTTTTCATTTACTTGAACTATATCCTGATGGCCAGCAGTTCGCACCAAGAGCACGTGGCACATATGCACCAGCTCTGTCAACGCCTGAGCAACCACAGACTGGCAATCAATCTGGCTAAGTGCCAGTTCGGGCTGATGGAGATCAACTTCTTGGGCCACAGAGTCAACCGACATGGCGCAGTTCCCCTACTGGACAAGGTCCAGGCCATCCGCCAGTTCCCCAAGCCCAGCATGGTCAAGGGCCTGCAGGAGTTCGTAGGGATGGTCAACTTTTATCATTGGTTCATGCCGGCGGCAGCACGCATCATGAGACCCTTGTTCAGCCTGAAGGCCGGCAAGGCCAAAGAAGTGGCATGGGACGCGGAGTCCACGGAGGCGTTCGAGCAGGCCAAGGAGGCGCTGGCAAAGGTGGCCCTCCTAGTGCACCCGAGAGTCAATGTAACCATGGCACTCACAGTCGATGCTTCCGACACGGCAGTCAGCGGAGTCCTTGAGCAGCTCATCGAGGACCAGTGACGACCACTCACTTCCTTCAGCCGGCACCTATGGCCACCAGGGGTGAAGTACAGCGCTTTCAACAGAGAGTTGCTAGCGCTCTACCTGGCTGTCTGGCATTTCTGGTACTTGCTCGATGGAAGGGAGTTTACCGTGTATATGGACCACAAGCCCCTCACCTTTGCACTGGCCAAGGTTTCGGACCCATGGTCGGCTCGGCAGCAGAGGCACCTGTCCTTTATTTCAGTATTCACCACGGGCGTCCACATCGCAGGGAAGAACAACGTCGTCGCCGACACACTGTCTCGCCTTTGCCTCCACTCAGTAGGCATATTGTCCTCAGGAATAGACTACGCAGCACTGGCGGAAGCACAATGGTTGGACACCGAGATCCCGGCTTACCGCACCGCTGTTTTGGGGCTCCAGTTGGAGGACGTCTCCATCGGCCCGGCAGCGGATTGACTCCTGTGCGACATGTCTACCGGCAAACCCTGACCCGTGGTACCAGCAGCATGGAGGTGCCGGGTGTTCGACACGCTGCACGACCTGGCCCACCCTTCCATCCGGGTGTCCATCAAGCTGGTAGCGGACAGATTCGTCTGGCACGGTTTGCGCAAACAGGTCAGACACTGGGCCAGGACCTGCGTACACTGCCAGACTGCCAAAGTCCAGCAGCACATGAAGGCTCCCCTCCAGCAGTTCCAGCCGATGCACAGGAGGTTCCAACACGTCCATGTGGACGTTGTTGGACCCCTTCCAGTCTCCCGGGGCGCCAGGTATACCTTTACCATGGTAGACAGGTTCACCAGATGGCCGGAAGCCGTATCGCTTGCAGACACGTCCACTGAGTCCTGCACCAGGACGCTCATTGCAAACTGGATCGCCAGGTTCGTCCTCCCAACGGACATCACCTCTGACAGAGGGGTGCAGTTCACGTCTGGTTTGTGGACAGCACTGGTGCAGCTCCTGGGCACCCAGCTGCATCACACCACAGCGTACCATCCCCAGTCCAACGGTTTGGTAGAGCGATTCTACCGGCATCTCAAGTCGGTCCTGATGGCACGCCTCAGGGGCCCCAACTGGACAGATGAGCTTCCCTGGGTCCTACTGGGCATCCACACAGCCCCCAAGGAGGACCTGGACACCTGCGCGGAATTGGTCTACGGCGCCCCCCCCCCCCCCCCCCCCCCGACAGTCCCAGGTGAGTTCGTACCAGAGGCCTGAGGTTAGGATGAAACTCCAGCAGCGGTGCTAACGAGGCTGCGGGACAAAGTAGGGACCCCAGCACCGGTCCCAACCTCCTGGCATGGTCCTACACCATCCTTCACCCCGAAAGAACTCCTAGACCGCGAGTATGTTTTTATTCGCAAGGGCATGCACAGGTCACCTCTACAGCGGCCATACGAGGGACCCTTCAAGGTGATCCGGCACAATGGAACCACGTACGGCATGGAGGTGGGTGGCCGGGAAGAGACTTTTACAGTGGACCACCTCAAACCCGTGCACTTGGACATTGAGCAACCTGTGAGGGTACCGCACTGCGCCGGCAAGGCCGGCCACCCAGGCAAGCCACACAGACTGGGGGCTCCGCTCCCTCGATGGACGTTTTTGGGGAGGTGGTGTGGTGGCCCGCACACACGGGACTCGAACTGCCATCGGGAGCTGCGGGCAGACACGCAGTGGCATGTTTGGAACTACCCGCTCGGGGCAGACCTTCCGGGGACAGTCTGACGTCACGTCCACCCCGTGGGTCGCAGGGGCCCATGGGAGGAGAGATTTAAGCACACAATTTTGAATCAGTAAAGGCATTCTGAGTTCAGCTGTCTCTGCCTCCGTGTGTTTCTTTAGTAGCGCGTTGCTACAGGTTTATTCTTTAACCTGTTGAAAAGCACCAGGAAAAACTTGGAAAATATGTTTTTCTCACTTGCATGACAGAATTTTCTCACTGACCTTGTCTGTGATTAAGTTATGTACTTTTCATTGGCTGCTACAATATTCAGCATAATGGGTATTGCAAGAATTTACTGCTTTCTGTTTTATGTATAATGCCAGCCACATTGTATTATCATGTACAATTGACCACATTGAGTGACAGCTGATGATAGCCATTGTTCTTGGAATGCTGCAAAACTTTAGGATCCTTTTAAATTAACACATTTAATCTTTGTTTTGTTGGAGATGTTGGATACTGTGTCAACAAAAAAATATTTGCTGCCTTGATGAAGGGACTTGGCCCAAGCGTTGACTCTTTATTCATTTCCATAGATGCTGCCTGACCTGCTGAGTTCCTCCAGAATTTTGCATGTATTACTCTGGGTTTCCAGCATCTGCAGGATCTCCTTGTGTTAATAATTTGAGTTGTGTGATCTGTTTTTTGGAAGAAGCATGGTTAAGATTAATTTGCTTATTCACCTTGATTCATGGAACATGAAAGAGCAAATTATTTCTAAAATAAAATGTACAAGAAAGAAACAAATTTGTAAAATTAAAGGTATGAATTTTTGCTAATCAAAAGACTTGCTGAACCACATTCGTGTAATGGAGATGGAATTGTTGCATTACCAGGGCTAGTCATCCAGAGGTTGGAATAAAGCTTTCAGGGATATGAGCTTAAATTTCATTAACCAACTTTGAAAGATCCATCATGTAAGTAAAATACGTATGTTAGTATGTCCACCAACACAGCCCTGAGCTTCCAGATGCCTACAACTTTAATAAACCATTCTACTTCCATTTTGTCCTATTCTAATTCAGTTTGACATCAGGTGTTTGATCGTTGGTGTTGACTTGTTCTCTGATCTTGCCAATCCATTTTGTCACCATACGAGGAGACATCATCAGTGTGCTATTCACTTGTGGTGTGTCCTCTGTATATAAAAGCTAGAGGACACACTGCAAGTGAACTGTGCACTGGTGACGTTTCCTTGTATGGTGATGAAACGTTTGCAAATCAATTGCCAGCAGTTTTCAGTGCTTTTTAAAATGTTCTTCCTTGGATCTGTTTTACTTCCTGTGCAACCAGTTCACGACTGAGAATATGTGTGTTAATCAGCTCTGGAGCACATGTTAGGCAAGACTGATTGTAAACCTACCCAGGGAAGTGAGAGCTCTTGGCATTTTGTCCCTAAATGTAACAGGACAGAATAGATCAGAAGGAAAGTAAGAAAATGCCCAAGAGATTCAATAAATTTTCAGAAAAAAATTATTTTTCAGAATGAAAAATTATTGGCCTGAAATATTAACTGTTTTTCTCACCATAGATTCTACCACACTACTGAACACATTTTGCATTATTTTATTTCTCAATTCTGGCATGTGTAGTATTTGTTTTTTACAGTAGATCAGGACTGTTGCCCATTTCTGAAGAAAGCCTTGTTGCGACTACGGTAATTATTTTTAAATGTGTCACACTGAAGCAAATCAGCTTTGTGCTCTCTGGTAATTCACTTGCCATGGTTCACTAATCAGTGAAGTAAATATTTGAGCCTCCTCTTGTGTAAACTCATTTAAAATAGGTTATTGTGCCTTTATCATTAGCTGATCTCTAAGCTGGGGTCTCCAAGCGGAGTAATGGAAGTTTGAGAGCATTTCTGTAACAGATCTACATAAGAAGATATTGCTGAGCAGAGAAAGACATAAACATGGTGGGGGTAAAGCCCTCCATTGGAGATTGATCTTTCTGTCAGCAGGATATTATAAACCAGCTTGAGAATGTTCTTTGGAATATCTATCTACATGACACTTTCACATGGGAGATTGCTGTTTTGTTGGAATTCAGCACTTGGCTGTAAAGTTTGTGTTCTGGAATGGACTAGTTTGCAGTTGGCCAGGCATTTTTCTATTTCAAGTTCTGCGTGGTGATGTGTTTGAATAATGGTGAGTGAGACCACTGTTAACTTTTCTATCTTCATGCGGATGTTGTCCCATTCTGAATTACTTAAATTTCGTAACCTAGTTGTTGAACCAGAGTAAATTGCAGAAATAGGATGAATTCCGGTGGTCCACAGTGACGAGGTTTCTCATAGGTTGGTGATGTTTGTTGAAAAGTACAGAAAGGACAAGCAGGGCGGCCATTGTTGGGAGTAGGCCAATGGTGAGAGTAGAGAGTGTCAGGCTTTGGCTCAAAGGAGGCTTCGGCTCAGAAGAATTGATTCTGGGTAAATTTCTGTTAAGGTTCCCTTTTTCTTACTGTACCTGGTGTTGTAAATGGCTATTGTGTGTTCTTTGAGTTGGATGTGGGGGTTCTGGGAGATTCGAGTCTCCCAGGGAACTACATCTGTGTGAAGTGCATCCAGCTGCAGCTTCTAGAAGACCACATTAGGGATCTGGAGCAGCAACTGGATGACCTTCGGCTTCTACGAGAAAGTGAGGAGATATTGGATCAGAGTTACACAGAAGTAGATGCCCCTAAATTGCAGGAGGCAAATAGCTGGGTGTCTGTCAGAAGAAATGGAAATGTGAATAGGCAGTTAGTGCACGGCAACCCTATGGCCTTTCAGCTCAATAATAAGTATATAGTTTTGGATACTGTTGTGGGGGATGACCTCCCAGGGGAATGCCATGGAGATTGGGTTATTGGGACAGAGCATAGGTTCGTGGTGCAGGAGGGAAAGGGGAGAAGAGGGGAGAGGTTGTGATAGGGAACTCAGTAGTCAGGGAACAGACAGGAGTTTCTGTGGATGTGAGCAGGACACCCAAATGGTACGTTGCCTCCCAGTTGTCAGGGTCAAAGACGTCTCGGATCACGTCCACAGCATTTTGGAGGGGGAGGGAGAGCAGCCAGATGTCTTGGTACATATTGGTACCAATGACATAGGAAGGAAAAACAGGTCCTGAAAAGAGAATTTAGAGAGCTAGGCAGAAAGCTGAGAAGCAAGACCTCCAGGGTAGTGATTTCTGGTTTGATCCCTGTGCCACGCGCCAGTGAAGGTGGAAACGGGATAATTTGGCAGATTAATGCATAGCTGAGAAGTAGGTGCGGGGGTAGGGCTTCAGGTTCTTGGATCAATGGGATCTCTTCTGGGGAAGGTATGTGCTGTACAAAAGTGACGGGTTGCACCTGAACTCAAAGACCAATATTCTTATGGACAAGTTTGTTAGAACTGTTGGGGAAGGTTTAAACTCATTTGGCAGAGGGGTGGGAACTGGAGTGAAAGAACTTGGGGTAGGATGGATGGTATAAAAGCAAAGATAGTGTGCAGTCTGATTATCAGGAAGGGCAGACAGATGATAGGACAAAATTGCAGCCAGCACGGTTAGTATCAGTGCATTTGGGATACAGAATCAAAAAGAGTAGCAAATACAGGACTCAAAGCATTATATCTCAGTGCGTGGAGAGTAAGAAATAAGGTGGATGATTTTGTTGCATTATTACAGATTGTCAGGTATGATGTGGCGATCGCTAAATCATGACTGAAGGATGGTTGCATTTGAGAGCTGAATGTCCAAGGTTACCCCATTGTATCAGAGGGATAGGAAGGTAGGTAGAGGGTGTGGTGTGACTCTGCTGGAAAAGAATGGCATCAAATCAGAAAGATGTGACATAGGATTGGAAGATGTTGAATCCTTGTGGGTTGAGATAAGAAACTGTAAATGTAAAAGGGCCTTGATGGCAGTTACATACAGGCCTCCCAACAGTCGCCGGCATGTGGACAACAGATTAAAATGGGAAATAGGGCAATGTTATGATAGTCATGGGAGGTCAGTCAGGTTGGTAATGGATCTCAAGATGGCTGTTTAGAGCAGTTTGTCATTGAGCCTACTAGGTGACCAGCTATACTGGATTTGGTGTTATTTAATAAACCGGAGGTGATTAAGGTAAAAGAACCCTTAGTTGCCAGTGATCACAATATGATTGAATTCAGCTTGAAATTTGGTAGGGAGTAAATAAAATCTAACGTAGCAATGTTTCAGTGGTGTAAAGAAAATTACAGTGATATAGAATAATGTTGTGCCTCCCATATAACCCCCCCCCCACCTTAAATTCCTCCATATACCTACTGAGTAGTTTCTTAAATTTCAGTAGCATATCTGCCTCCAGCACTGACTCAGGCAGTGCATTTCACTCACCAACCACCCTCTGAGTAAAAAAAACCTTCCTGTAATATTTCCCTTGAACTTCCCACCCCTTACCTTAAAGCCATTTTCTCTTGTACTGAGCAGTGGTGCCCTGGGGAAGAGGCGCTGGCTGTCCACTATCTATTCCTCTTAATATCTTGTACACCTCTATCATGTCTCCTCTCATCCTCCTCCTCTCCAGAGAGTAAAGCCCTAGCTCCCTTAATCTCTGATCGTAATGCATACTTTCTAAACCAGGCAGCATCCTGGTAAATCTCCCCTATACCCTTTCCAATGCTTCCACATCCTTCCTATAGTGAGGCAACCAGAACTGGACACAGTACTCCATGTGTGGCCCAACCAGTTTTATAGAGCTGCAACATTACCTCGTGACTCCTAAACTCTGTCCCTCGACTTATGAAAGCTAACACCCCATAAGCTTTCTTAACTATCCTATCTACCTATGAGGGAACTTCCAGGGATCTGTGGATATGTACCCCCAGATCCCTCTGCTCCTCCACACTACCAAGTATCCTGCCATTTACTTTGTACTCTGCCTTGGAGTTTGTCCTTCCAAAATGTACCATCTCACACTTCTCCGGGTTGAACTCCATCTGCCACTTCTCAGCTCATTTCTGCCTCCTATCAATTTCTTTCTGCAATCTTTGACAATCCTCTACACTATCCACAACACCACCAACCTTTGTGACGTCTGTAAACTTGCCAACCCACCCTTCTACCCCAACATCCAGGTTGTTAATAAAAATCACGAGAAATAGAGGTCCCAGAACAAATCCTTGTGGGACACCACTAGTCACAACCCTCCAATCCGAATGTACTCTGTCCACCACGACCCTCTGCTTTCTGGAGGCAAGCCAATTCTGAATCCACCTGGCCAAACTTCCCTGGATCTCATGCTTTCTGACTTTCTGAATAAGCCTACCGTGTGGAACCTTGTCAAATGCCTTACTAAAATCCATGTAGATCACATCCACTGCACTACCCTCATCTATATGCCTGGTCACCACCTCAAAGAACTCTATCAGGCTTGGTAGACACGATCTGCCCTTCACAAAGCCGTGCTAACTGTCCTTGATCAGACCATGATTCTCTGAATGCCCAAAGATCCTGTCTCTAAGAAACTTTTCCAACAGCTTTCCCACCACAGATGTAAGACTCACTGGTCTGTAATTACCCTGACTATCCCGACTACCTTATTTGAACAAGGGGACAACTTTCACTTCCCTCCAATCCTCTGGTACCATTCCTGTGGACAATGAGGACATAAAGATCCTAGCCAGAGGCTCAACAGTCTCCTCCCTCGCCTCGTGGAGCAGCCTGGGGAATATTCAGTGAGGCCCCAGGAACTTATCCTTCCTAATCATCAGCAAGTTCCCTCTCATTGGTGAATACCAAAGAGAAGTATTCATTGAGGACCTCGCTAACTTCCACAGCCTCTCGACACATCTTCCCACCTTTATCTCTAATCGGTCCTACCTTCACTCCTGTCATCCTTTTGTTCTTCACATAATTGAAGAATGCTTTGGGGTTTTCCTTTACCCTACTCGCCAAGGCCCCTTCTCATGCCCCCTTCTTGCTCTCCTCAACCCCTTAAGCTCCTTTCTTGCTACCATATATTCCTCAATAGACCCATCTGATACTTGCTTCCTAAACCTCATGTATGCTGCCTTCTTCCACCTGACTAAATTTTCCACGTCACTTGTCACCCATGGTTCCTTCACCCTACCATTCTTTATCTTCCTCACCGAAACAAATTTATCCTTAACATCCTGCAAGAGATCCCTAAACATTGACCACATATCCACAGTACATTTCCCTGCAAAAACATCATCCCAATTCACACCTGCAAGTTCTAGCCTTATAGCCTCATAATTTGCCCTTCCCCAATTAAAATTTTTCCTGTCCTCTCTGATTCTATCCTTTTCCATGATAATGCTAAAGGCCAGGGAATGGTGGTCACTGTCCCCCAGATGCTCACCCACTGACAGATCTGTGACCTGACCCGGCTCGTTACCTAATACTAGACCTAGGATGGCATTTCCCCCAGTCGGCCTGACAACATACTGTGACAGGAATCCATCCTGGACAAATTTATCAAACTCTGCCCTGTCTAAACCATTGGAACTAATCAGGTGCCAATCAGTATTAGGGAAGTTAAAGTCACCCATGATAAAACCTTTCCAAAATCTGCCTCCCAATCTGCTCCTCGGTATCTCTGCTGCTACCAGGGGACATATAGAATACTCCCAATAGAGTAACTGCTCCCTTCCTGTTCCTGACTTCCACCCATGCTGACTCAAAAGAGGATCCTGCTACATTACCCACCCTTTCTGTAGCTGTAATAGTATCCCTGACAAGTAATGCCACCCCCTTCCTCCCCCCCATCCCTTTTAAAGCACTGAAATCCAGGAATATTGAGAATCCACTCCTGCCCTGGTGCAGCCAAGTCTCTGCAATGGCCACTACATCATAATTCCATGTACCGGTATGTATCCAAGCTCTCAGTTCATCACTTTTGTTCCTGATGCTTCTTGCATTGAAGTACATGCACTTTAGCCCTTCTACCTTACTGCCTTTACACCCTTTATTCTGCTTCTCTTTCTTCAAAGCTTGTTTATATGTTAGATCTGGCTTTACTCCAGAGAAAGGAGTTGGGCAAAGTAAATTGGTAGAAAATGCTGGCAGGAATGGCAGCAGAGAAACAATGGCGTGCGCTTCTGGGAAGAATGAGAAAGGTGCAGGATAGATGTATTCCAAAAATGAAGAAATACTCAAATAGCAGAGTAGTGCAACGGTGGCTGACATGGGAAGTCAAAGCTAATGTCAAAGCAAAAGAGGGCATACAACAAAGCAAAAATTAGTGAGAGGATAGAAGATTGGGAAACTTCTAAAATCCTACAGAGAGCAACTAAAAGAACCAAATAGAGGGAAAAGATGAAATATGAAAGCAAGCTAGCAAACAATGTCAAAGTAGATAGTAAAAGCTTTTTCAAGTACGTACAAAATAAAAGGGAGATGAGAGTGGATATAGGACCGCTAGAAAATTAGGCCGGTGAAATAATAATGGCAGACAAGGAGATGGCAGATGAACGAAATAAGTATTTTGCATCAGTCTTCACCAGAAGACACTAGCACTGAGGGAAGAGAAGTGAGTGCAGTTTACTATTACAAGGGAGAAGGTGCTCAAAAAGTTGAAAGATCTAAGGGTACACAAGTCACTTGGACCAGATGAGCTGCACCCTAGAATTCTGGTAGAGGTAGAGATTGTGGAGGCATTTGAAATGATCTTTCAAATATTATTGGACTCTGGCATGATGCCAGAGGACTGGAACTTTGCAAATGTCACTCCACTCTTTAAGAAAAGAGGAAAGCAGAAGAAAGGAAATTGTAGACCAGTTATTCTAACTTCAGTGGTTGGGTTGATGTTGGAGTCAGTTGTTAAGGATGAGGTTATGGAATACTTGGTGACACAGGACAAGATAAGACAAAGTCAATATGTTTCCTGAAGGCAAAATCTTTCCTGCCAAACCTTTTTACCCCTGTTCTACAGGGGTCGGTGCTGGAGCCACTTCTTTTTATGCTGTGTATATCAGTGATTTAGATGATGGTACAAAGATTGGTGGAGGGACAGGTAGTGTTGAGGAAACGGGAAGGCTGCAGGAAGACCTAGACAGATTAGGAGACTGGGCATGCACTTTGGTAGTAGAAATAAATGTGCGGACTATTTTCTAAACGGAGAAAATCCAAAGATCTGAGATGCAAAGGGACTTAGGAGTCCTTGTGCAGAACACCCTAAAGGTAACTTGCAGGTTGAGTCAGTGGTGAGGAAGGCAAAATACAATGTTAGCATTCATTTCAAGAGGTCTAGAGTACAAGAGCAGGGATGCGATGCTAAGGCTTTACAAAGCACTAGTGAGGCCTTACCTTGAGTACAGTATTGTGAACAGTTTTGGGCTCCTCTTCTAAGAAAAATGTGTGACATTGGAGAGGGTTCAGAGGAGGTTTACAAGGATCATTCCAGGAATGAAAGGGTTATCATGCAATGAAAGTTTGATAGCTCTGGGTCTGTACTCGCTGGAATTTAGAAGGATAAGAGGGGATCTCATTGAAACCTTTTGAATGTTTAAAGGCCTAGACAGAGTAGATGTGGAAAGAGTGTTTCCAGTGGTGGGATAGTCTAGGACAGGAGGGCACAGCCTCAGGGTAGAGGGGTGTCCATTTAAAACAGACATGGAGAAATTTCTTTAGCTAGAAGGTGGTGAATTTGTGGAATTTGTTACTGCAGGCACCTGTGAACAGGTCATTGGGTGCATGTAAGGCAGAACTTGATAGGTTCTTGATTGACCATGGCATCGAAGGTTGCAGGGAGCAAGGCTGAGGAGGAAAAAAACAATTGGCCATGATAGAATGGCAGAGCAGGCTTGATGGGCCAAATGGCCTAATTCTGCACCTATGGCCTTCTGGAATTAAAACATTTTCATCATATAATCACCCTTTAGTTACAATTTGTGAATTGCCTGAAAGGAAAGTGGTTTACCATTTTAAAAAATACTTTTGAAATTGAAAAATATTTGGATAGGATATATGTGGTTCGTCAGGGAAGAAGTAAATGAGTAGATGAGAGATAGAACAGCACAATGGATAGTCTTTTGTGATGTACCATAATTTGATTAGTTTAATCTTCTAAAGTGAAATAGTTTTACAATGTGATCCTTGTTTTACTGATTTTGTGCAGTAAGTCAACTGTTCTCATAATGCTAATGTGGACACCCATGTATGTTTCCACCCTCTCAAGGAATTTTAGTTATTATTAAAGTTAATTAAATTTTAGGGCAGTGACCTTGAACTGGTTTGGAGTAAAACAGCCAACTGAATACAGTAGTAACACAGGCTCAATAGAAGCAAGCAAAAGGTTCTAGGATAGTCACATGATTACACAGGTTGAAGGGATATGGGCCATGAACAGGCAGAAGGGATTAGTTGTCATTAGCTTAAATAGTATAGCACAACACTGTAGAATGAGAGGCCTGTTTGTGCTGTACTGTTCTGTTTTTTGAATCCTGGGACCAGTCCTCACTGTGTATGTATTCCAGCCACTTGATAATTTTCCCAACAGTCCTGCATGTAATTTCTCTCAAATACCTGCCTAGCTGCTTTTTTAAAAAAAGCTCCAAGAAAATCTGATTCCACCAGCTTATTATCTGGAATTTTTTAAGCACCTTGTGGATCCAAGATCTCCTGAACTCACAGTATGCATTGACATTCTCTGTCTCTGTTGTAATGTAGGAAGCATGATATCCATTTTGCCCCAGTAATGTGATACTGACTAATCTTTTAGTGATGTTGTTGAGTGATCAGTATTGGTCTAGAGCTGGGGCCTACAGACCCTTCGGGTAATGGTAGGGGTCCATGGCATAAAAAAGGTTGGGAACCCCTTGCCTAGAGCACCTGGAAGAGTTTCCATGGGACCCTCAGTATACCTGTGACTGAGTTCAAAGTAAATTTATTATCAAAGTACATATGTACATGTACCACACTGAGATACATTTTCTTGTGGGCATTCACAGCAGAACAAAGCAGTACGATAGAATCAGCTACACACAGTCTGATAGCTACCAATATGTAAAAAAACACAAACTTTGCAAATACAAAAAAAAAGTTAATAAAACTGAGAAGAAGTTGTAGAGCCCTTGAATGTGAGTCCATGGGTTGTAAGATCAGTTCAGAGTTGAGGTGAGTGAAGTTATCCATGTTGGTTCATGAGGCTAATGCCCTTGGTTTAAACATGGATGATAGAAATTGACTTCAGTGTGTGATATGTTTGCCAGATGTCTGAAGTAGTGCTTGTACTCATGACATTATGACTCAAGCACATCTTCCCAAACTGCATCATTTGACAAGTATGATCTGGTTAGGCTCTGGTACCGTTACCTGGTTCAGAATCTGTTGCTATTCCTTGGCTAGATTATGTAAGATAACTAGTTGGTTTAGGCCTTAAAATACTCTACAGTAAGTCCCTTCAACAAAACAATATGATGGAAACTGTCTCCTGCACAAGCCAAATTCTTGACTCTTAGGTTTTTGTGAAATGCTGAAAAAATCTTTACATTAAAGAAATTGCTTTACTTGCACTCCAGGCAAGTATGATATGTTTATTAACACAGCAGATTGAATTTATGTTGTGAATATTTTAAAATTGAGCAATCGATCACGTCTGGAATTGTTTTTCAGAAGTGATCCAAAGAGCCTTGGGGAGCTAAGCATGACTGCTTAAAGAAATTAATTTGGTGGCACTGCTTCAGACAGCTCCTGGAACCATGTGGTATTTTAACAGTATTTTGACAGCAGTAATCAAAATGAAGTCATTCCAGAAGCTGTAAGTAAATGCTTAGCTTCTGAAACCATAGTGATAATATTTAGTCTTCAAAATTGAGGCAAACTATGGTTCTGCCTAGATTTCCGAGTGCTGGGTTGCGTGGTAGTAAGCCAAATATATTTTGGCTTTTGTCATTGAAATGTTTTTATTTGAAGAGACTATCTGTCTCCACAAGTATGGGGTAATGAGATCTCAACAAGGATACAATGCAAGATAAAAGCTCATAACTTTCTGTCAAATAACATTGTGGTTTTAGGCATTGCCGGCTCTTGCTGTATAATTCCTACGTGGCTCATCGTGTTTCACAAAACAGGTGAAAGAGATTCTGGTGGTGGATGGGAGAATAATGAAGTGTTGTGCAGCCATTGACTTGTGTGCTATTTAAAGGGTCCTGCCTGTTCTTGATCATTTTTGGGAATCTATATGAAAAATCTAAGTAAAAGGAGTGATAGGACCTGCATCCAAATTCTGTGATAATCGATCTGTGTTTCCAAAGAAACAATGTGCATTCCAAACAGGCAGTTTCTCCTAGGCAGCATCTTACTTTTTGAATTAATCAGTAAACCTGGGCCTCAATACTCCTTCTGCAATTGGATCCTGGATTTCCTTACTTCTAGACACCAGTCAGTTTGGATTGGCAAGAATATCTCCTCCACAATCTCCATCAGCACAGGAGCACCACAAGGATGTGTACTTAGCCCCCTGCTCCACTTGCTTTACACCTATGACTGTGGATATAAGTTTGCTGATGATACCACTGTTGTGGACTGTATCAAAGGGGATGATGAATCTGCATACTGGAGGGAGATTGAAAACTTGGCTGAATGGTGTAATGACAACAACCTCTAACTCGATGATAATAAGGACAATGAACTCATTGTAGACTTCAGGAGAGGCAAACCAGAGGTCCGTGAGCCAGTAATCATCAGAGGATCAAAGGTGGGAGAGGGTCAGTAACTTTAAATTCCTCAGTGTCACTATCTCAGAGGACCTGTCCTGGACCCATCGTATAAATATTATTGCAAAGAAAGCACAACGGCACCTCTGTTTCCTCGGGTCTGCGGAGGTTCGGGATGTCATTGAAAACCTTGGCAAACTTCTATAGATCTGTTGTGGAACGTGTGCTGACTGGCTGCATCCTGGTCTGGTATGGAAACACCAATGCCTTTGAGTGGAAAATCCTTATAAAAGGTAGTGGATTCGGCCCGAGACAGCACAGGTAAAACCATCCCAACAGTTGAGCTCATCTACTTGAAATATTGCTGTAGAAAAGCAACATCCATTATCAAAGACCCTCACCACACAGGCAATGCTCTTTTCTCGCTGCTGCCATCAAGTGCCTCAGGACTCGCACCTCCAGGTTCAAGAACAGTTACTACCCCTAAACCATCATTTAAGGACTCCAAAATATTGTTATTTCAAGCTTGTTATTTATTGCTTTTTATTTATATTTGCATTTGCATGGTTTGATCCTGTTTACAGTTCCTGTTCTATAGATTTGCTAAGTATGCCTGCAGAAAAGGAATCTGAGTTGTATGTGGTGACATGTATGTACTCTAATAAATTTTATTTTGAACTTTGAATTATTAACTAATCTAAAATTCTGTTTGTTTCTGACCTTTTGCCAATTTTTATTTCTTATACCTATTGGCCTATGTTTATTTGCAATTCATAAAGTCTCACTGTTTTCAAATCCTTGTCTACATAAGCTTTACCAGCTCTGCCTGTGAGAGTGCTTTTTGGAGTTAGCATATATAGCAAATAAGTTCAGCAACTGACTTCAACCATCAGGCTTCAGATTTGAATATGAACTGTGGATTAAATCTGAAATGCAGCTCAGAACAATGGGTTCCAAAGTCTGTGGACCACATTTAACTGGAAGACCAGACAATGCTGATTAAATTTGTCACTATATTTGGATGTCATTTGGGTGTCAGTCATGGATATGAAGAAGGAGGTATGAGCGTGGTGCGGAATTTGAAGGAAGCATTGTAAATATGGAATTGTCTTTTAGCATATAAGATGTTGTGTAGCATTGGGTCAGGCAGACCCCTTGCTCTTAAAGGAATCTCAGTTATGATGCCTGCTGTGTCTTATTTTGTTGAATAGAGACTGCTTTATATCTACCAATACTTCTCTCCGGTGACTTTGTTCACACAACAGCCCTTCTCCACATCCTTCCATACACCGCTATCTCTTTTCTTACCATTCATGCAGTACTTATTTCTATGTATTTGCCATTAGTGGCCATTCCTTGAGGAATGGAATTCCCAACCGCTCTTTTGCAGAGCCTTTCCACTTTCCTATCTTTTTCATGACCTCCTTAAATGTTAGCAAGGATTTTATTTGCTGCAGTGTTTTTGCGCTTGCCAGCTACCAAAGAGTTAGATTAAAGTTAGCTATATTTGTTATTCTATTCACAATTTACTGTATCATATTGAATCATCTTCAAGTTGTCATTAACTTATGAAGGCCAACATCAGATTTTGAACATTAGGGTGATCATTTTGTAATATAATATCCAGGTTAAAGGAGCGTTGCTGAATTTCTATGGATTATTTGGAAGTAGAATTAATCTTTCTAAGTACAAAGATCAATAAATTCTGTGAACGTGACAGAATTGCTCATCCATGTACTCAAAAAATAAGTTACTTATACTATGTAACCTAGTAGAAAAACATTCTTCAGTCAAATATTTTTAGATGTTGTGAGAATAGTTTTATGAATATTGAAGTAGGAAAACTTGCACATACAGAAGTCAAACAGATGACCCTGGTAAAAATGTAAATCTTTTTATGTGTCCTTAGGATAAGTATGAAGAAGAAATAGAAGTATATAAACACCATCTTGAACAGACTTACAAGCTGTGTCGTCCGTGTCAGGCAGCGGTGGAATATTACATTAAACACCAAGACCGGCAGATTCGAGCAATTCTCTTTGACCATCAGCTTCGTCGTCGAGAGACAGACAAAGCATTTGTGCAGGTATGGGTTCGATGTGCAATTAGAATTTATTCATATACAGCATAGAGTATTGAGCCAAAGTCTTGGGCACCCTAGATATTTTTATATAAACTTCGTTTCAGATATTTATCTTTTATCTTCATTAGTGTGTCAGTAGAAAAGAGCAAATTTTAGATTTCCAAGCATTCATTTTCCAAAAAAATTAAATGTTACAGAGAAATTTGTGTTTCATTAAAGAAAGTAACATATTAAGTAATAGGCCATTTTTCAAATAACTTGATTACTTTGCAGGTTATTAGCCCTATGCACGATTAAGCAAAGATAACAAGCAGGTGTTAATGATTAATGTCATAATGAGTTGAAGGAACTAAACTGATTAACTAACAGAAACAGGTGCAGAAGGAATCAAACTAGGTGAAAGACAACCAAACTAAAAGGTGGATATGTGTCAGATGTGACAGTTTAACCTTCAAATTATCAATTCTTACACCATGGTAAGAGTTGAGTATAGCAACAAGTCACAAGGTGGTTATCCCTGCATCAATCAGCAGGGTCTCTCTCAAGCAGAAATTTTGCAGCAGACAAGAATGTCAAGATATGTTGTCCTAGCTCTTCTGAAGCGGCATAAAAGAGCGGGCAACGTTAAGGATCAGAAACGCAGTGGTCAGCTGTGGATACTGAGTGCAGCAGATGAGAGATACATTAAACTGGTGTCCCTTCTAAATTGGAAGAAGTCCAGCTTTGCTATCAACTCTCAACTCGCGGAAACCACTGGAACCCAAGTATACCCCTCTGCAGTCTGGAGAAGTATTGTTAGAAATGGCTTCGTGGAAGAAATGCTGCCAAAAAGTCAGTCTTCTGAAGTGGAAACAAAGCCAAGAGACTCACCTACCCAGAAAAACACCAAAGGACCTATGTGCTCTGAACTGACAAATCCAAATTGAAATTTTTGGCTCAAACAGGAGGCAGCTTATCTGCAGAAGAGCTGGGGAGTACTACATGGATGAGTGTCTGCAATAGTGGAGCATGGTGGATGGTCCCTGCATGTTTGAGACTGCATTTCTGAATATGGAGTTGGTGGTCTTGTCAGAATTAATGGAATCCTCAATGGTGAGAAATACAAGCCCATTATCACTCATCGTGCAGTACCATCAGGGAGGCATCTGATTGGTTCCAACTTCATTCTGCAGCAGAACAATGATTCCAAACACATGGCCAGGGTCATAAAGAACTATATTCAGCGAAAAGAAGAACGAGCTTTGCAACAGATGGTATGGCTTGAACAGAGCCCTGATCTTAACATCATTGAGGTTGTCTGGGATTACCTGGAGAGAGGCAAGCAAGCGAGGCTGCCGAAGTCTGCAGAAGAACTGTGGAAAATTCTCCAAAGTGCTTGGAACAACCCACAGGCCTATTTTTCTTATAAAACTGCACATCAGTGTGCTTAAGAGAATTGATGCAGTTTTAAAGGCAAAGGGTAGTCGCATCAAATTTGATGTGCTTTAGTTTTTTACTGTTTAATGCTCTTCATAGTAATCTTTTTGATATTTGGAAACTTTTCATTATTTTTGAATGCATCTTTGCTTTACAGATTTTTTTGCATGTGCCTAAGACTTGCATGGTTCTGTAGAATAATACTGCAAGGTACAGGTCGTTTGGTCCATAATGTTGTGTCAACCTTTTAACCTATTCCAAAGTTAATTTAACCCTTGCTTCCCACATAGCCCTCCATCATTCTTTTATCCATGTGCCTATCTAAGAGTCTCTTAAGTGTTCCTACCACACCCCCTAGCAAAGCATTCCGTGCACTTTATTTAAAAAAAGTAACCTACTTCTGACATTTCCCCTAATAGTTTCCTCCAATTACCTTAAAATTGTGCCCCCCCCCCCCATATTAGCCATTTCAGCTCTTTCATCAGAATTTTTGTGTCCTCTTGAGAGAATGAACAGGGCTCACATTTAATGCCAGTTTAGCCTCCATGTTTGTGCTAAAGCCCATGTTGGGACCTAAATCCACAGCCTTTTAACTTGGAAGGTAGGGGTGTTGAACCTGATTCACCTAACTTCGATTTTTGAAAACTTGTCTTTCTTTGTTATTTTGACCAGGGTGGAATGTGGAACTTTAACAACCATTCCCTGTCTGTTAATGTTCTGACACCACTTTATATGTGCTATTTTGATTGATTCATTATTAATGATGACTGATTTGGTTTCTTCTTTCATGTTTGCTTGAGGCATGGTTTTAATGGTATGGTAGTGGGACCTTGTTATCCCATTTAGACACATGTGATTGAAACTTTTTTCCACAAACAGTCCAACTGATGTGGGTAACTGGTACATTAATATAGGTACCAAGTTTAAGCCAGAAGATTTATTTTCTGTAGTGTTGGTTTTTTCAGATATGTAGCTGAAATATTTTTTCTCCCAAGGCTATTTATTCAGCAGTGTGCAGAAATTATGTAGTGTAGTATTGCTGTAGGAAATATTTTCACTACTAAACTGATCCTTTGTTAGAAGGTGTTGAATCGAATTTGTGGGCTGAAAATCCTTATGAACAGCATAGAGATTATGACAAGATGGTTACCCAGTTAGTTGCCTGTGTCCTGCACCATGCTACTTACCTGTATGTCTCGTCTATTGACCCCTGAGCCTCCTGAATGATCTGGAGTTCATTCAGTCCCAGCTCCAACTCCTTTTTTGAAGCTGCAGCTGGATGCATTTCTTGCAGGTGTCGTCGTCAGTGACACTGGAGGAATCCCTGCCTTCCCACATCCCACAAGAGGAGCATTTCACAGTGGGCATCCCCACTGCTCTAAATGCACAGCAGTGAGAAAAGATTCAGAAAATGCATCAACTGCTTTGCAGGATGAGCAGAACTGAATATAAATTCATTTGAAATGATGTTTTGTTGATTAGATGCTTCTTTGGGTGAAGGTGCATGATTTCAAGGCACTACTTTGATGAGAGTAAGTTGTTTATATCTAGAGCAATGTATTAAGAGTACATTTGTACTGCAGCCGTAGCACCTTTTTAAAAAAATTTATGCAACAATAAAAGTCAGTTTTGCCCAAATCCATGTTTAGGCCTGAAGTGAATTGGATTTTGTTTGAATTGGATTGATCACAAATGCCAAGCATGAGTACCAAAGTACACTGATTCAACTTGTAATCTTCTAAATTCTAGTTATTCTCTGAAGTAGTTCCAGGATCCTGATGAGGGGTCTCAGCCCAAAACGTCAGCTTTTTATTCCTTTCCATAGATGCTGCCTGACCTGCTGTGTTCCTCCAATATTTTGTGAGTGTCGCTCTGGATTTCCAGCATCTGCAGAATCTCCTGTGTTTATTATTTTTCTAATACTATTGCCCCATTTGACATTCTTGTCATTAATTCACTAACCATTGGGAAAAAACTCTTAATTACTTATGCACACAATATGTCTGCAGTTTTGAAAATAATTGTTTAGATGTCCTTTTGACCCACTTCATTAAATGTGTCCCTAGTGATTTAAATATCTTATAACGATATTCCCTTATCTGTAATGTCATTCTAGTTAACCTGTATTATTCCTTCCTAATCCTGGTTCCGTTTGGGTTTGAGCTGGGGGAGGCATTCCTAGTAAATGTGCATCTCAGTCAGCCACAAGCTAGCAAAGATTTGTTTGTGGCAGTGCTTTAATAAAAATTGCCTTTCACGGCCACAGGATGTTGCAAAGTGCTTAATGTTTAACGGCGGTGTATTTCTTGTCACTGTGTAGAGGAAAACACAACATCTGGAAACCCAACAACTGAAAACCTATTTATTTTTTTAATGAGATGTGAACATTGCTATGGGCAATGCTTGTGTTTATTCAAACAGTGAACTGAGGAGATAATTGTAAGTTTATCATATTGATAAGGTCAAGGGTCACTGTTAAGTAGGCTGTTAAATTTCTGAAGTGTTAGCACAGATTATGTAACCACAGTTTGGAAGTGGTGTTGGTAGCCTGTTGACTTGACAAATTTTCTATTACTGTTTCATTTATACAACATTTCTGTTGTACAAATTTAAAATCAAGGGATGTTTATTTTTAAAAAAGAATAAAACGTTCTTAATTGTGAGAATTTTAAACAAGTCTTTGCAGATGTGGAAAGGATCTGTTTCTAATCTTGTGAAAGAGGTAAATATGAAAGCATGGGGAAGCCAATTCTGATGTTGAAGGTAATTGTGTAAATATCAGAGCTCTGGGGAAGGCTGGAGCAAATAAGACCATAAGATATAGGATTGGAATTAAGCCACTTGGCTCATGAAGTCTACTCTAGCTGATAATCATGGCTGATTATCCCTCTTAACCCCATTCTGCCTTCTCCTTGTAACCTTTGATACCGTTACTAATCAAGAACCTATCAATCTGTTTGAAATATACCCAATGCCATAGGTATTTTCTTCTCCAAGAAGTTGGAGAAGAATAGGGTCTTTTCTGCTGTTTGATTTTAAGAGGCTAAAATTATACCTACAGTGCATTTACTCTTTGTTTTACAGAGTTCCCATTATTCCGGCCTTTCTACTCCATTTCGAGTAATCTTTCTTCGATTCATGGCCTTTGTCTGTGGTGCTGTGTTGGTTGCCATGGCAATTTATGAATCAGGTGATCAACATGAGGTCCAAAAGACCACTACTGAAATGCCTGCACCTGATGTGCTACTGCATCCGTCCAGCAATGACAGCAAAACCATTTCTGTGTCGGCGCACAGTGCTGTCCTGAATGCCATAGCCTGGCAAGAGCTGCTAGAGATGGTGCCGGAGAGAATGGTGATCAACCTGCAAGTTGCATGGGACTATGGGAAGAACCACCAAATGGCTGTGGTTGCCACTGGCCTCCTCACTTGCTTATTGGCTGTTCTTATGGCTGGACGTATTAGGTGAGTCACATTTCTCTTATTTGTTATTCATTTGATGAGTATATTGGAAAAGGTTGTCATTTATCGTCCTGAAGTGAATGGCGAAATCTGGTGGTTTCTATAGTTGAAGTTCATACATTATGAGTAAGTTTTCCCAACCTGAGAGTTGTGCAGTAACTGGGACCACATTCATTCCGCTATGTTGCCTGGCTGATGGATGTCTTTCCCCTGATGTTGGGCATAGTTTGGGACAGGAGTTGGATGATCTGAGCCTTGTGCTGTAAACCTGGGTATCTATTGTGTTGCTGATCAAAACTTTAGGGAGCATCTATGAAAGTAAATTTGTTTTTGTGGGCAGAGGGAGGGAGGGGGAGGAGGAGAGATAAATGAAGGGTTAGGGTGGCCTTTTATATATTGGTGAGACCCGACGCAGACTGGGAGACCGTTTTGCTGAACACCTACACTCGGTCCGCCAGAAAAAGCAGGATCTCCCAGTGGCCACACATTTTAATTCCACGTCCCATTCCCATTCTGATATGTCTATCCATGGCCTCCTCTATTGTCAAAATGAATCCAAACTCAGGTTGGAGGAACAACACCTTATATACCAGCTGGGTAGCCTCCAACCTGATGGCATGAACATTGACTTCTCTAACTTCCGTTAATGCCCCTCCTCCCCTTCTTACCCCATCCCTGACATATTTAGTTGTTTGCCTGTTCTCCATCTCCCTCTGGTGCTCCCCCCCCCCCCCCCCCTTTCTTCCGAGGCCTCCCATCCCATGATCTTTTCCCTTCTCCAGCTCTGTATCACTTTCACCAATCACCTTTCCAGCTCTTAGCTTCATCCCACCCCCTCCGGTCTTCTCCTATCATTTTGCATTTCCCTCTCCCCCCACTACTTTCAAATCTCTTACTATCTTTCCTTTCGGTTAGTCCTGACGAAGGGTCTTGGCCCGAAACGTCGACAGCGCTTCTCCCTATCGATGCTGCCTGGCCTGCTGTGTTCTACCAGCATTTTGTGTGTGTTGTTGTTTGAATTTCCAGCATCTGCAGATTTCCTCGTGTTTGCTCTTTAAATTCACTACTGCGAAGCCTCTGCCAGTGATGCCTACACTGAAGAAGTTTAAATCTTCTCTTCAACGGGAGTTCAGTGAAACCCTCTCTCGCTGCTCCCCATCTATAATTCCTTCGGCCCTTCAACTTTTCGATCATATTTTGACCCAGACCCGCTATTACAGCCATATATCCTTCCTTGGAACGTGTCTCCGCCGCCAACTGACTCCAGTTGGCTTCAGGATCCGTTTTCGAGCTTCTCAATTTGGACCTTCTGAGGATCCCAGGTACTCACATTTAATTGACTCTGCCTCCCGTTGTTTCTCCCGTCGAGCTCTGAGGGCGACACTCTCCGCCATGAGAAGGTACCTGGCGTCCCTATCACAATCACTTTCACGCCTCCGGGACACCTTTTTCTCCGTTTGCGATGGACCTGTCCGTTATTTCATCCTCCATCGGATCCACACGTGCAATCTCCATTTCTTTGAGTTTATCACGTCCTGCAAGGATCGCAAGATCTTCCATCTGCTGACCCCAGAGCATGGTCTTCGTATCGCGGCACGGGCCCAGCCGTCGATCTCGGCTGCCCCAGCAACCCAGGGCATATTGAAAACCTGGACTCCAGTGCCATCACCGCGCGTTCCAACGGCCATGGATTCGCCCCGGCTGTCGATCTCGGCTGCCCCAGAGTCCCAGGGTATTTTGAAAATCCGGACTCCAGTACCATCAACGCGGGTTCCAAAGACCATGGACAGCTTCAAAGCGATTGCGCAACCACCGACTGCGACTCCAGCCTTGAACTCCAGGCCGGGTCTTCACATGCTGCGGTTGTGACTCCCATCTCCCCTTCCCCCACCACCACTCTGCAATCCCCTCTCCCTCAGATCCCATCGTCAGCTCCTGGGCCCTCAGAGGCTCCATCTTCCTCTCACTCCAACACTTCCCTCTCCACTGACACTACCAGCCTCCCTCCCCCCTCTGATCCCATCTCTCATCCGTGCCGGGTCTTCACCATTCCCTCCGACCTTCAACTCTCTGAGGCAGAGCGCTCTGTCCCCATTAAGGGCCTCACCTTTGTCCCCCTTTGCCCACACCTCAGTGAGTTCTGCGTATGCCATGACGCTGAACTCTTCTTCCGCTAGCTCCTTCTCCGAGCTTACTTCTTTGACAAGGACTCTCTTACACCCACCGATGACCCCTTCTCCTGTCTTCAACCCTCCTCCTCTTCATGGACACCCTGTTCTGGTCTTCTACCTGCTCTGGATCTCTTTATTGCTAATTGCCGACGGGACATCAACTGTCTTGACTTCACCACACCCTGTTCCAATTCCATCCTCACTCCTTCCGAACGCTCTGCTCTCTGCTCCCTCTGCACCAATCCCAACCTCACTATAAAACCTGCTGATAAGGGGGGAGCTGTTGTTGTCTGGCGTACTGACCTCTACCTGGCCGAGGCACAGCGACAACTCTCTGATACCTCCTCTTATTTACCCCTTGATTATGACCCCACTAAGGAGCACCAGGCCATTGTCTCCTATACCATCACCAACCTTATCAGCTCTGGGGATCTCCCATCCACTGCCACCAACCTCATAGTTCCCACACCCCGCACTTCCCGTTTCTACCTCCTACCCAAGATCCACAAACCTGCCTGTCCAAGTAGACCTATTGTCTCAGCTTGCTCCTGCCCCACTGAACTCATTTCTGCATACCTTGACACTGTCTTATCCCCCCTTGTTCAATCTCTTCCCACCTATGTTCGTGACACTTCTCATGCTTTGAATTTTTTCAATGATTTTAAGTTCCCTGGCCCCCACCGTCTTATTTTCACTATGGACATCCAGTCCCTATATACCTCCATCCCCCACCGAGATGGTCTCGAAGCTCTTCGGTTTTTTTTGGATTCCAGACCTAACCAATTCCCCTCTACCACCACTCTCCTCCGTCTAGCGGAATTAATTCTTACTCTCAATAATTTCTCCTTTGGCTCCTCCCACTTCCTCCAAACCAAGGGTGTAGTCATGGGCACCCATATGGGTCCCAGTTATGCCTGGCTTTTTGTTGGCTTTGTGGAACAGTCCATGTTCCAAGGCTATACTGGTATCCATCCCCCTCTTTTCCTTTGCTACATCGACGACTGCATTGGCGCTGCCTCTTGCACGCATTCTGAGCTCGTCGACTTCATTAACTTTGCCTCCAACTTTCACCCTGCCCTCAAATTTACCTGGTCCATTTCCGACACCTCCCTCCCCTTTCTTGATCTTTCTGTCTCCATCTCTGGAGACAGCCTATCTACTGATATCTACTATAAGCCTACAGACTCTCACAGCTACCTGGACTATTCCTCTTCCCACCCTGTCTCTTGCAAAAAGGCTATCCCCTTCTCACAATTCCTCCGTCTCCGCCACATCTGCTCTCAGGATGAGGCTTTTCATTCCAGGACAAAGGAGATGTCTTCCTTTTTTAAATAAAGGGGCTTCCCTTAGTCCACCATCAACTCTGCTCTCAAACGCATTTCTCCCATTTCCCGCACATCTGCCCTCACCCCATCCACCCGCCACCCCACTCGAGATAGGGTTCCCCTTGTCCTCACCTACCACCCCACCAGCCTCCAGGTCCAACGTATAATTCTCCGTAACTTCCGCCACCTCCAACGGGATCCCACTACCAAACACATTTTTCCCTCCCCCCCCCCCCCTTTCTGCGTTTCACAGGGATCGCTCCCTACGCGACTCCCTTGTCCACTTGTCCCCCCCATCCCTTCCCACCGATCTCCCTCCTGGCACTTATCCTTGTAAACGGAACAAGTGCTACACCTGCCCTTACACTTCATTCCTCACCACCATTCAGGGCCCCAGACTGTCCTTCCAGGTGAGGCGACACTTCACCTGTGAGTCAGCTGGTGTGGTATACTGCGTCCGGTGTTCCCGGTGTGGCCTTTTATATATTGGTGAGACCCAACGCAGACTGGGAGACCGTTTTGCTGAACACCTACGCTCTGTCCGCCAGAAAAAGCAGGATCTCCCAGTGGCCACACATTTTAAATCCACGTCCCATTCCCATTCTGTTATGTCTATCCATGGCCTCCTCTATTGTCAAAATGAATCCAAACTCGGGTTGGAGGAAAAACACCTTATATACCGGCTGGGTAGCCTCCAACATGATGGCATGAACATTGACTTCTCTAACTTCCGTTAATGCCCCTCCTCCACTTCTTACCCCATCCCTGACATATTTAGTTGTTTGCCTGTTCTCCATCTCCCTCTGGTGCTCCCCCCCCTCCTTTCTTTCTCCTGAGGCCTCCCGTCCCATGATCTTTCTCCAGCTCTGTATCACTTTCGCCAATCTCCTTTCCAGCTCTTAGCTTCATCCCACCACCTCCGGTCTTCTCCTATCATTTCGCCTTTCCCCCTCCCCCCACTTCTTTCAAATCTCTTACTATCTTTCCTTTCAGTTAGTCCTGACGAAGGGTCTTGGCCCGAAACGTCGACAGCGCTTCTCCCTATCGATGCTGCCTGGCCTGCTGTGTTCTACCAGCATTTTGTGTGTGTTGTTGTTTGAATTTCCAGCATCTGCAGATTTCCTTGTGTTTGGACTTTTAGTCATTTCCTTTTCCTGAATGCCAGTTTCATTTACCAGTGAATGTGTCAGAATACTGGATGATGGAAAATATTGCTTTGTGAATCTCAATTTTAATATCCAGATTTGGTGCATAGCTGTTGCTGTACATCAGGTGGTAACTTGAGCTGTTTATTTTTCAATGGCAAAAGGGGGTATCCAGTTCTGATTAGAAGCAGTAAAGCAGCGCAAGTGATGCCAGATTCCTATGTTCTCTGTTAGTACCAACTTGCACAATGAAAGACATGTAGACATGGTACAGGAGCCGTTGTTGCCCAGACAATCGTACCGTGGCAAGAATCACAGAGCGAATGATTTGCCATCCTTGCTCAATCCAAATATTTCAGGATGCACACTTGTATTGGCACTTAATTCTGAAGGCAAGAGATAAATTTCTCCCTAGGGGATTTAGTGATAACTTCCTGGTTAAAATTACTTGGCATTGATGCAGTGTCGAAGAGAAATTGTAGCAGCATATGCATTCAGAAAATAAAGCATTTCCAGTACTGCTGTACATAGCAATTGAGTAATTTTCTGCTAGTTTATAAAAATGCTGCTGTAGAGTTCATATAGGAGTTGACTTGCATTATTTTTTACACAGTTCATGATTGCTCTTTCCTGTGATGATAAATACCATCTTCGAAATCTTGCACAATTTTTGCTTAGAGTTATTGCTGAAGGTGAAAGTTACAGGCAGGTGGTCACTCCGGGGCCACGGGAGGCAAATAGGTGGGTCACGGTCAGGAAGGGGAAGAGGCAGGTACTAGAGAGTACCCCAGTGGCTGTACCCCTTGACAATAAGTACTCATGTTTGAGTACTGTTGGGGGGGACAGCCTACCTGGAGGAAGTGACAGTGGCCGGGCCTCCGGCACAGAGGACGGCCCTGTAGCTCAGAAGGGTAGGGATAGAAGAAAGAGGACCATAGTAATAGGGGACTCGATAGTCAGGGGTTCAGACAGGCGGTCCTGTGGAGGTGATCGGGAGTCCCAGATGGTAGTTTGCCTCCCTGGTGCCAGGGTTCGGGACGTTTCTGATCGCATCCAATATATCCTGAAGTGGGAGGGTGAAGAGCCAGAGGTCGTGGTACATGTAGGTACCAATGACATAGGTAGGAAAGGGGAAGAGGTCCTGAAACGAGAGTATAGGGAGTTAGGAAGGCAGTTAAGAAGAAGGACCACAAAGTTAGTAATCTCGGGATTACTGCCTGTGCCACGCGACAGTGAGAGTAGGAATGGAATTAGGTGGAGGATGAATGCGTGGTTGAGGGATTGGAGCAGGGGGCAGGGATTCAAGTTTCTGGATCATTGGGACCTCTTCTGGGGCAGGCGAGACCTGTTCAAGAAGGACGGGTTACACTTGAATCCTGGGGGGACCAATATCCTAGCGGGGAGGTTTGCTAGGGCTACAGGGCAGACTTTAAACTAGTAAGATGGGGGGGAGGAATTTGAGGAAACTATGGGAGAGGAGGTTAGTTCACCAGTAGAGCAAGTAAGTAGACAGTGTGTGAGGGAGGAAAGGCAGGTGATGGAGAAGGGATGCGCTCAGCCCGGAGATGTAGGGGAGAAGAAAGAAAAGGATAATAAATTTGAATGCATTGTTAGGGATGAAAAGAGAGGAGGAGGTGGAGAGAATCTTAAATGTATCTATTTTAATGCTAGGAGCATTGTAAGAAAGGTGGATGAGCTTAAAGCGTGGATTGATACCTGGAATTATGATGTTGTAGCTATTAGTGAAACATGGGTGCAGGAAGGGTGTGATTGGAAACTAAATATTCCTGGATTTAGTTGCTTCAGGTGTGATAGAGTAGGAGGGGCCAGAGGAGGAGGTGTTGCATTGCTTGTCTGAGAAAATCTTATGGCGGTGCTTTGGAAGGATAGATTAGAGAGCTCCTCTAGGGAGGCTATTTGGGTGGAATTGAGGAATGGGAAAGGTGTAGTAACACTGATAGGAGTGTATTATAGGCCACCTAATGGGGAGCGTGAGTTGGAAGAGCAAATGTGTAAGGAGATAGCAGATATTTGTAGTAAACACAAGGTGGTGATTGTGGGAGATTTTAATTTTCCACACATAGATTGGGAAGCTCATTCTGTAAAAGGGCTGGATGGTTTAGAGTTTGTGAAATGTGTGCAGGATAGTTTTTTGCAACAATACATAGAAGTACCGACTGGAGATGGGGCAGTGTTGGATCTCCTGTTAGGGAATGCGATAGGTCAGCTGACAGATGTATGTGTTGGGGAGCACTTCGGGTCCAGTGATCACAATAGCATTAGCTTCAATATAATTATGGAGAAGGACAGGACTGGACCTAGAGTTGAGATTTTTGATTGGAGAAAGGCTAACTTTGAGGAGATGCGCAGGGATTTAGAGAGAGTGGATTGGGTCAAGTTGTTTTATGGGAAGGATGTAATAGAGAAATGGAGGTCATTTAAGGGTGAAATTATGAGGGTACAGAATCTTTATGTTCCTGTTGGGTTGAAAGGAAAGGTTAAAGGTTTGAAAGCGCCATGGTTTTCAAGGGATATTAGAAACTTGGTTCGGAAAAAGAGGGATGTCTACAATAGATATAGGCAGCATGGTGTAAAGGAATTGCTCGAGGAATATAAAGAATGTAAAAGGAACCTTAAGAAAGATTAGAAAAGCTAAAAGAAGATACGAGTTTGGTTTGGCAAATAAGGTGGAAGTAAATCCGAAAGGTTTCTACAGTTATATTAAAAGCAAGAGGATAGTGAGGGATAAAATTGGTCCCTTAGAAAATCAGGGTGGTCAGCTATGTGTGGAGCCGAGGGAGATGGGAGAGATTTTGAACGATTTCTTCTCTTCGGTATTCACTAAGGAGAAGGATATTGAATTGTGTAAGGTGTGGGAAACAAGTAAGGAAGTTATGGAACCTATGACAATTAAAGAGGTGGAAGTACTGGCGCTTTAAAGAAATTTAAAAGTGGATAAATCTCCGGGTCCTGACAGGATATTCCCCAGGACCTTGAGGGAAGTTTGTGTAGAGATAGCAAGAGCTCTGACGGAGATCTTTCAGATGTCATTAGAAACGGGGATTGTGCCGTTGGATTGGCGTATTGCTCCTGTGGTTCCATTGTTTAAAAAGGGTTCTAGAAGTAAGCCTGGCAATTATAGACCTGTCAGTTTGACATCAGTGGGTAAATTAATGGAAAGTATTCTTAGAGATAGTATTTATAATTATCTGGATAGACAGGATCTGATTAGGAGTAGCCAGCATGGATTTGTGCGTGGAAAGTCATGTTTAACAAACCTTATTGAATTTTTTGAAGAAGTTACGAGGAATGTTGACGAGGGTAAGGCAGTGGATGTAGTCTATATGGACTTCAGCAAGGCCTTTGACAAAGTTCCACATGGAAGGTTAGTTAAGAAGGTTCAGTCGTTAGGTATTAATGCTGGAGTAATAAAATGGATTCAACAGTGGCTAGATGGGAGATGCAAGAGAGTAGTGGTGGATAATTGTTTATCGGGATGGAGGCCGGTGACTAGCGGGGTGCCTCAGGGATCTGTTTTGGGCCCAATGTTGTTTGTAATATACATAAATGATCTGGATGATGGGGTGATAAATTGGATTAGTAAGTATGCCGATGATACTAAGGTAGGAGGTGTTGTGGATAATGAGGTGGGTTTTCAAAGCTTGCAGGGAGATTTATGCCGGTTAGAAGAATGGGCTGAACGTGGCAGATGGAGTTTAATGCTGAGAAGTGTGAGGTTCTACATTTTGGCAGGAATAATCCAAATAGAACATACAGGGTAAATGGTAGGGCATTGAGGAATGCAGTGGAACAGAGAGATCTAGGAATAACAGTGCATAGTTCCCTGAAGGTGGAGTCTCATGTAGATAGGGTGGTGAAGAAGGCTTTTGGAACGCTGGCCTTTATAAATCAGAGCATTGAGTACAGAAGTTGGGATGTAATGTTAAAATTGTACAAGGCATTGGTAAGGCCAAATTTGGAATATTGTGTACAGTTCTGGTCACCGAATTATAGGAAAGATATCAATAAATTAGAGAGAGTGCAGAGACGATTTACTAGGATGTTACCTGGGTTTCAGCACTTAAGTTACAGAGAAAGGTTGAACAAGTTAGGTCTCTATTCATTGGAGGGTAGAAGGTTGAGGGGGGGATTTGATCGAGGTATTTAAAATTTTGAGAGGGATAGATAGAGTTGACGTGAATAGGCTGTTTCCATTGAGAGTAGGGGAGATTCAAACAAGAGGACATGATTTGAGAGTTAGGGGGCAAAAGTTTAAGGGAAACACGAGGGTATTTCTTTACTCAGAGAGTGATAGCTGTGTGGAATGAGCTTCCTGTAGAAGTAGTAGAGGCAAGTTCAGTTGTGTCATTTAAGGTAAAATTGGATAGGTATATGGACAGGAAAGGAGTGGAGGGTTATGGGCTGAGTGCGGGTAGGTGGGACTAGGTGAGATTAAGAGTTCGGCATGGACTAGGAGGGCCGGAATAGCCTGTTTCCGTGCTGTGATTGTTATATGGTTATATGGTGAAGATTCAGTCTAATTTGTTTGTGCAAGCATAACTTTTAATTAGTATATTGCATTGCTTGCACCTGTATTCAGTGGTGATTAGCCCAACATGCTTATGAAGGGTTGCTGTGGGGCAATAGTATCCAGATTTGCCCAATTTGATTCGCATGACTCATTCAAGATGTATCTAATGAGGATTCAGGACCCTAATGGAGATGCATTAATGTAGATTTAACTTGTTGTAATGGGACATTGCAAAAATAGGTACGTATTGCCAGTATTTAGCCCACTTCCTTTATTTTTTGGTTAAGCATCCTTAGGAGCTTTTTAAATACTTGTGACCTCTTCAGTCTTCTCTTGTTCACTGTCAGGTGATGCAGTAAGTCTAATTTGCAATACTGATATCCTTTAGAAACTGTAGAACAAAGCTTTAAAAACAGCCAAGCCATTTGGACTTGATGTGATGCAAAGCAACAATGTTGTTTCTGGGCTTCATGATTAAAATGAGCTTGCACTTTTGAGTACATTTCAAATTACAATATTATTAGCCATTTCTGGATTCAATCCATCATAAAGTCTTTTAATTTACTTAGGAGCAGAATTAGGCCATTTGGCCCATTGAGTCTGCTCAACCTTTCCATGGTGACTGATTTTTTTTTATCCCTCTCAATTGAATTCTCCTGCCTTCTTCCTGTAACCTTTAACACCCTGATTAAACGAGAACCTATCAACCTCCACCTTAAATATACCCAGTGATCTGCCCCCTTCCAATCTGCTTTGTCCAGCTCCTCTCTTATACTTCCAATTTCCTTTACTCCACTGTAATACTGATGCATTGGATTTTACTTTCTCAAACTGCAGGGTGAATTCTATCGTGTTATGGTCACTACCTCCTAAGGGTACATTTACCTGAAGCTTCCTAATCAAATCTGGGTCAATACATAACACCCAATCCAGAATTGCCATTCTCTTAGTGAGCTCAACTACAAGCTGCTTTAAAAAGCCATCTTGTAGGCATTCTGCAAATTCTCCCTCTTGGGATCCAGCACCAACCTGATTTTCCCAATCTAGATACATATCGAAATTCCCCAGGACTACCTTAACTTTGCCCTTTTGACATTCCTTTTCTATCTCCTGTTGTAATTTTAGCTCATATTTTTGTTACTGTTTGGAGACCTGTACATGCCTCCTATCAGGGTCTTTTTACCTTGCAGTTTCTTAGCTTTATCCATAATGATTCTACGCCTTCCAATCCTATGTCACATATTTCTAAGGATTTTTTTTTTCGATACAATATGTATCATTGGATGTTAAGCACCCAACTGTGATCTACCCGCTACGACTCGGAGCTGTCCTTGACATCATACCTGCCGATCTTTAACTGCGCCACAAAGTCTTCTACTTTATTCTGTACACAGTGTTCATTCAAATACAGTATATTACCACTCCTGTGTTCATCACCCATTTTGATTTTGCCCCATGTTATACTTCAGTTCATCCCAGTGACTGCAATTTTGTCTGTTATCTGACTGTCCTTCGTCACAGTCTCATTACACAATGCATTGACTTGTATACCAACTGCCCCATCCTCAGCCCTGTCACTCCAGTGTCCATCCCTCAGCCAGTTTTTAGTTTAAACCCTCCACACACCTCTAGCAAATCAATGATCCAGAAATCTGAAACCCTGCCCCATGCACCAATTCCTCAGCCACGCATTCATTTGCTAAATTATCCTATTACCCTCACTGGCACGTGGCACAGGCAGCAATCCAGAGATTACTACCCTGCAGGACCTGTTTTTCAATTTACTGCCTAACTCATTATTTTCTCCCTTCAGGACCTCCTCCCTTTCCCTACCTATGTCATTGTTTCCAATACAAACTATGCTTTTTGACTGATCGCCCTCCTCCTTTAGGATGCCATGGATCCAATCCAAGACATCCCTGACCCTGGCACCTGAGAAGCAACATCCAACTGACAATATTTTGACATTGATCAAAATTGCTCAGGGTTATGTACTCTTTTGATTGAGGGGGTTGATGTTTAAAAACTGGCTATTCAAGTGCTGGTATTCACTAGAATCTATTTCACATCATTTTTCAATGGATTTGTTTATTAACCTAACATCGTTCAATGAGAGATATGTTTGCTAAAACCTGTTAAGAGTTGACGATATCAGCCAACAAGGTAACTACCAAGGCATTCTCGCCGATAGAACTGCTGCTCACTGGATGGTTTTTGTTTCTCACACCGTTCTCTGTAAACTCTAGAGATTGTTATGCATGAAAATCCCAGGAGATCAGCAATTTCTGAAATGCTTAAACCACCCCACCCGGCACCAACAATCATTCAACAGTCAAAATTACCTAGATCACATTTCTTCTCCATTCTCATGTTTGGTCTGAACAACAACTGAACCTCACTGCCATTTTTATGTATTAAGTTGCTGCCACCTGATTGGCTGATCAGATATTTGCAATAACCACTAGGTGTACCTCATAAAGTGACCATTGAGTGTGTATTGAAAGTCTGCACAATTGTTTAGGGACGCCACCTTTAGCTGTCATAGTTCACATTACAGCGCTTTGCCAAAGACTGGCAGCTAAAGGGAAAGTCAGTAACCCAGCTAAAGTCTTGCAAATCTTAATTCCTAATTATGGCCTCTCAAGTGGCAGAAGTTGAGTGTGAGGGTAGAGAGCACTTACCTACCCAGTCTGCCTTATCTGACTGCAGAACAGTCCAGCCTTCTTGAGACTACACATACATAATTCTGCTATAGTAACACTAAGCAGCATTAAATATTGCAAAGCGTCTTAACCTGTCTTGTCTCTTTGAAACAGCCATTAATTAATCCCATTCATCTTTTGGCACAGTTCTGGAAATTTCTCAAATATGTATCTAACTCTCTTTAGGAAAATTACTCTGCATATGCTTTCATCATTTCCTTTTCAATGGTGAATTCTGAAATTTTGTAATTTGCTGACTTTAAACAAAACTATGAAAATGGACAAGGGAGAGCCAGTGGATATAGTATACCTGGACGTCCAGAAAGCTTTTGATGAAGTCCCACATAGGAGATTAGTGGGCAAGATTAGGGCACATGGTATTGGGGGCAGAGTACTGACATGGATTGAAAATTGGCTGGCTGACAGGAAACAAAGAGTAGCGATTAACGGGTCCCTTTCGGAATGGCAGGCTGTGACCAGTGGGGTACCGCAAGGTTCGGTGCTGGGACTGCAGCTGTTTACAATATACATTAATGATTTAGATGAAGGGATTAAAATTAACATTAACAAATTTGCTGATGACACAAAGCTGGGTGGCAGTGTGAAATGTCAGGAGGATGTTATGAGAATGCAGGGTGACTTGGACAGGTTGGGTGATTGGGCAAATGTATGGCAGATACAGTTTAATGTGGATAAATGTGAGGTTATCCACTTTGGTGGCAAGAACAGGAAGGCAGATTACTATCTAAATGGAGTCAAGTTAGGAAAAGGGGAAGTACAACGAGATCTAGGTGTTCTTGTACATCAGTCAATGAAAGCAAGCATGCAGGTACAGCAGGCAGTGAAGAAAGCTAATGGCATGCTGGCTTTTATAACAAGAGGAATTGAGTATAGGAGTAAAGAGGTCCTTCTGCAGCTGTACAGGGCCCTGGTGAGACCCCACCTGGAGTATTGTGTGCAGTTTTGGTCTCCAAATTTGAGGAAGGACAAATTGCTATTGAGGGAGTGCAGCGTAGGTTCACAAGGTTAATTCCCAGTATGGCGGGACTGTCATATGTTGAAAGATTGGAGCGAGTGGGCTTGTATACACTGGAATTTAGAAGGATGAGAGGGGATCTGATTGAAACATATAAGATTAAGGGATTGGACACACTGGAGGCAGGAAGCATGTTCCCGCTGATGGGTGAGTCCAGAACTAGAGGCCACAGTTTAAGAATAAGGGGTAGGCCATTTAGAACAGAGATGCGGAAAAACTTTTTCACCCAGAGAATGGTGGATATGTGGAATACTCTGCCCCAGAAGGCAGTGGAGGCCAAGTCTCTGGATGCATTCAAGAGAGAGTTAGATAGAGCTCTTATAGATAGTGGGGTCAAGGGATATGGGGAGAGGGCAGGAACGGGGTACTGATTGTGTATGATCAGCCATGATCACAGTGAATGGCGGTGCTGGCTAGAAGGGCCGAATGGCCTACTCCCGCACCTACTGTCTATTGTAAAAAGTCCCCTGAATTGTTTAACAGTTATCAAATTTAAGGTATCACTGGAGAGAAACTGAAATATTCAGACTTTAATCTGATATTATTCACTTCTAGAGCAGTGAAGTTAATGAGAAGATTTAGCTGGCAAATTCATATTCACCCAAATGAACGTAGATTTTTCTGTTAAAGTGGATTCATGTCCAGAAGCCACAGGTTTAAGATAATTGCAGAAGAACCTAATGAAAGATCATGTAGTGAAATATCTGGAATCACTGCTCGCTGGTAGAGGCAGATAGTGACCTTAAGACAATCTTAAATAAATAAAACTGCAAGATGTGTGCAAAGAACACTTGACTAGGATAATTGGAGGACTCTTTAGAAATGGATGAGGCCAGGTTCCTCTCCTAAACAGTTTGATTTTTACCATACCGAAGTGGAGGATACAGAGTGCAAGTCAACCTTCCCCTTCTAAGAAAGTGAGCAGGTACCTCATTATAAACACAAGGGATTCTACAGTTACTGCACATCTTGAACAGCACATACAAAATGCTGGAGGAACTCAGCAAACCATGCAGCATCAGTGGAGGTAAATAATCAGTCAATGTTTTGGGCAGAGACCCCCACCCCCCCATCATGACTGGAATAGAGATGGTGAAGCCATCTGAGGATGTAGGTAGATGGGTGGGGTAAGGGAGGAATGAAGTAAGAAGCTGGCAGGTGATGGGTGTCAAAGGTAAAAGGCTTAAGAAGGAATTTGATAGGAGAGGACAGTGGACCATGAGATGAAGGAAGAAGGGCACTAGAGGGAGGTGATGGGTAGATGAGAAGAAAAGGGTAAGCATGTAACTAGAATGGGGAATGGAAAGAGGGGGTGAGAAATTACCATAGTTAGGGAAATCAATGTTCACACCGTCAGGCTCGTTTGTTAGTTTGAATTGTGGCTTTTTAGCTGCTGTAAACTGGTTCTTGAAATTTCTCTCGCCTCTGTTTATTTGGAATATTGTTTTAAAGTATCTGATTTTCTTCCACATCAAATTCCCCTAGGTTGCGGAGAATTGACGCAATGGCTTCTCTTCTCTGGCTGGCCGTGATGAGTTTGTATTTGGTGGAGGATTACCTGCAGACTGATGCTCCTGGGTGGCTCGACACTCTGAAATTCAGCACCACCTCCTTGTGTTGCTTAGTGGGATTCACTGCAGCCATCGCTACTCGGAAGTCAACTGGCCATCGGCAATACAGAGCACGAAGGTCAGAATCTGAACAATGAACAGTGGCAGCATATGAACTCCTGTGTAACTGATTCTGTCCTCCTACAGTGGAATGCTGTTTCTTATTTCGCTTTCCCAACATTTGGTTGTCTCCTGAGGAATTTAAAGTTGCAGCATCATTATTCTTTGACCTATGTGAATGAGTTGGACTTGACAATCCTATAAAATCAAACCTCACGTCTATGTACTCTTTTTCCATGGAATTTAGGCTAAATTTACTGAACACTTTCATTAGGCACAAATTCAAATATCATAATATTTCTTGGATGATCTTGGAATATAGGTCATATAATTGCTATTAATTTACTTAAAGACTGTCAGTAGATCTCTTAGCATAATTAACATGCTCACAAATTGCTTTAATATTAGTTTAACACTTTAATTGACCATAAAGCCAATTAATGTGGCCATTTGGCCCATGGAGTCTGTTCCACCATTCCACCAAGCCTAATTTATCCCTCTCAACCCCCATTCTCCAGACATCTCCCCATAACCTTTGATACCCTTACCAATCAAGAACCTATCCACATCTATTTAAATATACTTAATGATGACCTGCACAACCGCATAGTGGCGATGAATTCCAGAGTCACCTCCCTCTGGCTAAAAAAAATTTCTCCTCTGTTCAAAAGGTATGTCCTTGTATTCTAAGGCTGTGCCCTCTGGACTGAGAATCTCCCACTATAGGAAACATCCTTTCCAAGTTTGGAGGGGGGTGGTGAGTGGGTGGGAGAGGGGGATTGAAGTGAGAAGCTGGAGGGTGACCAAAGCCCTAATTGGCCCTAATCTGAGAGCTGATCACCTTTGCGTAGCTGTGGCTGCTATGGCGAGCAATTAAACTGAATCCTGGTGCTAATAATAGTTTCAGGAATATTCATATTACTTGCTGGTCATCACAAGTTGACATTGGAGAAATAAATAAGTACCTCCAAATAGTTAAGACCAAAATTGGGCCATTGAAGACAGAAATGGGTGAATTTATTATGGGGAACAAGGAAATGGCAGACGAGTTGAACAGGTACTTTGGATCTGTCTTCACTAAGGAAGGATAGGCTGTTGAGTCTGAAGGCTGATAAGTCCCCGGAACCTGATGGTCTGCATCCCAGGGTACTTAAAGAGGTGGCTCTAGAAATCGTGGACGCATTGGTAATCATTTTCCAATGTTCGATAGATTCAGGAACGGTTCCTGCTGATTGGAGGGTGACTAATGTTGTCCCACTTTTCAAAAAAGGAGGGAGAGAGAAAACAGGGAATTATAGACCAGTTAGCCTGACGTCAGTGGTGGGAAAGATGCTGAAGTCAATTATAAAAGAGGAAATTATGACACATTTGGATAGCAGTAGAAGGATCAGTCCGAGTCAGCGTGGATTTGAGGATGTAACTATGAAAATGGACAAGGGAGAGCCAGTGGATGTAGTGTACCTGGACTTCCAGAAAGCTTTTGATAAAGTCCCACATAGGAGATTAGTGGGCAAAATTAGGGCACATGGTATTGGGGGCAGAGTACTGACATGGATTGAAAATTGGCTGGCTGACAGGAAACAAAGAGTAGCGATTAACGGGTCCCTTTCGGAATGGCAGGCTGTGACCAGTGGGGTACCGCAAGGTTCAGTGCTGGGACCGCAGCTGTTTACAATATACATTAATGATTTAGATGAAGGGATTAAAAGTAACATTAGCAAATTTGCTGATGACACAAAGCTGGGTGGCAGTGTGAAATGTCAGGAGGATGTTATGAGAATGCAGGGTGACTTGGACAGGTTGGGTGATTGGGCAAATGTATGGCAGATGCAGTTTAATGTGGATAAATGTGAGGTTATCCACTTTGGTGGCAAGAACAGGAAGGCAGATTGCTATCTAAATGGGGTCAAGTTAGGAAAAGGGAAAGTACAACGAGATCTAGGTGTTCTTGTACATCAGTCAATGAAAGCAAGCATGCAGGTACAGCAGGCAGTGAAGAAAGCTAATGGCATGCTGGCTTTTATAACAAGAGGAATTGAGTATAGGAGTAAAGAGGTCCTTCTGCAGTTGTACAGGGCGCTGGTGAGACCCCACCTGGAGTATTGTGTGCAGTTTTGGTCTCCAAATTTGAGGAAGGACATTCTTGCTATTGAGGGAGTGCAGTGTAAGTTCACAAGGTTAATTCCCAGAATGGTGGGACTGTCATATGTTGAAAGATTGGAGCGAGTGGGCTTGTATACACTGGAATTTAGAAGGATGAGAGGGGATCTGATTGAAACATATAAGATTATTAAGGGATTGGACACACTGGAGGCAGGAAGCATGTTCCCGCTGATGGGTGAGTCCAGAACTAGAGGCCACAGTTTAAGAATAAGGGGTAGGCCATTTAGAACAGAGATGCGGAAAAACTTTTTCACCCAGAGAATGGTGGATATGTGGAATACTCTGCCCCAGAAGGCAGTGGAGGCCAAGTCTCTGGATGCATTCAAGAGAGAGTTAGATAGAGCTCTTATAGATAGTGGGGTCAAGGGATATGGGGAGAGGGCAGGAACGGGGTACTGATTGTGTATGATCAGCCATGATCACAGTGAATGGTGGTGCTGGCTAGAAGGGCCAAATGGCCTACCCCTGCACCTACTGTCTATTGTCTATTGGTGAATCTAATTTAATAATGTGCCACACAATCACCAATGGTGCAGTGAAGGAAGCCGAGATGTAGAGGAGACCAGAATTAGAAGACTTGATCTGTACGAGTTGTAGCCCAGGAGAATACAAATTCACAGTGGCCAGCAGTTCACAAGAATGAAAATCTTAAATTGTAAGTTGAAAATTTTTTAATTAAATAAAAAAATTAACTTAGGGAATATAAAGTGGAATTCTATTGGACCATTGCAAATAGTTTTTAATCAACTGTTTGTGATAGTTTATTATCACTTTGCAGCCTTAATTTTTAAGAATTCATCACCATTACTCAGCCATGGAGTTATGACATTTCCTTGTGGCTATAATCTACAATTTGTGTACTTGGTGGATTTCTTTCAAATATTAATATAAAAGGCATCACTACCAATGACCAGACATTGTTTTTAATATGACTATAAATTTTCTGCAACTATTCCAGCTCTTCAGATTGATAACTCTGTCACAAATAAGGCTAATTTAGTATTATCTGCATTTCCAAATGAAAATCATAGAAAATTAAGCTCCTTTTCTTAAAGAAAGCTGTGGTGCTCTGTCCTATTTAGAAACTTGCAGTGATGGTGGACATCCTTTTTTCTGCTGCAGTTCTGACTGAACATGTGCCACATTGGAGAATCAGAACCAGGTTTAATATTGCTGACATGTCGTGAAATTTGTTTTGTGGCAATATTACAGTGCAATACATAAAAATAATTTAAATTGTAGAAAGAAATACAAGTATAAAAATAATTAAGTAGTGCAAAAATAATGTAGTGTTCATGGGTTGGTTAACTGACCGTTCAGAAATCTGATGGTGAAGGGGAAGAAGCTCCAGCATGTTGAGTGTGTGTCTTCAGGATCTTGTACCTCCTCCCTGATGATAGACCACAGATTCTATTTCACACAAAATGCTGGAGGAACTTGAGGAGGAACTTAGCAGTCATGGCCTGAAACATCAACTCTTTTCCATAGATGCTGCCTGACCTGCTGAGTTCCTCCAGCATTTTGTGTTTTGCTTTGGATTTCCAGCATCTACATATTTTCTCATGTTTCAGACACTCTCTCCTTTACCTGTTACACCAGTAACACTAAAACTTATCTGGCAAATATAATAGCACTGATTTTTTTAAAGAATCTTGGAACCTCCTCTCTCCAGCCTCAGACAAAAATAAAGAAAAGTTAATGAGACATTGAATGTTTTGAACATGGAAAAAAAGTGGACGTGTTTGATTTCTTAAAGGTACAATCAGCCCAATTTTAGGTCCAGAAAAAATGATTACTGCATCTTTAAAAGAAAAAAAACATTCTTGGCTTCAGGCTAGTGAGTGGGTGATTTGATGGCTTTGGTTTAAATTAATTATGTTGTAAATAAATGCTGCCTTGGCAATTTGCATTACAATAAAATTAATTCTACAGATCAGTTTTTTTGCATGCATTGGGAAGGCTTCAATATTTATGCAAGTGTTATTATCACACTGGCATCATCATACCATCCATTACTAGCTCCAATTTCTTTTTTCTCTTGCAAATGCTACTTTCAAATTCTGGTTTCCTTAACTTTTTTGAATGCTGAATAGCTGTTATTTAAGTAGCCAGTAAAATTGGTGCTATGCCTTCATATATGATATTTGCTGCATCCCAGTGAATGTAACTTGGGACACAGTTCAGTAGTACTACTGGCTTTCCTTTCTTAAATTTTATCAGATAATGTGTAATTCAATATTTAGATCTAGATGTATTAACATATGCACAATTGCTATTTCTGTGCAGTACGTATTTATGGTACTTAATACATATATTTTAAAATTCTATGCAGTTTCTGTTAATGCACTAAAATATTTTGATTCCTTGTAAAGGTTTTCTATTTTTGAATTGTATTTATATTATTATCTTGTATTTTATTTCAAATGTCTCAGCATTCAAAAGGGTGTGCCACCTATTTTACTTCTTCCCTGCCTATTATCACCTTTTGTGCATTTTAATCATTTAAAAATGTTCTGAAGTTTGCTTGTATTGGAAGCCCTGCAGCTGCTTTTTTTTTGCTTTAAACCTTACTGTCACTTTGAACCTTCTCAGCATTTTAAAAACAAATATTATGTACTCATTTAATTGGTCCAAGTTTAGTTGGCAAGTAGAATTTATGTAATGTGTTGTAGAAGTGATGCTTGTAGGCTTATGTAGTTTGCTTTTAATAAATTGCCTACACAAAAATTCAATATGCTCTTTATGTACTGTTACTATTCATTTCCAAATTAGATATCACAGCCATTCACTGCATTTCAGTAACTGCTCATTTTGGGGTATGCAAAGTGCTTGTTATCTAAGCGTTTCAAGTTTCAAAGTTCTCAGAGGAACTTGAGGTTTGCATTGAAGTTGTTGAATTAGAACTGATGGGACCTTGCATCCCAGTGAATGTAATATGGGACACAGTTCAGTAGTACTACTGGCTTTCCTTTCTTGAAGTAAGTAACCAGAATGAGTTTCTGATCTGAAACTGCCAATGTAAAATCATTTTCAGAAAGCAGGAGACATTGTTGGAACTAAAGTTACAACTTTTAAAATCTTAAATCAGAATAAATGCCATAGGCCTTTTAAGAGAAGAGTTGGAAGGGTTTGATTCAAGCAGATTTGCATCTATATCATTGTCTCTGATTTAGTTTCAGCCTTAACTAATTAACTTGTATTTTATTGTAGATTTAAAAGCATATTATTTAATCTGCTGTTTATCATTTGACTTAATGTTGCTGGAAAGCCTGTTAGCACTGTTTGTAATATAAAACATTGTGTAAACATTGAAGTGCAAAGCTGTAGTCTATGTAATGACGTTTTCTGCATTATTTGGGTACAGCCAACAGCAGTATATAAATGTGAATGCAGCCAATAGTTATAGTCTAACACATCTGATGGAAATGTACTGTATGTAATTCCAACCTAGTGAAATCCTATTAAGTAAAAGCCAATGTAGAAATTTTACTGCAATATTAAGCTTAATTTTATTGTAAAATGGAAATGTTGCAGTGCTCTGGAGTACATCTAATGTGATCAGTGTTATCGTGTTTAGTGAATCTTAACTTTCTAACTTTATCTGGATTATTGTACTCCTCCAGAATCAATGTTCATTTCACTTCTATCATGCAAGTATTAAGAGCTCACCTTACCTTTTGCAGCTTATTTACTGAGACCACCATTGCATGTTGTCAAGATGACACTTGGGACTGCAAATCGTTGCTCATAATTGTTGTAGATTCATCCAAATTCATTAGTATGTACTGTCGCTGCTTTATCACATTGTGTGTCAGGACCACTTAGAGCAAACTGCAGTAACCCAGATGAATCCTTGGTTCAGCACAAGTGAGTTGTGACAGCCTAATGGCTCATCTTGTGGCACTGAACTAATCTTGTTAATCAGGATGTTGGTGATGACCTCCCTGAGAACATGGGTGTCTTTCAGATGGATGTTGAACAAATTTAAGTCTTTTTTTCATGTTTGATCTTTGAAAATAAAAAAAATTACACAATGTATTGTGAATTGCAGAGCCAGTTTCTGATTTCTGTTCTTGTGCACAGGATTGCTAAGGAGTGTAGGTGTTTTAATTTTTCACTTGGAAGTAATTTATCATTTAATGGTGTTCTGATGCCTGAAATCTTCTACAGAGAAGACCAATAATTGATAATGTTCTTGATTTTATAAAAATTATTTTCAAATCCTTTGGGTCTAGGTCTGTCTTTATCATTATGCCAGTGATTTTCCGTTTTGTTTCATTGAGTGATTATCTTTCTTTGCGTGGAATTGTATTTCGTTAAACATTCTGGTTTTGTAATTGCTAGCATCTGCCAGCCTGATCCTCCATTAGCCCCACGAATCATTCAGAAATTAGCAGGTAGCTGTCAATTTGTGGAAGCTGGAGAGTGAGTGGATTACATGAATGTTTGAATCTAAATCCAACGAAAGCATAGATGAGCAATTCAGCAGAGGATTAGGCAGGAAGGTGGGTGACATGAAGTGGTAGGTGGCAGCATTTCCCAAGCATGGGAAATGGATTAGAAGTTCTGTTCAGAATCATATAAGGCAGTCAGTGAGATAACTGTGTAGTTCAACCTGAGGAGATGGACAGGAAGGAGTAAGAAATCTGTGGAAAGCAAACAGTTTATATATTTTGGATTTCTCAGAATTTAATTTGAAATGATTAATGACCATAAGATTGTCTTGATGGAACTGTGGCCCAAGAATGAAAGCATTGGAGGTGTTTATTAATGGTGGTGCAGTAGTGTCTCATCATGCACGTCATTTTCCAAAGTTATGCATAATTGTACTCGTGTCTGAAAATTGTGACTCCAGCAACCCTGCTCAAATGTTGAGCCATAACCATTCTCTTCTTTTGACAGTGACGCTGCAGAGGGATATTCTCTTTAGCATTAACCTTACTGCTCCATGTTGGCCATGCAAAAACAGGGTTAGCACACTTATTCATGGGAAAGGGCCAAATTTGGATTGAAAACACAAGGCATTGTGACCATATTGGGTGCTTGTAAGAAAACTATATAAAGCCAATTTATCGTGGGAGTCAGTCAAGTCCATGGTGATCTTGAATACAGAGAGAAAGGTAAGATTAATTTATCTCATCTTTCAGTCAAGATGGTGCCGAGCTGATGTCTCCATGGAGATTATGGCTTAGACTTAGTTTTTTTAAATTTGTAAGGATGGTTTTGGGAATAGTGAGGGGAGTTAGAGCTGAGTTTAGGGTTTAAGGACAGATATAGAGAAGTTATAGGCCTCTGCTCTGCTCGGGCCAGCGACATGGTCACGTGATGAAGGCCATCTATGGGTAAACGGCTGTCCCAAGTCGATGGGTCAGATGTCCATGGGAGAGGAGTCATGAGAGCTGGTGAGGTGGTGAGCCTGGACTTTGGGATCTCATCATTGATCAGTCTCGGGGCTGATACTGAAGATCAGAACACAAAGGTCAATTGGATGTTGAACCCTGATGGCCGAAACCTGGAGATTAGAGGCCAGGAAGACTGTTTGTGTGAGTAGGTGGGTGGGAGGGAGACAAGGGGCTTGTTTTGCTGATGTAATTTTGTTGTTCATGTTCGGTTTTGTGTAAACAAGAGGTTCTGCAGATGTTGGATGGAAATCCTGAGCAACGCACACAAAATGCTGGAGGAACTGGGCAGATCAGGCAGTATCAATAGAAAAGAATAGATGGGCCAAGACCCTCTATCATCAAGATTGGAAAGAAAGGGGAAAATGCCAGAATAAGGAGTTGGGAGGAGGAAAGCTTAGAAGATGATAGGTGAAGCCAGGTGGGTGGGGTGGGGAATGAAGTAAGAAGCTGGGAGGTGATAGGTGGAAAATGCAAAGGGTTAGAGAAGAAGGAATCTGATAAGAGAATGGACCATGGAAGAAAGGGAAGGAGGAAGGGCACCAGGGGAAGGCGATAAGCAGGTGAGAAAAGTTACGAGGCTGGAGTGAGGAAATGAAGAAAAGGGAAAGGGTATTGAAGAAGTTTTGTGTTCTCTGTTCTGCTGAGCATTGTGGTCATGCTCTGTTGGTGTTCAAAAGTGTGAATCTTGTGGCTGTACTCCACACATCCTTGTGTGTGTTGGCTGTTCTTGCAAGCAACACATTTCATGATATGTTTTGATGTACATATGATAAATGTACATGAAATTCAGATCAATTGGAATATACAGTGAAATATGTCATTTACTTCAAAAGCCAACGCAGTTTGAGGATGTGCTGGGGTAGCCTGCAAATGTCGCTGTGCTTCCAGTGCCAACGTAGCATGTACACAGCTCACTAACCCTATCACACGTCTTTGGAATGTGGGAAGAAACTGTATTACTTTAGGAAACCTAAGCTGTAAAGAACATATAAATTCCTTACAGACAGTGGTGGGAATTGAACTCAGGTTGCTGACATTATAAAACATTACACTAACCACTATGTTACTGTACCATTCTAACTGTATAGTGTGTTCATCGAATGTTAACATTCAATAGATAGAAAGTTTGTCATAAATTAAGAGCTTCATTTCTTGCTTTTTTTTTAAGTTCACAAATTCTAAATTAATCTTTACCTGTCCTTTCCCCCTTCTGGTCTATTTGTTCCAAATTGCAATTTTGATTGTGATTGATTTTGGCTTCCTAGATGTATTAATGGGAAGTTTTGATCTAAACTGTTTTTGTGAGACAATGTGTGTTTCATTTAGTGTTTCCTCTGTCACACTCCTGCATTTTCTGTCATGAGCCTGCGGCACATCCCTCCCTTACGTACTGCTGTTGTACCATCACTACAAAAACTCAAAGCTTTAAGTCTGCTCATTCTGACTTGGTTGGCAGTAGGCAGCAAATATAATTACCTTTTAAGATTAAGATACGGGTAAATTAACATTATCTTTTAACAGTCCTGCCAAACAATTGGATTTTCATGTATTGGTCAGTTTCTTCAGGATTCTAACTGATTTGTTCCTGATGTTTGGCTACTGAAAAATTCTGAAGCAAAAAATATCAAAATTGATATAAATGGAAACTCTCTGGACTGGAGTGTGTGGAATTTTCTTACTTCATCCCCCCCTCCCCCACCCACCTGGCTTCACCAATCACCTTCTAAGCTTGTCCTCCATCTCCTCCTCCTCCTCTCCTCAATTTCTCACATCTTTCCCTTCCTTGTTGGCTTGCGTTCTCTATACTGAGTGATACTTTGATCAAAGGCTGTCTTGTTAGAAGTACTTCTTGGTGGAGCAGATGAGTAATATTGAATAACCATTTTCAGTGACGTGATGTCAAGTGGGTCTGGGGCCTGAACTTGTCAGTGGCAGCTGACATAATAAACCTTAAACTTGAAAACTGCGAGGCATCAGTGTAAACTTGCTGAATAGGAAGCTCTGGGTCCTAAATAGTCAGCCCTTATTTTTAGTGTGATTACCTTTAATAGTCAAATATACATCAAAACATACAGTGAAATGCATTGCAACACACAATGCTGGAGTAACTCAGCAGGCCAGGCAGTCTCTGTGGAAAAAAGTAAGCAGTCAACATTTCGGGCCAATACCTTTCTTCAGGACTATTTGTTTACTCTTTTCCATGGAGGCTGCCTGACCTGCTGAGTTCCTCCAGCATTTTGTGTGTGTCGCTTTGGATTTCCAACTTCGGCAGAATTTCTTGTTTTAGTGAAATATCTCAATCGCGTCAAATCAAATCGACAAGGATTCCTTGCATCAAGGAAGAGACCCAGGAGCACTTGAAAACCACAAGCGTTCAGAAGCATTTGAAATCTGTTTAAATTTATAAGCTCATCAATTTATTAATTCAACAACCTCAGCATTAAAATTAAAATATTGGCGGGGGCTGGCGGAATTAAATTATCTTGCGGCTCTCCTTTGCGTTTCTCCCCGTCATCAGTACTAGATAATTAGGGAACGTTTGTTGCTGAACCAGAGTGGATAATTTCACTCAAGTCAATACTGAACTGATTCTATAACCTATGGGCTCACTTTCAAGTACGCTACAACTTATGTTCTCAGTATAATTTATTTATTTATTATGATTACTTTTGTATTTGCACAGATGGTCTTTTGCGCATCGGTTGTTTGTATGTCTTGTGTGTAAGTTTTCAATGATTCTGTTGTATTTCTTCTTTCTACCGTGAATGCTTACAAGAAAATTAATCTCAGGTTTTTATATGGTGACATGTAGGAGACGTACTTTAATAATAATAAATATACTAGGAAGTTTGCTTTTCGGTTATGGCAGCAGAGCTGGGAACTTACTGGCAGAGTCTAGCCAGCAAGTTTAAGACTTCAGTATTCATGCACAAGCCTGAGATTTGTTAGATTAAGTACCATCGTCCACACAGAATTGCTGGCATTCTCTAGCACATTTTGGCCCATTTCCAACCAACCCCAAAAGAATTTGCGTGCATCCATGGTCTCAAGGTGGAGGAATGGTGGTACTTAAATTTGTTTACATTCAGTGTAAATCATAAATCATCTCATCCGGTGACATGAGGACTTGGCACTCTCATCATGGCTGCCTTCAGCAGAAAATTACAGAGCTGGAGATAATTTACAGGCCCTTGTTCAAACTCAAACTAAGCATTGAATCGGAATCAGATTCAGATTTATTATCATTGGCATCTGTCATGAAATTTGTTGTTTTATGGCAATAGTACAGTGCAATGCATAAGAGAAAACTAAAATACAATAAGAAATGTATAACAAAAAATTAAATAATTTGTGCAAAAAGAGAGCCAAAAGATAGTGAGGTAATTTAGAGGTTCATTGTCCATTCAGAAATCTGATGACGGAGGGGAAGAAGCTGTTCCTAAAATGTTGAGTGTGTGTCTTCAGGCTCTTGTACCACCACCCCGATGATAGTAATGAGAAGAGTTCATGCTCAAAGTTAACATTTTATTTTGATGCTGGTATAAATGTTAGTTAACCATTAAACGCCAGCATTATTACTTGGAAGAAAGAAGTATCTGGCTGTAAATTACCAAATTTTAAGACAAAATGCAGTAATATTTTTATCTTGCAATTCCTCAGTTATGTTGTCACTGTCATTGTCATGAAATAATTTACTCATTCTGATCAACCTGCATCTGAAAGATTAGATTAGCTTTATTTGTCATGTGTATATTGAAGCATACAGTGAAATGCATTGTTTTTGCATCCAAGGATTGTGGTGGGTGCACCCACCCCGCAAGTGTTGCCATGCTTCCGGTGCCAACCTAGCATGCTTTCAACTTACTAACCTAACCTATACGTCATTAGAACGTGGGAGGAAACCGGAGTACCCAAGAAAATCCACACAATCACAGGGAGAAACTCCTTACAGAACAACAGCAGGAATCAAGCTCTATTCGGTGATCGCTGGTGCTGTAAGGTGATTGTGCTAACCACTACGCTATCGTGCTCCAGCTTGTGATTCCAAGTTATGCTGGAAGGATTGCATCTTTAGAAATGATAAGCACAAGAGATTCTACAATTGCTGGAAATCCAGAGGAACAAACAAGATGCTGGTGGAAATCAGCAGCTCAGGCTACATCTATGAAGAGGATTAATCGGTTGACAGTTTGGGCTGACAGCCTTCATTAAGGTACTGTATTAGAAATTACACCTTGATGAAGATATTTACTCAGTGGGCTGAATTAATCTATTAAAGAATAAATCCCAACAATTGAAATGGCATACTTCTGGAAAGTCGAGGTTACTTTTGGAAGAAGGAGCATAATTCATTGCCACACTTGGCTGTGGAGGCCTGGTCGCTGAGTATACTTAAAGTGGAAGTTGATAACTTATTTAGTAAGGATGTCAGAGGTAGAAGGCAGAGAATGAGGGTTGAGAGGGATGATAAATCAGTCATGATGGAATGACAGAGTAGACTCAATGGGCCAAATGGTCTCTCTTGTGGTCTAAGTTCCTCGTTCATATAAAAATACTGACTTGTTCAGGAAAAGCATGTTAATCTTAGGCTCTTTTCTAAATCTGCATTGCACCTTTGAAAAGCATCGCTTGAGGGATATGTGAAAGATTCAGATAAACCAGCATTATAACCCTGTGAATTGACAGGCATAAAATATTCTACTTGCAGCAGCAGTGTCTGATTTGAATGAGCGACAAATATAGGGTTGTTTGCTCAACAAGTATCATCAGGTTGAAAACTGGAAGCTAAGGGAATAAAATGCAGCTTTGGCAAAGGTAATAAGCTTCAAATTAACATAGAGAGGGAACTTTCCTGCACAGCACCCCCCCCCCCCCCCCCCTCCACTTCCACCCTGCATCTTGTTCCTCTGGGAGGCAAGAAGGCAGAGACACAGTCCTAGGTAACAGAAGTGACAGGTGTCATCTTTCTAGTCACCAGCATGAATCATTTGTGTGTCTAACTCTGGTTAACTAACTATATGATTCTACACTTAGATATCTAAAAAGTTACAATACATGGCTTTGACTGTTTGTCCTTAAAACATGATGAATTGGTGATGGGATTGAAAAAAGGGATTGCCTGATGTTTTAGGGATCGGACATCTTGGATGGTTTATCCTGATCCTCATAAAGCTTGTACGTGCACTCATGTCGAAACGGAACAGACTGTCAAACACTTAACAACGGTATTTACAGTAATTAAATATGATAGATACTTAAGAACATTACTCTTTAGAGTATGTCTGAAAGTTATTCATCCTCAAATCTGGCTGTTGGTGTGCTGAGCTCAACACCTCTCATAATTTGCATTATTGCTTTAAAATGAATGATCATATTGGACCCTTTGCTTGCTATCAATTTGTCCAGTCCACAGCCAGTCACCTCTGCAGCTATTTGTATTGATTGTTACCTCCTCAAGCTCTGTAAAACAGAGGGAAACCTTCAGAAAGCTAGAAACTTAATTCTGCATCAATAGTACATTTAACATTGCTAGCTAATGAATTTCAGCTGAAGCTGAGTGGCTGGTAAGCCTTGGTTAGAATCACTCACACCAACATAGAGAAAAGGTGCTGAGCAGAACAAGTTGCTGCCTGACAAAGAGAAAAAGCTATACCAGTGGCTCCTCTACCAGATCCAGAGGTTTCCATTTCCTTACTGTGCATGTCCCTGTCACTCACAATTTGGACTTCAAATTCAGCCACCTTCAAATGCATAACAAAAAAACTCTACAAATCTTAACTCATTGTCGATATGATGGACTACCAGTCAAATTAGTCAATCAAAGTCGATGCCCTCTTGGGCAGGGAAGCTACTAAAAGTGTTAATTAACTTGCCACAAAGCACTCTCATTTAAAGTGCATAATTTTCTTTTTCTTGATCTGAGCATCCACAGCACATAGGTGCAACCTGCTTCCAAGGATTCAATGTATGTGCTGTAACAATTTGATTCTAATTTCAATTTAATGGCATTAGTGGTAATTTGGTACTTGGAAACATTAAATTGGATAATTTGTTTGGGGAATTCTGCTTGACATGGTGTTGGCATTATTCATACTAGTGTTGCCTTTTTATTGTGTACATTAGTGAATACTAATCAAGTCAATAAAATGATAAAATCTAAGCTTTCCAAGTACCCTAAGAAGGCATAAACTTAGAATTCCACACTTCACCTCTTTAAGTGAATACAGTGGGTAAGTGTTTGAAAATTGTGGTAAGCTTTAAGGCCTGTTCCTACAGAAGTGATATGAATGAGGCAACAATCTGTGTCTCCCACTCTGTATTTGAGTGACCTTGATATACTTCATTATGTCAAGTTGTATGCTAAATATAATTAAGCTCAAGTGTTTTGGTGCATGATTGAAATTCACCCCTCTGGCACTTTCTTAGACACCCATTAAAGGTTTGAATTTGCTGTAGACGACCCTTCCAATTTATTTCCTGCTTATTCATAAATTCTGTATGTAAATTTCTACAGTTAGTGAGTGCATGTGCATGTGTTTCCAGCAACTGTTTATTAGTTCCTATTAGACTATTTAAAAAGTGCTCTAATTGAAGAACTTTGTGGGTGGCCCTATCAAAAAGTAATTGTATGGCTGTAAACAGTTTTGATGGATCTTTCGGTGGCTTGCCGCCACCAAATTAGCTATTGCTTCCTGTACACTTTCTTTTCCTTGCCATTCTCCGTGGGTGGCCACATTATTGCCAGGTATATTTTTTTGATTTTAAACTGACAGTCAGAAGATCCCCTTCAAGATTGTTTAATGTAATTTCTTGTACACACATGTAAGGAGAACAGAATAATTGTTAACTCTGGATCCGATACAGCACAAAAAACCCATGAAAGATAAAGAACACAACATTTTTTAAAAAAACACAATAAATATAAATAGATTAGATAGCTTGTATACATTGATTGTATGTCCATAAAGTAGTGGGTGGAGATGTTGATCAGTCTTACTGCTTGGGGAAAGTAAATGAGAGTCTGGTGGTCCTGGTGTAGATACTATATAGCCTCTTCCCTGATGTGAGTGGGACAAACAGTCCCTGAGTAGGTTATGTGGAGACCTTTCTGATATTATAGGTCCTTTGCCTGCACCTTTCTGTATATATGCCCTTGATGGTGGGTAGACTGGTGCCAGTGACGCATTGGGTATTTTAACACCCAGTTGTAGAGTCCTCCTGTCTGCTGCAGTGCAGTTTCCATACCAAACAGTGATGCAACCTATTAAGATGCTCTCTATTGTGCATCTGTAGAATGCCCAGACTGTTGCTGAGATTGGTCTGGAGTGTATGGAGTGGAACAAGTGTTGACTTCGCTGTTACAAAGAACTTAGCTTCAGTGTACCAGGGCATTTATAACACCCAACTCTAAATTATAGACACAAGTGATTCTGCAGATGCTGGAAATTTGGATGAAAACGCACAAATGCTGTAAGATCTCAGCAGGTCAGGCAGCTATGGCGAGGAATAAACAGTCTGGAAGGATAGCCAGGATCCCAAAGAAATAATTAATACTATCCCCTAACCCACAAGGAAACTCACATCGCAGCTTATGCAGGTCCAAGATGACCTGGCATTTACAATATTCCCTGTGAAGTGGAGCAGCCTATATCGCCAGACAGGGTGAACAGTGGAAACCAGCATCAAGGAGCACAGGAGGCGCATCTGTTTGGGTTACCCAGAGAAATCAGTAGTAGCAGAACGTTGCATTTGGATTTCAGCACAAAGCTACTGTGCCGTGCCAATAGTTTTTGGGACCGCCTGGTGAAGGAAGCCATTGAAATAAAACCAGAATTTTAACGAGGACCAAGGGCTTGCTCAAAGTAAGAACTGGAATTCAACTGTAAACAAGGTGGGACAGTGGAAACCTGATTGGATGAGGACTATCAAATCAGGAGGAATGGATGACAGGGATGTAAATACTACTGGTCTAGACATGGCCAGGAATCATCCCCAGGCAGTGACTAATAACCTGACTTTTGGTGTTGATGGAAGAGATGGGTGAAAACATTTTATTGATGCAAGCCATAAATACGAGTCTGCAGATGCTGGAAATCTAGAGCAGAACACACAAAATGCTAGAGGACTCAGCAGGTCAGGTAGCATCTAGGGAGAGGAATAAACGGTTAATATTTTGGGCTGAGACCCTTTATTAGCTCTGGAAAGGAAGGGTAAGAAGCCAGAATTGGAAAGCACAGTGTGATTAGACCAAATATAAGTTTACCCATCCAAATCAAACTGGTTGTCTTGTTAATCCAGTTCTTGATTTTTCTTGGGATAAATTGGTGTGTAAAGCTGAAGATGGCATTGGACTTCAGTAAACCTTTCCCTTCGCACTTCACTAACTTCTGTGCAAGACGCACAAAATGCTGGAGGAACTTAGTAAGTCAGGCAGCATCTATGGAGAGGAATAAACAGTCGAGACCCTTCATCTGTACTCTGCTACTGCCCCTATAGTTATTTTTGACTACGGAGGCAGTAGAGAATACTTGCTATTTGACTCTCTATTCTGAATGAGTCTGTATCATAAACCACAAGAGATTCTACAGAAGTTGGAAATCTAGAGTAGCACAAACAAAATACTGGAGGAACTCAGCAAGTCAGGCAGCGTCTATACAAAGGGTTAAACAGTTAATGTTTTGAGCCATGTCTCACAATACCAGTGCATGCAGGAGTTTGATCTTGTATTTCATGGTGATGTTGCTGTCCTTCTCTTGAGTTCGGATAGTGCAGTCATTGTCTGGTTCTTGTCAGGATTTCTGGTCTTGATCCTTCATCACTGATGATTGCCCCCAGGTATTTGAACTGCTGCACTGTCTCAGGTTTCTGACCATAGACTGAGATGTCTGTGGTGATGGCACCATTGGCATTTGCAATGAGCTTGGTTTTCTCGGTACTTATTTCCATTCCAAACTTTGTGGAGGCTCTGTCAAGATGGCTGACCAGGTTGGCCAGTTCATCCTCTTTTCCTGCAAGCCCATCAATGTCGTCAACAAATCTTAGATTTGTGATGTTCTTCCCCCCGATGCTGACTGTGCTCACATGATTAGGGGTATTTAAGAGCCTCTTGGACAGGCACATGGATGAAAGAAAAATAGAGGGTTATGGGGTAGTGTGGGTTTAGTACTTTTTTTTAAGGATTATATGGGTCGGCACAACATGGAGGGCTGAAGGGCCTGTGCTGTGCTGTAGTGTTCTATGGTTCTATGATCTTCAAGGGCATCACTGATAATCCGTTCCAGGAAGACCCTCCCAGCAGAGCTACAGAGGAAGATACAAGCATTGGAAATGAGATGCTATTGCAACACCTTGGGCATCTCATACTTGGACCACATCACAAACGAGCAGGTCCGCAAGTCCATCCAGCACCACATTGGCCCTCATGAAGACCTCCTCACGACGGTGAAGAAAAGAAAGCTGAGATGGAACGGCCACGTAACGAGATCGAGTGGCCTTGCAAAGACTGTTCTACGAGGAACTGTAGAGGGGAAAAGGAGGAGAGGCAGACAGAGGAAAAGATGGACGGACAACGTTAGAGAATGGACAGGGAAAACATTTGCGGTGACCCAGGTCCTGGCACACAACCGCGACAGCGGTGCAAAGCTTGTCATGATGGCGCCCCGACGACTCCACCAGGAGTTAAGGGCACAAGGCAAGGCAAAGGTTTTGAACCAAGAGACTCTAAGCCTGAAATGTCAACCATTTATTTCTTTCGATTGGAGTTCCTCCATTTTGTGTGTGTTACTCTGAGTCTGCATCAGCTGCCAGTAACTGCAGGATCCTTTTTGATATTTTCAAATTTAAGTTATATTACAGCCTGGTATCTGTTCATGGCTATTAAAAAATGTAAATACTTTTATGTCAGCTGTTCTGCATACTGGTAATTGCAATTTTTGCAGCCAAAATAAACATCTTTGAAGGCATTAAGTTTTGGAGTCACCTCTATTCGGAAGTTGGATTTAATTCTGGTTTTATGCAATGATATTACCTTAAATCCTGCAAACAAATTGAATCATTAAGTATTACAATAATTATTACAGTAATTAAGTACTTGAACCTCCACTGATTGAAGAACGTTATGAAGGGAATGGAGGGATGTACAGATAGAAGGGGTTAGTTTAACTAGGTGACATTAGCTTAATTTTTCAGCACATCAAGGCTGAAGTGCCTTTACCTGTGCTGTACTATGTTTCAACTTTTACCTTGAGGCAAAAAATAAACTTCAAGCATTGGATAAATGGCTTATAAGTTAGTTGAGGGGTTTTGAGCAACTTCTCAAAGGCGAGCGAAACCAGTGAACTACAGAGCTGAAATTGTGGAAGAGATGAGACCATTATGATTGCAAGCTGGATGAGCAAGAGGCCAGCAGCAAAGAGGTCTCGGTGGATTGCAGGGACATAGGATGTCACAGAGGAGGGGTGAAGCCAACAAGGTTGAAATCAAGGCTGAGTGTTTTGATGGTAATGTTGGACTGGGCGTTTCGTTCTACTGTGAATGCTGCAAGATGATGAATCTTGGGCTAGTATATGGTAGTTTGATAATAAATTTACTTTGAACTTTGAGCAAGGGTCAAATGTGTGTATTATGGTTAAATTGGTTGAATGGAATAGGATGCAGGAAGCAGTCTCTGAATACATAACTTCAATATTTGTCATTAAACATTGCATGTAGGAAATTATGCTTGACTCCTAATAAAATTTTGTACAGGTATTGGAAGCAATTGAAACTGTGCGCGTATGGTTGGTGAAGCTATTAGTCTGCTGAAGTGGGCATTGTTTACTGAATGCCAAGCTGTTCACTTAGTTGCATAATAGAATTAATTGAAATACACAAACTATTTTGCAGCAATAACTGAGCCATTTGTAGTGTCTAATGCATCCAGTGCTAACTTGTCTATTGTAGTTCTGCAGTGGTGCTAGAGAGCTTGTGAACCCTGTAGAATTTTCCCTATTTCTGCATAAATATGACCTAAAATGTGATCAGATCTTCACACAAGTCCTAAAACTAGATAGACAACCCAATTAAATAAATAACACAATAAACATTATACTTCATTTATTTATTGAGAAAAATTATCCAATATAATATGTATTTGTTGGAAGAAGTTTGTGAACCTTTACTTTCAGTAACTGGTGTGACCCCCGTGTACAGCAATAACTTCAACCAAAGGTTTCCAGTAACTGTTGATCAGCCCTGCATGTTGGCTTGGAGGAATTTTAGTCCATTCCTACTCATAAAACTGCTTCAACTCTGGGATGTTGGTGGGCTTCCTTGCATTGACTGCGAGCTTCAGGTCCTTCCACAGCATTTCTATAGGATTAAGGTCAGGACTTTGACTCGGCCATTCCAAAAAGTGAAATTTCTTCTGATTTAACCATAGTCTGACTTATGTATTTAGATAGAGTTGTCGTCTTAATACAAGACCCATTTTCTCTTGAGCTTCAGTTCACGGATGAATACCCTGACATTTTCCTGTAGAATTTGCTGGTACAATTCAGAATTCATAGTTCATCAATGATGGCAAGCTGTCCTGGTCCCAAGGCAGCAAAACAGGCCCAAACCATGACACTGCCTGGGGAGTTTCACAAATACAGTGAGGTTATTATGCTGGAATGCAGTGTTTGCTTTTCGGCAAATATAGCACTTCTCACTTAAGTCAAAAAGTTCTATTTTGGACTCATCCATCCACAGAACATTCTTCCAATAGCCCTCTGGCTTATCTACGTGGTCTTTAGCAAATTTAGATGGGCAGCTATTTTCCCTTGGGGAGTGGCTTTCTCTGTGCAATCCTGCCATGCGCATGATTGTTGTTGAGTGTTTGCCTGATGGTAGACTCATGAACACTGACATTGGTCAATGTAAGAGAAGCCTGAAGCTCCTTAGATGTTACCCTGGGGTTCTTTGTGACCTCCTGGAACATTACTCTTTGTTCTTGGAGTAATTTTTGCTGGCTGACCACTCCTGGGGAGAGTAACAATGGTGTTGAGTTTCCTCCACTTGTACAGCATCTACGTTACTGGATTTGTGGAGCCCATACTCTTTAGAAAGTTATGCTTTTCCAGCCTGGTAAGCATCAACAACTCTTTTTTTTGAGGTCCTCAGAAATCTCCTTGGATTGAGGCATGGCACACTTCCAAAAATCTGTGGTGAAGATCATACTTTGATAGTGAAGACCCAGGTTTATGTTCTTTAAATAGAGCAGGGCCTCCCACACTCACACTTGATTGTCATCCCATTGATTGAAACACCTGACTCTAACTTCCCCTTTAAATGAACTGGCAATCCAAGAAGTTCACACACTTTTTCCAACAAATCCATGTAATATTGGATCATTTTATTCAATAAATGAACAAATATAATGTTTTGTGTTTATTTAAGTGGGTTCTCTTTATTTAGTTTTTGTACTTGTGTGAAGATGTGATCACATTTTAGGTCATATTTATGCAGAAATAGAGAAAATGCTAAAGGGTTCACAAACTTTCTAGCACCACTGTATAACTACTTCTGTAGTTGTAATATGCTAATATAAAGTCCTTGGCTTTCTGTGTAACAGGTAGAAGTGTGCACATGCAACCATTGAACAAAGACTTTACAAATTCTGTCTAAGGTAGTGCTAGTGGTTGTAGGCTAATGTTTTGACATTCTAGGAATAATTTCCAAGATGGCATTGGCAATATATGGTGATATTTTGCAGGCTACTCACAACACTACTAGATATACTTCTGAACTGCAATCCTCAGCCTGTATTTTCCCTTTAAGAAAAACACTTTGGAACCACCTAAATGAACTAATGATTTTACACTCTCCTGACGGATTCGGTGAACTTGACTCAGGAATGCAAGTACGGCACCTTGAAGTGGACTATACTCACCCATCACTGAAAGTGAGAGCACTGGGGTGGAGTTCTCGCCAAATTAAAACATCAATGCTCGAGTGGAAAGCTGGTATTCAGCCCATCACTCTGTGTCAGCCAAGTTCCCTCACTTGAGCCCGTCCCATCTGCCTGCGTTTGACCCTTCTCCCCCCCCCCCTTCTCATTACTACCATCGGGCGAGAGGTGCAGGAGTCTTGGGTTCTACACCAGGTTCTACAAACATTGGGCTCTTGGCCGAGCATAGATGGCTTCACTCGCCTTAGCACAGAACTGACTCTACTACTACTACTACTACTACTTTGAGGAGCTTTGCCTTTATTATGGATGGTTTCTCGTGAATTGTATTATATGTATTTATTTTCCTGTGGATGCCTGCAAGAAAATAATAATGTGTTGTAGTACAGTTGGACGAGAAGCTAGACTGGACTGCCAACACAGATGCCTTGTGCAGGAAGGCACAGAGTCGACTGTACTTCCTTAGAAGGTTGGCGTCATTCAATGTCTGCAGTGAGATGCTGAAGATGTTCTATAGGTCAGTTGTTGAGAGCGCCCTCTTCTTTGTGGTGGCGTGTTGGGGAGGAAGCATTAAGAAGAGGGACGCCTCACGTCTTAATAAGCTGATAAGGAAGGCGGGCTCTGTCGTGGGCAAAGTACTGGAGAGTTTAACATCGGTAGCTGAGCGAAGGGCGCTGAGTAGGCTACGGTCAATTATGGAAAACCCTGAACATCCTCTACATAGCACCATCCAGAGACAGAGAAGCAGTTTCAGCGACAGGTTACTGTCGATGCAATGCTCCTCAGACAGGATGAAGAGGTCAATACTCCCCAATGCCATTAGGCTTTACAATTCAA